>NW_022631053.1:11694149-12903938 GCF_010015895.1 Lontra canadensis
CCATAACCCAACCACCCTCCCCCTACCCCCCTCCTCCCCAGCAACCCTCAGTTTGTTTTGTGAGATTAAGAGTCTCTTATGGTTTGTCTCCCTCCTGATCCCATCTTGTTTCATTTTTTCCTTCCCTACCCCCCAAACCCCCGCTTTGCCTCTCAACTTCCTTGTATCAGGAAGATCATATGATAATTGTCTTTCTCTGATTGACTTATTTTGCTCAGCATGATACCCTCTAGTTCCATCCACATCATTGCAAATGGCAAGATTTCATTTTTGATGACTGCATAGTATTCCATTGTATATATATACCACATCTTCATATTATCTTTTCTATACTGCTAATAAGTCAGAGACCATGTGCAAAATATTTGTATAGCCAAAGCACCTAGCAAAGAACAGAACACACATATCCGTTCAATAAAGATTTCCTGAGAGAGACATTAAGGAGAGGCAAACCGTGTCTTGGCTGGCAGGCACTCTATTGTTCAAGAATCACCTTGTGGCCTATAGGAGTCTTTACCTCCTTCTGAAAGGTCTTGTCTTGTCCTCTTCTTCTTCTTCCTCTTTTCCTTTGGTGGGGGGCATGTTTTTTTTTTTTTTCCCTTTAAGATTGATTTAATATGAATTGAGGTGCTATTTATTAAATCCCCAAACATCCCTGCCTGGCCATCATCTTACCGCTCACTGTAATGTCCCCCATGAGATTAGAAATAATAAGTAGACTCAGATGTCTTTTAAGGCAGCTTGGCACATTTTATCTTGGAAAAACCTCAGAAACAAATGATGGTGGAACCAAACCAAACCAAAACACAACAAGAAAAAGCTGAAGTCAGTTCTCAGGTTAAGACTCCGTATCAGTTTGGTCCTATACATGGTGAGATCTTTGTTTTGTTTCTTCAGAGGAGGTCTTAGCCCTGGAGGCATGACCCTCCCCTAAAGAGCCTGTGGCTAAGGGTGGCTTTGATAGGAGTTGCTAGAAATCCCACCTGCGCCCTTAGCAAACCACGTGAACTGAGAGTGGAATGTCTATCCTCATTATTGAGACTCAGTTTTTTAACAGGGAAAAGAGAACGATAATATGTACTTGTAGGTATGACCAGTTCCATCAGGGGCTCCTTTAGGGTAAGATGAGCCTCTGAGTGTCTGTTTCCATGCAGTCTTCAAATTCCATAACGGGAGAATCTACTGGATGAAGGGATTCTTTGTCTTCTCAACCGAACGTGCTAACAGGGGCAGAAACTGCCCTCCCCACCTCCCAACTCCTTTAAGGAATGGAATTCCTTTTCTGGCCCTTACTGTTGGCTTTCTAATTCTCTGATTTGCAGATGCCTCTGGTGCCCGATGTTACTGTTCCATTAGCATGTTTTGCACATTTTATCACCAAGCAACAATTAGCAGTGTGAATCCTGCCTTCTGTGGTTTCCATTTGGGCTTCACACATGGAATTTTGCTTTCATCTTTGCAACACAGCAACAGTGTGCAGGGTTCAGCTAAAGCTGCTTTTAGGAGAACGTCAGGAAAAAGACTGAGGTGCAAACAGCAGGTATTTGGCTCTGCGGTGGTACAGTTTTGAAATGTTATTTATGAAAAAAAAACCACAAAAAACCTTCTCTAATTAGATACCCTGTAATTTGAAAGTAATACTAAAGGTCGGAGATAAACTCAAAGAAATTCGATACAGTTTTATATAAAAACCATGTGGTGGCCTTAAGGGGGGGACTGATAACAGTAGCATAATTATGGAGATCCTGGAAGAGAGCAAACTAAATGTCCACAGGAAAAAAAAAATCTTTTGTCAAAAAATTTCTCCTGATAATAATGAAAGGAAATGATTTCCTCCTAACCTCAATACCTTGTAGGATTCTTTTCAGTGAGTTAATAGAATATTATGAAAATTTAATGGGAACGAGAATCTAGGAGAAGAAGTAAGTAAAAGAGTAGAGCAAATGGGGGAAGACTATTTCAATTACATACAAACTCGTTCTTCTTTACCCACAAGAGAAGAAAAATGACCATGTTTTGCTTTTATGACAATGCAGTTTCTTGTGAAATACTCGTGTTAGAAAAGTAAAATCACCAGCAGTCAAGAATATGTAAGTAGAAAAACACGCTTATTTTTCTACACATATTAGAATAATGGTTAAAAAATTCTGCTAGGTAACTCTCTTCCTTGTCTTCCACGGAAGAAGAGAGGAACCTGTGGTTCAATCAGTTAAGGAAAATAGGGTCTAGATGTTGTATATTTGTACTCTGTTTATAATGAGAGGTCTAACTTCTAGTCTCTTCCCGGAATCTTGAAGGAAGACCCAGGAGGGATCAATACAGAGGAGGTACATAACTGAAGGAGAGAATATTTGGTTTCTGATTTTCTCTTACAGCTTTCTGAAAATCACAAAAAAATGTTTTAAGTGGAACAAGTATTTATAGGGGATTAAAATTTTGGAGTTAAGGGGTATTGGTCACGGAGAGCCAAATTCCCTCACAATGTAGGCAACTCTTTGACTAAAAACTGGCTTTGAAGCATTTGGTTCTACTTAAGTTTTTGCATTTGGCTTTGTGGAACAAATCTGCCTCTCTTTAACTTCATTTCCATTCAGTTTGACAATTTATTGAACTTACTATGTAGCCTCCATACATTTATCCAATACATAAAAGCCTTCTTGTCCTCCAAGAACACACTCTCTCAGACCGATATGAAATAGAGTTGTGCATCCTGTTTAAGTCAAGGACAGAGAATGGCTCTGATGCTGTCCTCGTATCAGAGAAGCTTCCTTAGCTCATGTTGAGGGCAGAAACTCAAGGAAGGACTCCTGGAGGTCATGACATTTGAACTACTTGGTCTTTGTATAAAACTGCAAATAATATATGGATAGACACTTGAAGCTGTTAACAAGGATTACTTTGGGGGAGGGGAGCTGGAGGAAGAGAAGAGGGATGATCATGGACTACCTTGGTTTATTCTTTGTCCTCCTGTCTTTTTAAAATATGTTCAGTGAGAATATATTCATGCACAATAAAAAGTACACAAAGAGATTTTAAAGGGAGAACTTTCTGTCCCTAGAATGGCCCTTCAAATACTGGAAGATGGTATCTTCTGCTCCAGGCTTAACTCTAGCTCCCAGAATTGAATGGCATACTAGAAGTGAAAGGGTCTACAAAGTGCTAATGAATGAATGAATGAATGAAATGTTTGCGTTGACCCTCTTTTGTTTCCTTCTGCCAACAGAAGGGGACCATCTTAGTCTTTCCCTTTAGGTCATCTTCTTGTTTTTTAGGGCTCTGCGAAACCCAGAAATGAACCCATTTCTTTAGGATATCAATGGAACAGATTTGATCTGTGATATAATCAGTTGAACATGGTTAAAGGTAAGACTTCTAGTGATGCCTTGTACTGGTTTGGGTAGGCTAAAGTTGTAGAAACAGAAAGATCCCTTAAATCAGTAAGTTCTCTTTCATGGAGCAGTCAGAGGTGAAAATTCCAGGTTGGTAATCATCTTCTTGGTTGAAGCTGGTTAGCAGCCATGTATGGGTTCTAGTTAGAGAGATAAGAAAGGATAACAAGGGGACGCAGCCCCACTGTCGGATCAGAAGGGGCTCGTATCACTTCCAGTTAGGTTCCTTTGAGAAGAAAGGCACATGACTATACCCATTACAAGAGTGGCGTGGCCACTCCTCTTAGCCGTGTCACTTGCTAAGATTCACTTATTATTATTACACTGCTAATACTTTCCACCTGTTAGCAGAATCTCAAAATTGTGCTAGGCTTCCTTAAAAAAAAAACTTCACATTTCATTTATTAGCTCACATTGAGTTTATAATAATTAAATTATCATTAAAAATATATTTTTTGGTTTTGCATTTCTTTGGTATATCTTATTCCCTCAGAAGTTATTATATACTTAATTTGACACAAAAATATTATATCAACTTGTATCATTTTTCTGTGTCTTTCTTTCTCACTTAACATTGTGTCACATACACATTTTCTGCAAATTTTACAGCCCATATAGTTGCCCTTAATGCGATACGATAGTATTCCATTATCTTTGGGCTGCATTTTGCCACCTACTAGTTTGTTCTATTTTGTTTTGTTTTCCTGGGTAATTTCTTCCAATTCAAGCAAATAGCCTGCACGTCCCTTTGTTGCCTTGGGACAGATGTATGTCAAAGTGGAAAGCAGAAGCAGACTTCTGAATGTAGAATGTAGACTTGTAGAATGCAGGCTTCTGGACTTTTCAAAAGCCTTATAGTTATAGTGAAACTTATAACTTATAGTTACAAGCCTTATAGCTTATAGTGAAACTTAGAATGTTTATTGAGGTGATGTAAGGGCCAAGGGGATTTACTCAGGGGAAAAAAAATAGCATTTCCTGAGACCAAAAAGGCCTGAGGACTGGAGAGAGTGGGAGAAAGAAGTCTGTGGGTTCCTGAGTAGTGGTGACATAGTCCTACTTCTTGGCCACAGAGACAGGGAAGTGGAGAGTTGGAAGAGCTCAGACACAGGGTTCTCCGTCTTCACAAAGGTCCTAATGGCCCAAGTGTGCCATGCAGCAGCAGGACCCCGGGTTTCTACAGGCTGTGCAGATGGATGACGAGAGATAGGAGGGGCAACCCAACACCCCATGCCTTGACATTGGGAAAACTTCGCAGACCATCCTGGAGTAGTGAAGAATCTTCAAGAAGGACAGATTAAATTTTCTGCCTGTTTGGCAGATTTAAGTCTCTAAATCATAAGTTAAACAGAAGAAAAACAGTAAATAGATATTTCCTGCACATCTGCATTTGGTGACTGACATTCATTTCTGCTGCATAAGTGTCGTTGGCTTAATTATCCTTTTGCTGTGTACAGGCTTTTTTTTTTTTTTTCTTTCCATAAGCTATGAAAACATGGGGTCCCCATTTTACATTTATATTATTGAGTTTCAAGAACTTAAATTCAGACTTTAGATTAAATCCTGCTAAGTTTTATCTTCCATCTACTGGAATAATTTCAAAGATTGGTCTTGTCATCTGAAATATTATCTGTCTCTCCTGGTTTAGTGCTGTCTTCAGAAATGATGAACTTGTTTTCTCTTTTCATTGAAATGGTTATTAGAAATGTTGAGCAGGCCAGAAGCAGGGGCTGAGGTATGCGGCATACTGCTGCAGTTCTCTCCAGTTTTAACATTTATTAATTATTTCTTTCTGGGTTTTATTACTTATTCAGTTTTGATTCTACATATCTGTACTCTTATCCGGCCCAGAGTTCTTCTTCTTGATTTTAGATATTGTGAATGATGTTGTTTATTGCTTAGGTGATAAACATCTGCTTATCCATCCTCTGTTCATATCGCACAAAATATGAGTTCTTGTGGTGGTAGGAGAGGTAGTGGGAGGAAACAGTGGACTGACACAATGATAATGCCCCAAGGGGAGAAGTTCTTATTCTTACTAAGTCTCAAAAATTCCCAGAATCAGCCATATACCTGATGTACTGCATGACATCACCCGATGAAACTTTGATTTCTAAGGGGCAGTTAGAAAACTGCTGAGAGATTTTTCTCTGGGAGGGGTGGTGGTAGGATTAGGGACAACTTTTACATTACAGAGTGTGTTTTTCTGAATTTCTTGAATTACATTTATCTATTCATCCATTCATCATTCATTAAAAAACATAGTGAAAGACTGTATGTGCTAGGCGCTAGAGATACAGTGCTGGGCAAAGACCATGTACATGTACAGCCCATATACCCTCATGGTTAAGAGTAAGAGTTCTGGAATCAGAATGTGTGGATTCAAATTCTGGTCTGCCACTTATTAGCTGTGTGATCTTGGTCAAGTTCCTTGAGCACTTTATGCCTCAATTTCTTCATGTATAAAATGGGATAATCATTGTTCTTCCAAACCCTTATGCTTAACTGAATTATGGTAAAGATTAAATGAAAAAAAAAGTGTAAAACAATGAACGTGGTGTATGGAGTATAGTAATTTATAGTGTATTAATCAGTGAGGGAGGCAGACATTACTCACATGCTCATGATACAAAGATTAAACGGTGGTTGTGTTAGGTCCCTCATGCAGAAGTACGTGGTACCATTAGAAGGTATGGTTCGTCTTATGGGAATAAGGTGGGGGATCTTCTCTGATCAAAGAGGTGTTCCCGAAGAAGTGATGAGTTAGCTGAGGAAAAAATGTTAAGGAAAAGAATATTAAGATTTCTTCTAAAAGAATAGGTAGGGAGAAAGCCTAGAAATCGATTGTCTGGCTATTGCCTCCTTGCTAGTATCTGCTGCTTGTCTGAGCTTCTGTGCACAGTGGTCTTTGGTGAATGCTATGAGGGACGGGGAGAGAGTACATAGCACAAGAGAAAAAGTCAGAGGACTCAAGTGAGAGGAGGAAGACCCCCGTCTGCTGGCCACAGGAGGGTGGATTGATTTGCCTGTAGCAGGTGGATACCCATCATGAGGCGACACTGTGCCTGCTTGCTCTTCTGCTAGTTAGAGCGCCAGGATACTAGATAAAGGCACAGGTGCTGCAAATTATTTCTGCCCTAAGTGTGACTGGGGAGGAAACTTCTGCTGTAACACTTGCCAGAGCAGACTCCACGATCACTAATTTATTGGATTTAACAGGATTTTAAAGAAAGTTTTTTTTTAAATAAAACATGGTAAATTTTAAACAAATTTCTTTATTGTAGGCATTTTAAAAACTTCTAATATGCAAATAGCCATTCTCAATCCTCTAAAGGGAGACTCTCAAATTGTAAATGATCAGGTCCTCTTGGTCGTAGGAAGTCATGGCTGTCTTTCAGGGCTGGTTCCGTAGAAGCATATACATCTGGAAATACCCTAATATGATGGCAGGGCTGGCTCTCCGTAAGCCTGTTGTCAAATGGAGCTTTGAAGGACCTGAGAAAGGTGTGCTTTGGGGCAGACTAGAGCCTGGTGAGGTCAGAACAGACCAGTAGAGGGAGACTGCAGAATGCTGTGAAGACAGAGGAGTAGGCATCTGGGAAAAAAGGTAGTGCCAGAAAAAACGTGAACTTTGGCCTTAACTCCCAGAGGCTGACGATTTCAAGTAGACTGCACTGGGACTCAAAGACCACAGTGCTGGAGTGTGTGGGGGCTCTGCCTCTTGTCGCTACCAGGTTTGGGTAATGCTCATGAGCCTGCTTAAGCTCACAATCGAGGGGTATGGTAGGCAGACTCAAGCAAGCCTATTCCTTTTCTGTCACCTTTTCCAGGTTTTCAAAGCCATCAAGTCAATAGTTTCTCTGAGGTATTGTGCCCACGGGTTTAAGAGTCCCATAATTTTGAAAACCAGAGCTTTCTGGCCTCTTAGTTAATGGTTATGGGTTCTCAGGTCTTGCTGATAACGGTTTCCCTCACTGCAACTCCTTGGGCTGGGATCCCGGCCTTATTTAATACTGGCTTGAAGCTGCTTTATCACAGCTTGAAGTGCCTTGGGCTTCTATTTTTGTGTTTGTTTTTAATTTTTCTACTTTTATTTTCTGGTGATCAATGAAAAAAATGTTCATTGTTTGAAGGCTTATAAAAAATATATAGAGAAAAAAGACCCATGATCTTACCAATCACAGACAACCATCTGGTATTTTTTTCTCTGATTTTATTTTTTCATGAATCAAGACTATTTGTGATTCCATTTTGTATCTTGCTTTTCCCCCCAACTTAATCTTATGCCATGTTTTTTTCCATGCCATTAAGAACTCTTCATAAATGTAATTTTTAGTGGCTGTCTAATATGCGAAAGATGGAAGTACTGTAATTTATTTAGCTGTTCAATTTCCTGTTAATCATATTTGTTCTCTTCCTAATCTGAATGCCTTTCTTTTTGCAGCACATAAAGGCTGTCGGGTCTTGGGTTCTCTTCTTAGTCTTTTATTACTACTGCGCAGTCTTTCTCAAGATGTGGGCTTATTCCTTCTTTTATCATTGATTCATCGAACCTGGTTAACCTTTTTGTTGTCTTAGCATTTTCCCCTAAGCTTCAGCTTACTGTGCTATTTAACTTTCGTGTCCTAATCTTAGAGATGCTACTGACTTGCCCTTTTTTCTGTCTTTGGTACATGCCCTTTCAAAACATCAATCTCAGAAGTTTCCTGTACAGATGCTTTGGATGGTTCTAGTTGGTGCTGAGAAACATACTACCTCGTACAGTCCTGCCTGAAAAACTTCCAGCCACTTGCTATGTAACATACTCTTTCCTCAGTGAAAGGGATGGACTTTTAGGTAAATCATCACGAGGAATGCTTGAATTTGCAGGGATTGGGTTTTATTCCCTCAAGAAAATGTACATAAATCTCAACAAAAGGAGGTGTATTGGTCTGTCTGTTCTGCTATCACAGAGTATCACAGACCCGGTGGCTTTAATAGCAGAAATTTATTTTTCACACTTCGGGAGGCTAGAGGTCCAAGATCAAGGTGCCAGAAAATTTGGTCTCCGGTGAGACTTCTCTGCCTGGCTTGAGGAGAGCCATTTTCTCTCTGTGTCTTCACCTGGCCTTCCCTCTGTGTGTGCACAGAAAGAGAGTGAGCTCTGGTGTCCTGTGCTCTTCTTCCAAGGAACCCATTCCTTTAGGAAGGGGGCCCCACCCCTAAAGCCTTCACTTACCTTTAACTACCTCCTTTAAATGTTCTCTCTCCAAATATAGTCTCATTGAGGGAACCTCAGCATAGGAATTTGGGAAAGGACAGCACAATTCAGTCCATGAGGGATGACGCAATGTTGTGATGTTCCGCAGTTTCTGTATTTACTCTATGTCAGGAGAGTTTTTGTTTGCTTGCTACTTGGAATATATATATTTTAGCTCTCATTGCCCCCAAATAAAAGGATGATGTCTTCACTGGATGTGAGCCCTACCAATCGTTTGAAGAGTAAAAGATCCAACCTTAACCATAATCCTGACAGGTCTAGACAGCTTGACCACGGACAGACCTTTTTCTTCACTCTTTCTGAGGGATTTTAAATGCTTGAAAATATGAAACGCTTCAAGAACAAATATCGCTTGTAGAGGATGAAGAAACTGCTGTGGGTTATCCTGAGTATTTAGTCAACACCTATTTTTGAAGTCCTACAATGTGACAGGCACTGTCCCAGGCCCCCAGGAGACAGAGGAAACCAAACAAGATTCCTGGCTTCAGGGGACCAACTTTCAAGTGAGGAAATGGACAATAAACTGATAACCATAGAAATACATAATATGTTGGTGAATAAGGGCTAAAAAGAAATCAAACATGGTAAGTGGTAAGACAGTTACTGGGTGGCCATACTAGACAAATAAAGTCTTTCCCAAGGAGATGTCCTTTGAGAAGGAGCCCGAGTGGAGTGAGGGAGTGACGCAGATCTCTGGTGGAAATGGGTTCTGGGGAGATGAACTTGCTGATAACACGTTTCTGATGGTTGCCCCTTAGAAGTCTTTGCTGTTTGTTCATTGCATATAAATAAGGTCTATTATAAATATAGGACATTCCTAGATCTTTGACTAAGAATTTCCTCCCAAAAAGATCCTCTTCCAGTTTTCTGGTAAGGACATGTGCTTTGTATTTTCTCTTCTCGGGGCCCTGGCCTGTAGTTTGCAAAGCACACGCATTCTGAAAACTCTCTGAGTCAGATGTTTAATGTTGTGTAACATTTTTCAGACTTATTGATGACGGGGCCCTAAATACACAGCCCGCACATTTAGGGTAGATCCTTTAGGGTTTAGAACTTCTGCACCAAAGGGATATAAACCCTAAAACTGTTCATATGAAATACAAATGTCGTATCGCTTATAATGTTTTATTTCTAATTGGCAACGAACAGTCAGTCATCAGTAGCATTGTCCAAGCTGCTGCTCCAGGCTAACATACCGGTCAGCCACACGGACACAGTTCGTGTTGAGGGCCCTGTGCCTCTGGGACATTGTATACAGTTGAGCCCAACTTTACGTGGCAGTGTCCCTCTCGGCCCCATCCACTCTTCTTTTCCCACATAAGACTCCCCACATGGCTTCTTGTTAGGCTTTATTTCATGCTCTTCTGGGTCCTCATCCTTTCTTTTCACCTTTTTCTCTCCCTGGCGGGAGTCCGTTCAGCTGGATCTGTAGAATGATCTCTGCTTTCATTCTCTAGCCTCCATTCTTAGGAGATGCTGGTACCAATGGTAGCTGTGGGGATGGAGTAGCAAAACTGGGTCTGTTTGATGCCTGGGTTTGCTTCCCAGCCTGCCATCTACCTCATAGAGGAAAGCACACCAGGGCCATGAATCCTTATGGAAATGGGGTGTGTGTGTGTGTGTGTGTGTGTGTGTGTGTGTGTGTACAGACTTCAAGATTCTTCTGCTGCCATTTGATAGAGTAGATGTGAGGATTAAATAAATCATTTAGCCAGTCCCTCAAATGCTACTTTTAAGATTTCCTTCTCTAAATCAGATTACAAGATTTTCTATTGTTGACGCTGAAAATCCTTTTAACTGATGAAACCCTTTTCTTTCTGTAGAGTTCCTTTACAACGTATCCTTTTCTCTCTGCATTCAGTACTGTTTTCTGTTTCTTCATGCTTGTTCTTTATTTTACCATGAGATCCTAAGTAATTTGATATTATTTGTCACAGAAGTTGTGGTAAGATGTAGTGGAAAAGAGAGCCCTGGGCAAAATCGTAAAGAAGCTTTAGTGTTTGTCTTTTTTTTCCCCTTCCTTCTGGTTTTTCTGTCTCCATTAAAGCTTCCAGGTCCTTTCCCCAGGCACGCAGGCCCCTCATGCAGTAAGCCCCCAGCCTCACCTCAGTGGCTGAGATGTCTCAACCAGTCTGGGGCTTTCTCTACCTCATCAGTTTCACTAATCGATGCTCTTTTCCCTCCCCACTCCACAGATTTCAAGTGCAGTGTGGATAAACCCATGTGGGACAGCTTCTCGGTAACTGATGGTGGCTACACACAGCCTCTCATTTGTCCCAGCCAGATACCTTTAGTTGAGACACGGCTTACATTCAAATTTTATACTGCTTTCTTTAAATTGCTTTCAAATACTACTTTTTTCTTATTATCTTTTCTTTCTTTTTTCCCTCCTACCCTCCCTTTTTCTTTTTCTTTTTTTTTTTTCAGATCTTTGACCTAAATGTTAAGAAATTCAGATTCTTAAGAACATTTATGCTTAAAAAAAACCCCCACTTTTTCAAAATGGATCTTTTTCATTCTGGGAATGAAGCTGGGAATACATTCATCTGTAAACAAGAAAGATCTGAAAATTAATGGCTCAAACCCAGATGCCTGTAACAGAATCCCAGAAGTGGGTGGTGCAGGACTGGGGAACAGCTCCACTGTGTCAGAGACCCCGCCTCTTTCTCTCCTGCTCTGCCGTGCATGGTTTCCATTCTTAGAAAAGTGTGCTTTGGGATGCCTGGGTGACTCAGTCGGTTAAGCATCTGCCGTCTGCTCAGATCATGATCTCAGGGTCCTGGGATTGAGTCCTGCATCGGGGCTCCCTGCTTCGTGGGGAGCCTCCTTCTCCCACTGCCTGCTGCACCCTGTTTGTGCTCACTCTCTTTCTGGCAAATAAATAAATGAAACCTTAAAAAGAAAGAAAGAAGGAAAGAAAGAAAAAGAAAGAAAGAAAGAAAAGGAAGGAAGGAAGGAAGGAAGGAAAAGAAAAGTGTGCTCCCTCCAAGTATTACACAAGGTGTCCTCTTATGTCTTGGTCAGAACTTAGTCGCAAGGCCACAGACTTTGAAGTGAATGAGAGACTGCTTGAGATCTCTGCTGGCTGGCCAGTAATAAGGCCACCTCAGATACTGGGGTTCTTTCATCAAGGAGGAAGAGGTGGCTAGATATAGAAGGTAACTGGCAGTCTCTGCCACAATTTTCATTTTGCTAATTATGAGAGCAACATATACAAAACAAAGAAAAGTAAAAAGAGGTAAATACTCCTAGAATTAAGCACACCTGACATGTGGTCTAGAACTCAGTCTCTCTCTTCTTTTCCCCCTTTTTAAAAGTAAGCCCTATGCCCAACGTGGGGCTTGAACTCAGGACCCTGAGATCAAGAGTTTGCATGCTCTAGCTACTGAGCCAGCCAGGCCCCTCAACTCTCTTTTTACCCCACTCTCAAAACTTCAATTTTTATGGACTTGTGAGAAAAGATGGATCATATATATAATTAAAAAAAAGCATATAACCAAAGTAGGGTACTACCATATAGTTGCTTCCTCATGATTAAACTTTGGTTATATTTGCTCTAATATGTATCCTTATATCTGTCCTTCTTTCTGCCCTTTCATCAATGCATCTTATTTTGAAACACTTTAAAGTTGCAAATATTAGTAACTTAAGCATAAACATTTTAACATGCGTATCACAAACTGGAGTTCAATATCTTTTACCATTGTTGTTCTTACTTATTTAAGGTAAAATTAAATGCAGTGAAATGCACAGGCTCTAAATTCAATTAGTTTACATTAACAGTTTTAAACTTGCTTTTTCCAGTAAAGAAATCCTTATTGTAATTAGTATGTGAGGTCTTTACATGTGAATAATGTAGATTAAAATAATTATTTTGATGATTTGCATATACACTTAATCAAGTCCTTAGGTTGGACATTTGGTTATCTCTAAAGTTTTACTATTTTAAACAACATTGTGTTAAACACTCTATATATACAAACAACACTATATAATTTATGTGTTAAAAAATATCTATTTTACATTGTTCTATACTATATATCTATAAAACACCACATGTAAGTATAGTATATATTTATTTCCTTAGTCTAAATTCCTAAATGTAGGATTTCTGGTTCAGAGGTTATGAAAATGTGTAGGGTAGTTGAGCCCTGTTGCCAAATTTGCATTCCACAGTCATTGTGCTATTTTACTCTTCCACCAACCAAGGATGTGATTGATTCCCTCTAATTCATTTTATCGAGAGCTTTAAGATTATGTCATTTCATACAAGAGGCAATCTTATTATTATTTTTACCAGTTTTCCTGCTAGTGGTTTCTAAAAAATATCCCTGTATTGTATATTTTCGAGGCTGTTATTTATTTATTTATTTATTTAGCTAGCTAGCTTCCCAGCCACTTTATATTCTTTCTTCCCTGTCCATATTCCCTGCCACTGGCAGATCTGTCTTCACTTACCCTTATCCCAATCGAAAGCCTGACTGTGTACTTAGTTATTTTGTTGAATCAAATTGTCAATGGATGAATCAAAGATTGCCATATTTGCATTTCTTTCTACTAAAAAGAATTTTATCTTTCAGTACCAGTTATGACAACAAGGCCACATGTTCTAAGAACTTTGTATCCGTTTTATTTCCAAATACAATAATGACTTCCATAGATACCCCTTTTTGTTGCTGTTGCATTAGTGGTAATGAAACTGTGACTTTTGCTTTAATCTTAAAGCATTTGTTCTGGTGGCATTCAAAATCCTAAATTGTTTTCACATTGAAAAAGATGTTTCCTTTTTTTTAAAGTAAACTCTTTCTGGAATTCATCCTATGCTTTCTTTAATATTGGCACACTATTGCACTCTGACATTCCAATAGGGACCAAGGCCATGTGGTACAACAGCTCATTTTAGAGATGAGAAACCTAAAACCCAGAGAGGTTGGGGTCTTGTTCACATTTAGTTAGGACAACTTTGTCCAAACATTGAACATGTTCAGGAAGTACTCAGAAAGAGTAAAATCTGCTCAGATGATGAGTTGGTAATCCTTACCAAAAACAAAACAAAACAAAACACTAAAATAATGATTATTTGGTCTACTTTTCAACCTTTCAGAGAAAGATATGGTTCCCAATATGTGATGTAATTCCAACATAGGGCAAAAATTAATTAATAACCAGGTAATTTTTTTCTTTACAACATAGAAGAGAAAGAAAAAGAGGCTTTTGTTCACTAATCATTAAAAAAAACAAAACATTTGCTCAGCTTTAAGAAACTTATGGATGGAGTATAGTGCAGTTACAACGTAGTGCCTTTGCTTGTCTTCCTCCCAGACATGAAAGCAGTTGCCCTCCTCTCACCTGCAAAGGGCTTATCCCTCTCTGTTTTGTGACTTTCCACAGCATAACTGAAGGTAGCACTCTTTCCTTACTTCTTTTTTTTTTTTTTAAAATTTTTTTTTTTTTTTTGACAGACAGCGATCACAAGTAGGCAGAGAGGGAGGTGGGGGTGGGGGGTGGGGGGAATAGGCTCCCTGCTGAGCAGAGAGCCCAATGGGGGACTCAATCCCAGAAGCCTGACACCACAGGACCCTGAGACCATGACCCGATCTGAAGGCAGAGGCTTAACCCACTGAGCCACCCAGGTGCCCCTTGATCCTTTTTCACCACCCTGGCCTTACACTTAATGCCCTTGTATCACGGTTTGCTGTCTCCCCTTCCTCTCTTTGCACCTCCCTGCCCCAGTCCAGACCCCGCCTTCAGTGTTCTGTTAGCATCCAGGCCACTTAAGCCAGCACAGCTTGTCTGTGTTCCCCAGTGGATTACAAGCTCCTTAATGGTGTGGACTGTTCCTCGAACACTGACACATACATAGTAGGTGCTTAATAAATATTGGTTAAATGGAGTAAGTTGCATAAACTCTACCTTTTCATCATTCACTGATTCTTTTCTCATTAGTTAATCAAGTCACTCAGTACTCAAGCGTTATAGAGCATCTACTGTCCCAGGAACTGGTGAGAAAAATACCAAGAAAAATGGTTCCTATCACAAACACAGGCTCCTGCTTTTAAGGGACTAGGGGTATGTGTGTGTGTGTGTGTGTGTGTGTGTGTGTCTTTTCTACTCATAAGGCTCAGCACAAGCTCTTCTAATAGAGGCCTCCTGACTCCAGGCCTTACTTGCTGCAATTCTGGGGTTCTGTTGGGTGTTAGAGGGTGGGTGGATGGCCCCAAGTGGGGGGGGCGGTGCGGTGGGAGGCAGCAAGGTAGGGAGGTGCTTAGCTGACTCCTGGATGCCAGGGAAAAGCAGCTTAGGAAGAGAAAGCCCTTTGGATCCTGATAGGTCCCCATCTAAGCTGCCCCTACTTTGATTTTCTTCCCCCAGAAAACAAACAAACAAACAAACAAAAAACATTTTTAGGTTTTAGTCAAATGAATTACAGATTATGGCATCTGTAATTACAAATACAATTTAAACAAAATAATTGAACAATAAAAGATGTGAAAAGAGGCATCCCCTTCCAAAACCTCTGCACGAGAATTTAAAAATCCATTCCCAGTTTTTTTTTTTTTTTTTTTTTGTATATTGTATTTTTGCTTTATAGGCATAGGGGGGCATCCCTCCCCTTCTCTCCCCATCATACAGTGTTGAAAATATTCAGGAGCCTTGGCAAGAAATAAAGTCATGCTCAACGAGTAACAATAGAGTTCCGCCTGCAAGAACTTGTCCTTCAAAAGCAGGAAGATCCGAGCAAGGTAGAGGGACAAACGTAAACAGAATCCAATGAGTCGCTAGATGTTCAGGAGCATTTTAAATACTAGGAGCCGGGCCAGGGGGCCTGTTCTGGGCAAAGGCGAGGCGCGGGGGAGGCCAGGTCAGCCTGCTGTCAGCAAGGGGTCCGCATTGGTTGTAGTCAAATTGGGGAAGTGATAAAGGCTAATTAAAAAGCACTCAGGCTCCGGAAACCGGCAGCAGAACGCCCCGGCGGGAGGCGAGTGCGAGGCCGGGCGCGGCGCCAGCGCGGAGGAGGCGGCTGGGCGGCGCGGGACTCCGGGAGCGGCGCGCACCCGCCGCCCTCCTGCTCCGGGCGGGAGTGGGCTGGGGGTCCTGGGGCTGCCGAGCACCCCCGCCCCACCAGCCTGCAGCGCGCCGCGTTCTTGTCGCTTTCCTCCTCATCGCAGATTGCGATAAAATGCCGCGCTCACTGGTTTGATAAAACTCCACGCCTCTTTGGCGAGGAGCCGGCTGGGGCGACGGTGTTGGCACGTTCCGCAGAGCTTTTCCCGTTCACTTAAAAAAAATGCAGCAAAAGGTACTTGATGAGGAAGGATTGGGAGTGATGAAGTGCTGGTGCAGTCCTGTTTCCAGGTGCCCTTAGGAGCGTGCGGAGCTGAGTTATGCGTTAGGAGACTAGTGCGAGGCTTTCGTCCCTGGTCGTCTTGGAAAATCCTCTTCGCATGATTGCGACGCGAGGAGGGGACTTGATCACTCCTTCCCTACTCTGACCACATCCTTATTGTTATGAATGCGTTAGTGAGGTTTTAAAAGGTAATATCGTCAAACCAAAAAGTTTTTGAGCACCAACTATATCTCTTTACTAAAAACTCCGAAGTTAAATATAAGCAAGTCTTCGTTTTCCGCCGAGAAAGTACTTTGGGTATTTATCATGTGCGTGCATATAGCATTGTGCTGGCCAACGCGATTTAAATCCTGATCTGTCATCCGAGGACCTCTAATACCAAAAAAACTGTAAAGACGATACAGAGATGGTCGTTATAGTCATCAAATACACAAATTCAGAAAGTAAACGTGTAACGTTAAATTATGCCATGAATTGCTAATAAGCATATATTCAGATAAGCTACATGAGGGCAGGGTGTGTGTGTGTGTGTGTGTGTGTGTGTGTTTGACAGTTGTGTTCCCAGCTGTATCCCCAAAGGGTCTGGAACAATGCCTGATACACAGGACTTCAATAAACATTTGTTGACTAGTGAATGGAAGATGTACTTGTCCCCAAAGCGGTTACTTAAAATGCAAAACTCTTATTTCCATAAGGCTGTCATTGCTCAAACTATTTTTTTGAAAGGAACTTTTCTTTGGGAATTTCCTTTACAACTAGCGCCGTTCCTTTACAACCATACTTCAAGTTTTGTATCAAATCAATACACTCTGAATGAGTGAGTTTACTTATGTTGTTTATCAGGCAAAGATCCAAATAACTTTCTCAGTTCATTCTCAAAGGGTGAATTTACCATCCTTGAGGTTATTAAAAGAATGCCATGGGCCCTGAAAACAATTCTCCAAGAAGCATGCCAAAATGTTTGCATTAATAAAAACTTCATTGGAAAAAGTGTCTAACTTCCTGAGATGAATACCTTGAAGGGAATAGAACTCTTCTGATTTATTCTTGTATGTTTGATAAAAAATCAATTCCATTACTCATATTTACATTATACTCCTGGAATGAGCTTAAGTGCTTTTGATTGAGTAAAGAAAGAGGCCTATAAGAATTGTTTGTTCTTTACTACCATTCTTCCAAAGGTTTTAAGCTGGCTGAGAATAGGAGCTATTTTTCCTTATTGATTAAACTTCCATTCTCTATCATTTTACCCACTTCCAGAAATTGCAGAATCTTTCATTTCCCTATGTTTCATACATATTGTTTTTAATCACAGAATAATGCAAGATTATTTTTTAAAAACTCACGTAGTATGGAATTATATGGAGTAAAATGTTATAGACTATAGAATAGACAGAGCAGATTCAATCCATAACCACAACCCAAATTCCACTACAATGAAAACAAAGGGATTTCCCCCTGCCAAGCATTTCTGTTTAGAAATATGCCTCACTTATGAAAATATGCTTAAAACAAAATGTAGAAATGTAATGAATTGTTATAAAATAATGCCATGAAACTATCACCTAAATCAAGAAACTGAGCATTGCCAGGACCTTAGAAGTTCCCTTGGGTGCCCATTCCTTCCCATTCATTTCCCATTAAAGATAAACAATATCCCTTTTTTTGTGTGCGTGTGGTAATCATTTTCCTGCTTTCTTTATGCTTTTCCATCTACATATGCATCTATAATCTCCATGGACTAATTTTGCCTGTATTTAAATATTAGGCATAACGTACATATGATCTCTTTCAGTTAACATTATATTCAAGATTTATTCTTGTCGATTATCTTTGTTGCTTAGAAATCCATTGTATGAATCTACCATGGCTCATCTATTCTCCTGCTGATGAACATTTGAGTTGTTTCCACTTCTGTGTTATTATGACTAGTGCTGCTTTGAACATACTTGAACATGCCTCCTGGTGCACACGTGCGTGTGTTCCTGTGGGTGGATAACTTGGAGTGGAAGTGTGGGGTGGGAGGGTATGTGATGTACACTCCCAACACCACCAGAGTTTCTGTTTTTCTAGATCCTTGTCAATGGTGGGTATTGTCAATATTTAAAATTTTTGTGTTCTGGTGAGTGTATAGTCCTCTAATGTTTCTCTGCCTTTTCAAAGTTTTGTTTTGGCTCTTCTAGGTCCTTTGTATTTCCTATGTATTTTAGAATCTGCTTGTCAGTTTCTATAAAAATATCCTGCTGGGATTTTGTGCCAGAATGCCTTGAATCTATAGATCAATTTAGGGGAGAATTAACATCTATTATTGTCATGTATTTTTCTTTTACATATGTACCTATCCTACTATATATTGTTATTATTTTCATTTAATCAATTATTACAAATATTGATTTGTTTATATCGAGATATAACTCACATACCGTATAATCCATATTCACATACCATATAATTCACATACCTTTTTTTTTTTTTAAAGATTTTACTTATTTATTTAACAGACAGAGATCACAAGTAGGCAGAGAGGCAGGCAGAGAGAGAGGGAGGAAGCAGGCTCCCTGCTGAGCAGAGAGCCTGATGCGGGGCTCGATTCCAGGACCCTGGGATCATGACCTGAGCCGAAGGCAGAGGCTTAACCCACTGAGCCACCGAGGTGCCCCACATACCTTTTTAAGGTATATAATACAGTGGTTTTTAGTATATTCATAAGGATGTTAAATGCTCACCACTGTCTAATCTCAGAACATTATACTCACAGCAAAAAGAAACCCCATACCTAGTTGGAGTCACCAATTATCTTTTAAAGATACATAAATTGTAAAGTGCCATATAATACTCATAGGGACATCTTTTTAGGGCTCTTATTTGCATAGAAAACATTTGACCGTTAGTTCTTCCTATCTGGCATCATCTGCTCTGCCTCAAGCATATCCTTTAGCATTCCTTGTAATGGGATGCTGCTCATGATACATTATTCAGCTATTTTATGTCTGTAAAAGCCTATTTTGCCTTAATTTTTATAAGCTATTTTCACTGGGTATAGAATTCTAGGTAAATTCTTTTCTTTTAGGACTTTCAAGACATTGCTCCACTTTTTTCTTCTTTGCACTGTTTGAGATGTGGAATCCACAGTCATCCTTTTCCTTGTCCTCTGTTTGTAATAGGTCTTTTGAAATCTGGCTGCTTTTAAGATGTTCTCCATCACGGGTTTTAAGCAATTTGATTATAATGTGCTTTGGCACAGTTTTCTTCACGTTTTGTGTGCTTGTGTTTCCTTGAACTTCCTGGATCTGTAAGTGTATAATTTTTGTCCAATTTAGAAAACATTGGACCACTTTTCTTCAACTATTCTCTCTCCCAGAATTTCCTCTCTTTTATTTTCTCCTGGGACCCCAGTTACCTATTTATTAGGCTGCTTAGCCAGCACATGGATACTCTTTTCTTTCTTTCTTTTTGGAATTCTTTTTCCTGTCTGTGTTTCATTTGGGAATGTTTCTGTTAGGGTATATTTAAGTTAACTAGGCTTTTATCCTCCCTCATCTAAGTTGCTATTGGTCTCATTTAGTGTATGTTCCTTTGAGATGTTGTAGTTTTCATCTCTAAAATTCAGTTTGGGTTTTTTTTTTTTTTTTAAAGATTTATTTATTTGTTTTAGAGATAGGGAGAGAGAATGAGAGAGCGGGAGTTGAGGGGACAGAGGGAGAGGAAGAATTTTAAGCAGACTCCCCATTGAGTGTGGAGCCCAACCCTGAGATCATGACCTGAGCCAAAATCACGAGTCAGACACTCAGCTGACTGAGCCATCCGGGTGTCCCTCAAGTTGGGTCTTTGAATAGGTTGCCTGTCTGTACTTAATTTTTTGAGCATGAGAAACAATTATGAGAACAGTTTTGATGTCCTTGCCTGCTACTGTTGTCATGTGGTAAAGCTGCATATATCTTGAACTCTAGAAGGCAGTACTATTATTCTTTTACAATAATTATTTTTGCAATGATCTGTGTTCACTTAGATTTACACATGTGTTTACTGTTTACCCCAGGTTGCTATTTATCTTTAACCCTTTTTGTAGTATTTTTTAAATTCTAGAAATATTTAATTTTGGTACTTGGTTGAATCTATCAGATATTTACTTTAGGTCCCTGGGTCTTGCTTGGAAAGGCCTTCCCAAACTAGATTATAAAATTATTGTCAGATAATTTTACCTGTGTTTTTATAAATTTGATTTAAACTCTTAATTCATTGCATTTTTTGTTCTCTATTGTGTGAAGGTAAGGGTCTGGCTTAATTCTTTCTGGGTAATTAGGAAATTACTCTTTATTGAATATCTATCCACTTCCTCTGATTTGAAATATAACCTTATTTTATAATCTTTCCTTATAAACGTGGGTCTTCTATTTTCTTGCACCAGTGCCCCAATTTTTAAATTACTGTGATATGCAATAATTAATATGGAACTACAGGGTGACAAAAATACCTCCTTCTACTTTATCATGATAAGCCATTGCACGCAACTTGATGGGAATCTAATGTTTTGGGTCTATTAATGACAAACATATAGCCTGATACCAATAAGCATCCAGGCTCTCTGGACAAAACTGTGGTGTTGGTAGAAGAGGCGATCTTTCCTCCTTTCTTCTGAACAACCTTTCTAGATCTCTAGGGTTGCGGGGTCTTCATGCAGTCCCAGGCTACCCAGGTCCCTCTCGGGACTGCTTTCTTATGGACAATATCTGTTTCTCTAAACCTACTTTTGAATCATCTCCTCCGGATTTTATTGTCAACTAACCTGTTGGAAAGACTCTGAGAAAATAGTTTACGCTAAAGGATTGATGACTGACTGGTAAAGATCTAATGTCATCATGGCGCATGTGTGGCTTCCTCTCAATGTGTGTCTTCACTGCCCAACGTAAGCTGTCGTGGTGTACTTTGTGTGTCAATCCTGGGCTTTCCCTGAGAACCCCGTGCAGTACAGCACTCCAGGAGTCCCTAACAGGTCATCAGCATTGGCATGTGGGTTGAAATTACTTTTCCACCCCTGGAATATACACTGAGTGAATGGAAGCACGATGGTGGCTGTATTCGTTTCCTAGGTCTGTCTGAACCAGAGACTCCATGGCTTTCAACAGAAGAACTTCAGGGGCACCTGGTGGCACAGTTGGTTGAACGTCTGACTCTTGATTTCAGCTCAGGTCATGATCTCAGGGTCATGGGATTGAGCCCCGCATTGGGTTCTGTGCTCAATGTGGAGTCTGCTTGAGATTCCGTCTCTCCCTCTCCTTCTGCCCTACCTGCTCATGCTCTCTCTCTTGGAAACTAAATCATAATAAAAAAAAATCTTAAAAACAAAACAAAACAACAAAACAGGGGTGCCTAGGTGGCTCAGTCAGTTAAGCATCTGCCTTCAGCTCAAGTCACGATCCCAGGGTTCTGGGATGGAGCCCCACATCAGGTTTCCTGCTCAGCAGGGGAGTCTGCTTCTCCCTCTCCCTCTGCCCCTGCCCCTGCACTCTGTCTCTCTCTCTCTCTTTCTCACTCACTCTGTCAAGTAAATAAGTAAAATCTAAAAACAAAACAAAACAGAAGAACTTCATTATCTCCAGTTTTGGAGGCCACAAGTTCAAAATTCAGGTGTCAGCAGGGCTGTGTCCTCGCCCACAGTTCTAGGGGAGAATCCTCCCTTGACTCTTCCAGCTTCTGGGGTTTGCCAGCAATCCTTAGCATTTCTTGACTTGCAGATGCATCTCTCCAGTTACATGGCCATTCTTCTCCCCGTGGGTCTTCACACTGTCTTCCTTCTATTTGTGTCTGTATCTATATATAGCCAAATATATGGATATACCTATGTTTGTTCAAATATCCCCTTCTTATAAGGACACCAGCCAAATTGGAGTTCTCCTTCTTAATGAACTGATTTTTAACTTGATGACCTCTGTAAAGACCCTATTTCCAAATAAATTCACGTTCAGAGGTGCTAGAGATTAGGACTTCAACATACACATTTGGGGGTGGGAAGGGACACATATCAATTTTTTCACAGTGGCACGCTCTAAAGTTGTGGGTGGAAAACTCTTTAGCTCTTTGTGTAAAAGCAGCCCTGTCAGGGTCAACCACTTCTGCCCTAAAAACAGCATTGCCTGATAGTGGAAGAGCATTGAGAGTTGTTATTATTTATGTGGTTAAAGAGAATCTGGGCTGAGAGTCACAATCCAGAATCACCTTCACAATTTCCAGAGGATTTAAGAGGATTATTTTATCTTTGTTTTTACTTAGCTCTATTTTAAAGGGATTTTGAGGCAGTGTATATTTCTCCCTAAATTTTTCTCATGCCTCTTCACTGTAGATGCAACAAAGCAAACAAGATCTAGGTATGACTGAACGTGCTGGCACATTTCTAGAACAGGGTTTGTTCATTTGTTTGTTTTTAATGAACCTGCAAAGTTTTTGAGCTTATGAAGGAAGAATCTAGTTCTTTACTATTGACTTTTTGGAATCACAAATTACAGGTCAACTGAAATTTACGAGCACAGGCTCAACATGCTTCATGTGTGATTTGAGTTCATCTGTGGGAAATGAACAGAGGCAGGAAGTAAATTATGAGGTAAGGAGAGGTACTCACTGGGTGTTTGCGAGATTTCTTGGTCAGCAGATTAGTTGATTCATGGCTAAAAAAAGAACTTATTAGACTGCTTTATGAGGGATTAGCTTTTTATTGCTCATATGAAATAGGTATAATCTAATCTTGTTATTAGTGCAGAACAAATGTCCTTAGTCTTGAAAGGTATGCTCATCCAGGAATGGGTGAAAATTGTTCTAGAAGCCGCATCCATTTGCTTCTCTTTGGGAAAATGTTTCTGGGATGAGTGACTTGCAGTTTCTTTCTTGGTTAAAAGTAAACTCAGTAGTGGTTCTTTCTTAAGGAAATCATGATGGGAAAGCACAGGCCCTTAACCACAAGAATACACGGATACTGCTAATTTTGCAGGTGATTTGGGGTGCCTGGGTGGCTCAGTGGGTTAAGCCTCTGTCTTCGGCTCAGGTCATGGTTTCAAGGTCCTAGGATCAAGCCCTGCATCGGGCTCTCTGCTCAATAGGGAGCCTGCTTCCCCTCCTCCCTCTGCCTCCCTCTCTGCCTACTTGTGACCTCTGTCTGTCAAATAAATAAATAAAATCTTAAAAAAATTTTTGCAGGTGATTTGCTGTGGACAGTGAATTTAAAAATTGTTTGGTGTGCAGAGGGAAGGGCAATTGTTTGGCTTTGTGGGGTGGGAGCACAGGCATTTTGGAGTCACACAGTCCTCAGTTCACAGCTCAGTGTCCTCTCTGTGTTCTCTCGAGCACAATTCTTAATCTGAGAACCTCAGATTTCTCCCTTTTGAAACGTGGGGATTGATACCTTTTTTGTAGTATGTGAAGATCAAATCAGATAATCACTGTAAAATGCTTGGCCCAAAATTAATTTTGTAACAAAATTAGTTTCCTATTCTCTCTGTCAAATCCCCCCCCCCTTTTTTTTTTGGTTACATGATTGTGTGATTTTAAACTAGAACATAGCTCCATCATCTTAAACTAAAACCTAGCTTCAGTTGGAGGAAAAGTTGGTTAGGTAATTCTCTTTTCTGTCCTATGTCTCCAAGACGAGGGTGCTGTCCACATTGTTTAGGTTCAGCATTTTAAATAAACGCACTTTTCTGTAGGAGAGACACTAGTATAAAGTATGTTAGGAGAAAGGACATAAATATCCTCTGGGATGCCTGGGTGGCTCAGTGGGTTGAGCCTCTGCCTTTGACTCTGGTCATGATCTCAGGGTCCTGGGATCTAGCTCCGAGTTGGTCTCTGCTCAGCGGGGAACCTGCTTCCTCCTCTCTCTGCCTGCTGCTCTGCCTACTTGTGATCTCTCTCTATGTCAAATAAATAAAGAAAATCTTAAAAAAAAAAATAGAGCTCTTGCTCCGGGGAGCTACTTTAGGATTTTTGAATAATTTGGAATGGGAGGAGCTCCAATACTATTTCCCTTTTTTTTTTTCTGCTTTAACCCGTGCATAGTTCCAAAGGGTCATTTATCGGCTTTTTTGGCAACTCTTCCACTATTAGGGAAAGATTAAGTTTGCCTCTGTTTGCCAAACTTGGGACAGCCGGGACAACAGGAAAATGGAGCCCACTGTTTCTTGCTTTAATTTTGTAAAACTTCATAGTTTTGTTTGGATAATTAAATTGAAAATAGGAAAACTGGCTTTTTCTAAGTCTTAAATTTCCTAGTGTTCAAAATCTTTGTTGATGCCATCTATTTTGAAAAAAAAAAAAATCTTATAATTAAGAGTGCCAAGCTTGGGAAAAGCTTTTAAAAACAAACTGCACGGATCACAATTTTTATTTTAATGGCATCAAAATTAACAGATTGCCTCATCTATGGCTATCGTGTCGTATTCTGTGATTTTTTTTCTCCCCTGCAGAGATGTTATGTATACATGTCCACTAATGTCATTGTTTGACTCATTAATATCTATCTTTGGTTTCAAAATATGTGTGTGAGCTGCATGGTGCTGGCCATCTGTAATGTTCTTCCTTTCTCAGTAAAGACATGGTGTGGGAGGGTCAATAGTTAATTGCTTAGCAGCATAGGACTTTTAAACAAACTGCTGCTTTTCAGGATCAGGGGAGAGAAAACCTGTCCGTGTGCTTCGTCAGTGATTGGGACAGAATTTGTTACACATAGCTCTTTTTAACAGCAAAGGATGCCAGCAGGTTTATGACTCCATCCCTAGAGTTATTACCACAAGAAATAATATTTCAATTGCAGCTATCTCTATGAGATATCTCTATAAAGATTCTCTTTTACTTTGTGCTCTGAAACATATACTGTCAATGGACCAGTGCTTCTTTTGACCAACACTGGTGATGATGTAGATAACAGAGGTGTCTGTAACAGTAAAGATTTTTTTAAAAAATTGAAATATTGAATGAAAACAGTGAAGTCTGCTGGAAACCACAACAATATCTAATATTAGAACATCTCCAGAATCTTTATGTTGCCAGAAAATAAGAACTATTTGAGAGAATCTGGAGATCTTTTGGCTTAGTAGAGTGATTTTCCACTCCCGAACGGTAATACAATGACAAGCCTTCTTGAAGTTGGCCCGATGATCTGTGAAAGTCTTAATTTGGACATATTGTACAAACAAGCACTATCTTCTCAAATGTATATTGCCTGAGAAGTGTGTTTTAAGAAGAAGTGTGGTGCAAGCTGGCACTTTGGTACAAAACGTGTGAAAATGATAAATGTAGCAGACAGCTCAAGCTTTACTCTGCTCAACACTTGAAATATAATTTCCAGTGGAGTTATCTTTAGTAATTACACTCTGATGTTTCTTAAAAAGGTCTGCTAATCTGAATCTTTTTTTGGGTGCCGTGGAGTTTCAGATGATTGTTGTAGACACTTGGAATTACTGCTGTTCTTTTGAGGCTTGTCTGGAGAGGGGCTGGTTTTCCTAATTCCTAATGCAGCAGCAATAAGAACAATATTTAGCACTTATGAGACTCCACTTCTCAATTTCAAAGCACTTTACAAATATCAATTAATTGCTTTGAATGGGGAGTTCTGCAGCTGCTGGAGGAAAAAAGGAGCATGCAGTGATTGGCTCATTATCATTTACAGCTGTTGAAGAATGTTTTTCAAAGAAATAATTACAGATTTTCACATATATTTAAGGAAAAAAGGAGCAAGGGGAAGGCTACTAAGGCTCTTTTTTTTTTTTTTTTTTTGAACAAACGACTCTTATCTTTTCATTCTGGTTTGAGAGCAGCAGCTTTATTGCAAACAATTACCCTTCCCTAGACAAAAAGAAGAGGAGCCATCCCCTCGCTAAGAAAATGCAAGACTGTAAATTCTCTTTTGGAAAATAATCTCGATCTCACCGCTTTTCAGTTTGGGGCTGTTGAGAATTTTTGTTTATCTGTCGTAGGACTGCTGCCGGACTCTCCTCGATGCAGCCTGATTTAATGTCTGATCCCGGGCTGGCTTTGTCCAGCTTTAATTATGCATGAAAGCCGAACAAGTAGACAATAATTGATAGTGCTTCTTGCATTGTTTTCAGCAGAGCTTTATCACCACAGGGGGCCAAAGGAAACTATCCAAACTGTCTCTCTGTCACCAGGCAGCCCGAGCCATGGAAACAGATTTCTTCCTTTCTCTTTTCTTTTTCATTCTTTTTTCTCTCCTTTTCTTCTTTTTCATAATGTGACTCTCCTGGCAGGGCAGATAAGCTGCTAATTCTATTAATTTTCTTATCAAAATCAGCAAGGTAACTGAAGCTTCCAATTTAGTGATTTATTATCCTGAGCAAGCTGTGCGGAGTGCGCCTTTCATATTCTGTAATTGGCACTAGAGGGGAAGAGACTTTCAAGGGAGATGCACTCAGCTAACCGTTTCCATTTCAATTGACTATTGAGCAAACAAATGGAGTGTCCTTTCATTGGCTTAAATCATTTAAAATGATAAAGCTAGCAATTCTGCATTTGAATATATGCCAGTGGATATCTGTGTGCAAGATGCTGACCCCTAAGACATTAAAATATGAGCATAATAACATCCCACTATAGGATTTTTGCCATCAATAAAACATCCAAGTGCGATATGTTAATTGACGTGCAAAAGGCCAAAATTGATCACACATGTAATCCTACCCTTATTATTACACCGTCCTCCAAGCCCCTGGAAATACACATCTTTCCTTTGCACACTGACTGCTGGATTCTTTTGGGGGGGGGGCATACAGTGGATGCTAGTTCAGCACTGAAATGGAAACTGGTGTCAAAAGCAGGAGTCTCATCAATTAGGAATGGTTAGGAGTTGGATGCCAAGGGTGAGTGGGACTGATTCAGATGTAGATATAGAAAGGAGACTTGATTTCAGGTGGAAAAGTAGCTACTCCTTGGTTGGTATCATTTGAAAAGCTCAGGAAGTCTCCTCTGCCCCCGATGTTACTCTTATTGAAATAGCAACTCCAGTTGTGGTTTACGACAACTACATGCCTTTGCAGAGTAAATTTTATATAGTAGTTGTCATCAACTAGATTAATGACAGCAAATTGTACTATACACATTGCGCTATGTGTTAATTCCCACATTTCATAGATGATGTTTAGGGGTTGGAGAGATTAAGGAGCTTGTCTGATTTCACTTGGTTAGAAAGTGTTCCATCTGGGATTCGAATTCAGAACCATGATTTTCAAAGCTCTGTTTTCTAATCACTGTACTGGTCTTCCTCTAGACTCCTATTTCTGGAAGAAATAACACCCCAGGTCCTCTCACTTCAGTATAAATCATACCTTGAATAACGCCATACCTAAACCTTTGGATTAGTTTTGGGTACTTAAAACTTGAAAGGAAACTCATATTAAAAACGGAATCACTGTTTCTCATGAAATACAGCTTTGACAATTTGGAACTTCCCCCCCTAATTCTTCGGGATCTTTCCCCCTTGTATTTCCAGGGACTGTTCTCCCTCTCAGGGGGCTGTCCGTGGTGCTGGGGCTGGGAGATGTACTGCGGTAGTGTGCACAATGATTTAGACATTTGTTTGGGCTTTTAATCTTTCCTCATCTACACGCACCACCAAAATAAAAACCAGTGAAGTATGTACCCTATAAATCTGCTTGTTCTCTCACTCCTCAGAAATATTTCAAAAAGAACCTGACACTTGTAATCAGAACTGGGCTTAGATGCTGACTCCTTTTGATTCAGCGATCCCGCACCCCTTCCTTTTCCGTTTTCAACAGCGCGGGAAGTAGTGGAGGCCAGAAGGGCACGGGCAGGAGAAGCGCTGTGCATAGGAAGGATGGAAAATCTACTTCTGTGAGATGACTCTCCGCCTGACTGCAAGTGTATAGATTATTGAGTTAAGAGAGGAGCAACTGATAGTGCAGTTAGTAAATGCTGTAGCTCATACAGGTGTGGGGGAGCCCCCAGAGCTTTCCAGGGGGCGCAGTGAAAAGGCAGGTGTGTGACGATACTGACCAGTGATGTAGGGCAAATGTTCTTCAAGAGTAGAATTGCAAAAGATCTTCAGAGTTTATTTAGGAACAGAAGAGGCTTGACAATAATTAGTAAGATTTGGGTCTAAAGAATGGCTATGTGGGACCTTGTTAAAAAGAAAAGGAGAAAGTAAGCAATACTTATCATGGGATAATAATTCTCTGGGTTGCTGGGAGATACGTAAAACAAAATATTCTCAAATTGGTGAGAGGAAATATGGAAAAGTGGACCAAAGGAAGAGGGGAAAGAGCTAAAACTATGTTTGCAATAATTAGTGCTATTTAGGAAACAATGTATCATGCAATGGGCCGGGTACTTTCCCTGTGTTACTGCATAAGATTGTTTTCCACAATTTATAGATGAAGAAATTGCCACATCCTCATTCTGTGCTCTAAATTATTTTGCAAGAACATTACCAATGTGATACATTTACAAATTTTTGTATGTCTACCATTAGTCAAATACTAGCTATAAAGACATGGATATTGTGAATTAAAAAGAAAAAAAGTACATAGGAAACCAAAGAGTTTGAGAATAGTTGATACAGGGGTTGGAATAATGCACAAAGATTATGTAAACCGTGATTACTAATAGTATAATGGGTCAAGTCTCAGAAATTCTCCGATTTTCAATGTGAGATGGCATGACGTTTCTGCTGTTATCTACGAGAAATATTTTGAAAATAATCAAAGCAGATATACTAAGGCAAAGTCTAATTTTAAATAAAGGCATTAATAAGACAAATTATTTATGATTTTAAAATGACCATTGATGTGCTTTTCAAGGGTGCGTCAACAATGACCTGCCAGGTTAGCTGGGATAAAACTAGAACTCTCTTCTCTATCTGCTTCCAAGTTTTTATCTGTACCTTCTGTGTACAAAGGTGACTTTGACTTCAAAGGGCAATGGGAATTGGATCTGGTATGAAAATGGGACTAGGAAATATATGGTCTTTCAGGAAAAGGTCATTACATACTGTACAGAAGCTCAACTTTTATTTTGATTAAATACTTTTTTTCAGTGGGATTTACTGGCTAATTACTTCCCCAGCTTTGTGGCTTGGCAAGACTTACCTGATCTATAATGTCTGCTGAAGGACTTTAAGCCTCAAGGTTTGTGTGCTTTTATGTAAAATTATTAATATTAATAATAATTAACCACGAGTAGTAACTAGGGTGGGCCAGATGGCCTTTCCTCCTTTCAAAACTTCTTTATGTTCTTAGTTTCAAAAGGTAGAGGTGATAATGCAAAGATACAAGTGACATTTTAAATTAAATTATTGATCTTGGAGTGACGTTTAAATAATTTACTCAACAAGAGGACTGCCTTTCACTTGTATCAAATTAGAAGCTCTAAATACCATCTGCTTATATCACAGGAAAGCTGTTTGTCTGTTTGTAGTCATGCTGAGTATGAGGCTCCTCTTGGCCCATTTTTAAGACCCTCATCCATTAATCTTACTAGGTATTAGTTGAGATCACTGGTAATTAGTCTTTTAAGTAGCATCCAGATGGGATGTATAAATTATTAGTTTACTGCCAGGCACAAGTGGGGATGATTCATGGACCCACAGTACTTTCCTCTGCTCCCTGATAAGAAGTTCTGAAGAGTAGGAACTTGGTAAGACGAACCGTCATGTTTTGTCTTGGTTCCAACAATTGCTGACTGTTACTTCTGGTATATCTGAAAATACAAAAGGTTGAGATCTGTTTAAATTTTTTTTTTAATTTTATTTTTTTATAAACATATAATATATTTTTATTCCCAGGGGTACAGGTCTGTGAAACTCCAGGTTTACACACTTCACAGCACTCACCATAGCACATACCCTCCCCAATGTCCATAACCCCACCCCCCCTCCCAACCACCCTCCCCCCAGCAACCCTCAGTTTGTTTTGTGAGATTAAGAGTCACTTATGGTTTGTCTCCCTCCCAGTCCCATCTTGTTTCATTTACTCTTCTCCTACCCCCTTAACCCCCCATTGTTGCATCTCCTCTCCCTCATATCAGGGAGATCATATGATAGTTGTCTTTCTCCGATTGTCTTATTTCGCTAAGCATGATACCCTCTAGTTCCATCCACGTCGTCGCAAATGGCAAGATTTCATTTCTTTTGATGGCTGCATAGTATTCCATTGTGTATATATACCACATCTTCTTTATCCATTCGTCTGTTGATGGACATCTAGGTTCTTTCCATAGTTTGGCTATTGTAGACATTGCTGCTATAAACATTCGGGTGCATGTGCCCATTTGGATCACTACGTTTGTATCTTTAGGGTAAATACCCAGCAGTGCAATTGCTGGGTCATAGGGTAGTTCCATTTTCAACATTTTGAGGAACCTCCATGCTGTTTACCAGAGTGGTTGCACCAGCTTGCATTCCCACCAACAGTGTAGGAGGGTTCCCCTTTCTCTGCATCCTCGCCAGCATCTGTCATTTCCTGACTTGTTAATTTTAGCCATTCTGACTGATGTGAGGTGGTATCTCATTGTGGTTTTGATTTGTATTTCCCTGATGCCGAGTGATATGGAGCACTTTTTCATGTGTCTGTTGGCCATCTGGATGTCTTCTTTGCAGAAATGTCTGTTCATGTCCTCTGCCCATTTCTTGATTGGATTATTTGTTCTTTGGGTGTTGAGTTTGCTAAGTTCTTTATAGATTCTGGACACTAGCCCTTTATCTGATATGTCATTTGCAAATATCTTCTCCCATTCTGTCAGTTGTCTTTTGGTTTTGTTAACTGTTTCCTTTGCTGTGCAAAAGCTTTTGATCTTGATGAAATCCCAATAGTTCATTTTTGCCCTTGCTTCCCTTGCCTTTGGCGATGTTCCTAGGAAGATGTTGCTGCGGCTGAGGTCGAAGAGGTTGCTGCCTGTGTTCTCCTCAAGGATGTTGATGGATTCCTTTCTCACATTGAGGTCCTTCATCCATTTTGAGTCTATTTTCGTGTGTGGTGTAAGGAAATGATCCAATTTCATTTTTCTGCATGTGACTGTCCAATTTTCCCAACACCATTTATTGAAGAGGCTGTCTTTTTTTTTTTTTTTTTAAAGATTTTATTTATTTATTTGACAGACAGAGATCACAAGTAGGCAGAGAGGCAGGCAGAGAGAGAGGAAGGGAAGCAGGCTCCCTGTTGAGCAGAGAGCCCGATGCGGGACTCGATCCCAGGACCCTGAGATCATGACCTGAGCCGAAGGCAGCGGCTTAACCCACTGAGCCACCCAGGCGCCCAAGGCTGTCTTTTTTCTATTGGACATTCTTTCCTGCTTTGTTGAAGATTAGTTGACCATAGAGTTGAGGGTCTATTTCTGGGCTCTCTTTCTGTTCCATTGATCTATGTGTCTGTTTTTGTGCCAGTACCATGCTGTCTTGATGATGACAGCTTTGTAATAGAGCTTGAAGTCCGGAATTGTGATGCCACCAACTTTGGCTTTCTTTTTCAATATTCCTTTGGCTATTTGAGGTCTTTTCTGGTTCCATATAAATTTTAGAATTATATGTTCTATTTCTTTGAAAAAAATGGATGGTACTTTGATAGGAATTGCATTAAATGTGTAGATTGCTTTAGGTAGCATAGACATTTTCACAATATTTATTCTTCCAATCCAGGAGCATGGAACATTTTTCCATTTCTTTGTGTCTTCCTCAATTTCTTTCATGAGTACTTTATAGTTTTCTGTGTATAGATTCTTAGTCTCTTTGGTTAGGTTTATTCCTAGGTATCTTATAGTTTTGGGCGCAATTGTAAATGGGATTGACTCCTTAATTTCTCTTTCTTCTGTCTTGTTGTTGGTGTAGAGAAATGCAACTGATTTCTGTGCATTGATTTTATATCCTGACACTTTACTGAATTCCTGTACCAGTTCTAGCAGTTTTGGAGTGGAGTCTTTTGGGTTTTCCACATACAGTATCATATCATCTGTGAAGAGTGATAGTTTGACTTCTTCTTTGCTGATTTGGATGCCTTTAATTTCCTTTTGTTGTCTGATTGCTGAGGCTAGGACTTCTAGTACTATGTTGAATAGCAGTGGTGATAACGGACATCCCTGTCGTGTTCCTGACCTTAGCGGAAAAGCTTTCAGTTTTTCTCCATTGAGAATGATATTTGCGGTGGGTTTTACATAGATGGCTTTGATAATATTGAGGTATGTTCCCTCTATCCCTACACTTTGAAGAGTTTTGATCAGGAAGGGATGCTGTACTTTGTCAAATGCTTTTTCAGCATCTATGGAGAGTATCATATGGTTCTTGTTCTCTCTTTTATTAATGTGTTGTATCACATTGATTGATTTGCGGATGTTGAACCAACCTTGCAGCCCTGGAATAAATCCCACTTGGTTGTGGTGAATAATCCTTTTAATGTACTGTTGAATCCTATTGGCTAGTATTTTGGTGAGAATTTTCGCATCTGTGTTCATCAAGGATATTGGTCTGTAGTTCTCTTTTTTGATGGGATCCTTGTCTGGTTTTGGGATCAAGGTGATGCTGGCCTCATAAAATGAGTTTGGAAGTTTTCCTTCCATTTCTATTTTTTGGAACAGTTTCAGGAGAATAGGAATTAGTTCTTCTTTAAATGTTTGGTAGAATTCCCCCGGGAAGCCGTCTGGCCCTGGGCTTTTGTTTGTTTGGAGATTTTTGATGACTGTTTCAATCTCCTTACTGGTTATGGGTCTGTTCAGGCTTTCTATTTCTTCCTGGTTCAGTTGTGGTAGTTTATATGTCTCTAGGAATGCATCCTTTTCTTCCAGATTGTCAAATTTGTTGGCGTAGAGTTGCTCATAGTATGTTCTTATAATTGCCTGTATTTCTTTGGTGTTAGTTGTGATCTCTCCTCTTTCATTCATGATTTTATTGATTTGGGTCCTTTCTCTTTTCTTTTTGATAAGTCTGGCCAGGGGTTTATCAATCTTATTAATTCTTTCAAAGAATCAGCTCCTAGTTTCGTTGATTTGTTCTATTGTTTTTTTGGTTTCTATTTCATTGATTTCTGCTCTGATCTTTATGATTTCTCTTCTCCTGCTGAGTTTAGGGTTTCTTTCTTGTTCTTTCTCCAGCTCCTTTAGGTGAAGGGTTAGGTTGTGTACCTGAGACCTTTCTTGTTTCTTGAGAAAGGCTTGTACCGCTATATATTTTTCTCTCAGGACTGCCTTTGTTGTGTCCCACAGATTTTGAACCGTTGTGTTTTCATTATCATTTGTTTCCATTAATTTTTTCAATTCTTCTTTAATTTCCTGGTTGACCCATTCATTCTTTAGAAGGATGCTGTTTAGTCTCCATGTATTTGGGTTCTTTCCAAATTTCCTCTTGTGATTGAGTTCTAGCTTCAGAGCATTGTGGTCTGAAAATATGCAGGGAATGATCCCAATCTTTTGATACCAGTTGAGACCTGATTTAGGACCGAGGATGTGATCTATTCTGGAGAATGTTTCATGTGTACTAGAGAAGAATGTGTATTCTGCTCCTTTGGGATGAAATGTTCTGAATATGTCTGTGATGTCCATCTGGTCCAGTGTGTCATTTAAGGCCTTTATTTCCTTGTTGATCTTTTGCTTGGATGATCTGTCCATTTCAGTGAGGGGAGTGTTAAAGTCCCCTACTATTATTGTATTATTGTTGATGTGTTTCTTTGATTTTGTTATTAATTGGTTTATATAGTTGGCTGCTCCCACGTTAGGGGCATAGATATTTAAAATTGTTAGATCTTCTTGTTGGACAGACCCTTTAAGTATGATATAGTGTCCTTCCTCATCTCTTATTATAGTCTTTGGCTTAAAATCTAATTGATCTGATATAAGGATAGCCACTCCTGCTTTCTTCTGATGTCCATTAGCATGGTAAATTCTTTTCCACCCCCTCACTTTAAATCTGGAGGTGTCTTCGGGTTTAAAATGAGTTTCTTGTAGGCAACATATGTTTTGTTTTTTAGGTTTTGTTTTAGGCAACATATGTTTTTGTTTTTTAGGTTTTGTTTTTATATCCATTACCCTGTGTCTTTTGATTGGGGCATTTAGCCCATTAACATTCAGGGTAACTATTGAGAGATATGAATTTAGTGCCATTGTATTGCCTGTAAGGTGACTGTTATTGTATATTGTTTCTGTTCCTTTCTGATCTACTACTTTTAGGGTCTCTCTTTGCTTAGAGGACCCCTTTCAATATTTCCTGTAGAGCTGGTTTGGTGTTTGCAAATTCTTTCAGTTTTTGTTGGTCCTGGAAGCTTTTAATCTCTCCTTCTATTTTCAATGATAGCCTAGCTGGATATAGTATTCTTGGCTGCATGTTTTTCTCATTTAGTGCTCTGAATATATCATGCCAGCTCTTTCTGGCCTGCCAGGTCTCTGTGGATAAGTCTGCTGCCAATCTAATATTTTTACCATTGTATGCTACAGACTTCTTTTCCCAGGCTGCTTTCAGGATTTTCTTTTTATCACTAAGACTTGTAAATTTTACTATTAGGTGACGGGGTGTGGACCTATTCTTATTGATTTTGAGGGGGGTTCTCCGAACCTCCTGGATTTTGATGCTTGTTCCCTTTGCCATATTGGGAAAATTCTCTCCAATAATTCTCTCCAATATACCTTCTGCTCCCCTCTCTCTTTCTTCTTCTTCTGGAATCCCAATTATTCTAATGTTGTTTCGTCTTATGGTGTCACTTATCTCTCAAATTCTCCCCTCGTGGTCCAGTAGCTGTTTGTTTCTCTTTTGCTCAGCTTCTTTATTCTCTGTCATTTGGTCTTCTATATCGCTAATTCTTTCTTCTGCCTCATTTATCCTAGCAGTGAGAGCCTCCGTTTTTGATTGCACCTCATTAATAGTTTTTTTGATTTCAACTTGGTTAGATTTTAGTTCCTTTATTTCTCCAGAAAGGGCTTTTATATCTCCAGAGAGGGTTTCTCTAATATCTTCCATGCCTTTTTCGAGCCCAGCTAGAACCTTGAGAATCGTCATTTTGAACTCTAGATCTGACATATTACCAATGTCTGTATTGATTAGGTCCCTAGCCTTTGGTACTGCCTCTTGTTCTTTTTTTTGTGGTGAATTTTTCCGCCTTGTCATTTTGTCCAGATAAGAGTATATGAAGGAGCAAGTAAAATACTAAAAGGGTGGCAACAACCCCAGGAAAATATGCTTTAGCCAAATCAGAAGAGATCCCAAATCGTGAGGGGGGAGAAAGGGGATAAAAAGAGGTTCAGAAGAAAAAAAAAAAAAAGAAACAATTAAAAAAAGAAAACCAATAAAGAAAAAATATGAAAAGAAAAAAATATATATATATTAGATAAACTAGTTAAAAAACGTTAAAAAAAGAAAAGGGTTGAAGTTAAAAAAATTTAGCAGAAGAAGAGAAAAAAAAATTGAAAAAGAAAAAAAAATTAAATTAACTGCAAGGCTAAAGAATCATGGGGATAAAGCCATGAGTTCCGTGCTTTGCTTTCTCCTCCTCTGGAATTCCGCTGCTCTCCTTGGTAATGAAACTGTACTCCTTGGTAGGTGAACTTGGTCCTGGCTGGGTTTCTTGTTGATCTTCTGGGGGAGGGGCCTGTTGTAGTGATTCTCAAGTGTCTTTGCCCCCCGCGGAGTTGCACCGCCCTTACCAGGGGCCGGGCTGGGTAATCGGCGCGGGTTTGCTTTCGGGAGCTTTTGTTCCCTGAGCGCTTTCCGTAGAGTTCTGGAGGATGGGAATGAAGATGACGGCCTCCCAGTCTCCGGCCCGGAGGAGCCGAGAGCCCAGGGCCCCACTCCTCAGTGTGCCCTCAGAGAACAGTGCCCAATTACTCCCATCACCCTGGCCTCCAGCCACGCTCCGAGCTGACCGAGCCTGCGACTGGTTCAAGGTAACCCCCGAGCTGAGAGCTCACTCCTCAGCTCTGTCTCTGTAGCTGGTTTCCCCGTTCTATTACCTGTAAGCTCTGTGACACTCAGACACCCCTGATCCTTCTGTGACCCTGCGGGACCTGAGGCCACGCTGACCGCGCCTGGGCTTCACTCTGGTTAAGCCTCTGGAGCGATGTCCCTCAGGGGAACAGACTTTTAAAAGTCCTGATTTTGTGCTCCGTTGCTCCGCCGCTTGCCGGCCCCTCCCCCTGCAGTCTATCTTCCCGTCGCTTTGGATTCACTTCTCCGCCAGTCCTACCTTTCAGAAAGTGGTCGATTTTCTGTTTCTAGAATTGCTGTTCTTCTTCTCTTGGATCTCCCGTTGGATTTGTAGGTGTTTGCAATCTTTAGATAAGCTATCTAGCTGATCTCCCGCTACCTGAAGTAGTCTCAGCCTGCTACTTCTCCGCCATCTTGACTCCTCTCCTCGGGATCTGTTTAAATTTTTTAGAGTTATTTTAATATTCTCTATCCCCACCTCTTTTGGTTCCCCCTTTTGTTCTTCCTTCCTTGATATCAGTAGCATGTCTTTCCAGAAGCAACCTTGATTGGGTTGGACGTAGTATTGCCAGGAATCTCCTTGCCTTGGCCATTGAGCATGGCATTGTGGGTGGGGGGAGGTGAGTGGGAGGGGTGTCCTGATTAGATTTTTACCAATGGGGACTTAACCTAGAATATATGGGTCAACTGATTATAATCCTGACCTAAGGCATATAGATTAAAAGAAAGAAAGTTGGTCATGTAGATCATGCTGATCCTCTTGTACCTTTTTCTAACTGTACTTTCTTGGTGAAATCTTTCTCCTTCATTAATTCTGGTAACCACTTATGTTTTCCCATGCCTGTACTCAAACAGTGAAATGTACTGGAGACAGTGAGGTGAGAATTTGGTAGGACTATACATTTTATAATTACTGTGTAGTTAATGTACAATTAGAAGTCCAACTTAAGCTAGCTTAAGGAAAAGTGGAAATTTTTTGGCTTATATAGTGAAAAGCTATAGAAGTGGTCAAGCTTTAGGCATGGCTGGCTCTAGACATTCAAACAGTATCATCAGAGAACTGCTTTCTTTCTAGCTTGGTGAAAAGATCACATCTAGCAGCCTTAACTAAGTTTGCATTATTTGTGTACTTCTAATAGCAGTGGGAGGGAAAGAATATCTTTCCTGACAATTGTAGTGAAAAAAAATTTTTAATGTTTTTTTCTTAAAGATTTTATTTATTTATTTATTTGAGAGAGAGAGAGAGAGAGAGAGAGAGCATGAGCAGGGAGAGGGACAAAGGGAGAAGGAGAAGCAGACTTCCCACTGAGCAGGGAGCCCAATGCAGGGGTTGATCACAGGATCTGGGATCAGGAACTGAGCCAAAGGCTGAGGGGCTTAACTGACTCAGCCACCCAGGCACTGGTAGTGAAAGTTTTAGACTATACTCTGAGTGGCCTAGCTTGTGTCAAATGCTCACCCCTAGTCTCAGTCCTACATCTACTGGTAGGGTAGGATCATGGTCTATGCTAGATCCACTGAAATTTCTTGGGCTGAGCCGGCTTACAGTAGAGCAGGGAAGGGGAACATGATTGTCAATAATCAAACCCAAAAGTGTTCCCAAAACTACTTGGCACTCCTGTTATACTCTTCTAGTTCAAGTTGCATGTCCACATTTTTTTTTTTTTTGAAAGAGAGAGAGAGCTCACGTGCACTAGAGGGGAAGGGACAGGTGGAGAGGGAGAGGCAGACTCCCCTCTGAGCAGGGAGCCCCATGTGGGGCTGGATCCCAGGACCCTGGGATTATGGCCTGAGCTTAGGGCAGATGCTTGACCATCTAAGCCACCCAGGTGCCCCTACGTGTCCACCCTTAACAACAAATATTTTTTATTTTTTATTTTTTATTTTTTGGATGAGTCCTTTTTTATTGTAAAATATGCATAACATAAAATTTACTATATTAATCATTTTTTAAAAATTTTTTATAAACATATATTTATTTTTTCCCCAGGGGTACAGGTCTGTGAATCTCCAGGTTTACACACTTCACAGCACTCACCACAGCACATACCCTCCCCAATGTCCATAACCCCACCCCCCCTCTCCCAACCCCTCTCCCCCCAGCAACCCTCAGTTTGTTTTGTGAGATTAAGAGTTACTTATGGTTTATCTCCCTCCCAATCCCATCTTACTTCATTTACTCTTCTCCTACCCCCTTAACCCCCCATATTGCATCTCCTCTCCCTCATATCAGGGAGATCATATGATAGTTGTCTTTCTCTGATTGACTTATTTCGCTAAGCATGATACCCTCTAGTTCCATCCATGTTGTCGCAAATGGCAAGATTTCATTTCTTTTGATGGCTGCATAGTATTCCATTGTGTATATATACCACATCTTCTTTATCCATTCGTCTTAACAACAAATATTTTAAATCATCTCCACTTTTATCAAAACTTTCATCTCCTTCCTCCTTGTCCTAACCTTTTCTTTAACTTTCAGTTATAAATGTCCTTTCCCTCTGTCTTACAAAGAAAGTTCATGACAGATGGAGAACCCCACCATCAATTTCCTGCTACCTAATACTTATGCAAATGCAAGGACTAATATTTTCATTCATCCTCTTCCCTTCCCTTACAATTGGGACAGGGGGTCCTCTTTCTACTTATGGCCAGTGCCATTATTGTGCTTTTTCCTGTCCTCTAATACCTGTATGCTAACCATTCCCCATCTCTTTCATGCACATTTCTCTGTATTCCCCTACTGGCACATTCCCATTCTAACTTTCTCTTTTACCTTTTAATAAACTCTCCATTAATCCTACATCCCTTCTTTAGCTATGGCTCTAATGCTTTCCTTCCTTCAAAGCCAAACTTCTTATGAGTAATGACAATCCTTGTTATTGCCATTTCCTTACTTCCCACTTACTTCTCAACCCACTCTTGTCTAACTCTGACCAAAACAGCAAGCCCTACTTTGTCCCTTCTGCTCAAAACCCTTCAGTATTTGTCCATTGCTCTTAGGATAAAAATCTAAATTCTCAAAGTGGCTCAGAAGGCCCTGGATAGTCTTGCTCCTCTGGAGATCTCCACCCGTATCTGGCACCAGTCTCCTTATTTCTCACTACCACCATTGCCTTTCTTTTTCCTACACATATTCTATCACATTCACAGCAGGAACCAGCTGGTACATTCAAGTTGTGTGGTTGAGGAGAGATTATGAGGAACTCTGTACAGAGGTATAGTTAGGGTTAGGGGAAAGCAACATGAGATGATGGTGCATCTGAGAGCTCAGAGCTGTTACCAAGAATGTAGGTCCCTGTAGGTGTCTTAGGAAGGAATGATTTTGAGTTCCTGAGAGGGCCCTTCCATGTAGTGATGGGATAAGACTGCCCTACAGGAGCTGTGCTCCGAGAGAGACTGCCACAACAATTGCTAACCCAAGGACCTGCAGGAAGAGAACTAAGAGATTAAATGCCTCAAATAATTGGCTGAACATTAGTAGAATCCAGAGGGCAAAGGACTAAGTGGTATATAGACATTAATATTTTGGGTCCAGAATAGACCCAGTAGAGTGGAGGGTGGAGAGAAGGGTGGTGAGTGCATTAGGAAGAGCAGTGGATAATTTCCAGCTCTTTCTAAAACATGACATTGTCACATACTCTCCTCCTCTGTTTAGATAGCCCTCTTTTCCTTGCTGATCCTCTTCAACTAGTTAATTCTTTTTTATCCTTTATTTATTTTAAAATAAGGTATACTTATATACTATGTAGTATATAAGTATAAAATATATTTAAATATATAAATAATATTTAAGTATTTTAAAATATTTGTTTATTTATTTATTATTTTAGAGAAAGAGAAAGAGGAAGAAGGAGTGCTAATGTGGAGGTGGAGGGGCAGAGGGAGAGGGAGAGAAAGGATCCCAAGCAGACTCCTTGCTCAGTGCGGGGCCCTATATGGAGTTCAATCTATGATCCTGATATCATGACCTAAGCCAAAATCAAGAGTTGGATACTGAACTGATGTAGCCACCCAAGCACCCCTCCTTTTTATCCTTTAAATCTCAACTTGAGTGCCTGTATCTTAGAGAAGCGATCTTTAATCAACTCCTAGATAAAAGCCCTTCATTTATGTTCTCCTAGTGTCTGGTTCCTTTTCTTCTCAGGACTCAATTCAGTTTGTAATTATCTTGCTAATAGTGCAAAAATTTCAATTTAACTAATGTTTGTCTCCTCCATAATGCTGTATGCTTCATATGACTGATCTGATCTGACTCCTGTTGCAGGTCCTAACAGACAATGCCTAGAATATAGCAGGAACTCACTAAATACCTGCTAAATGAACAGACCAGAGATGTAATCAAAACACATGAAAACATTTACCAAATCTCGTTTACACCTCCTTTGTAAATCCTTTTGTCACTCTGTTGCCTTTCGTCTAGGCACATGCTGTTTTGCTAGGCTGACAGTTCTTCAGTACTTTGGCCAGATGGGCATAATACTGCCTATTGGCAAGGCAGCTTGAGATTCATGCTTCTCTCATGATGTTTTAGGTAAATGTGTTGTTTTTTCCTTGTTAGGCTTGTGCTTGATCAGTCACCTTTCACTAAATACAAACTGTCTGATTGACACCAACCTGCTTTTCTTTGTAGGGCAGGAAATGATCTAATGCCCTAAAAATGACCTAGATGGCCACTGTTAAATGTTCTGGCTGCTTGCCATCTCAGTTCAGTGCAGGTAACACACATTTATTGAGTGCCTACTATGTGCCAGACAGTGTTAAGTACTAGAGATGGAAAGATGAATAGGATATAATCCCACTTTTAAGAAGTTGAGAATCTGGAGACACCTGGGTGGCTCATTCGGTTAAGCATCTGCCTTTGGCTCAGGTCACGATCCTGGGGTCCCAGGATCAAGTCCCATGTAGGGCTTCTTGCTCATTGGGGAGCCTGCTTCTCCCTCTGCCTACTGCTCCCCCTATTTGTTCTCTTTCTCTGGCAAATAAGTAAATAAAAAAAAAGTTTAGAATCAGAAGAGGGAAACAGACACATAATTAATTAATTAATAGACAATCTGGTAAACACAGTGATTAGAAATGGATTTTCTTGAAGTTAATGAAGCTTAAGCTTCAGAACTCCCCCTTGCTGGGTCTGTTCCAAAGCCCCACTGGTGTGTTCACATGGTCATATATTCTTGCAAAGTTTGCAAATGTTAGCTATTTTAACTGCATTCAGATAGGAGTACACTGTGGCAAGTAGCATAAAACTAGCAGCAGACGTTTTTGGGATTTAGATTGGAGGAAGTCAGGTTGAGTACATTTTGTCTTGGTATAGAAATGGCTCCTGGGAATGCTTGTATGGCCTATTGTGTCAACTCCGCTGACATTGTGACATTAGGGTGGGGCCAGAGTTTATAAGATGATAATGAATGTGTTCATTATCCACAAAAGGAATGTGGGTAGAGGGAAAACAAGATCTGAAAAAATTAGAAGCAAGGAGCTCTTCTGTGGAAAATTCTTTCAGTCATCCAATGTGTTAAACTATAAGCAAAGATTTCTTTTTTTTTTAATATAATTTTTTATTTTTTTATTAACATATAATATATTATTAGCCCCAGGGGTACAGGTCTGTGAATCGCCAGGTTTACACACTTCAAAGTACTCACCATAGTACATACTTTCCCCAATGTCCATAACCCAACCACCCTCTTCCTACACCCCTCTCCCCAGCAACCATAAGCAAAGATTTCAATTCTCAGTGATGTCTGGTTGAAATGGAGGCTCTTTCTTATAGTTACAAACATACCATATGTTGTTTTGTGAACAGGATTCACGCAAAATAGTATCTATCAGAAGTTCTGTGTTTGTAGAAATACAGAGTTTGTGTACCATGTAGCATGTTTTGGAGGCCCAACTACCAGTAATAAAAAACAAATATTGATCAACTGTGGCAAAGGAAAGATGGAATTCTATTTCTCTTCTCCCTATGAAAACTTTTACAAAGTCATTGTCATGTGAAGAGGTGATCAAGAGTATGCGACTGTCAAGTAGGAAATGCATAGCAAAGGTATTTGAAAGGTATCAGTTAATAAACTAAATATGATTTTTTTCCTGTTTTTTTGATAGCAGGTTTTTTGACTTTTTACTATTTGTAATTTGATGTGATTTTTTTCTCACTACAAATAATATTCAGTTTTGCATTTGTAATTTTGTGTTCTTTTGCCTACAGAGGGTCACATAAATTCTATTAGTTTCAGGCCCCACAAGGTTGCTCCCATTTTTATGGGACCATTTTTATACACGATACCTTAATCTTATAACTGTTGTCAAGAAATAAAGTTTGGGATGGAATCTATAGGGTCCTGTGGATTGATTTTAAATCCTCTGTAGAAAAAGGAGGGTCAGGATCTGATGGGAACTCGAGGGTGTTTGGGACTTCATGTACAGGCTCTGCCTTAGAGCTTAGGTGACCATCTTCCCTGTCTTCATGGAACCCAGTTTCATACTGGGATTATCCCTTTGGCGTGAACAGTGGTATAACCTTGATGGTGTGTGATAGGCAGGAAATTTCTCCGAGTGGCTGTGGGGGGTAGAGAGGTGGAAGGTGGGAATAGAGGCAGAGAGAAACAATGGGCAGCCATCTAGCCCTGTGGTGGCTACAGCTGACAAACTGGTTAATGGACGCATTTACTTATTCAATAAATATTTATTGAGTGCGTAGTACATGCCAGATCCTATTCTAAGCTCTAGGACTACTGTAGTGACCAAAACATATAGAACTCCTGGTTTCTATGGACTACATGGGAGATATCCCTTGAAAATGATAAAATAGAAAAAATGGAACTTTGTGTAGGAAGGAAGTTAAATACCCACACAGGTAGGGACCATAGAGATAATGGACTTTTGGTTTCCAAATGTTATAATCAGGTTTAATGAAACTTCTGTGTTGTACTCCCTTATATGACAGTGGTTGTTTTCATATAAAAATCAAGTTTTCCCTGACAACACTTTGAGAAAAACTGATAGGTCAGGAAGCTGTGCTATGTGAAGCCTGGTTCAATACCCACACCCCCATGAGATTTACAGTAAAAAAATCAAGGGAAAAAAATTAAGGGAACAACAGGGCCAGGGTTGTGTTGATATATCTCTCTTACTTCTCTGTGGGCTTCAAGTCAGGAAGCAGGAAGATTAGTTAGGGGTCTAATGCAGCACTCCACACGGGAGATGGTGAAGTGCTGAGGCAGTGCTGGGGGAGCTGGGAAGGAAGACAATGCTCAGATTCTAATGATACTTGGGAAGTAGAATTAGCAGACTTGAAAACTGATTGAGTGGGAGTGGAGGCAGGAGTTCGAAAAGTTGAAGAATATTCCCAAGGTCATTTTTTTTTTAATCAAGAAACAGACTCTCTCATTTTTTTTTAAGATTTTATTTGTTCATTTGAGAGAGAGAGAAGCAGAGAAAGCACACAAGCAGGGGAAGAGGCAGAGGGAGAGGGAGAAGCAGACTTCCTGCCGAACCTGCTGGGGAATCTGATGCGGGGGCTCCATCCCAGGACCTGGGGATCCTGACCTGAGTTGAAGGCAGACGCTTAACCATCTGGGCCACCCAGGCACACCTCCCAGGATTTTTGAAGTGGGTGAGAGACCACCAACTGAGAGGGACTTTAAAGTAGAAGAACACTTTAGGGATAAAATAATGAATTCAGTATTAGGTGTGTGGAGTTTGAGGTGTCTGTGAATGTCTGATGGAAATGACCATCAGGAAGTTGGATTTTCACATCTGTTAGGGAACTACTGTGGACTAGAAATAAACATTGGCAATTACTGGAGTACAGGCGATGTGTTGAGCAGAAACAATGGATGAGATTGCCAAAGAGAGACAGGAGAACAGAAGAGCAGTAGCCCAAGAATGGAGCCCCAGGGGAGAGCTGACACCTAGACGTGGAAAGAGGTCTGGGGCCCAAAGGAGTATGGGAAGCGCCTGTATTACTTTCTCGAGGAGGGAACAAATACGGAGATGCTGAGCCTTGTTTATTCATTCGAGAAATATTTATTAAATATCCCTGGATGTGTTGCAACATTTCCCAGTAATTACTTGGTGACTGGCATCAGATGCCCAGATGGTTGCATTGTTGAAAACACATGTGATGAACTCCTCGGTGGAAAGAAGTCACTCTAAAGAAGGTCCCATGGCCCGTGGCAGGAGAGCCCAAGACATTGAGCATGACGTTAGCAAAGCTGTTGTGAAGACTGGCCAGATGGGGACTGGGGATGAGGGCCATGTGTGGGGAACAGGCTGGCCTGAGGGACGCCACGTGTTGGACACTGGTGGCATGCCGTGTAGCTTCTGTCTCTGAACTGTGAGTGTGTCTGGGGGCATTGCTGGCAAGTGCCACCTTCAGCACTGGTGCCTGAGTCCCCCTTAAGCCACGAGGCTGCCACTTGCCTATATCCTCCCCCGAAGCAACCTTCACAATCTGTTCAGTGCTGTCCCTGCGCTTGGGAGGAGGTGAGGGAACTGTGATTCACTGTCTGTGACGCTATGGCAAGGAAAAGAGGACTAATGTCCTACTTTTGGAGAAGGATGAAGAATGAAAAGAAAAACTTCTCTATTTTAGAAGTAGAGTTTGATTCCAGTACTAGGTAAGAGGACACCTTACTGGTGGCAGTAATCATTCATGTAACCCACCAGATATGTCCACAGAGATCTGAAGGTTGAAAAAATTCCCACCCACAGAAAATGTTCAAGGACCTGAGAAGAATCGTAATGGCCTTGGAAAAAAGGACCTAATTAGTCTCAAAGGAATACAGAACATCAGAGACAGGTTTTGGACATTTTTGTCTTTTAAAGAAGAAAATTTCAGACAAAGATGGCTTTTTTTTTTTTTTTTTTGAAATAAGTGAACAGTTGTTCATTCCAATTGGGAGCTCCCTTCCATTTTTGTTTCTTGCACTGTATCTTTTTAAAAAACTGTAGAGCAGGTGGCCATGTGTTAGCTGCTTTAAGATATATTCATCTGATCCTCAAATCCTTGCAATATGGGCACCATCATCCCTGCAAAGGAGAAAACAGAAGCTCAGAGAGGTCATGTGCTGTGCTCTTTTCTCAAAATGCTAAGTGTCAGAACTGGGTTCTGGGCCCAGAGTGTGTCAGAACTGTGGATCTGGGTCTCTACCTTCTTTACCAAGCTGCACTTTGTGGTGCTTCCCATTTTCCATGCTAGATACTGCTGTGTCTATTTCTGGATGTAAGGGCATGACTCATGACTCCTAATGAGTTTCACATCTGAATCAAGAACTGGGTTATGGGAATGTCTCAAGACAGGGTGGGCTGAAGGGTCTGGTAGTCTCCCATGCTGTCTCTACCAGGCACAATGAGAGGGAAGGAGAGGTTACAGTTTGTGGCTCATCCCACGTATTTCTCCCCACCATTAAAGCTCCATCTTGGGAGACTGTGAGCTAGGGGAGGAGGTGCAGGGAGCACGCCTCCACCATCGGACTCAGACACAGAGTCACCACCGTGGGGTGGCTGTGGCAGGATCAGTGTAAGGATGTGTTGTCATGTTAGGTTCCTTAGGGTAAAAGAGATCAGGGCCTGTTTTTAGCCTTCAAGTTGAATTGGGAAAGGCAAAATCAGAATACATAAGAAGGCATGTAAATTCATTCAGCATTCAGTGTAAGTAGAGCTTGCACCCATTGGAAAATAGTTTTACTGACAGCTTACATTGTGTTACCAGATTCCATCACCTGTTTCTCTTAATAGCCTCAGCATGTAGGTAGTGGGGCAGTGGCCCTGGGAGATTTCTCCGAGTTGACTGGCTCTTTGATTTTTATGTTGTCTGTCCCTTTTGTTAGCAGCCTTGTTACGGACAAGTTTTGGGTGGAGTTGAGGACTGTCCTCAGTTTCTGATGAAGGCATAGCATAAAACCTCAAAACTGTGAACTAAGGATTGTGTGGCTGCTTACTTCGTTACAACAACCTAAGTGTAAATTCTGCTGACTGCTCCGTGTCCAGTTTAGAAAGTCACTATGCTGTGAGTCTCTTCAGGACACACAGTCACCGCCTTCAGTGTTAAGCTTGTAGAGAATCTCTGTTAGCAGATGGAAGTCACCTCACTGGAAGTCGCTTGAGCTAGTCGAGTCATGATGCCCTGTCTGAGTCAGTGAATCAGTCCTTATTTCACTCTTTTGTTGCCCTTGTAATGCTTCAGGGTCTTAACAAATGGGGTCTGGTAAAATTTCTTCTCTTGTTTCTAGTTGCAAGATTGAATACATAATGTGGTTTTGCAGATCGGAGGGCAAGAGATTGGCTAGCTTCCATTCTCATTTAAAAGTCACCATTGGTGCCTCTGCTGGAGGGGTTTTCAATTCACCATCTCTAATCTGCCCTTCTGAAAGATTTAGTGACCAGATGTCCAGGATCAGTGAGGAAGATCTTGCCTGCCAGAGTCAATATTTTTTCCCTACCATCCTGCTGGCCTAGGGATTTGAAAATCCCTTTCAAGAGTAGCTTGCTGTGGTTGTCTCTAGTAGAAGTATCACTAACCAGATTCTGGGTCACTAGACTAACTCAGTTCTAATATATTTAAAACTCTTTTGACATGTTTATCTTTACAAATTCTTCTTTTTATCAGCTTTTTTTAACTTCCATTTCTATGCTTTCATTTAATTCCTCTTCTTATCTTTGCTTTTATCCCTTCCCACCCACAGAGATATTTCTGATTCCATTTTGCTTTTGCTTTCTCTATTTGCCTGATGTAACCTTGCCAAACAAGTAGCCTTGCTACTCGAAGTGTGGTCCTCAGACCACCAGCACTAGTGTCATCTGCAAGCCTTTAGAAATGCAGGGACATAAAGGGAGGTATTGGTCAAAGATTACAAAATTTCAGTTCTGCAACATGAATAATTTCCAGAGATCAGGTGTACAGCAATGTGACTATAGACAACAGTACCGTATTGTATACTTGTAATTTGCGAGAGGGTAGAACTTCAGTGTTCTCAACACACACACACACACACGTTTGCACACATACACATGAGAAAATGGCAACTGTGTGAGATGATGGATATGTTACTTGATTGTGATTTTTTTCCACTAATGTATATAGTACGTCAAAACCTCAAGTCGTATACCTTACAAATATACAATTTTTGCTTGTCAATTACACTTCAGTAATGCTGTAAGAAAAGAAAATAAGGGATGGAGGATCTCAGTTCTTATTTTAAATCTGTTGATTCAGAATGTGCTTTCAGAAGCTCTTCAGGTGTTATGTGTATATGTTAAAGTTTGAGAAGCTCTGTTTCCGTGTGGACTTGCAAACTCAGTTTCTTCCAGCAACAGAACAGAAGGGACAGTTACCAACACTTTTCACTTTGTTGATGTCCTGGGGCAACCACCGACACTTGCCATTGGGGGATGGTGTGCCAGGGAAAATAACCGCGCAGCTGGGTTAGAACCATGTTCCCAAGGCGCATGGTCCTGCCAGCGCTCTGGATAAGTGGATTATCTGCTGATTTTTGTTATCTGCACCAATCTGGTACTTCCCTCTCTCATACTTTCACAGCAAGGCAATGAGGCCATTGCAGGATGAAGCTACATTTCAAATGAGAAAAAAAAAAGTGTCACTTCAGAGCAAGAGTCCACAAAATGGTGGGGAAACAAACAGATGTCTCAATTTCAGCTACACGTGCTAAGTGACACATTTCACAAGGCAACCAGATGCTCCATTTCATCCGTGTAACAGCTATTCCCCAGGAGACGGGGGAGTGGGTGAGGGAGCCCCACCACTCTGGGACTGGCGAGTGCCTGATGTGACAACCTCGTTATGGGAAGCACACGGCTCATGATTTTTTTTTTTTTCAAGTTACTGTAACAGTTGCAAAAGTTATATATCTACATTTTCACAAACTATAGACAGTCAGCAGAAATTAACCGTGGCAGTGCCTCTCGGGCTTTAATACAAAGTTCCAAGGCATATGAGTCTCTCGGGGATCTTGGTAAAAGTGCAGATTCTGAGGCTGTGGGTTTGGGATGGGGCCCGAGGTTCTGCATTTCTGATGGTGTCCCAGGGGATTCTGATGCTGCACTCTGAGTAATAGGGACGGGGGTAAGCTCTTGCCTTTTCTTTCCCAAATAGGAATGTCAAACTGGAGAGTAATTAGCATTTTCAAATGCAGTGCTAATGTGGCTACTTTTCTGTTTCAGAATGAGCTTAGGAAGTTTATTAAGATTTAGAAGAGTAATTCTAGTGGTGCCTTTTCTTTTTTAAGAAATAAATTTCATATCTCTTGCTACCATAGATTCATCCAGAACAGAAAGACAAAGTACATCAGCCTTCAGTCTCTCTTGGCTCCAATCCATCCAGCGTACTGTCACCAACATAATCTTCCTGAAACACTGCTTTCACCATGTCACTGCTCTGCTCCAGAATTTACAGTCATTTCTTATTTCCTATTGGATCAAGTCGAAATTCATCTGCCAGCCTTTCAAGGACTCTCATAACTTGCCTTCACTCTATTTATTCAATCTCATTTTCCTTCCGCATCTCAGCCAGAACTCTCCCTGTCAGTCGGGCCTGCCTCTGTGTCCCTCCCCTTCCTTCGCCAGAGCCCAGTCATGCTGTTTCCATATCCAGTACTCCAGAGCCCACTGACCAGGGACACTGCCTCTCAGTTTTTCAGATCACAAGGACCATATTTTTCTATGAAGTCCAATGGTCAAACAATTCAGCACTTATTTATAATTTACAAATAACCCGTGTTTGCAGATGTCTTTAGTTAAAATGATGTCTGGATTAGGGTGGCCCTACATCTAGTGACTGGTGTCCTGAAAAGAAGAGAAAGCTCACAGAGACACAGACAAGGAGGAAGGCCACCTGAAGGCAGTGGCAAGGATGGGAGTGATGTTGCCACAAGCCAAGGAATGCTGGGAGCTACTCTAGAAAAGGCAAGGAAGGACCCTCCCCTAGAAATTGGAGGGAGTGTGGCCCTACAAACACCTTGATTTTGACATTCTGGCCTTTAGGATTGTGAAAGAATAAGTTTCTATTGTTTAGAGCCATCAGATTTATAGTAATTTGTTATAGCAATTACAAGAAACTAATACATCTTGTATTAATTTTTATTTAATGTAGTTGTGTTAGCCTTGGCTGTTTAACTATATTCCAAGTCTTTAGAGATAGGGACCCTTGTATTCTTCCTAATATTCCGTATAACGCTTTATGTGGCGCTAAAATAGGAAGGTGAAAATAGCAGTTACCCTTTTTCTCGTTTTGCTTTTTAAAAAAAGATGATTTATTTATTTACTTGATAGAGATTGAGAGAGAGAGCACAAGGAATAGGGAGGGACAGCTGGAGAAGCAGACTCTCTGCTGAGCAGGGAGCCTGACGCAGGGCTCGATCCCAGGACCCTGAGATCATGACCTGAGCTGAAGGCAATTGCTTAACTGGCTGAGCCACCCAGGAACCCCTCTTATTTAACTTTTGTTGTTGTTGTTGAATATATCACACATACTATAAGGTGCAAAAATCTTAAGGGTACAGCTTGACGATTTATAAGAAAAGAAACACACTTGTGGAATCACTACCCAGATCAAGACAGAGGACAGTCATAGCACTCAGAAGCCTCCCCTGGGCTGCCTCCCAGCTAGATCCAACTTCCATTACCACATATTAGTTTTGCCTGTTTCTGAATTTTATATAAATAGAATCATACAGAGGCTCCTTTGCCTCAACACCATGCTATGGGACTCATTCCTGTTGCTGTGTGTGACCGATGCTTTTCCACTAAATGAATTGATCACTGTTTTATTCCTTCTGTTCTTAAAGTTCATTTGAGTTGATTGCAGTGTGTGGCAATGTTGGTATAAACATTCCTGTCCTGCATTTTGCTGCACATATAAACAGGTGTATGCTGTTGGGTCTGGCCCTACAAGTGGGTTGCGGAGTCAGGGGTCTGTCCGTGCTGCCAGTTTGATCCTTTTCACTTAAGTGTTCCGTTGTTACGGCTCTGCTGATTTATTTGCTCACCTGCTGATGGACACCTGAGTTGTTTCCAGTATGAAACTCGTGCAGACAAAAATGTATGAATATTCATTTTTTGGTGAACACTTATTTTTATTTCTCTTGGAGGTGGAGTGTCTGGAAGTGGAACTCCTAGATCACACAGTAAGCATGCATTTAAATTTATAAGAAACTATCCAAGTGTTTTCCAAAGGAGTTACACGATTTTACACTCCCACCAGCAAGAAGGATTTTAGTAGCTGCACATTTTCACCAACACATGGATTGTCAGTTTTCCTAATTTGAAGCATTTGAGTCTGTGAGAAATACTATGTCCTAGTGGTTTCAATTTATTTCCCTAAATGACCACTTATGTTGAGCCTCTACTTATGTGTTTATCAGGCATTTCTATAGATTCTTCTGTAAAATGTCTAAGTCTTTTGCCCATTAGTTTATTGGGTTGTTTGTCCTTTTGTTGTTGATTTATAGAGCACTTTTATTTTTAAATTTTATATTAAAAATTTTAATTTTAATTCCAGTATAGTTAACATACAATGTTATATTAGCTTCAGGTGTGCAATATAGTGATTCAACAATTCTATACATCACCCATGCTCATGATAAGTCTACTCTTTAATCGCCATCACCTGTTTCACCCACCCCCCATCCACCCCCCTCTGTTCTCTATAGCTAAGGGTCCATTTCTTGATTTCTCTCTCTCTCTCTCTCTCTCTCTTTCTTCATTTGTTTGTTTCTTAAATTCCACATATGAGTAAAATCATATTTGTCTTTCTCTGACTGGCTTATTTCACTTAGTGTTGTACCCCCTAATTTCATCCATGTTGTTGCAAATGGCAAGATTTCATTCTTTTTCTTATAGCTGAATAATATTCCATTGTACATGCATGCATATACCACATCTTCTTTATCCATTCATCCATATCCCACACTTGGGCTGCTTCCATAATTTGGCTATTGTAAATAATGCTGCAATAAACGTGAGGCTGCATATATCCTTATGAATTCATGTTTTTGTATTCTTTGGGTAAATACCCAGTAGTGTGATATCATATCATAGGGTAGTTCTCTCTAACTGTTGGAGGAAACTCCTCTGTACTGTTTTCCACAGTGGCTGCACTAGTCTGCATTTCTACCAACAGTGACCAAGTGTTTCTTTTTCTCCACATCCTTGCCAACATTAATGTTTCTTGTGTTTTTAATTTTAGCCATGCTAACAGGTATGAGATGATATCTCATTACAGTTTTGATTTGTATTTCCCTGATGATGAGTGATGTGGAGTATTCATTCATGTATCTGTTGGCCATCTGGATGTCTTATTTGGAGAAATGTGTCTTGATGTTCTCTGCCCATTTTTAAGTGGATTATTTGCTTTTGGGATGTTAATTTGTATAAGTTCTTTATATATTTTTGATCCTAACCCTTTATCCTATATGTCATTTGCAAATATCTTCTCCCATTTAGTAGGCTATCTTTTAATTTTGTTTGTTGTTTTCTTCTACGTGCAGAAGCTTTTTATTTTCATGTAGTCCCAATAGTTTATTTTTGCTTCTCTCCCCCCCCACCACTTGCCTCAGGAGACATATCTAAAAATACGTTGCTATGGCTGATGTCAGGGAAATTACTTCTGTGTTCTCTTCTAGGATATTTATGGTTTCAGGCCTTACATTCAGGCCTTTAATCGATTTTGAGTTCATTTTTGTGTATGGTGTAAGAAAGTGGTGCAGTTTCATTCTTTTGCATGTAGCTGTCCAGTTTTCTCAGCACCATTTGTTAAAGAGACTGCCTTTTCTCATTGCGTATTCTTTCCTCTTTTGTTGAAGATTAATTGGCTGGATGACTGTGGGTTTGTTTCTGGCTTTCCATCATGTTCTATTGATCCACATATTTATTCTTGTGCCAGTACCATACCGTTTTGATTACTACACCTTTGTAGTATAACCTGAAGTCAGGAATTGTGATAGCTCCAGCTATGTTTTCCTTTTTCAAGATTGTTTTGTCTCTTCAGGATCTTTTGTGGTTCCACACGAATTTTAAGATTATTTGTCCTAGTTCTGTGAAAAATTCTGTTATTATTTTGATGGGGATTGCCTTAAATCTGTAGATTGCTTGGATAATATGGGCATTTTAACAATATTTGTTTTTCCAATCCATGAGCTTGGAATGTCTTTCCATCTGTTTGTATTGTCTTCAGTTTCTTTGATCAGTGTTTTATGGTTTACCCAGTACAGGTCTTTCACCTCCTTAAGTTTATTCCTAGGCATTTTATTATTTTTGGTGCAATTGTAAATGGGGTTGTTTTCTTAATTTCTCTTTCCGCTGCCTCATTATGAGTGCAGAGAAATACAACAGATTTCTGCACATTGATTTTGTATCCTGTGACTTTACCAAATTCCTTGATCATTTTAGTAGTTTTTTTGCTGGTCTTTAGGGTTTTCTATAATAGTATCATGTCATCTGCAAATAGTGATGGTTTTACTTCTTTCTTTCCAATTTCAATGGCTTCCCCCCCCTTTCTCTTGTCTGATTGCTGTTTCTGGGACTTCCAGTACTATGTTGAATAAAAGTTTTAAGTGTGGACATTTTTGTCTTGTTCCTGATCTTAGGGGAAAGCTCTCAGTTTTTAAACATTGAGCCTGATGTTCACTGTGGATTTTTCATATAGGAGTTCTTTTAGGTATTCAGGATCCAGTCTTTCTCCAATCATATGTGTTTTGCAAGCCTGTGGCTTGCCGTCTTATTTTCTTAGTAGTGTATTTAACAAAAGTTTTAATTTTTTTTACACTTTCCAAAAATCTTTTTCCTTTTTAAAAATTTTTATTTTATTTTCAGTGTTCCAAAATTCATTGTTTATGCACCACACCCAGTGCTCCATGCAATACATGCCCTCCGTAATACCCATCACCAGGCTCACCCAATCCCTCACCCCCTCCCCTCTGAAACCCTCAGTTTGTTTCTTAGAGTCCACAGTCTCTCATGCTTTGTCTCCCCCTCCGATTTCCCCCAACTGACTTCTCCTCTCCATCTCCCAATGTCCTCTGTGTTATTCCTTATGCTCCACAAGTAAGTGAAACCATATGATACTTGACTCTCTCTGCTGGATTTATTTCACTCAGCATAATCTCCTCCAGTCCTGTCCATGTTGATACAAAAGTTGGGTATTCATCCTTTCTGATGGAGGCATAATACTCCATTGTATATATGGACAATTGCTTCTTTATTCATTCATCCATTGAAGGCATCTTGGTTCTTTCCACAGTTTGGCGACCATGGCCATTGCTGCTATGAACATTGGGGTACAGATGGCCCTTCTTTTCACTACATATGTATATTTGGAGTAAATACCCAGTAGTGCAATTGCAGGGTCATAGGGAAGCTCTATTTTTAATTTCTTAAGGAATCTCCACACTGTTTTCCAAAGTGGCTGCACCAACTTGCATTCCCACCCATAGTGTAAGAGGGTTCCCCTTTCTCTACATCCTCTCCAACACTTGTTTATTGTCTTGTTGATTGTGGCCATTCTAACTGGTGTGAGGTGGTATCTCAATATGGTTTTGATTTGAATCTCCCTGATGGCTAATGATGATGAACATTTTTTCATGTGTCTGATAGCCATTTGTCTGTTTTCTTTGGAGAAGTGTCTGTTCATGTCTTCTGCTAATTTTTTGATGTGATTATCTGTTTTGTGTGTGTTGAGTTTGAGGAGTTCTTTATAGATCTTGGATATCAACACTTTGTAGTGTCATTTGTGAATATCTTCTCCTATTCCATGAGTTGCCTCTTTGTTTTGTTAATTGTTTCCTTTGCTGTGCAAAGGCTTTTGATCTTAATGAAGTCCCAAAAGTTCATTTTCGCTTTTGTTTCCTTTGACTTTGGAGACATATCTTGAAAGAAGTTGCTGTGTCCGATGTCGAAGAGGTTACTGTCTATGTTCTCCTCTAGGATTTTGATAGATTCCTGCCTCACGTTGAGGTCTTTTATCCATTTCAAGTTTATCATTGTGTGTGGTATAAGAGAATGGTCGAGTTTCATTCTTCTGTACATAGTTGTCCAATTTTCCCAGCACCATTTATTGAAGAGACTGTCTTTTTTCCACTGTATATTTTTTCCTACTCTGTTGAAGATTATTTGACCATAGAGTTGAGGGTCGATGTGTGGGCTCTCTACTCTGTTCCACTCATCTATGTGTCTGTTTTTGTGCCAGTACCATGCTGTCTTGGATGCAAAGGTGGTTCAACATTCGCAAATCAATCAATGTGATAAAACAAATCAATAAGAGAAGAGAGAAGAACCACATTGTCCTCTCAATTTGATGCAGAAAAAACATTTGACAAGATACAGCATCTGTTCCTGATTAAAATGATTCAAAGTATAAGGATAGAGGGAACATTCCTCAACTTCAGAAAATCTATATGTGAAAAACCCATGGTGAATATCATCCTCAATGGGGAAAAGCTGACAGCCTTCCCCTTGAGATCAGGAACATGACAAGGATCCCCACTCTCACCACTGTTGTTCAACATAGTATGAGAAGTCCTAGAAACAGCAATCAGACAACAAAAAGAAATAAAAGGTATTCAGATTGGCAAAGAAGAAGTCAAATTCTCTCTCTTTGCAGAAGGCATGATACTTTATATGGAAAACCCAAAAGACTCCACCTCTAAACTACTAGAACTCATACAGCAATTCAGTAATGTGGCAAGATACAAAGTCAATGTACAGAAATCAGTTGCTTTCTTATATACTAACAATGAAAATATAGAAAGGGAAATTAGAGAATCGATTCCATTTACTATAGCACCAAGAACCATAAGATACCTGGGAATAAACCTAATCAAAGAGGTAAAGGATCTGTACTCGAGGAACTACGGAACACTTATGAAAGAAATTGAAGAAGACACAAAAAGATAGAACAGCATTCCATGCTCATGGATCAGAAGAATGAACATTGTTAAAATGTCTATACTACCCAGAGCAATCTATACTTCCAGTGCCATCCCAATCAAAATTCCACCAGCATTTTTCAAAGTGCTGGAACAAACAATCCTAAAATTTGTATGGAATCAGAAGAGACCCCGAATTGCTAAGGAAATGTTGTAAAAAGGAAAAACAAAACTGGGGGCCTCACGTTGCCTGATTTCAAGCTTTACTACAAAGTTGTGATCACCGAGACAGCATGGTACTTGGACAAAAGTTTTTAATTTTAATGAAGTGTAATTTACCATTTTTTGCCTTTATGGTATATTTTTTTTTATGTTATATCTTAGAAATCATTATCAATCCCAAGATTGTGAAGAGTTTCTTTTATATTTTCTTTTAGCAGGATTATAGCTTTATCTTTTATGTTTGGACCTCAGTACCACTTTGAATTTATCTATGTGTATGGCAGAAAATAGTTGAGTTGATGTTCATTTATATGTATGATATATATAGATAGATACAGGTATCTATCTATATATATATCTAGTTGTTCCAGCAACACTTGTTGAAAAGACTGTCCTTTCTTTATTAAATTATTTTGATACCTTTGTTGTAAATCAGCTAACTACATGTATGTGTCTATTTCTAGAGTCTCTGTTCTGTTGCATTGATCTATATATGTCTATTCATACATAATACCACATTCTCTTTATTACTATAGATTTATAATAAGTCTTGAAATCAGGTAGTGTAAGCCCCCTTTTTTTTTTTTTCAAGATAATTTTGGCTATACTTTCCTGTCAATTTTTATATAAATAGGAATAGAAGTGGTTAGAACAGATATCCTTGCTTTGTTTTCTATTTTAGAGGGAAAGCATTCATTTTTATACCATTAAATGTGACTGGGTGTTAATTTTTTCAAATGATTTTTCTGTATTTATTAAGATGATCTTATAATTTTTAAATTCTAGTAATGTAGTGAGTTACATTGATTGATGAACTATGAACTTTCATTATTGAGATCAACTGTATTGGTCATGCTTTATTTTACTTTTTATGTATTGCTGGATTTGATTTGTAACTACATTGTTGAGTAATTTTGTATTTATGTTCTTATTTTTTTATTTCTTTTCAGTGTAACAGAATTTATTGTTTATGCACCACACCCAGTGCTCCATGCAATCTGTGCCCTCCATAATACCCACCACCTGGCTCACCCAACCTCCCACTCCCCACCCCTTCAAAACCCTCAGATTGTTTTCCAGAGTTCATAGTCTCTCATGGAGAGGTTCATCTCCCCTTCCAATTTCCCTCAACTCCCTTTTCCTCTCCATCTCCCTATGTCCTCCATGTTATTTGTTATGCTCCACAAATAAGTGAAACCATATGATAAATGACTCTCTCTGCTTATTTCACTCAGCATAATCTCTTCCAGTCCCGTCCATGTTGATACAAAAGTTGGGTATTCATCCTTTCTGATGGAGGCATAATACTCCATAGTGTATATGGACCACATCTTCCTTATCCATTCGTCCACTGAAGGGCATCTTGGTTCTTTCCACAGTTTGGCGACCATGGACATTGCTGCTATGAACATTGGGGTACAGATGGCCCTTCTTTTCACTACATCTGTATCTTTGGGGTAAATACCCAGTAGTGCAATTGCAAGGTTATAGGGAAGCTCTATTTTTAATTTCTTAAGGAATCTCCACACTGTTCCCCAAAGTGGCTTATGTTCTTGAACTATGTTGGTTTTCTTGTACAGATTTTGTGAGGTTTAGCATCAGCATCCTGAGCTCCTAAGATAAATTGCGAGTCTTCAATCCCCTTATATTTTCTGAAAGAGTGGGCTTAAATTCAGTATTATTTCTTTCTTAAGTGGTTAATAGAATTAACCACTGAAGCCATATGGGCCTTCAATTTTCTTTGTGGGAAGGCTTAAAAGACAACTTCAATTTTTTTTTTTATTATGTTCAGTTAGCCAACATATAGTATATCATTAGTTTTTGATGTAGTGTTCAACAATTCATTAGGCAACTTCAATTTTAAAAATAAATATCAGCCTATTCAGATTTTGTATTTGTGCTTGGTTGATTTTGGAAAGTTGTGTTTCTCAAAGAATTCATACATTTCATTTAAGTTGTTAAATTTATTAGCATAGTATTACTTGTAATACTGTGCTACTGTCTACAGTATAGTGTAGCAAAATCCCTGCTGTTATTCCTCATGTAGGTAATTTGTTCTTTCTCTTCTCCCCCATTCACCCAACTGTGTGTGTGTGTGTGCGTGCATGTGTGTTTGTCTATGAGTTTTGCTAGAGATTTGGCATTTTTCTTGACTCTACTGTGGGTAAAGTGATGGGAAATTTCAGGAGAGATCTGGAAACTCTAAAAAAAAGTCAAATGAAAATTCTAGGACTGACAGATATGATCTCTGAAATTAAAAATAAAAATGCTGCATGGGAATAACAACTGGTTAAACCCAACAGAAAACCATTCAGTAGAAATTATTCAAACCAAAGCACACAGGAAAAAATATTGAAAACAGAACTTCAATGACCCTGGGGGAAATTATCAAGCATTCTATGCACAATGGGACTTAAAAAGAAAGGAAAAAGAAAATGGGTTAGAAATAACTTCCCAACTTTCCCAACTTTGCTAAAAACAAAACAAAACAAAACAAAACAAAACACCCACTTAGCCCACATACCAGGAAAGTTCAGCAATGAAATTTACAGAAGAAAAAAATCTGAAAACAATGAGATAGAAAAAGATATTCTGCATACAGGAGAGCATAACAAACGGTAACAATAATGGCGGTCTTGTCTTCAGGAACAATAGAAACCAGACAGCAATGGAAATGAATCTTTACAGGGTTGAAAGAAAGTAACTATAAACTTATAATTCTATATCCAGTGGATATATGTTTCAAAAATGAAGGAGAAAGACATTTTCAGATAAATTGAAACAGAGAATTTGTCACCAGCAGAACCACACATTAAAAAAGTGCTGGCAGCCTTCCCGTTGAGATCAGGAATACGACAAGGATGCCCAGTCTCACCACTCTTGTTCAACATAGTATTAGAAGTCCTAGCAACAGAAATCAGACAACAAAGAGAAATAAAAGGTATCCAAATTGGCAATGAAGAAGTCAAACTCTCTCTCTTCGCAGATGACATGATTCTTTATATGGAAAACCCAAAAGACTCCACCCCCAAACTACTAGAACTCATACAGCAATTCAGTAACGTGGCAGGATACAAAGTCAATGTACAGAAATCAGTGGCTTTCTTATACACTAACAATGAAAATACAGAAAGGGAAATTAGAGAATCGATTCCATTTACTATAGCACCAAGAACCATAAGATACCTGGGAATAAACCTAACCAAAGAGGTAAAGGATCTGTACTCGAGGAACTACGGAACACTCATGAAAGAAATTGAAGAAGACACAAAAAGATGGAAGACCATTCCATGCTCTTGGATCGGAAGAATAAACATTGTTAAAATGTCTATACTGCCTAGAGCAATCATACTTTTAATGCCATTCCAATCAAAATTCCACCGGTATTCTTCAAAGAGCTGGAGCAAATAATCCAAAAATTTGTATGGAACCAGAAGAGACCCCGAATCGCTAAGGAAATGTTGAAAAACAAAAATAAAACTGGGGGCATCACTTTACTACAAGCTTTACTACAAAGCTGTGATCACCAAGACAGCATGGTACTGGCATAAAAACAGACACATAGACCAGTGGAACAGAGTAGAGAGCCCAGATATGGACCCTCAACTCTATGGTCAGCTAAACTTCGACAAAACAGGAAAAAATATACAGTGGAAAAAAGACAGTCTCTTCAATAAATGGTGCTGGGAAAACTGGGCAGCTATATGTAGAAGAATGACACTCGACCATTCTCTTACACCGTACACAAAGATAAACTCAAAATGGATAAAAGACCTCAACATGAGACAGGAATCCATCAGAATCCTAGAGGAGAACATAAGCAGTAATCTCTTCGATATCAGCCACAGCAACTTCTTTCAAGATATGTCTCCAAAGGCAAAGGAAACAAAAGCCAAAATAAACTTTTGGGACTTCATTAAAATCAAAAGCTTCTGCACAGCAAAGGAAACAGTCAAGAAAACAAAGAGGCAACCCACGGAATGGGAGAAGATATTTGCAAATGACAGTACAGACAAAAGATTGATATCCAGGATCTATAAAGAGCTCCTCAAACTCAACACACACAAAACAGACAATCATATCAAAAAATGGGCAGAAGATATGAACAGACACTTCTCCAATGAAGACATACAAATGGCTATCAGACACATGAAAAAATGTTCATCATCACTAGCCATCAGGGAGATTCAAATTAAAACCACACTGAGATATCACCTTACACCAGTTAGAATGGCCAAAATTAGCAAGACAGGAAACAACATGTGTTGGAGGGGATATGGAGAAAGGGGAACCCTCTTACACTGTTGGTGGGAATGCAAGTTGGTGCAGCCACTTTGGAAAACAGTGTGGAGATTCCTCAAGAAATTAAAAATAGAGCTTCCCTATGACCCTGCCATTGCACTACTGGGTATTTACCCCAAAGATACAGATGTAGTGAAAAGGAGGGCCATCTGTACCCCAGTGTTTATAGCAGCAGTAGCCACGGTTGCCAAACTGTGGAAAGAACCCAGATGCCCTTCAACGGACGAATGGATAAGGAAGATGTGGTACATATACACTATGGAGTATTATGCCTCCATCAGAAAGGATGAATACCCAACTTTTGTAGCAACATGGACAGGACTGGAGGAGACTATGCTGAGTGAAATAAGTCAAGCAGAGAGAGTCAATTATCATATGGTTTCACTTATTTGTGGAGCATAACAAATAGCATGGAAGACATGGGGAGTTAGGAGAAGGCAGTTGGGGGAAATTGGAAGGGGAGGTGAACAATGAGAGACTATGGACTCTGAAAAACAATTTGAAGGGTTTGAAGAGGTGGGGGGTGGGAGGTTGGGGGAACCAGGTGGTGGGTATTAGAGAGGGCATGGACTGCATGGAGCACTGTGTGTGGTACAAAAACAATGAATATTGTTATGCTGAAAATAAATTTAAAAAATGATGAAAAAAATAAAAAAGGGCTGGAGGAAGTTCTTCAAGCTGAAAGGAAATAATGGCATAGTGGAAATTCAGATCTATCTGGAGGAGTGAAGGATACTGGCATCTTGATGGTGAGAGTGTAGGACCAGCAGAGTCCAGCTGTGTGGTTGAAAAGGTCCTGTGATGGCTCTACCAAGGATGGTGTCCTCAGTGGATTTTGCCCCTGGTAGAATCTGAATAATGCTTTGTGTCAGTCTCATGGGTCAGTTTCTCCAGCATTCACATACATTCTTTGAACTTTCCAATAAATGTTCAATGAATTCCTTTTGGTTAATTGTAAATAAAAACTGCAACTAGAATCTACTCTGAGGTTAAAAAAGGGATACTGCATTATGAGGATTTAAAGAGACCATATAGTTAAAGTGTTTAGTATACTGTCTGACACAAATTCAGCCCTCAGTTGATATTAGTATGATCACTGTCATTCATTGAACAAATACTTTTTGAGTACCTACCATGTCAAGACACTCTTCTAGGTGCTTTGCATTCACCGGGAGAAAAACAAGATCCTTGCCTTTGTGGAGCTTATATTCTAATAGCGGAAAACTAACAATACACTGTAAATGTAATACATGAGCAAATGATCTAGTGTATTAAAAAAGTGACAAGTGTTATGGGAAAAAGAGAAAGTAGAGTAGGGTAAGGAGGACCAGAAATACCAGAGGCCAGTGCATTGCTATGTTACATAGTTTGAAAAAGTTGGTGTCATTGAGAAGGTATTTGATCAAAAACTTGAAGTAAATGAGGGGGCTGATCATGTAGTTATCTGCAGAAAAGTATTCATGGCAGAGGAGATAGTCAAAGTAAATGTCCTGAGGCAGGAGGTGCCAAAGTCAGGAACAACAGCATGAGGGTCTGAACAGAGTAGAGGGAGCAAGAGGAAGAGTTAGTAGGAAAGGTTATTGTTACTCCTCATTTCTCTAGCATGCCCCTACACACTATACATAGCTGCCCTTCAGGTTTTTTTCCCCCCGGGTCTGCTGAACAAATATTTCTTTAATATGTTGCAAATCATGGGACAAGGACTGTAGGTATATATTGTTTTGCACTGCTCCTCTTTTTAAATGCACACTAAATGTGAACTGGATAGTGCTTGTTGAATAAATAGGTATATATACAAATGCCCCAGCTTCAATTCTCCTAATCATGTTTTGCATGTAGACAGAATTTTCTCAGTCTGTCTAGACTGTAAGCTGTGTGATGCCAGCGTTCACGGATAATATCTCAGAATCTATCATGGTATCTAGCATATGGAGATGCCCAATGAATGTATGTGGAATGAATGACCGAAGCAATACTTCTCTGGCCAAAAAATCACTTATGTATACACATATGTATATACACACACATACATAATACATACATATACATATATATGTATATGTATATGTATAAATATATAACACATGGATATGGAATTTTTACAAGTCATTTTTAGAATGTTAGATAGGCTTCATGTTCTACTAATTGAGAGTACAGCATTGGCAGGAACATGACTCCATTCTCTTCAGGTCCCCAGACTCTACCCTACTTCCATTACTATACTGACAACCTACCTCAACAACACCCCACCCCAATGTGACAGCCCATGAATGAGCAGCTATAAAGACCTGCCCCACCTGTACACTTGACACCTGGGGAATGAAAACATAGTGATTGTATATGGTATTGTCATTTTTTCATCATAATACAACTTTCCTTGTTAGAACAGAGGTGCATTTATTGCCACACAAGATAAACCCTTGTCTTGAGAAATAGTATTAGTGCCCAGAGTCTATTGATTTTCTTACTCTGTACATTGCTTGTTGTAATTTCCAAGCTGGCATATTTATGAACACTGAATATTACATTAGAAATTGTATTTTTTCATCTATATTGCATTGCTGGAGAACATTGCTATAAATTTCAAATTTGTGCATCTAAAACATATTACAAGTAAGATGTATGCTGTTTCTATTCCACTTAATATATATCGCACTGACAATGAATTAGCCAATAGCACATTGGAAAGATTTTTGGGGGTAATTCACCCATAAGATCAATAGAGGAAAAGAGAAGAACCTTCTAGTTCAATTTAACAGCGTGGTAATGATTTTACGGTGACCTTGACAGGACTCCCAGAGTAAATAATTACCATTTCCATCACTGTTTAAGATAGCTTGTTAGGTACAAAATATGTGAGTAGTTAGACATCATGACTTACTTACTGTTGGAGACCTTAGAGTGAAAGGATAATCTCTTATGCCAAAAGGTGGAGGAGGCAGAAAGAAGTATTTTATCTTGAAGATGCTGCTAATAGTACACAGAGGACAAAAGGATTCAGCTAAGACTGTGGAAAAGTAGTGACCACCACATAATTACATTTCTGGAACAAAGAAGTGTTGATGAAATGGGACCTTGTAGAATCAGTAAGAACATTATTAGAGAAGAGAGTCTTGAGAGCCAAGGCTAAGATAGTGAGATAATGAAAGCATAATTCTGCACTGAACATACCGAGGGTCTTAGAAAATGCGTGAGAGGCTGATCTGACCTGGAAGATAGGAGAGGAGCTCAGGAGAGCTCCCTGTTTCTAGACGGATCTGCAACAGCATCCCATCTGCTCAGACTTTTTAGAAGGTGTGAAAATCCTGCATTCTGCCACTTCTACTATTGTGATTATTGGTGGAATTGAAAAAATTTCTAGTTGATACAATTTATCATTTTAGCAGCTACTGGATATTACATTAGAAATTGTATTTTTTACATCTATATTATGTTTTCATACATTACAGTTCTTTTTAAAACATTCTTGTTCATATTTCCTTCCTACCGTCTCCTCCACTAGCTTCTCTTTCATCTGCACATATACAGATGTTCTCCAAGTGTCATCTTTCCTTTTTCTTGATCACACTCTTTTCCCTTGGGCAACTGCATTCAGTCATTGGGTTTTGAATGACAGTGTATCCTGGTGACTTTCCAACCCAGTTACAGAGCTGATCTCTCTTGTTAATGAAGCTGGATTTCCAACCACCTGCTGGCCACAGATGTTTGTCTGCTTCTTGTAACTTAGGTTTGTTGTATTTTCCCTCAAATGGACTTCTCCTTTTGTGTTTTTTCTATTCTGCTTTTGAGCTCTACCATTTTATTCTGCCTTTCTACCTTGGCTAGCATCACAAAATAATTTCCCTGAATTCCTTCTCTCTCATTTTTGACCCTGTTTGCTGTGTCTCTTTGATCATGCCACTTTCCCCCTTCAGTTCCCACTGCTACTTTCCTAATTCATATCTCATTCATACCCAAGTAAAACATTTTAACAACTTCCTTATTGCCTTCCTATTCATTCACTGGTGCATTTATTCAGTAAGCAGCGAATGCTGTTATATACCAGATACTATTCTAGGCAGGGGCTATTTGGAATAAAGTTGTGAATAAAATAGACCAAAACATCTCTCCCATTAAAGAGCATATGCTGCAGCGGGGCAGAGGGCGTGATAAAAAAGACAGGAGAACTCATACTATGTTAGAAAGTAATGAGCAATATGGAGAAAAATAAAGCAGGGCTAGATGGAGAAGGAGTGTCAGAGAACAGTCAGCTATTTTATTTATGTACAGCAAAAACTTCATTGATAAGGTGGGTTTTGAGGAGAACCCTGAAAGGAACTGAGGGAAGGAGACATGTATATATTTGGTGTGACAGCAGAGGTGTGGGCAGGCTTGGTATGTTCCTTGTTCAGCTCTGTCTTCCAAAACAAAAGGGCCATATTGGCTAGAATGGAGTGAATGAGGGGTAAGAGAAGAGAGGGCTTAGACTTTTGCTCTGAGCAGGATGGGCCACTGTTTTATTTATTAAACAGTCATATGACATCAGGCTCTGTTCTCAATAGAAACTCATCTAATTGTCATAATGAACCTAAGAGGTAGGTATTTTATTTTCTCCCATTTTATAGATAAGAAGTCTGAGGCCCAGAGTGCAGTGAGATCTATTCTCTTAGCAGCTTTGACCCAAATTTGACCCAAAGCTGCTTAGAGTCCATTCTTCCAGCCACCACACTATGCTACTGGAAGAACTTACGTATAGAAATGATGTATCTGAATTTTAATAAGATCACTCTGGGTACTCTGTGGACAATAGGGCATCAGGTATAAGGGTGGAGGCAAGAGACCAGTTAGGATGCGATTTCAATAATTAAGGCTAAAGCAATGGTGCTGCGGACTAGGGTAATAGCAGTGGACTTTGAAGAAGGATTCTTTGCGATTCACTTTGGAAGCCGATCTGATTGGATATCTCAACAGATTCTACCTGTAAAGTGTAATAGAAAGAGAGAAATTAAAAATAACTTTCAGGTTTATGGCCTGAGCAACTGGAAAGGTAGTATTGACATTTACTGAAATGAGGAAGGTGGGGGTATGAGAAAGAAGTAGGTATGAGAGAAATGTTTTTGGGCTGGAGGATGGGTTGTGATTTGTAGGTCTGACTTTGGACATCTTAAATTGGAGATACCCATATACATCCAAATGCAGATGTGGGATATGCAGTTGGATATATGACTTTGGGATTTGAAGAGAAGTCAGGGTTAGAGGTATAAATTTGGGAGTGTCAGTTAGTTGGATATGAGATGATGCCACTCAGACAGTGGATATTGAGGAAGAAGTAGAGGAAGTTCAAGGACTAAGCCCTGAGAAAGGTCCAAGATTTGGAGACCAGAGAGTGGAGGAAGAAGTAGCAAAGGAAGTAAGGGAGGAGTGAGGACACAGAGCAGAGACAGTGGTGGTGTGGAAGCAAGAAGGAGACAGTGTTCTACAGAGGGAATATCAGTTATGTCAAATATAGCTAATTGTATGAGCAAGATGGGTGACGAACACTGTCATTAGGGTTAGGAATGTGGACATCATTTGTGACCAAGAGCTACTGTAGTAAAACAGTGGGCATGAACATTTTATTGGAGTAGGCTCAAGAGAGAAAAAATGTTAAGGAGGCTGAGGCAGCAAGTTTAGATGACCATTTCAGGAATTTCGCTGTAACAGAGAGATTGTGTAGTAGCTAGAGAAAATGTTAGGTTGAGATTCTTAGAAGGAGAGCTTGAGATGGAGACGTAGGTGCATGTGGTTTACAGAGGGAATGTCTTGGGTTGCAGGTGTCGGAAGTCATAATGCCTGGCTAGAGGAGATTTAATAAACATAAGCCTGTGTGGACAAGACTAGTTGAAAAGCACAGGAGTGTCCAGAAAACTGGGCCTCCTTTCCTGTTTCTGGGCTGAAAACAGCCGGATCCTCATTGCGGCTCAACGTACTCACCCAGGGAGTGAATGCTTGACTTAGGAGAAACATTGATCTTTGGAGGTCACGCACTCCACACACTCCCTGTCTGCGTTCCCCTCACCAGCACAGGTTGTTCTAGTCACATGATACTCCCTGTGCCACTATCTTGATTATTACAGCTTCACATTCCTTCTTGTTTTTCTTTTTCCATTGCGGCATTGATAACATTCACAATAAAGGTGGAGGCAGAGTCTGTCACAGAGGTGTCTGGAGTAGTCTTTTCATTCGCGGTCCCAGGCTGCGCTGGCCAAATCCGACAGGAGGAGTGAAGGAAGCAGGAGAGGGGAGGGGAAGGAACGAATCAAGGATGAGATTTCAGCTGGGGTCTGCTTCACCCCAGAGTATGAATTGCACCACAAAGTTGGTCCTACCTTATTGCAAAGGGCTGGACTTCTGTACTCCCATGTCCTGCAGTCATGAGTGGTGAGCTGTTCCCAGTTGGAGGTGTGTAACCTTTTGGGCCAGGCAGCTTCCCTTTGACCAAGGACAAGGCAACAGAGACAGGGGCATCTGTGAACTATTAGCAGCCAGCATTGCAGCTGGTGATGGGTCCATCAACTTGGTAAAAAAAAAAAACGGGGAGGGAGGATCGAGGAGAGATGCCAATAGCATTCACTATAGGGGTCAATAGAATTTATTTTAAGAAAGGAGATATTACAGTGTGTTTCTCATAACTGGGAAAGACCTCTTAGAGAGGGAAACATTAATAATTAATAAAGAAGAGAGCAATCAATCCCACTTCTGCAATTTAGTCTTTAAACTCTGACCATAAATTCCTATGTAGCAATATGACAAGATACTCTGAAAAATCATCCTTATCATAAAACATCTAAAAATGCTAGACAAAAAACTTTAAAAATACATTGCTAAGGTGATCAGAAAGGTACAAACTTCTGGTTATAAAATAAATAAGTCATGGGGATATAATGTACAGCTTGGTGACTATGGCTGATAATACTGTAGTGCATACTTGGAAGTTGCTAAGAGAATAGATCTTAAAGTTCTCATTACAAGACAAAACTTTGTAACTATGTATGGTGGTTGGTGTTAACCAGACTTACTGTGGTGATTGTTGCACAATACATACAAATATTGAATCATTATGCTGTACACCTAAAGCTAATATAATGTATGTCAATTATACTTCAGTGAAAAATAAAATAGCAAAAAAACACCTGAAACCAATATAATGGTACATATTATTTATATCTCAATTAAAAGAGGGAGAGAGAGAAAAAATAGCCAAAAAATTTACATTTGCTAAACATGGAAACTTCAGAGGCCAAACATGCCACAACCTAATTACCTTTTTGTGTCTCATTTTTTCATCTGTAAAATGAAAAAAAATATTAGTGATAACACTTAGTTGATGAGACTTTTATGAAATTTATATAAGAAATATATGGATATGAATTCATATAGTATATGAAAAATGCTCACATACTCCTTGGCAGCTCTCCTCCTTTCCCCTCCCCTCCATTTTACTGTGTGGAGTGAAGAATAGGAAAAGAGAAAGGAGTAGGAGTGAAGAATAGAAAAAGAGAGAGTACAGAGGGGGAGACATATTTATTGATAGGAGGAAGAAGGGTAAGGTGGGGGAGGAGGGGGGTAGGACGAGAGGGAATAATAATAGTTGTTATTTGCTAAGAGCTTACTATGTGTTAAGCTCTGTTTTCAGTGCTTTATGTATCAAACTGTTTTAATTACTCTTTTTCTATTAACTCTTCTAATCCTTGATTAATCATTTCATCTTTTTGATTACTTTTTCTCTTAAAATTTTTTTTGGACTAATCTTTTTATTTATTTAGTGTGGAGCCCAACATGGGGCTTGAACTCACAACCCTGACATCAAGAACTGAGGCGAGATCAAGAGTGAGCTGCTTAACGAACTGAGCCACCCAGGCATCTCTGGATTAATTTTCTAATCTTGGGAGGTAAGTCGTATCATTAACCTTTTACTGCCTATGAGGAAACTGAGGTACAGAATGGTTTAAGCATCTCGTTCAAGGTCACACAACAGATCAGTGTCAAAGAACATGACCTATTGGAAAAGTCTTCCTCTTGGAGTGGGAGATGAAAAAGGGATAGCAAGGAACGTGACACTTGTTCTGAGATGACTGTCCATTAGAAATGAATCAGGATGGAGAATGATTTCACATAGGTGATGACGAGTCTGCACAGGTGGAAGTCAGTGGGCAGAGTGATGTGATTTGCAGAACCTCTGATGTGTTCAAAGTCACCCTTTCTCGCTCACTTTCACCTCTGGTCCTTGGATGAATGAGACTTCTGCTCCTCTGTCCTTTTTGCTTAGAATTTCCTTCTCAGGAGGTTCCTGGTTCTCTTCTATGAAGGTAATTTTGCTGGGTTTGTCCAACCTGTCCTCAGACATACCTGAATCCTAGAACCAGTGTAGATCAGTTCAAGCTTTTAGTGATAACACTTGTAAAATATGCATTTTCAACAAGAAGAGAATACTGGATGTCATAAGGGCTTTTTGTTCAAGAAGATCAGTAACCGTTTTTTAGAATACTAGGTTTATAGTCTCCCTTCCTGATCTAGTAATAAAAGAAATATAAGAATTCTTTATGCTGCTCCAAATCCTGTACATACTTTTAGTCCAGTACTGATAAGTCATTAGTGCTTTTATTATTTTCATGGGGTTCTTCAACAGACAAGCTCCTGATATGGTTCCAGCATGTATGTATGTATGTATGTATGTATATATATATATGTGAAACTGAGCAAATAATCATTGATTTGAATTTTAAAATTTCTCAAAATTTCTAGGCAGTGGATTTCAACTTCAAGAGAACTATGTAGGAAGAAGAATAAAATGCAATTTAACCAAAAGCAGAATGAATTACTATAATTGTGATTTGGATTTAATGAAATACTTGTTTTCAGTTATCAGATACTTGAGCTAGGGCTGTGTTTATAACCTATTTCTGAAGCGTGTGCTAGGAAAAAGGAAATTCCCTCAATCATAAGGTACTTTTTGGTGGATGGAGCTGACATGAATTTCTAAGAATAAATTTCTCTTACAGTTTGTCTTGCAAATTTAGTCTCCAAAAAGACTGATTTATTCTACCAATGGAGTTATAAACTCTAGAGAATATAAGTCATAATAAAATGAGGGAAAGAACATAGCTCAATTCAACAATTATTTTTTGAGCGTTTCTTATGTCAAGGACTATACTAGGTGCTGGAGGTATAAAGAACAATAAATGTTAGCTCGGTCGTAGGAAAGCTGGCAGGAAGGACACATGTATGAAGAGGTTATTTCTGTCTAATAGAAGTAGATGACAGAACTGGAGAACAGGGAAAGTGGGGGTTCAGAAAGGTTAGTAAGTAATTTTGACTGAGCTGAGTTATAGAGGATGAGTAAGAGTCACTGAGTGAGGAAGGAGGGGAGGCTGTCATCCAAGAGGAAATAATAGAGAAAACGTGCGCTCCAAAATCATGTCTATTTGGAATGATCTATATTTGGTTTTACCAAACTCTAAAAGATGAGAGGCTAGATGATGGGTGAGGAGGCTGGAGACTTAAATGAAGTTCACGTTTTAGAGATTCTTATATATCATGCTAAAGAATTAGGTCTTGGCATGTCCTATAGAGATTGCCAAGTGATGATAAAAACATATGTTAATGATATGATTTAAAATGGTGTCATAGACTAGGGTTCAAATTGGTGCAATAGGGAGACCAGAACAGATTTGTGCATCATCTGTAGAAATTTAGTTTAGAATAAAAGTGGTATTTTAAATCTATAGGGGAATGTATAATCTATGCGATAAATAGCATATGAAAAATTAGGTACTGATTCAGAAAAAAGGAAAAATAGGCTATTATCTTAACCATCCATAAAAATAAACTTCAAGTGAGTTAAGCAGCTGAATAAAAGAAATTATAAATGTATATGGAGAGAGACCATACGGGAACAACTTTTTAAAATAAAATTGGAGGTGGAAAAGGCCTCTTAAAACAAGACATAAATACCAGAAACCATAAAAGAAAAAGATTGACAGATATAACCTCATAAAAATTAAAAATTACCCCTGCACAATGAATGTCATGATAAGGTTAAAAGATTAGTAACATACAGAGAAAACTATTTGCAGCATATTTAATGGATGACTGATTATTGTGTAGATTTTATATAGAACTTCTATAAATCATTCAAAAATAGAAATATGGTTGGAGATTATAAATAGGCAATTTATAGGAGAAATAGAACAGACCAATAAACACATGTAAAAATGCTTATCAATACTACATTAGATAAAAATGAATAAAATATAAATAACAGAAAATTTTGGTGGGGATATTGAGAAACAGCAACTTACATACATGATTGGTGGTAGTGTAAATTTTTGGGAGGCACTTTGGCATTGATCTGTCCAGATATATAATTCACTCTCGTGATTTCTGTTTGGAATCAAAGCACTTCCAAGTCAGCTGGCTCTACCCACAATGTCAGAGGAGTGATGTATGACTAGCTGTTCTGAATGACCATAGGACATTCTGTCTCTCTGGGCACGATGATTGATGGTGCAGAAGTGGACATATGGCCTAAACTAACCAAATCAGGGAGAATCTCAAGACGTTTGCTTAGAATTTAGGACCAAAGCCCTTTCTCCATCCTTGCTGAAAGTAGATGGAAGAAACATGATGCCCTGTACTGGCAGCTAACTGGGATTAATGAAGTGACTTATCCTTAGGAGGAAGTAGATATTAGGGAAGGCAGAAGACAGATGGGAAGAAATGGGATCCATTGGATCAACTCTTTCCAAAAGCAAGCTCCTCCCCTGGAGTTTGAATGAAACCAGCCTATAATTTCCCTCTTCACGTCTACTGGTCTAGATCGAGTCTTCTTACACTTGTAGCTCGAAGAGTCCTAATTGATACATGCACATATGCTTTAGCTGAGTCGTTGAATTTCTATGAATCTACTGTAAATAAATACTTGGGCACATGCACAAGAGTATTTACTGTAGCACTGTTTGTAATGAGTGAAATATTGGAAACAATCTAAATATCTGCCAGCTGAAGAGTCAGTAAATAAATTATGGTAGATCCACACATGCAACACCATACAGCTGTTAAACAGAACAAAGTAGACCTCTATTATTATACATATACACTATATGTGTGTGTATATATAAATATACACACTGTACATACACTATATATTATACACATACATAAACTCTACCTATACTATATATGTGTATATATATACTATACATATACATACATATATAGTATATATACTATATATTATACATATACTGTATGCATATATACCATACATATACTATACTATACATATACACTATATATATAGAGAGAGCATGTATGTGTGTATATAAATCTGTGTGTGTGTGTATATATGTATAGACATATATATATATATGTAGCATGTGTATATAAGTAGACCTATATAGGTCTAAATAAACAAAAAGAGGACTGAATCAGTGCCCACCAAATATTGGTTATCTCTGGGGAGAGGAATGAGGTTGGGGGATGGTAAAGCAGGAGTTTTCTTTGTTCACTTTGTGTATTTTGTATTATATATTTCCCAAGTAATATTAATTTATTACCCAGCAATTACATAAGCAATTATAAGTATATATTTTTCCTTAAAAAATGGAATACTGTGTTGTACCTAAAAGATGTTATGTTTTTTTCCTATAGACAAGTGGTTCTAAACTTTGGTCTGTGTAATGACATTCCAAGGTATTTCTTAAAAGTGCAGTTTCCTGGACCCTACCCTCAGAGAATTGAATTGAAGGAGCATAACCTGAGAACCACAGCTTGACGTTTTCAGAGCACAACCCAATGATCATTTAGATGCTGTGCTTTGTGGAGTAGAAGTTTGAGTGGGACATAGATTGGGAGACAAATTTAGGACACTGTGGTAGGTTAGGTAAAAGATGAGGGCTTGAACAAGAATAGAACTAGCAGGATAATGAGATAATCTAGCTAAAGATCTTAACGTTATCTGACACATAGCAGGCATTCAATAAATGTTAGCCTCCACCTAACCACAAGCAGAAGAGTGAAATTGGACCCCTATCTTATACCACTCAAAAATATTAATCTGAAATTGATTAAAGACTTAAACATAATATATGAAACCATAAAACTCCTAAAAGAAATATAGAGGAAGAGCTCCTTGAAATTGGTCTCACCAGCAATTTCTTGGATATGACACCAAAAGCTCAAGCAACAAAAGCAAATATAAATAAGTGGAACTAGGTCAAACTAAAAAGCTCCTCCACAGAAAAGGAAACAATCACCAAAATGAAAAGGTAACCTATAGAATGGAAGAAAGTATTTGCAACTATATGTCTGATAAGGAGCTAATATCCAAAATACAAAAGGAACTCATACAACTCAATAGGAAAAAAAAAACAGTGCAGTTAAAAAATAGTAAGAAGAACTGAATAGACATTCTTGCCAAAGAAAGCATTCAAATGGCCAACAGGTACATGAAAAAGTGCTCAGAGAGCATTATGCTAAGTGAAATAATTCAGAAAAAGACGAATACTGTGTGATATCACTTATATATGGAATCTATAAAAGCTGAACTCAGAGAAACAGAGTAGAATGGTGGTTGCCTGGAGCTGGTGGTGGGAAGGGTGGTGGTGAGGGAAATGGGGGGATATTTGTCAAAAGGTATAAACTTCCAGTTATAAGATTAACAAGTCCTAGGGATGTAATGTATAGCATGGTGATTATAGTTAATAATACTGATTATATACTTGAAAGTTGCCAGGAGAGTAAATCTTAAATGTTCTTGCCACAAAAAAGAAATGGTAATTATGTGACAGGTTGGAGATGTTAGCTAATGTTTTAGTGGTAATCATTTTGCAGTATATAAGTGTATCAAATCAACACATTGTATACCTTAAACCTAACACAATGTTACATGTCAGTTATAGCTCAGTAACTGGGAAAAAAGAAAAAAAGAGACCTACATTTAAGATGTAAATGTTATGACCAATAAATGTTGTTTTCAAATCCTAAAAAAAAAGTTAGCCTACACCATTAGCACAATTACTAGAACTTCTCCTATAAAGGGTTGTAAAAACATTTGAAAATAAAAATCAGCAAGTAAGTAAGAACATAGGAAACTTTAATAAGATATTAAGTGGACCTAATTAATATATGCATAGTAACATCAACATTAATATTCTTATGTTTTATATTTGTATGTACATTTGTGTAAAGTTCTATACCGCGCAAACGTAGAACATTCTTTCTTTTTCAAATACTCATGATCCAGTGTCAAAAAATTGACAAAGATAACCACAATAAACTAAAAAAGTAAAAATTATGCAAAAACATTCCTTGCTAAACTAGAACAGCTAGACATTAATTTTAAAAATCTCCAAAAATGAAAGACTTATCTCTTAGGAAATAAGATATTCTTTTCTAAACAACTCTTGGTTCAAAGACAAGCTATAAATCAAAATTGCAGACCCTCCAGAAACTAATGAGAAGGAAGCCTTTGTGTAACGGCAGCTATGGGGCACCGCTGAGCAGTGTTTGCAGGAGATACAACCTAAGGGCCTGTGTAAAGGAATGAAACAAAATTAGAATTAAGCATTCAACTCAAGAAGTATGAAAAGGACGACAAAATAAATGAAAAGATAGTGCACAGAAAAATTAATAGAGATATAAGAATAAATCAATAAGTTAGAAAATAAGAAAATGGTAAAACTAATAAATAAAGGCAAAAGATTATTCTTTGAAATCAACAATAAATTAGGTAAACAGAAGGCTAACCGAGCCAAGAAAAAAGGTGCAACTGTGAACAATGTGTGAATATGAACAATGAAATGGCTAACGGGCAAATAACCAGGAAAACAAAGGAAATTGAAAGGGAAGGGACTACTTTGTTCAAGTCTTTGCAAACAAATTGGAAGGTATAATAAAAATGACAAATTTTTTGGAAAATATAATTTATTTATCATAAGTCCAGAAAAAAACTGATAACTCTAAACAGACTGATTTTCCTGAAGGATATAGAATAGAGGAGCTCTGCTTTGGAAAAACATCCAAAGTCTACCTCATCTTTAAAATGCAGATAATTTCAAAGCTATTTAAACTGCTCCAGCTTATAGACAAATAGGCATAGCACTCTGTAACCAGTATAACAAGTTCTGGCAAATAATGCAGAAAACAAAAACTTTGAATCAATTTTATTTGCCAGTACTGAGGTAAACCCTAAGTTAAATGTCAGCAAGGAGAGATCCCCAGCACATTAAAAAAAATGAGACAACAAGATTAAATGGAATTTATTCCAGGAATACAAAATGTGGTTCAATATGAGAAGAAAATCCTGTGAACATTGTCAGCTATGCCAAAAGGCATTTGACAAAATTCAACAGTTATTCTTGATAAAAAGCACTCAAAAGTGGAAAAGAAACAAAATAAAAGCCCAGAAATAGATCCAAGTATACAATGATAATTGTGTACGCTAAAAGCAGCATTTCAAATCAGAAAGGAATAATAAATGGTGAGTTCACTGGGGCAGTGGCACAAGGGTCTTTATAACTATTCTTTAAATTTTACATATATGCTTTATACATATGTCTCTCTGGATGATAGATTCACAGTGAACTAATATACAAGCTATGGAGACTTGACCATTACACAGCTTCCTTCATCTCTGAATATATGAGTTTGTTACCCAATATACAGTGGGTTCCTAGAATCAGTAGGAAAAATGCAGGAAATCCAATAGAAAATAGGCAAGACACACAAATAGGCAATTCATAGAAGGGAAAATATGAATGGCTATTTAAGTGTATAAAGAAATGTTTGTTCTTATCCCTTATCAGATACATTAAAACCACAAAAGAATATTGGCTTGCACCTCTCTATTGGGCCGCCGTAGGAAGCTGACAAATACAAAGTCCCAATGGAAGATGTGAGAAAAGAATGTTCCAGAGGGCAGGGACAACGTCTGTCTGTTTGTTGAATCTCTGGTATAATAGATGTTTTGCAGTCATAGAGGCCAAATGAATCATACCTCCCTGTACCCATGTGCTTGGGTGGTCCCCTTTCACACTGATTCTGGACTTGACCATATGACTTGTTCTGGCTGGTGGAAAAATAAGAAATGTGATTCAGTGAGAGATTTGCAAATATTTGTGCTGTAGGGCTTACTCTGTCTGGCTGCTCTTTGGACCCTGAGATGGCTATGTGGAGAAGCCCAGGCTAGCCTAGATGATGAGAGACCTCCAGGGAGCTGCTGAAGCTGTAGTGATGTGATAGAGCCAGTCCCCAGATGTCCTGGAAGAGCGTGGGAGAGCCCAGCAGAAATCATCTATGATTAGCGGAGAACTGCTTAGATGAGCCCAGCTTAAAATGCCAATTTACATAATTATGAGCTAGATGAATGGTCATTTTTTTAAGCCACCAAGTTTCGGGGTGTTTTATTATGCAGCAAAAATGGACAGCTGTACAAACTTATAGAATGGTACCTGGCAGATAAAAGGGTTGCTTAATAACATTTTGTTGACTACATGAATGAAAACATATTTCAAGGATAGACACATGTAAAATATATTTAACACATTAGAATGGGTGGCTTGGGGCAAGAAAGCATGGAAATGGGGAGAGGGAATTGTAGGGAAGAAAGCATCAGGAATTTGGAAGGGTCTATTCACAAAAAATATGGAAGACTCGTAGATTCTGAGGGAATCTACAACGTGATTTGCATGTTGTACATGTTGAACTCAGAAATTAGGAAAATCTAGGTGGAGAGGAAGATAATGAAACAGCTGCAGTATTTATTCAATGTGTTTTTCGTCTGTGGTTGAAAAGGAATAGAACAGGAAAATAAGAACGCGGTAACGCCTGCATTTAGTTTCTTACCAATTATAAAACTACATTGAACAGTGGAGTATTTAGCCCCGGGTTGCTCAGCTACAAATATGGTTATTCCCTCTTGTACACAAAGATTGCAACCTCTGAAAAAATGCCAAGACCATCCTATAGATTTGGAAGAGCTATTGGCTACTACATACGTAATTTTGTTCATTCAGCACAAGTGGTTCTCTCTGTCTCAGTACCCAGCTGTGACCACTGGGAAGGGGATTTAATAATTGTTCGGATGTACACATCCCTGTATGTTTTTAAAATGCAGATCCAGGTCCTTACTGAAGGTCATCGGGAAGGGTCACAGGCTTTGGGTTTGAAGTGTTAGTAGTTCTGCGATCCTGGGCTCACCAGCCTCTCAAAGTCTCACTTAAAACAGGGATAACAACACTTTCTTTGACAACTTGTAGCTTTGTTCTGAGAATGTTATGAGACAATGGAGTCAGAGTATTTGTGGAAGAGGAAGCCACACAAAATAATGAGAAGGTTGAATGTTTTTTTGATCCATTTTTCTGTATCTTATATACTGACATATCATTGCCTCATAGAGACTATATATTGCCTTTACTTTTCATCTAATTATCATTTAAGCCATGCTGAGCTCTTTGGGACATAGTAGGCCTTTGAAAATCTTTTCTTTTTTGTTCATTGTGACTGTCAGATGCAACCCTGTAGTAACTAACTCTGTTACAAAATGTCTTCTAATTTGGTGAAGAGTTTAAATATGAAGAGAAGGATATTGAGTAGAGCAAATGGTGGCAAAATAACATTTCTTAGTCAGGTCCCTGGCTGGCTCTAGTTACCATGCTCATAACTCAAGTATTAGTTCTAAGGAGGTCTCTTGTGATGAAAGGAATACTAAGAATATTTGTTCTATAGAGAGATGACATAGTAATGAATGACTTCCCTGGTCTGTGCTCCCTTTGGGTAAAAACGTTCTAATGGCAGAGCCCTTGGAGGGAGTCACTGGTTTGTGATGATATATAAAAAGCTAGCTCTTTATTCAAACTATAAAAATCCATATTGGGAGAGGTTACTTTATATGTAAAATGAGTTGGTGTAACTCTTTAGGCACTTCTGCTAGTATTTCTACCACTGAAAGAGTAGATTGTGCTATTTACCTTCTCATCCAGAGTGGGAGTCTCTTTGGCAGTATGGCTGCCAGGCTTCATCTAGCCTCAGTTTACCAACACCAGTAATGGGAGGCTCATCGCTTTTGAAGGCAGTGCCTCTGAAAGCACTGTTCTTTGGTAATTGTTCAAATGAAACACCAGGGTTGGTTCTGTTTGTCCTACTTCTACCCTCTGGGGCACAACAGAGTCTATCTGCTTTCTCCCTGGCTCACATGTGGGGTTTACAGAAGAGCTGCTATCCTTTGTAGATATTTCGTTCCTCTCCCTGACCCTTACTCCTGTCTCTCCTTTCTGTTCCCCTGATGATTATAACAAATCCTAATGATTCAATTATATCTTTACTTTTCCTGCCCACTCTCTCCTCAGATACCTCCTGTGGTTTTACCTCAAGTTGGAGAAAGGCGGTATCCTGAGCCTCACACTTCAAATAGTATTTCCACTCACTGTTTCTGCAAAGCTTCCCTGGGGTCTTCCAACTTTAGCCAGTGTATTTAGGAAGTCTCTTGAATCAATTTTGAAATTTTCTGAAGAAGTGATGAATGATAAATATTTACATGTATTTTCATTATTTTTATTTTTATTTTTTTTAGATTTTATTTATTTATTTGACAGAGAACACAAGTAGGCAGAGAGGCAGGCAGAGAGAGAGAGAGAAGCAGGCTCTACACTGAGCAGAGAGCCCGATGTGGGGCTTCATCCCAGGACCCTGGGATCATGACCTGAGCCGAAGGCAGAGGCTTTAACCCACTGAGCCACCCAGGCGCCCCCATGTATTTTCATTATTAAAACTGTTTCTACAATAGTGTGTTTCTAAAGGTACCAGTCGAAAAAGGTCAAATTAGCCCTTAGAGTAGTTACAAGACTCTGGTGAGTAGGGACTTTGTGTCCTATACGCCTTCTTCACCACAGTGCACGGCACATGGTAGGTGCTCAATGTCAAATGAATAAATGCAAAAATTAGGCAAAAGAAAATTTCTACACAAGTACTTGTAATCATGAGGACAAGAACAAGGTCTTAATATGTCATAGGCACTTGGGATAATGGGAAAGCAGCAGAATCTGGTTGGCCTATGCCAGGAAGGAAAAAAATCTTGATGAAAGAAGTTTATTTTCATAACATGTAGCCTGTCAGTGCACTGGAGATAGAGCTAAGACAGATGTGAACTGAATGCCTCTTCCTTGCAATGGAAAGAAGTTAATAAAAAAAAAAAATCACAAATGAAGTCAGGTAGTAAAAAAAAAACATCCCTGTGTAGAGCATTACTGGACATAAAGTGCTCTGTGACTGTTCCTTGGAAGGAGAACAGGAGTCTGTTTCTGGTCATTGTGAACATGTCTCCCCTCTCCTTTTGAGGTCTCTGATGCTCTATGGCGAGGGTCTCCGTAGTCTAGTGCAATTGCTCCATTTAATGTAAGTCCTATTCTTCAGCTGTGTTGGTTACCAGAGAATCAGTGGAGTGTGAATAATGATAATAAATACAGTACCCTGGGAGGGGTTGGGGTGTTCCTTCAGTCAGGGGCTCCAAGTTTTCTGATTTCTTAAACAAATGAAAAAAAAAGGTTTTCAACTTTTTACTTTTCCAAATAATGAGATTAAAATCCTCTTTGAGTTTTGATTTTCATTCATGATTATTTCACAAAGAATTGGACATTTTTTGATATAAAGAGTAATGTAGGACATAATTATTTTAACAAAGACCAATTCTTTAAACAGAGTAAATTCAGCTTTATGAGAATCTCACTTTTTTATTTTTCATTTCATTGCAGCAAAATGTTTGGCTTAGACAAGTAGCTATAGGGCAACCCCTCCGGGGTTGAACTGGTTGGCTGGGAGGCATACTGGGGCAGAGATTCTAGGGCTCATGGGACATCCTTTGGATTGGGGTATTGCTAGTCAGTCAGCCATCTAAGCTAACAGGGATTTGTATGTAATTATGGACTTGATGCATTGCACAACGCTTCTTTGAGCATATGTTGTTCCAATTAGAGATGTCATCACAACGACCCTTCTAAGGGCAGGTAGTGTCTGGTGAAAACTGTTGAACTTGGAGAAATACTTAGGACCTGGCAATTCACCTAGGGGGATAATTCTCTGGTCCTCTCTGTAAGACTGTGTTTTTGAACCAAATTTAAATTGTTCTTTTCAAAGTATTCTATTATTAGTGTTTTATTTATTTATTTATTTATTTATTTATTTATTTTTGAGGAAGAACCACCTTAAGTTGTTTCCATGTTTCAAGTATAATCCAGGTGACCTGACTGTAGTGGTTAAGATTCCTGGCTACAGACAACAAAAACCAGCATGTGTTAACTTAAGTACTTAGATAAAGGCTTTTATTTTATTTTATTTTATTTTTTAATTAGGCTCCATGCCCAACACAAGGCATGAACTCATAACCCTGAGATCAAGACCTGAGCTGAGATCAAGTGTCTGACATTTAACCGACTGAGCCACCCAGAGACTTTTATTTGTTGTTGCTGTTTTTAAAGTAATCTCTACACCCAACATGGGGCTTGAACTTACGACCCTGAGATCAAGTATTGGATGCTCTATCAGCTGAGCCAGCCAGGCACCCCTAATAGGGACATTTCTTTGAAGGACATTGGGTAGAGCTCAGAAATGATAGGATATCTAAAGATCCAGGTTTTGGGCAAGGACAGGAATGTATGGAGGCCTGGCAACCAGGACCATCGCCAAGTCATACCGTGCAATAGGTTGCAGGGGACTGTGTTGCCAGAAGCACTACAGCCTGGGCTCCCAGTGGTATTGTATGTTGCTGCCCCATGAGGAGGACTGCTTTCCAGTTTTACAGATGAGAAAACTGAAGCACAAAGAGGTCGGTAAATTGTGATGAGTCACATAGCTAGTAAATGGAGGAAGCTCAGATTTGAACCTAGGTATAATTCCACGATCTTCATGTAAACCATCAAATCAGGCTGCTTCCTCTAAAGATACTAATCACAACAACCAGCTCGAGCTGTTTAGCAGCACTGAGTCTGTCATCTCCATTCCAGAATGAGATCTTCACTTTATCTTTGTATGAATAAAGTTCATGGAAAAAATGTTCTTAAATCGTAAGAGAAGTTTTTACCCAAAGAATTTAAGACTTCTTCTCTAGAAAAGTAGAAAAACTGCTTGCAGACTTAAAAATAACGTCTTCCTTTACCTTCAGTGAACAATACTTCACCCACCAAAAAATATCATGGGCTCCATTTGGAGTCACCTCACCCTGTTAAATAAATTGGGCTTTTCTCTATGCAAAAACCCAGAAGATGTACAGAGGCCTTTAGGCAGCCAGAAGTCAAGCTAGAAATGAGACATGGCTTATTTCACTAAAGTTCTTTTATTTATTTGAAGGGCAAACATTTCTGTCCCCGACATTTACCTTTTGTGTGTAGTACTGATTGCTGGAAGTTTTATGCAGAAGCCCACTTAAGTGCTTGCGTTGAAATATCACCTTGCTTTCATGATTTAATACATTCAGATACCAATACATGCATACGATTTATCAATTTGAAATCACCATGCTGTGTTCTGAGTGTGACATGGAGCTCCATGTCAAAGTGCCACCAGCAAAAATGGTCTTTGGGCTGGTGGGGAAGGGTGGGAGAAAACCAGGGAGTCTGGATGAACAAATCTCTCCTTTAATCTTTTTATCTTTATCCTTTGGTTAACAAACACAGAGTTGCATGTGAAGCTGTTTAAGATTCTCCATTCCGTTTAAACTTTGAGAACTGGCTTTTACATTTTTTTTTTTTAACGAATCTTTTTTTTAAATTTATTTTTTTATTTTTATTTATTTTTTTACACTTTCTTTATACATTTGTTTTTAAAAGCCGTTCTTTCTTGGATGGGTTTCTTGCTTTAGTGTGAATAGTGGCCCTGGCCTCTTTGAAATCCTTTGATCATATTAATGTTCAAGTGGGCCCATAAATGAAAGGACTTCAGAGGGGCCAGTGGTTTCTCATTAATCCCACACAGTATTCATCCCACTGCAGCCGTCAGAGACAATTCATGAAGGGAACCTAGCATTAAGAGGGGAAATGAGCACACTTCTCACACTTGATAAAGATCTGCATTAACTGTATAAAAAATGTGCTAGGCACCATGGTGATGGCTGTGACAACATAGTAGCAATAAAACAGATGATTAAAAATGAAGAAGACTGGCACTCTTAAGTAATCGGGAGCAGAGCTCTTAACCTTTGTGGTCATATACATATTTGTCTCCAGATATTGAGCTGAAAATCATTATTTGATGGTGTTTTGGTAGCTCTTGGGGTTTGTTTTATGGGAAGACACCGAGTCTCATTCCGTGTTTGGAGCGGGCTCGATATGGCATTAACGTTTGACAAATGTTTCCAATTATCGCAGTTATTTAGAGGACTATGCGGTCGGTGGAGGCTGGCAGGATACCCAGTTCACGGTTTGGTTCCATGTTGCTAAGTTCCACCTGGGGGGACGGCAGCAGGCGGAAGTGTCAGCTCTGAAACCGCCTCTGGGTCCTGGTCCAACAAATCCTGAGGGCCCTGGATCTCAGCATACTGTCTCGCTTTGATGGAGCCAACTCCTCTCCTCTCCTTCCTTCCTTAGCACCGTTGAGCTACGTTTTCTTTATCCCGTTTTTATTCATTTCAATAAGACTTAGTGGGGTTAGTTTCTGTGTGGTGAGTGGATCATTTAGGGATGAAGAGCTTCCTGTCTTCATGGAGCTTGCTTTTTCTCCCACGGATGAGTCCGAACTATTAAAAATGATTTAAGGAAAATATTTAGGTGACACAAAACACTTTACTTAACACTTCATGAAGTGGGCGTCTCCATTTCTAAGGCTCCAGAGAAGAGCAAAATGGGGTGGGAGGCAGAAAGCATTTATCAGACAAAGATTAAGGAGCAAGAAAGAGAAAAACAGAACGACAAAGGAATAAAGAAGTATGGAGCTCAGAATTGCCTTGGCGTCTGGGGATTGACTGACTGGATCTACTGTGTTTTTGGTCAAGCAGAACATTTACAAGGACATGAAAGTCCTCTCAGCGTTGGTTTGCTGACATGGCATGCTGGGTGGGGTCCGCTCCATCTTGGGTCTTGAAGTTTGTTTCAACAGAACCGAAGACGATTGTTCAGCCATGTATACCTTGGAATAGGGTCAGATTGAAAAGTATTTTATCCTGGATAGCTGTCTCATATTTAGATATGTTCATAGAGACAAGTTCATACCTAACAGGCTTACCTATAAATCTTTAATTTTTGGGTAGTAGACCACGTAAATCAAGAATCTACAGATGTCAAATTTGAGGAGGTAAAAAAAAGATTCTTTTTGGCTTGTCTTTGTCTCCCACTTAAGAACAACCATTTTCTTCACTAAAAATAACACAGGTGATAATTAAAAATGATTTCCCACCCCGACACACCTATCTACCAATAATGCTGTCTCTGCAACCTTCAAGCTCTTGAGGATGGGATAGGATGGAGGCTAAAAACTCAGAACTTAAGTCCTCTTTAATTGCTGGAATTTTTGCTGGTTTGAGAACCAGTAGTTTATAACATTATTGAGAATTCTTAGCTACTTCATCACTACATTAAGAAACAATACTTACTCTGGCCCTGCTGATGTCTAAAGCTCAAGTGGGCTGAAAGAACTACTTTGCTTGATTCCATTGGATTTTGCCACTCCAAAATTTTGGGGAGAATCACCCACAGTATCCCGCAGCAGAGAGAAGAGCAGAGGGAAACTGAGAGAGTTAGTTCCCAAGAGTGAAGAAGGAGGTATGCTCTTGCCTGTCTCCGACCTTCCCAGGGAAAGTGCCTCTTCTCTTTGTGTTCAACCTCTCCATCCCTTAGAAGGTTCCACTCACTAGACTGAGTCCTAATGCCTTGTCCTGGAATTAGATCAATCCAGAGAAAGATCCTCCTTCTTGGAGGAGGAGTGGGTAAGAATGAGACGGTAGGGGTCTTGAGTTTCCCCTGGAGGCCAATCAGCTAAGTCATCTAAACTAATCCTGGGTAAGGATAATTAATAAAATTTAATGCAATTCCTGGAAGGTTCTCACATGGTCTGGTTCAGTGACTTCTAAACTGTAGGATACAACCTATTTGTGGGGTCATGAAATCAATTTAGTGGGTCACAGCCTGCATTCAAAAATAAAATGGAAAATATAACATACTGAGTCAAGATATAAAATAAATCTCTTTTAGTTGATTGTAGTCAAAAAAGTTGGAAAGGCACGAACAGTTCTGATCTATGTGGGCATCTGGTAAAAGTGATGGATGGCAAGCAGGTCTCAGAGTAGGTGAACTAACTGGTGGGTGCTTCCTTCTTTTGTTCTGTTTCTTTACAGGCATAAATGGTATTTGGTCGGCTACTTCGCTTGCTATTGACGAAGTGGAAATGGAGCCTTTCTGATGTTGTTTAACTGAGACCAATATTTCCAGCTCAGCCATTATCTAGAATCATTTCCGCTTGACTTTTTTTCGTTATATTGATAATCTTGGGGAAAAAAAAAAAAGCTCACCTCAGCTATAGACAAGTATCTTATTGACTCTCCAAAGACTGCTGGCATGGTAACAGCAGAAGCTCACTCAAAACACCATCAAAGACAAACAAGACCTCAAAAGCAACACTTTCCTAGCCTCCCCTCTGCCCCCACCACTATTTTAGTACTAGCTGATTTAGGTGTTTGATTCAAACAAAATACAAAATACAGGGTCACTGCCTGGGGGACACCTACTGTCTACAAATGTCAAATCGGAGTTTAGAAATGTTGAAAGAACTCTATGAATCAAATTTGATCAAAACAAGTGATGAAATAATTTAGTTCTAGTTCTGTGTTATTTTCTTTATCATTTTTCCTTTCTTCATTTTGAAGGTCAAGAAACTGGGATCCAGACAGAATGAGCAGGGCAGGAGACAAGGCCCTGTGTATGAGTTTTGGCCCCTGAGGAGCGATACAGGACCTGTCAGATTCCTAGGGAGCCCTGAGAAGCTGACTTTTGCAGAAGGCTGACAGAGAGCCTTCCCTCACGTGTGGAGATGAGGGCAGTGGGGCCAGGGTAAAGGGTGAAAATCCAGGACAATAGACCCTGAATATACCTTTAACCAGGGTGTTCTTATGTCAACGATGTTAAATTGCTTTTTTAATACAGACAGTTTCCTACCTGTAGAGTCCTTTGTAGCTGAATTGTTTCTTCACTCTCCACAGTGGTGGACACAAGTTCAAGTTGATGGTCAAATGTGCAAACACAATTGGCTTTAATCCACCAGTGCATTTATTTAGCTTTAGGGAAGACTGCAGAGCAGGGCCCAGCAGCAGAGCATCTTCAGTCCTCTGGGAGTGCCTGCAGCTACCCAGGTTTCCGTTGTCTCCTCCCCAGATGATTTCCCACCACCCTGTTAGACCATTCTAGGCACAGAGGCCCCAGGCCCACAGGCCTGCTCACAGCTCCCCCAGCCCAGAGGCTGTCTTCTGGATCAGGGCTTGCAGAGCAAGCAAGACAGACACAGGAGAAATTCCACCTTTATCCCAAATTTGCAACTTCCACACAAAACAAGACAGAACCAATACTCAGAAAAAACAGACTCAGAAGTCATTTTCCAGTTTGGTGTTAACCATTTTCTCACTTCCTGGAAACTAGGGGCTCCAGTGTATAAGAGTTGGGTCATTTTTCTGAAAAGTATCGTTATTTGCCTGGAATCCTGCTTTTCTGGATTGTCAGGCAATTAGCCTACAGCCTCATAATTTATCTTTGGAATCTGTAGAATGGATAGGAATCTTCCTACCAGTCATTAATCTGCTGCAGTTTAGCCTTCAGCTTGGTCAGCAGGGAAGAATGAGGACCATCAGGAACAAGTGAGGGGGGAGCGCTCGAGAGAAAGGAGCTCATGCCATGCGGGAGTCACCTCCGTCTTCCTCTGTGGTGAAATGCAGCAGCCCTACCCATTCCAGGTGCATGTGAGGGAAGCTGCAGCCCTGGGCTAGTTATGGGACAATCAGAGGTGAGTAGCCCTACGTGACACTTCATTGTTCTTAGAGGAACACCTCCTGCTTGGCTTCCTGAAGTGGCCATTCCGTGGGAGGAACTGAGAGTAAATGAGAGCCAGTAGATTTATTCTTGTAGCTGCCAAAGAAAACGTCACTATTTAGAAGAAAGCAAATGGGAGGGGAAAAATGATTCTTCAAATAAAGGAAAGAAAGAAAAAAAATCAGGGAGAGCTGTTTTGCTGACTATAACGACATGGGATGAAGAGGAAGAAAATTAACAGGACTCCTAGGAAAGACATATTGACAAGTCATCGGAAGTTGGGAGAAATCTAATCTAGCACCAACAGTTGCTAAGATATTCTCTCATTTCCATTGCTTTATCTCAGCCTGTAAACATTTAAGTCCGATGATGCCAAAACAGAATGAGGATACAAATTTGGCTCAGGATGTTAAATTGCTCCTCTGGTAAAGCAGCTGAACCCAAAGCAGATTGACTCGAAGGCCAGTATCTCCTTGTCCAACTTCTAGCAGGGGATCCAAGGCCATATGCTGTGGTTAAAATTGAACAGCCTGAGGGCAGAGAACAAAGCTCTTTGAGATGACTGGATATTGATGTACAATGTTTCCTAACGTATGCTGGAAAGAAAGAAGGAATTATGAAGAGGCCAAGAGTGGAGACTGGGGGGACACGGTGATGCCACGGTAGAAGGTACCAAGATCACAGTAAAACTTCAGATAGGAAAAGGCGAATACACAAAATATGTTGTAGAGGTATCATCGTTACTTAGATGTTTAAGTGGAGTGGTTGCGATGCGTGATTAGAGAGTCTTGTCATTACCTTCTGACAGCCAAATAGAGGGCAAAACATACACCCACTCATATGTCCAAAGGAAAGTGCGTATATCTTGTGATATCAAGATCTAGCAGGAGCATTCCTCTGCCCCTCCCAGATGTCCCTCCCATTGATACAAGGAATCTACAAATCCCAGTTCTATATATGCATTCCTTAGGTGTCTAGAACAGAGTCTTGCCCTTAAAAAGGGCTCAATAAATACTCATTGCCTTCTGTTAAAGAGAAGAATCTTAGAAGCTTGCAAAATAATTTGGGGGCTACCATCAGTCATTTACATCTTTAAGTAAATATCTGTATCAGGAATAATTTATGCTTAGAAGCAGCCAAATACCCAACTGATAATATAAATAATATTAAACTAATATTTACTGATTATTTAACTGTGGTTTAAGAAATACACTGTGTTTACATACTATTTAATGGTCACAACCACCTTGTGAAGTATTATTACTATTGAGATTTTTTGGATAAAGAAATAGGTGCCAAGAGGTTGAGTGCTTTGCTCAAGGTCACAGCATTATTAATTACAGATCCAGAATTCAGGTTTAAATAATAGAGGCAGTTGTTTCACATACGAAGTCTGGAAAGTGGTGAATCTTTGATTGGTTCATTAAGGGGATCTATCAAGTCTGGACCTTGAGTTGGTGTCTCTGATATTCTCTGGACTCTTTCTTCAGGCTCACAGCCGAGCTGCCATGATTTCAAGCAGCACATCCTTATATAACTGTGTCCTCTCCCAGGTGTCAGGGGGAAGTTAAAGACAGAAGAGACTTAGAATGGGGAACTGGTTCATGTCAAAGAAATGCCCCCAATGTTATGTATTCTAAAAACAGGGCCAGCTGTGACTACAGTGAGCAGTCTGCCCATGCTAGGTAGCATACCTTTACATGCTACAAAGATGGAAGACTGTGACAGCAGGAAAGCTGAGGCTCTTCCCTACCACCTGATACAGTACTACTTTATAGCACCTGTTTATCATAATCATCTATTTGTCTGGTCTTTCCTGCCAGACTGGGCCCTTCTTCTAGCTAGAGATTGAGATCTGGTCACCTTTGTAGCACCTGACACATGGTGGACTGTTCCTCTGAAGGGGCTCCCTTGGAGTTCTGGAGTCTGCCTTATTCCATTCTCTATACTGGTTGGACTGATGACTTCTTATTATTGTGGATAATCAATCAAATATCGGGATATTTTAAGCAAAGATAGAAGATACAGTCTTACAAGATTGACAGGAAGAATCAAGAACCAGCATAGGCCAGGAAGCTCCATAGGTGTCTTTAGTGAAACCTGATCAGTTATCTTCCCTGCTGGGGCCTAGAATGAATTAACTCAGGGGTTTCTTTGGGGTCTGAGTCCCTGTGGTAACTCAGATCCCCAGGAGAGAGACGGACTGAGCTGAGCTCTGCTTATGGCCATCCCCTGACTATACTGAGTAGAGACTCAAATGCAAGAAACATCCAGAAACTCTTGGCTTGAGTAATGGGAAAGCCAGCATATGATTAGAAAGGAGGAAATGAAGCCTGGGCATCTGAAGCATGCTTCAGTAATTTTCTTAATTGAGCAATGGATAAGATGAAAAACATTAGCCCGGATTTGGCCCCCTACCTGAGGCAGACTCTTGTGGTGGAAACAGCTGCCAACATAATGTCATAATAGCAGCTTTAGACAAAGGTGTTGGGAGTCAGAAAAACCGGGTAAAAAATCCAGTTCCATCCCATGGATTATGTGAGCCAAAGCAAGTCATTCAACCCATCTAAGGCTCAGTTTCTTACTTTGTAAGAATAGAGATTCACAGATTGGTGGCCAAGATTAAATGAAATAACGTACATGAAGGACTTACTGAAGCACCATCCGTAGGTGCCAGCATTATTACAAAAACTTTGTTAGACTGTCAGCTCTGAAATCTGCAGTCATCTGTCACTGCCTGTTCCTCAAAATGAGCAGCATGAACAACAAGATTTCTGAGCTGTTGCCCAGTTGATATTGTACATGTGGACACATTTGTTTTTAGGAAGACTTCATTAATGATCTCTTTATGAATAAGTGCAAAATCCATCTAATACATAGCTTCCATGTCATCTCAAGGAACACTTAGTAGCACACAGCAGTCCCTGAATGAGTGCCTTAAGGCCCTTCCTAGAAGCTCGCAGTCTGTTGCCATGGAATAGCTCTTTGAAGGTTCAGGAAACCATAAATGACATATGTCCCACGGTGGAAATGAAGATGGGTCTTAGGAGCACACCACGGTACCATGTGAAAGGAAATTATAGTGAACACAATTGCAATCAGACTCCTGCCTAAGTATATTAGAACCTGTGATAGTTTGGTTAGTGTTACACATGTTAAGACATACCACCATTTAAATCATATCCCTTGATATAAAACAACACATAATGAAACACTAGTTAGAAACCATAGTTAGAACATTACAGTACCTTTCTTAACTCGATTTCCTGCCTCTAGTCTCCATATTAAGCGATTTCAAGCACAGACACCAGATTTTCTTTATCTCTCTCTCTCACAAATATTTAGGTGTTCTCAATTGCCATAGAATAATTTCCATCTGTCAGTTCATTCTTTCAATCAACATTTACTAAATTCTTACTCTGTTCCAGTGCACCAGTGCTGGGGATACAGAGATGACTAGAATATAGTCCTTCTTTCCCAGGAGTATGTAGGAATGACAGTTCACCGAGGAAGCATTTTAATGGAGTTATGCACAATGTCTTATGGGAGCAGAAAAAAGGAAGAATATATTTCTGTTCAGACAGGATAGAGGAAGCTTCCAGTCTAGAGGGGAAAAGAAGGAAAGAAAGAAGGAAGGGAGGGAGAATGGAAGGATGGAAAGAAAAAGGAGGAGGACTTTCTCAGAAATAAAAGGCATAGAACTCAAAGATAAGGGCTAAACAAGAGTATGGTGCCTTTAGGAATTTGCAGTAGTGTGTCATGGCCAAAGTGCAGGGAGCCTGGGAGGTGAGCTGGATAGGCAGGAAATAAGACTGGGCAAAGACCAAATCCTGAAAGAATTTACATGGCAAGCAGAGAGTGTGACTTACATTTTTATAAATGGTAAAGTGCTTAAGTAGTAACATGTGTAATTTGTGTGCAGAAAAGCCATTCTGGTGGCTATTTTAGAGCACAAAGAGATTATACTGGTAAATCATAAATTTCCATTAACAGACAATGGATATGTATGCCACAGTATAATCATATGATGGAATATCATACAGCAGGTAAAAATGGTTGAACTATATCTAAGTATGTGAAAGTAGGTACACTTCAAAAATATAAGAAAATACCAAGTTGAAAATGGATATCTATAGGGTTAAACACTATTCACGGGACTCAGCACCCAAGAAACTCCTCCTGCAACTTCTTTTCCAGTCACTACCCTTTCTCTCTCCACAGGGGTAACCTTACTCTGACTTCTAACATTAAAAAAATGGTTCTGGATTCAAATAACATGTCCAGTTTTGTCTGACTCTTTTCATTCAGCATTGTTGTAGTCTCCCCCCCACCACTTATTCCCATTTATTTTTGTGACTACTTTACACAATCCAATTTCATGGGGCTTATTTATCTATCCTATTGTAGGTGGACTTATGAGTTCTTCTGGGTTTTGCTGTTATAAATAATGCTGCTGTGAATGTTCTTATGTCACTTGTTTATATATTGAAGATAATAGCATATACCTTAAATGAGTTAGTAGTCTTTAGAATTGTGTTTAGCACATAGTAAGTTTTTAAAAATACATTATTGAAGTAGAGTTGACATACAATGTTATATTAGTTTCAGATGTACAATATAGTGATTCAACAATTCTATGCATTGCTCAGTGCTTACCAGGATAAGTGTTGTCACTATCTATCATCATAAAATGTTATTATATTATGACTATATTCCCTATGCTGTACCTTTCACCTCCATGACTTATTTATTTTATAATTGGAAATTTGTACCTCTTAATCTCCTTCACCTATTTCGCCCCTCCCTATACTCACCTCCCCTCTTGAAACCACCAGTTTGTTCTCTGTATTTAAGATTCTGTATGTTTGTTTGTATTCCACATGTAAGTTAGAGGTGGTGTTTGTCTTTCTCTGTCTGACTAATTTCACTTAGCATAATACTGCCTAAGTCCATAGTAAGTTCTTAATAAAAGCCTTTATTTTAACTTGGATTAGTTGGCTAATATTATTTTCAACAAAAAGGGCAAAACTGAAAGAAAAGTTACTTGAGATACAAACCCACTCGATATAGAACATTCTGAGGACAAATGAATCCACAGTTGAATAAATGTTGGGAAACAATGAAGGTTGCAGAGGGCGCATCTGTTCCATAGTAAATAGAGTTTGTGGTGTATAATGATTAATTACAATCCACATAGGCTGTCCCAGGTATAAAGATCTCATTAGGCCAGAGATGGCATCTAATGCTATATTAGTTTCCGTGATGGAGACATCTTAAATGGATGTGGTCTAATTGCCCATTTCTTATCTTTTTGGGTTTAACAAGCGTGGGTGTTTGCATGTACGCTTGGCAAAGCTCTCTTTATGCAAGAGATTTTTTTTTTTTGGAAAGTGCTGTTCACATTAATTTTTTAAATAAACATAATACTTAAATTAACTTTCTTAACTGTCACCCTCTAACAACCTTGAAGCAAATTTTTTCTAAAATGTCAATTATCAAGGTTAGTTAGGGAGGGTTCATCTGGGTACTCTTATCAGGGTTATCAAGGTTAGTTATCAAGTTATCAAGGTTAGTTAGGGAGGGTTCATCTGGGTGCTCTGAAAAGTAAATTAGGAAAAATCTATTTCTTTATTCAGATTAGAAGCTACATTTTTCTAAAGAGTACACTCTATGGCACCTTGATTTGTGGGAGGCAGTGTCCTCTGTGGTGGGAACTGTCAGGTATCAGGGTGTATGATGAAAGAAAATCCGTGACTGAATCATTCCTGGTAATTAAGCACGGTTCTCCCCGTTTAGAGTGCAAATACTCCAGAGGCAACACATTCAGTCCCTACTGCCTTGATGAGACAGGGTTGTATAGGTTGATGAGACAGGGTTGTATAGGTTGCTTCCTGATGTTACCAGAGGGGCTGGGCATGGAGATTGCCTTGAGATCTAAGGAGAAGAAAAGTGCTAGAAATGGGCTGGAGTTAATGAGGAGGATGTGGGGAGGACTGCCCAGGACGAGCTTCATTGCTCCTCCCCCACAGTGCAGTGGTTGGGACTATCCTAGTTGAGGGGGAGGGAGGGATCAAGGAACTTCCCCAAATCCCCTAAAATCTTCATTACCTTAAGTTTAAGGCCTCAGTGATATAATCCCCCAGAGTAATACATTTATTTATTCCCATCTCGTAAACACAACTGAAAAGAAATCTCTATATACAGCTCAAACTCATTTCTTGCTGAGTCTCCTATGGATGAATGATCCATGCAGTTCTTTCTTTCCTTCTCTCCTCCTCATTGCTCTGTCAGAAAGCTTATTAACGTATGTATATTCCTGGCTTTTCTCCTATATGAATGATTCAGAAACAAATTGAAATGTCAAGTTCTGTATGACTTCCTGGTGATATTGAAATCTACCAGTTCCTATTAAATTTCCATCATACAGTATTATTCAGGGACAAAAGATCAATTAATCCCTGTTCTTCTCCTCCTGAAAAACAGCAATCACAAGAGCTCTATGTGAGCTCTTTAATCAACAGAGTCAACGGAGCGCCGGAACATGGGGGAAAATGAGACCCGGGCACAGAAACGGGGGCCATGCCTCTTTATTAACTCTGCATATTACATGAGGAAGGGAAGTTCAGAAGATTTGATGGATAATCACTCAAGTATGCCATTTCACAAGGAAGAAGTTACTTCCAGGTTTGAGTGAGGAGCTTTGGAAAAAATATATGACTTTATTTTATGCAACATAAGCTACCTTTATAGAAAGAGTAACCACCCCTTTTATAGCAGGACTAATATAAAAGAAAAAGACTTTTTCATCATTACTTCCAACTACTCCCTTGGCACTTTTACAAGGAGAGCTGGGCAGTAATTGTTTCCGTCTCAAGATAAACGTAACAAGAAGTATCAATAAAAAAGTAATTATCATAATAATTATAATAACCCAAACCAAAATAATAACAATGGAAGTAATAATCATAAAAAAACCCATTATTACATCTTTCTTCTTTAGGTCTTTTACCCAGTGAATCTTTTTAATGTGTAGGAGCTGTGGGTTTTTATCCATTCTGCCTTAAGCAGTAATTGCATTTGATTCGGCCTGCACAATTTTACCCATAATATTAGAAGTAGAAGAGAGTCGTGCAGTGTGCTTATTATTGGTTATTATTAAAGATGGGGATCAGTGCCTTATCATGGGGAGCCATCAGACTGTCACAAACAACTTCCTTTCACTCACTCTCAGACTGCTGTGATATTCAATCCAACTCTGATTTAAACCTAACATCTGGCTATTTTCACTGAGAAAACCACTTACTAGTCTCTACTTCTAGGTCCTGATTTTGGCTTTTTTTGTGACTTATTCTGTTAGCTTTACCCCCTGCATTCGGTGAATGTCATAATCAGAAGAGAACTATACCACATCTAGACAAAATGCATCTTTGTAACAGATATCAACAGTTTCCCCCTCTCTGGATTGTCTCTGGTTGGCGAGAGTGTCTACATCCTGGGATCCCGGCCCTGTGGGTCTTGCTGATTGATGTGGGGGTAGGCACCTGGCGGAAGTGCTGCCAGTCACTGTCCTTGCATGGATTTTCACATGGTAACGGAGGGCAGAGAGCCCCTTTCTGTCTGTGCGAGCTGCATGAGCTCTGGTCGCCGCCTTCTCTACCATGTGGAAGAAGTTTGTTCCAGAAAGGGGGAAGCAGCTATGAAGGACAAAGACAAGGAGAGTCTAGGCAGCGTTGAACTTGTCTCGGTCCCAGCTTGACCCTGTTCTTCCTGCATTTGTAGGAGATTCCCCAGCATACTTTAAATAAATTCCCTTCTTCCCCCACATACGAGGGCTTTTGTTCTTTGTGAGCTGATAAATCTTGATGAGTTGAGTCTTATATAGGTACTGGGTCTCCTTGTCGTAGGAGTGTGACATACTCCTATGTATGCGTGCAGGGGGTTGCAAGTAACATTTTCTTAAGAAGGAACTAATGCTTGTAAGTGTTGTGTTACTTTAGTGGCTTAAGGCACTGCCAAGTGCCTTAATCTATAATTAACCATCATTTATACTTTCTTACATTCTAACATGTTTTCTCGAGTGGGAGAGAGGATGGAGTTGTGTGAGTGCCCTGGGCATTGGGTGGATTCGATACATTCTGTGTCATGCATCAGGAAGTTGGAGCCTTGTAGAAAGTAGATTAAGATCTGCTGCTGAGGGTGCCTGGGTGGCTCAGCTGGTTGGTGACTGCCTTCAGCTCAGGTCATGATCCTGGAGTCCCAGGTTCAAGTCCCGCATCAGGCTCCTTGCTCAGCAGGGAGTCTGCTTCTCTTTCTGACTCTCTCCCCTCTCATGCTTTTTCACTCTCTCTCAAATGAATAAATAAAATCTTAAAAAAAAAAAATCTACTGCTGAGTAGGGCAGCCTATTCTGGGTCCTAGAGTTTTCATCCTGTTTATCCGCTGGATCCAAATTGATTCACATGTAACAAAGTAAAAATAAAATACAGTGGGGTATGTTGTTATTTTTAATTAACCCTAATCTTTTTCACTGAATCCTTAGGCATGAACTATGTTACATTTGTTTAAGAGAAATATAGGTGTTCTAATCCTTTTTGAGGTTTCTCTCTCTCTCTTTTTTTTTTCCAAAAAAGTTTTTTTTTTTTTTTTTTTAATCATCTGACAGTTAACTTCTCTTCCTTTCATGCTGGTCCAAATTTCACTCATTGCTGGACACAGAGTTGCAGAAACTCTACATTTATTTGTTAAAAACTCACACTTTACCTATGGGGAATTTATTAACATTATTTTCTGAGTTTTCCATTTTGCTACTCTGTGGATTTATGCAACACTGAAATGCTGAAGACCACTTCAGTGAGCTTTCTGAAAAATGCCTGATGTAGGTTCTTCAGGCCTGGAGAGAGTTTCTTATCTTATTTTCTGTGCTGCATTAGTGGGAGGGATTATATAGATATTCTTTGCTTTTTGTAGAAATCTAGTTTGATGGCTAACAGAAAATGTCTTTTTTTTTTTTTTTTTTGCAAGAAGTCATTGACTCACTGTTGCATTATTAAAACTTCTCTCTCATCTCCCATCCTTACTAGCCAGAAATTTACCTGAGGAACTATTTAACTATTTGCTTATTTGAAAAAAAAAATTGCTTATTTGGGTGTTGCCTTTGGGATATTCCATATCAGAAAAAAAATTGCTTCTCATTAGACATGCACAGTCTAAGTAAAATTAAGAGAGTGGCAAGGTATGAGTAATCTCAAAGTAAAGCTCAAGGTATGAGCTTCCCCATTCCCTTTTGTCTCTGACCACTGAGGATTTTCTTTGTAAAAGAGCATAAGGAATCCTTTCAGATTATAAAGGTTAGTGAGAGAAGGATGCTTACCATTGGAATTTAACTTGGACCCACATTAAAAAGAAAATTAATGATTAGGTATAATTTAAAATGACCATCAGATAAAACATTTCTGCTTTTGGCAAGACACCATTATGGACTATTTTTATGAAAGGCTGCAGGTATTGATAAAATAATTGTTATGGTAATATAAAACATTTCTTTTATGGGCAGAGGGAAAGCTGTGAAGATATTGGCCAACGACACGGAAGTGCAGGTCTAATGTGAGATTTCCCAGAGGTCTCTTTTCAAAGGGAAGTCCTTTCACTAGCCTATGGCCAGGATCCTGGATATGATGTCTGTCGCTCAGGCAGCTATTTTGCTACCATAAAGATGAAGGGCAGACCTTGGGGAGGCAGAGAGTTAGAAAGAGCCTGGACCCTAAGCATAACAACTCAGGACTGCCTACCTCCAGGCTTCTTTACTGTGGTAAGGAAATCAATTCTTACCTTGTTGAAGCCACTTCTTTGGGCCTTTAGTTATATATATATATATATATATATATAGTTATATATAGCTAGTCCTTATTTTAATGGATACACCATTTCGATATGGATCTAGATTGTTCTTTCCATGGAAATCATTTTTTTCTTTAGGAGGGATGTGTGTGTATGTATGTAGGCATGCTGAGTCCACAAGAGTATAAGAACAATGAGGATAAATATAAACATATCTCATTTTCAGAGAGATTGCGAATGGTGCAAAACTTAGGTAAAAAGCCAACTTGGACTGTTTAACTGAAAGCTTTCATGATGTTATTCTCAGTTGACTAATTTATCCTTGGGGAAAGGTATTGTTGATGGCACTTTTTGCCTTGGAATGCCCCCCAGGAAGAGAGGACAGATACTAAAACATAGCTATCCCTGCGGGGTAGAAGATTGAATTTTCAAGTGCAGTAATGAATGGAGATTTGTATTAGGAAAAAGGAAGGATGGATTGTTTCAGACACAAGAGGAGGTTGATTCTTGAGACAGGTGCAAATGTGTTCATTATGGCACATGGGGAAGGTTCTGGCTGTTTGCTTGTTTTCTTTTTCTTTTTCTTTGGAATTGTGGGAATAGCACAGTTCTAAGTTTTTTCTTCTGTTTTGTAATTTCTGTGGTTGGCCATACCCTCTCAGTACCTAAAATCTGTTATTATAAAGCCTCATGTTGGCATAGTTGAAAGGGATTAGGGATTAGACTGCAAAAGAAAATGTAGGACTTTCCCATATCAGCCCTCCAGTGAAGGCAGCACCATCAAGGATAAGCACAGAGTGGGGATTCAAAGTGTAACTATGATGAAGCTGGCAGACACCCAAGGAGGAGCTGAGAGGATGAGAAGAAATAACTGTTAGCTGAGCCTCTGGTGGACATGAGACAAATACCATTTTCTCCTAGATTTACCAGAGCCATGAACTTTCTTCCTCCCAGTTTACAAAAGAAAGTCAAATCTCTCATCCATTCAAATCTTACCGTGATGCATTGGTTGGAACATTGCCCTTGGGTGTTTAAAGTTTTAGGTCACCAGACAGAGAAACAATTTGAAATATTGGAGTAGGTATTGAGAAAGTAGAAAATCTAATGGCAATAACATGAATTTTGTGAGGTTTTTTTTTTAAGTTTGTATCTAATCTTTGCTTTGAAAAGCACTGTAGGAAAGCCTATTTTAAGTGCCTGACAATAAACATTAAAAACAAAAACCACTGTGTTATTTTTGGCTGATATCCAGCTAAGAGTTTCAAATATTGAGTGAAGTTACTAGAAAAGAACTGGTTGGATTCTCTTCTGCTTACTTCTGTCAACATCTAAGTTCTCTAGAAGAGAAGGTCTAAGATAGAGATTAGATTTTACTTTTTTTTTTTTTTTGGTGACTATGCAAATTCCAGGTCATCGAGAGTGAGGGAACTACAGGAAGTGAGGCAGCGAAGGACAGAAAGCCAATACAGGGTGGTGCATTGTTTCACAGGCCACAGGTTCACAAGAAATCCAGTTGGTTATGCAGCTACATGGGACCTTTCTGCATTTTTGGAGAGGTGATATAGAGCTACTGTTTCTTAGAACAGTCTGTTAGGAAGAGGAAAGGAAAAGAATTCTGGAGGATTCCTGTCTCACACTGAGGTCTTTCACACATTTTGAGTCTATTTTTGTGTGTGGTCTAAGGAAATGGTCCAGTTTCATTCTTCTGCATGTGGCTGTCCAATTTTCCCAACACCATTTGTTGAAGAGACTGTCTTTTTTCCATTGGACATTCTTTCCTACTTTGTCGAAGATTAGTTGACCATAGAGTTAAGGGTCCATTTCTGGGCTCACTATTCTGTACCATTGATCTATATGTCTGTTTTTGTGCCAGTACCCTAGTGTCTTGATGACAGCTTTGTAATAGAGCTTGAAGTCTGGAATTGATGCCGCCAACTTTGGTTTTCTTTTTCAACATTCCTCTGGTTATTCGGGGTTGTTTCTGGTTCCATATAAATTTTAGGATCATTTGTTCTATTTCCATGATGGTATTTTGATAGGGATTGCGTTAAATGTGTAGATTGCTTTAGGTGGCATAGATGTTTTCACAATATTTGTTCTTCCAATCCATGAGCATGGAATGTTTTTCCATTTCTTTGTGTCTTCCTCAATTTCCTTCATGAGTACTTTATAGTTTTCTGAGTACAGAGTCTTTGCCTCTTTGGTTAGGTTTATTCCTAGATATCTTATGGTTTTGGGTGCAATTGTAAATGGGATCAACTCCTTAATTTCTCGTCTGTCTTGTTGTTGGTGTATAGAAATGCAACTGATTTCTGTGCATTGATATTATATCCTGACACTTCACTGAATTCCTATATGACTTGTAGCAGTTTTGGAGTAGAGTTTTTTGGGTTTTCCACATAAAGTATATCATCTGTAAAGAGTGAGAGTTTGACTTCTTCTTTGCCGATTTGGAGGCTTTTTATTTCTTTTTGTTTTCTGATTGTTGAGGCCAGGACTTCTAGGTCTATGTTGAATAATGGTGGTGATAGTGGGCATCCCTGCCGTGTTCCTGACCTTAGGGAAAAAGCTCTCAGTTTTTCCCCATTGAGAATGATATTTGCTGTGGGTTTTTCATAGATGGCTTTTATGATATTGAGGTAGGTACCCTCTATCCTTACACTTTGAGGAGTTTTGATCAACAAGGGATGCTGTACTTTGTCAAGTTCTTTTTCAGCATCTATTGAGAGTATCATATGGTTCTTGCTCTTTCTTTTATTAATGTATTTATCACATTGATTGATTTGCAGATGTTGAACCAACCTTGCAGCCCAGGGATAAATCCCACTTGGTCATAGCGAATAATCCTTTTAATGTACTGTTGGATCCTCTTGGCCAGTATTTTGGTTAGGATTTTGCATCTGTGTTCATCAAGGATATTGGTCTGTAATTCTCCTTTTTGATGGGGTCTTTGTCTGGTTTTGGGATCAAGGTAATGCTGGCCTCATAAAATGAGTTTGGAAGTTTTCCTTCCATTTCTAATTTTTGGAACAGTTTCAGGAGAATAGGTATTAATTCTTCTTTAAATGTTTGGTAGAATTCCCCTGGGAAGCCATCTGGCCCTGGGCTCTTGTTTTTGGGAAATTTTTGATGACTGTATCATTCTCCTTACTGGTTATGGGCCTGTTCAGGTTTTCTATTTCTTCCTGGTTCAGTTGTGGTGTTTATATGTTTTTAGGAATGCATCCATTTCTTCCAGATTGTCAAATTTGCTCATGTATAGTTGCTCATAATATGTTCTTATAATTGTTTGGTGTTGGTTATGATCTCTGCTCTTCCATTCATGATTTTATTTATTTGGGTCCTTTCTCTTTTCTTTTTGATAAGTTTGGCCAGGGGTTTATCAATCTTCTTAATGCTTTTGATGAACCAGCTCCTAGTTTTGTTGATCTGTTCTACTGTTCTTTTGGTTTCGATTTCATTGATTTCTGCTCTGATCTTTATGATTTCTCTTCTCCTGCTGGGTTTAGGCTTTCTTTGCTGTTCTTTCTCCAGCTCCTTTAGGTGTAGGGTTAGGTTGTGTACTTGAGACCTTTCTTATTTCTTGAGAAAGGCATTATCCCTATATAATTTCCTCTCAGGACTGCCTTTTCTGTGTCCCAAAGACTTTGAACAGTTGTGTTTTCATTTTCATTTGTTTCCATGAATTTTTTCAATTCTTCTTTAATTTCCTGGCTGACCCATTCATTCTTTAGTAGGATGCTCTTTAGCTTCCATGTATTTGGCTTCTTTCCAACGTTCCTCTTGTGATTGAGTTCTAGCTTTAGAGCATTGTGGTCTAAAAATATGCAGGGAATGATCCCAGTCTTTTGGTACCTGTTGAGACTTGATTTGTGACCCAGTGTGTGATCTATTCTGGAGAATATTCCATGTGCACTAGAGAAGAATGTGTATTCTGTTGCTTTGGCATGGAATGTTCTGAATATATCTGTGATGTCCATCTGGTCCAATGTGTCATTTAAGGCCTTTATTTCCTTGTTGATCTTTTGCTTGGATGATCTGTCCATTTCAGTGAGGGGGGTGTTAAAGTTCCCTACTATTATTGTATTATTGTTGATGTGTTTCTTTGATTTTGTTATTAATTGGTTTATATAGTTGGCTGCTCCCATGTTAGGGATATAGATATTTAAAATTGTTAGATCTTCTTGTTGGACAGACCCTTTAAGTATGATATAGTGTCCTTCCTCATCTCTTATTATAGTCTTTGGCTTAAAATCTAATTTATCTGATATAAGGATTACAGGGCTAAACCCCTAAGGTGTGGGATCTGATGCTATCTCTGGGGACATAGTGTCAGAACTGAGTTGAATTGTAGGACACCCAGATGGTGCCCTATACCCCCTCCCAACACATGCGTTAGAATTGGTACCAGAACATTTTATTGCTAAAACTTTTCAATATTCAGAGTCTCATTCTTTGAGTGCACTTTTTGGCTCAGTTGTGAGTATTTGGGATTTTCCTATATTCTATTTCTTTCTCTCTCTCTCTCTCTCTTTTTTTTTTTTTTTGTTTTGAGAGAGAGTAAGAGCACAAGAACAGGGTGAAGGGCAAATGGAGAAGCAGACATCCAGCTGAGCAGGGAACTGGATGTGGAACTTGATCCCAGGACTCAGGGATCATGACCTGAGCTAAAGGCAGATGCTTAACTGACTGAGACACCCAGTGCCCTCCCATACTCTATTTTCCTTTCAGTCATCAGAAGCATTGGTCTAACATTTCTTAAATGTTATTTCTTAAATTTTCTTCCCTTCCAAGTCCTAACCAGGCCCAACACTGCTTAGCTTCTGAGATTGGACAAGATTGGGCCCATTCCGTGTGGGATGGCTATAGACTAGAATTTTCTTCCATAGAAAGAAAGAAAGAAGACTGACACCCATAGGCATTCTTACCACCTAGCCAGAGTAGTAATTAGATTCATCTCAATTTCTGAGATGTTAATATATGAAAAAAATAGAGCACAATACTTAGAAACTGTTGGGTGTAGTTAGGAGTGTGGTAACAATTGTATTATAAAAAATGTTACTAGTTTAAACACAATAGAAAGTAAATCCTTTGAAACCATAAAAGTTAGAAAAATATTAACTTTAAACTAAAGAAATAGGTGAGGTGGTACAAAATTCCTTTAAAGGACCAATTAGCAAAAAAATGTTGAGAGCACTCTGATAGAGAAGGTGACACATGAACTGAGGAAGGACTGAAAATTGAGTGACATGGTATTTTATTTAACTATTATTTACAGGGGCGCCTGGGTGGCTCAGTGGGTTAAGCCTCTTCCTTCGGCTCAGGTCATGATCTCAGGGTCCTGGGACCCAGCCCCGTATCGGGCTCTCTGCTCAGCGGGGAGCCTGCTTCCCCTTCTGTCTCTGCCTGCTGCTCTGCTTACTTGTGATCTCTCTCTTTCTCTCTCTCTCTCTCTCTCTCTCTGTCAAATAAATGATTAAAATCTTAAAAAAACTATTTACATATTTCGGTTAATTTTTGGTTGGGTACTGTAAGCTTAGGATGAATTATCAATTATCAAGGTATATGAAGAGAATTCAGACAAATTCAGATGAAGGAAATGCATATATTCAGCCAAATATTTTCTTTCCTTCCTGCATTTCTCTAAAATGTCTCACTTTTTGTGTGTTTTTGTCAACTTCCATTTGTGCTTCTGTGGCTGTTCTGACATGAGCTTGACCCTCTGCATCTTTTAACATCTTTAGCAGTTACTCTAGTTTGATGATTCTAACTTTTCTTTAGATTCAGTCACCCAATTCAAGTCAGCAAATGGGCTACTAATTTAAAGCTCATTTGCAAAGTAGAAAATGCAGCATCCTAGTTATAAATAATCCTTCACATTACCAACTCAATATTGCAAAGACTGCCAAGTGTACATTTGAAGATATTTTCTGGTGATTTTGACAGACTGGGATTTTAATATCCTTGGGGTATAATCATCAGGGACTAATATAGATGAGAAGATGTAAAAGGATCTTCATTAAAGGGAATTTAAATAAGTGAAATATTCCAGTTTAATATTGGGTGACTTTTAAGTAAAGCTAACTGTCTGAAGCTTTGATTTTTAATATGATATTGTCTTTGAACTTCTAAGCAATCTTGTATTGAGCTACGGCTTTGACTGAGTTTTCAAAATTCTTGCAGCTCAGAAAATAAGGTTTCATTATTATTGTTTTTTAATAGATGGTAATATAACAATTGATTTTTAAAACTGATGCACTCAGGCATATTGGGAAATCAAATAATTTTTTTTTTCCTGCTGAATCCAAATGGAGGAAGAATTTCTATTTAAAAATCTATTTGGCTTCTATCCTTAAAACTTGCAGGAAACATAAATGAGTTTCTTTTCTTTAGTAATGAAATTCTGTTTAGAAAGCAGATTCTGAATAGTTGAATGTCTTCATAATGAAAGGGGAAACATATTCAGTTTTTATATGTGAACAAATGATATATAAGATGGTTTATTAAATAATATTGAACTACTATGATTAAGGAGGATAAAAATGTTTCCATCACTGGAAATAGAACTGATAACATATGGAAGTGTATAGTGGCAGGTTACAAACTCACTTTGTCTCTCTTTCTCCTTCCATTGAATCTTTTTTTTTTTTTTAAAGATTTTATTTATTCATTTGACAGACAGAGATCCAAGTAGGCAGAGAGGCAGGCAGAGAGATAGGAGGAAGCAGGCTCCCCGCTGAGCAGAGAACCCGATGCGGGGCTCGATCCCAGGACCCTGAGATCATGACCCGAGCCGAAGGCAGAAGCATCAACGCACTGAGCCACCCAGGTGCCCCAAGGGCTATATGTATAAAATCGATGACAGATTGTCCCTTTTGTCTTTGTCTTGGACTAAAAGATTTAGCATATTACTTTGGAATTTCATAAACTTCCAGTAACCATAATCCTAAACATTACTCAGGAGGCACTAAAATGTACCCTAGAGAATCCCCTGAGTTCTAGACATAGTCTGTCCTACCCACAAAGTGAAGAAGTAACCCAGTTTCCCCTTATTAATACAGATTAATTTCCCAGGCTAGTACAGTAGCTCCCCCTCCACCACCCCTTTTTCCTGTTGATTCAGTAGCGTGGAGAAGCCAGAATGACTAAGTGATCATGTTAACTTCAGTTCCTTGGGACCATCATTGTCTTTCCTGTTGGAAGCATTTCTTTTTGGGGATCGAGCCTTATCAATCAACACAGATTAAAAGTTATAGGGATGGGAAGAAGGCATTATTTTGCTGATGAATCTGCAGTTTGCGGTTGCCTCAGTAGGGGAAGTTCATCTCTGCTCCACTTGGCTTTGTTAGACAGATATCTGGCAGCTGAGGCTGGTGGCTGATTGGGGACACTCAAAGGGCTGAGGCTATAGCTGGAACATGGCTTTTTCATGTGGCTGCTTGGCTTCCTCATCATGTCTAGGGTGAGCATCTCAGGTGTGAGACAGCAGACAGCACCAGGAGGAAGTTATGTCCTTACTATGATTTAGCTAGAGAAGTCACAGAGCATCACTTCTTCCATTCTTCAATGGTCAGAGTAATGACATGCTCCAACATGGATTCATAGGCTTCATTTCTCAGCAGGACTGTCAGTCCAATGTATTTCTTTCATAGAGATTGTAGATCCTTAGATCTCACAATATATTGCTGTATTCTTAAATTGCCAAATTGCTTTTTGAGCAAAGGTCAAGTATGTTGGTTTCTCTCACTTCTCCAGGAGGACGCAGCCATTCCTGACTCTGCATTTTTGCTAGTTGGTTTTTGAGATTTCTCTAATTTGATAGTGAACATGATATTTGTTTTCATTTGTATGTCTGATTACTAATGAAAAGAATTGTTTTTTTATATATGTTTGTCATTTTTCTAAATTGTTTGCTGTCCACTAACATACAGCCAGCATTTTCTTTTTTTCTTTTTCTTTTTTTTAAAGTTTTTATTTAAATGCTATTTAGTTAACATATAGTGTAGTATTGGCTTCAGGAACAGAATTTAGTGATTCATCTCTTGTGTATAACACCCAGTGCTCATCACAGGTGCCTTCCTCAAGCCCCATCACCTCCCGTCCAGCAACCCTCAGTTTGTTTTCTTTAGTTAAGAGTCTTTCTTATGGTTTGTCTCCCTCTCTTTTTTCCACCTTCCTCTATGTTGTTCATCTGCTTTGCTTCTTTTCTTTCTATCTTTTTTTTTAAGATTATTTATTTAATTATTTGAGAGAGAAAGAGAGAGAGTGCATGATGGGGGGAGGGACAGAAGGAGAGGGAGAGAATCCCAAATAGACTCCCTGCTGAGTGCAGAGCCTGACCCAGGGTTCATCCCAGGACCTGGAGACTATGACCTGAGCTGAAACCCTGAACTTGATGCCCAGTTGACTGAGCCACTTACACACCACCATCTGTTTTGTTTTCATAAATTCCACATGAGTGAAATCATATGGTATTTGTCTTTCTCTGACTGAAGTATTTCACTTAGGGTAATACATTCTAGCTCCATCCATGTCATTGCAAATGGCAAGATTTCATTTCTAGCTAGAATTTTCTAATGGTTTACTGTGAATTCCTTAAAATTAATGCGAATGGCCCTTTGTCAGAATTCATTTGATAAGTATTTTCCCAGTTTTTAAAAAATTTAATTTATGAAGTTTGGTTATATACAAAAGTTTCCAGTTTTTTATGTAGTCTTATCTTTTCGTCTTACCATTTTTACCCCTTGACCTAAGAAACTTTAAAAAATTATCTTCTAGTTCATTTGTTACTTTTCTTTAGTGTCAATTTTGCTTTTCATTGCTTTTATTGTGGCTTTAAATTGGCAGTCTGCATTTTGCAGCATTCTTGCTTATTTTATCAATTTCATAGACAGTACCCCTTGAGTATTATAGACAACATTAATTTTACACTTAATAAAATATTCATATGCTTATTTTGAGCAAAGAAAATTTTCTAAAAATTCTTTTTAAGAACGCTGTTTTTCTTCTCATGTTCTTTTTCCCCTCCAGTATCCCATGATTTTTCCTTATATGGCTTATTTTTTTAAAGGAGATCTACATTTACCCAATATTGCTTTATAATTTGTAAAATTATCTAGGAGTCAAGTTGTGATGTTAACCAAATATATCAGAGAGGTCCAACATTCCCCAACCCCAGCCCTAGATCCAGAGTGAGGGAAAAAATAATAAAAAACAATAAGAAAAAAAAATACTAAGAAGAAAAAAAAAATAAGAAAAAGTTATGATGACTACGTGACTATGGTAAAAGCTACCACCAAAATCCCTGCTGGAGTTCCAGCAGCCTGGGGACATAGGAGGGAGCCAGGGCCAGGGTTTATCTGTGGGCTACCATTACAGTGGTTTTCTTCAAAATTTTTAAAAAGATTTTCTTTATTTATTTGACAGAGACACAACGAGAGAGGGAACACAAGCAATGGGAGTGGGAGAGGGAGAAACAGGCTTCCCACAGAGCAGGGAACCCCATGTGGAACTTGATCCCAGGACCCTGGGATCATGACCTGAGCTGAAGGCAGACACTTAACAACTGAGCCACCCAGGTGCCCTGGTTTTCTTTAACTTTTATTACTGAAGCATAGTTGACATACAATGTGATATTAGTTTCAGGTATGCAAAGTAGCAATTTGACAATCCTCTACATTACTCAGTGTTCACCACAATAACTATAGTCACCATCTGTCGTCATATGATACTATTACAATATTATTAACTGTATTCCCTAAGCTGTATTTGTGGCCTAGCATGTGGATTCCATAATCAGGAACACTTTCATTCATCCCCTCCGCTAAACTGAGTCTGTTTCTATCTTGGATGTGGCCTTTTACACCTAGAGCAAGTTACAGGGATTATCTACATTACAGAGAATACTCAATGTTATAAGCATGCAAAAACAAAAAAATCATCAAAGTGACCTAGGTAAAATCAGACAAAAATTACCTCGGATAGGCTTGGACTTTTACCGATGAAGAAGTCAGTGGTAATGCTGGACTTTGAATGAGTGAAGGTGTTTGCAAAGTACCACACAGTCTTTATGGGTATTGTGTGAAAAGAGGATAAGAAAACTCTCTACATACTAATGTATCAGGAGCACCACCCTCGAACTTGAAGGACATGATGGACAAGTATACTGGAATAGACAGAGAGAGATAAATGGTTATGCTTTAAAAAATGAGCTTGTAATATCCTTAGCTAATTCTGCGCATACTTGCTTATCATTCAAAGATTAACATAAAAGTGTAAAAATTTTTACAAAGCTTAAAAATCATTAGATATAGTTTATTCGAGCAATAATCCCCTCAGAATTGGTTATTACCACTATTAATGACTTGCTAGTTAGAGTGTTAATGGCCCATAGCAAAAAACTGCTGGTAATGACTGATTTCAAAGGGATTATTGCTTAATTAATGGCACTCTACCTATCCTTAGTCATTTTTGTAAGTATCATTTTTATTGCCTATTTTAAGACCCTGAACCTTAGTTTATTACATCTGGAAGAATGTCACCAAGGCAGATAAAATAGATAATAATTTTCTGATTGTGGTTAGCTTTGTGGTGTGTGGGCATTTCACTAAGTTATTTCATATTTCTCTATCCCTTGCTAATAAAATGTCACTGTGACTTCTTAGGTGGGTTACAAGAATATAACTTAAAAATTTATGTACTTGGTTTTGAAAGAAAAGAGTCCAAAATATTTCCGAATTAGGGGACACATTTTCGCACATTTCTAATTTGGATTGGATAAAAAATGGGAAATATAAGGCTGAGATAAGATGAAATATTTTCCTTTGAGAACCTTCTCAGTCTATGCAGAGAAAGCTGGGCAGGATTTTGGTTTCAGCTTAGCCTCTAAGTAGCTATTGAAAGTTGAAAGTTTATCAAGTTCCTATATCTCATGGTTCATGTTGCATAATTTGGAAATATACCTTGTAAGACTTGACTCTGAAAGTCTGTAAATAATCTTCTAAGTCACTGGTTCTCAAAGTGTGATCTGGGGACTCTGGGAGTCCCAAGACTCTTTCAGGGAGTCTATGAAGTGAAAGCTATTTTTTATAATAATGCTAAGATGTTATATGCCTTTTCTATTCTTGTTCTGTCACAAGAGTAGAGTGGAATTTTCCTGAAGTTTCAGGGCACATGACACTATTTTGTAGTGACATGAACTGATATTTGGAAGATCTGCAGAACTAAGTGAATTAAGATTTTCTGAATAACAATGCATTATATTGCAAAATTATGCATGGATAAAGGTTTTATTTCATACTAACCTGGCAGGGGAGATACTATGATCACGAAGGCGGTTTTCCTAAGGCGAGGGTTATCCATTGCACTCTGGATGTGCTGATCCCTGCAATTTTCCCAAATGTGGGAAATTCAATTGCATAACTTGTGGTAGCAGGGAATTGTGTTTGTGCTTCCCCCCTATAAAAAAGTATTCATTTTCCTTAAAAAAAAAAAAAAGAATTCTTTCAAAGTGGAAGAAAGACCAATGGATTTTAATGTAGCAGAATATGAAAAGTTTATTGATATGGTTTCAGATTTCACTTAGCAACTAACCTTTGAGAAACTACTACTTGTTGAGTTTTGGCATAGTATCAAAGAAGAATATCACAATTATCTGAAAAAAATTCTTTTAAAAACCCTTCTTTTCCAACTATATATGTAGGAGTCTGGATTTTCTTCAAATACTTAAAATAACATAGAAATAGACTGTAAGCAAAAAGAGATATAAAAATCCAGCTGTGTTCTATTGAGCCAGACATTAAAATGATTTAAAAAATGTAAAATAATGCTTCTTCTGTCACAGAATTATTTTTGAGAGAACATTGTAATTGTTTTCATAAAATAACATTTATTTTAATAGTTAATGGATCTATGTTATCTCAAAATAAGCTAATGAATGAAAAATTTAAGACTTTTAATTTTAATTTCTAATATGGTAAATGTTAACAAAACAACTCACATAAATAAATTCTTTGTGGTCCTCAATAATTTTTACCTGTGTATAAGGATCCTGAGACCAAAAGTTTTGAGAATTGCTGCTCTAAGGCAATTATATTCCTAAAGACCTTTTTGCTGCCTTTGTGAACTTTTAAGAAAATATACTTCAGGCCCTGAAGACAATTTTCAAGAAGAGCTTCTGAAAATGTGTTGAGATATGGCTCATCAATAGAATGAATGTTTGGCTTTCCAAGACAGAGATTTAAATGAGTAAACCTTATTTCGATAGAGAATTCTGATGTGATAGATATTCTGATATGATGTGATAGAGAATTTTGGTATGTTTAATGAAAGAATCATCCTTGTAGTGTATAGATCAGGTCTTTTGGGTTGTCACTGGAAAGTGATAAGTAGTAGTATGTATGAAAGAACAATAAACAGGCTCAACTGAAAATAAAGGAAACAGACAGAAGTGATGTGCTGTTGTTACTTCCAGAAACCTGTATGGTAAGTCCTCAGACCTGACCCTTGTGCTTTTGGAGCTTGGATCACTCCGAGTCCTTAGCCCTGCATCAGTATTGTGGGCAGAAGAGGTTCCTAGTATTTCATTTGGAAGGGACGTGATTTTGAGAATGCACCACAGCAGTCTGTGCACATGTTGGGGGAGGTCATTGAGAGGATGTGACTGCCAGTTGACCCATGAGCTGGACCTGGGTAATCAGAGGCTCATTACACCCTTCCTGTCCATGGAGTATGCATTCTACTTGCCTTCCTCACACCTGGAAGCTGCTCCAAGGGCATAGCCTTGAGATAGTGATGTGTTGTTGAGGTTGTCTGGACAGTGTAGGTGACTGAACCTAGTTAAGCCCTCTGTATAAACTTTAAAGATTCTGGCAGGCAGGTGTGGAGATCTCCTCTTCTTGTGACTGCCCAAGACAAGCCTGCCCTTGCTTATTAAACATGCCACACACCAATCTGGAGTGGTCCACCTCTTTCTTTGGTCTCTCGCTGCCCTGCATGTTTAGGGCCCAGTTTGCAAATCAACACACATGGTAGGATTTTCAGTATAAGTTAATCTTCATCTCTCTCAGAGCAAAGTAGATACGAGAGTGTTCCAGCAGAAGAAAGCATGACCCTCACTCATTTTCTTTTCCCTTTAAGATACTGACTCATCAGCACACTTGAATACATGACACTAGCTCCAAACTGGGACTAAATGAAGAGGAAGCAAACTTTGTGAAGATCTTTACTACCTTGATATTAAAATCTGTTTCTGGAAAGAGAAAGGAAGGTGGAGTGGGAAGTTTGCTTTTTTACTTTCAGCCTGTGTATAATTATAAATGATGAAAAAGAAGATCAACTTCATCATTTATCACACAAAATATTTATGGCTAGAATCCTGTAGAGAGATTTATCTCCTTTTTCTGTGTTTTGGGATTTAAACAGAGTGAAGAAGTGATTAAACAATGTAAGAAATTCATGCTAAGATACTGATCACATAATGTAGTGTGTTACTCCTCTGTAGAGTGTTTGCATTTTAAAAGGGGGCTGAGGTGGGGATCCAACTAAAGTAAGCAATCTGGAAATTTTTTTTTTTTTAATAAAGGAATGGATATTTGTAAAGTGCTAAGCAAAGATTGGACACTACTTTTCATAGTACATGATAGAGGGAAGAGATGAGTACTAAAACATTAATAAAATGAAAAATGGAAAAACAATAAAACAAAAAAGCCTTTGAATAAAATCAGTAGCTGTCTCCATGTATTTGTAGCTGGTTCTAAATTGTCCTCTATCTTTATAAGTATTTCCTTTCATACCCTAGCCCATTGTTCAAACCTGGCTGCGCATCAGAACTATTAGGGGGATCATTTAAATTTTTTATTGGAAAATTAAGCATTTTTAAAAATTTAATTTAATTTTTTAGTGTTTCAAGATTCATTGTTTATGCACCACACCCAGTGCTCCAGGCAATATGTGCCCTCATGATAAAAAAATGTTCAAGTGATTTAGAATAGCATTAAGTAAAATGTGAAATTCTGCCATCCTTATTCCATTCCCCAGGGGTGTTTACCTTTACTTAAACCACTTTTCCTTCCCTTCCTTCCTTCCTTCCTTCCTTCCTTCCCCCCTTCCTTCCTTTCTTCCCCCCTTCCTTCCTTTCTTCCCCCCTTCCTTCCTTTCTTCCTTCCTTCCACACTTCCTTTCTTCTCTCCTTCCTCCTCCCCCCTTCCCTCCTTCCTCAAATATTTATTAAGCACCTACTATATACCAGACAGTGTTTCAATTGTGGAGACACAACGAACATACCAGACAAGATTTCTGCCTAATGGGACTTACTATAACTTTGGAAATAAATGAAAAGATATAATCAGATAGAAAGTAGAAAGTATGAATAGTTACAGAAAAGTAAAAGAGCATAATGGGCGTGAAATGACTGTGGATAGAGGGAGCTAATTAAGCCAGAACCTTGAAAAGTTTCAGCTTTATTTTTTCCATAGTGGTTGCTGCCATAATTCTGGATGCTAATAATGCTTCGTTTCTTAATTTCTCACCTTTAGTCATTACTGACTGATGCCTCATCATGAAAGTTGAGGTATTTAGCTCTACTGTAGTTCCCTACTCTAGCATACCTCTCCCAAGTTTTGCTAGTTATATTAGACTTTTGTCCTTTAGTTCTTTGCCTTTTTATCTTGAAACCTCTTTTCAAATTTTGACAATTTGGACAGTCTCTTTTGACTCTGCTCAGCATCATAAAAACTCAAGTGCCTGGGCTATACTCTAGAGGTGCAAAATAAGTTTATCTGAGGGTTTTTTTTTTTTTTTGAGGCTTTGGAAATCTATATTTTAAAAACAGAAGCTCTCAGAAGATTCTAATGATTATCTGGTTGGAAGCCATCGCCCCGGGCTACATCTTCTCTTGCTCTGGAAATTTGAGTCGATTGCTTCTCCACGTTCTAACTCAGTGCTGCTTTAGATTGGTGCATGCCGTACAGTTCATAGATACGCAACCCAGATCAGTGTTTACAATGCATTTAAAATCCTTAAGCTATGTATTTAAGATATATTTTTACCTCAAATGTAGACACACACGTATATATATATTAAATTTTTTTGTTTGTTTTGCTTTAAGTGAAGAGATACGTAAGATGTAAGATACATAGTTTCATGGCAGTGTAACATCAAGCCAATACGGTCCTGTTTAGGGTGAGGCACCTTATGGGTAAGAAGGAAAATACATAGAAATAATGGAAAGTTGGTTCTCAGAATAGCTGAAAACTTTGGACAGTAGGGGCAACAAGGAGCTCTCCTCAAATAGCAATATTGTCAGTCAGGGCTTTTAGTTCAATCACAGAAGGACTCTATTGATTTTGCATAGAAAAAGAATTTATTAAAACAATTTGCAGTGGCTCACACAATCACATGGAAAGCTGGGCATTAAGGTGAGAGACTGGGCCGCAGCTAGAAATGTTCTCTGGAATCACACAGCAGAGCTGATCCTGTCAGGACAGAGGCAAGGTACTGCTGATGTTTGGCTCCCCCAGTGCCAGTGGCAATGCTGCCATTGTTTACCCCAGGAAGCCCCTGTTACTGCCTGTACCTGTCTCCACTTCCAAAGAGGTTCCTCCAGTTCTTATTCACATCACCAGCTGTAGAGGTAGTCCATGCAGGTATGTCTGCTGAGCTGAACTTGGGTCTCTTTCCACATCCAACCTCAAGAAAGGCTGAGAAGGCAAAGACCCAGCATTATCATCTTCTCCAGTGGGATTACAAGGGGGGACAATTCTCCAAATAGAAGAATCAAGGTGCAGGGTGTTCGGATGTCCACTGTGGGGACTTGGGCTAAAGGGGAACCCAAGGAAGTAGTGTGATGACTGTGAGTGCAATATATCACATGTATCATGAAGGCTGCCAAAATTCGAGTGCTTGAAAGTGTGCCTTGAGCCCCAGAAGGTTGAGAACTACTTCTTTAATCTGTATACCTAGCCATATCTTCTCCTTAAGGTCAAGTTGTAAGAATCAGCCCCTGGAAGGAGGGACTGTGCCTTCTCTTGGCCTGCTGTATCACTCACATGGCATTTGTCAAAGTACAAAAGCCAAAAAACTACCTTGTATGTGGATAGTGTGTGTGTGCGTGTGTGTGTGTGTGTGTGTGTGTGTGTGTGTGTATGGTAGGGAAGGTTGGGCCTATACACTTATTTTCGTCAAAAACAGACCTAAAATAGAACAGAAGATCTGGCAGGAAAGAATCATGTCTTACTCAGGAGATTGTATGAGTTTTTTATGGCTACCATTAAAAAGTACCACAAACTGGGTAGCTTAAACACCAGAAAGTTGTTTTCTCAAAATCTGAAGGCTATAAGTCCAAGATCCATGTGTTGGTATATGTTTTTTTTCCTGAGGCCTCTCTCCTTGGCTTGCAGATGACCACCTTCTTGCTATGTCCTCACATCATCTTTTCTTTCTGTGCACATCCAGTGTCACTCTGTGTCCTAATCTCCTTTTCTCATAAAGACAGCTGGTTGGATGAGGGCTCATTCATATGGCTTCATTTAACCTTAATTACCTCTTTAAAGACCCTATTGCAAATACAGTCCCATCCTGAGGTGGTTAGGGTTTCAATGTGAATTAAGTTCAGCCCCTAACAAAGAGTAGCACTGAAGGAATAATTGGGATGATCTGGTCTGAACCTTTTATTCTGCAAAGCCAGCATTTGTTCACTCTTATTGCCACAACAGGTCTAGTTCTTTCTGGAACTAACTCTGGCCCACTCTCTTGGCGGGGAGGGTGTCGTCCTTATCACACGTGTGCACCGCTTTCTCCATATGGGGATTTGTCAGTGAAAAGCACGTGATCTTATTGGAGCAATGAGATGCAAAGAGACATATCCGGAAATTAGAAAGAGGCAGGTGCTCTCTCTCCAGATACTGCAAGCATCGAGGATGATGTGAGCCAAACCAGGGGTCACTGTGCGGGTGTCTGAGAATGAAGCTAACAGGGCACAAGGCAGTGCCAAGCCATGGAAAATCTTGGTGACCATTGTTCAAGTTCTTGCCCAAAACTGAACCCATTGGAATGGTGCCTGGGCTTCTCAACAGCGAGCCTCCTTTCCTGCTTTAGCTTCTCAGAGTTGGGTTTTCCGTCATTTTTTCCGAGCCCGTTTTCCAAGGCTTCTGAAGCCTGTTCCTCCTGTTATGATGCAAACACTTTCATTTTAGAGATAGATAAAGAGAGATGTGAGGAAATCAGATGTCCAAGAACCCACAGCAGGGAAACCTGGCTTTTCAGTCCTTCCCCGTTTCCACATCTCTGAATACCTGCACACAGTTTCTTGCTCATTAACACTCAGTTTAAATTAACACTCAGTTTATATTTGTTCAATGAACAAAAGAACGCATTTTAATCTTAATTTAAAGATTTCCATTTAGCTCTTTTCAAAAAGGCAGATACTGCCACACCACTGATATCTGTATATTTCTAACATAGCAAAAGTGATCTCTGAACATACTCATTATCAAGATAGGGAGAGCTCATGTTAATGCTAAAGTAGGCCGATTTTGAGTCCACCTTGGTGAGATGGTTTCATTAGGTAGGTCCCTTCTAGTCCCCTGTGTATTCCATGCAAATTAATAACCCTCAGCTCGTGCTTTCCCTTAGTGTTGCCAGGATCCTGAAGCCTGTGTGTCCTATCCCTGGGTCCACACTTTACACTTGCACAAACGGTTAACTGCAGAGAGAGCTTGTTTCTCCGAAGTGGGGCTCTAGCATTATTTCTTAGGAGGACTTATCCAGTCTGAATGTATCCCCATTTCAAATATCTGCTATACATATATTACTTGCTCATTAACGAAAAAAAATGTAGACGATGATGGTTTAGAAGATGCTAGCTTAGAAAAATGTTAAAAACTAGACCATCACCACAAATGATGGAGAATTAAGAGGGGTTGTTATATTTTTGTAAAACCCTTTTTCCCCAAAAGGAGCACAAAGAGAGGTAAAAGAATTCAGAAATCATCAATAGGTCTACTGTTTTAGTCTTATGAATAAGTCTAACAATTTGCTGTCTCGTATATGGTCTTATCAGTCTACCTTCCCTCCAAGGAGATAAAATAAATGAAATCAGCATTCTTTTCAACTCCCTTGGCATAAATTATTACTTACTCTAAGCAAGATGACTGATGATTTCTAAAGCTCTTTTAATTATATGCTCAACTGATTAGTGGCTGAAGGGAAGTCCTTTTAGAGCAATGAACTGAGGTTATTTCAGGAATACTTGCTTAGTGGGGGGTGTGAGGTGGGTGAAGATAGGTATATCCTACTCGAAGAACAACGAACACGTGAAAAGTCTATACACTCTATTAGTAAGGACCAGCTGTACTCCAATAAATAATTAAAACTTGGCAAAAATTTTTCCAGATAAATTTTTTCCCCCACCGTTATCTGGAATAACTTTAGAAGGAAGGATCAAAGGAGGATTATTCAAATATTAGGCACTTTAAGCACAGAAATATCCTCTGGCCTCCTGTTGGGAAATAAACTAATAGATTTAGTATGAGGGATTTTTCAATACAACCAGCACCTTTCCCCAGTAGAAGCATGAAAATGGGCTTCAGAAAGAACACAGTGAGGATTTGAGTTATTTTGATAAGTAAGACCTCTAAGAGGGACTATCTTGGAAATGAAGGTAGGATATGGTTTTTGAAATCATATTTTCTCTAGAGAATGATCTGCTTTAGAAATTTTTTTTATTGGGTAGAATGGACTTGTTATTGAGGATTTCTCATCTTCTTAAAATGTGTACCCTTGGGGCACCTGGGTGGCTCAGTGGGTTGAGTCCTCTGCCTTTGGCTTGGGTCATGATCCCAGAGTCCTGGGATCGAGCCCTGCAATGGGCTCTCTGCTCAGTGGGAAAGGCTCCCCCCCACCTCTGCCTACCTCTCTGCCTACTTGTGATCTCTGTCTGTCAAACAAAAAAAAATGTGTACCCTTTATTCATAGAAGGGCTTTCAGTCTTCCTGAAGGCAGGACAATGGTAGAGTGTATAGTAGGAAGAAGTAGAAATCACATAGGTTGCTGACTACAGTTAATTTTGTGTTATCAGGAAAACAGAACTTCTGCTGTGAGAAAAATAGCTGCTAAGTGCCTTGCTGGAATTCTAAAGGTTTCCTCACAAGATTCTGGCCACCCTGATTATTCAATCAAACTCTAACCTAGGTACTATTGAGAAGGAATTAAGGTTACTAATCATCTGATCTCGAAATAAGGAGATTATCCTGGTTTACCTGGGTGGGCCTGATATAATCACAGCACAAGAGGAAGATAAAAAGGCAGGAGGAAACTTTCGGAGATGATGGATAGGTTTATGGCATAGATTGAGGTGATGGCTTCATGGGTACACATGCCTACATTAAGCATGTACAACATTTTGTTTATCAAGGGGGGGGGTAGACAGAGAAGGAAAGAAACTAGAAGAGTTAGAGAGATATGGTGGGAAATGAAGTAGCAGAGGAATGATGCAGAAGAGGGGGTGTTCTAGAGGTGATACGTGTGAGATGGGTTTGACCTTGACCTTTGAAGATGGAGGACCTGGGCCAAGAGCTAAGGAATGTGGGCAGTCTCTAGAAGCCGAGGAAGACCCTCCTCCTGCTTCAACAAACAGCAAGCAAATGGTGGCCTCATTCCTACAGCAACATGGAGCTGAATTCTGCCAACATTATGAATGATCTTGAAAGAGCATTCATCCCCAGAGCCTCCAGAAAGGAACAAATCCAGTTGGTATCTTGGTTTTTGGCTTTGTGATACCCTGAGCAGGAACTAGCATAGTCAACCTGCACCTCTGGCCCACAGATACCGTGAGATAATAAAGTTGTGTTGTCTTAAGCAATTAAGTTTGTGACGACATGTGGCAGCAACAGAAAATGAATACAAATGCAAAGGAACTTCATACTGTGAAATTAATCCCCCTCTCTTAGCACATTGGAGATGCTCAAAGAATGTCCTGAAAGCATTCTGATTGAACAAAGCCTAAAACAAACCCACACAGAAGCAGAGTGGTAAAGCTGGGCTTTCTGTGTATCTTTGGGAAGAAAAAGTTTTAAGTACTTAGTGAGAAAAAGTATATTTAAGAAAAGCTCATTTTTCTCCAAAGATCATACTTCCCAAATGGAGATGGTGATTATTATTTCAGAAACAACAACAAAAACAAGTCCCCTTTTCCCATTTCCTTCTAGTCTACAAGGCACTCGTGGTTTGTTTGTCAGAAACCGCCTCCTAGTATGACTCTGCATCCTGGAGAAGACTGATGAAGAGATTTTTTGAGTCTTAGATTTAAATCCTGATCCAGCAGCTTATTGGCTTAGTGGGTTTGGGAAGTGTAGCTTTTCCATGTCTTGGCTCTTTTCATGGGTGAGGTGATGAGACAGATTCCCACCTGCACAGCAGTGTTGAAATAACAGAAAGAAATGTGTGCTTTCAAACAGTGCTTGTCGCAGAGTAGCCTTTCATAGAATGATAGTGATACTTTTTTTGTATAAGTGAGCCTTCTTTTTTTTTTTTAAGATTTTATTTATTTATTTGACAGAGAGAGATTACAAGTAGGCAGAGAGGCAGGCAGAGAGAGAGGGGGAAGCAGGCTCCCTGCTGAGCAGAGAGCCCGATGCGGGACTCGATCCCAGGACCCTGAGATCATGAACTGAGCCGAAGGCAGCGGCTTAACCCACTGAGCCACCCCTTTTTTTTAACTGACAACTGAATCTTACTCTAGATTATAGTCAATTTAAATTGTATGTTGTGAAGAATACTCAAATAACCCGTATTAATCATTCCTCCCCACTCCCATTTGTAATTGAGGAGTTTCTTCCAATATTTGGTAGTGACTCTAGTTGCCCCACTTTGATGAGAAACTTTCAAGCAGGAACCACAAGGCACACAGTGGACTCCCAATAAGCAAATGCTGATAGTTCTAAAACGTTAGCAATGTAGTTTTCACTTGGCTTTGCTCTGAATGTCTTTGGGCAAAGGTGCTTTATTTTTCCTGCACCAGGTATGCCAGAAAGTGTAAAGAAAATAATCCATCCCCGTTGGACGTGCAGCTAAGTCTCCAAGCTACAGTGCCAGCAATCTCAAGAGAGAGAGACTCATCCTGAAAGAGCGCCAGCATAATTTTGCACGCCTGTGAGATTTGGCTTGTTTAGATAAGTTTTACATAAGCATCTGCACTTTTGGTGGCCTATCCAAATCCAATCCACACAGCCGGCCTAGAGAACGTCATCCATCACCAGGCTGGCACCAGTGAGAATTTGTCCTGATGGGGATTTATTGCAGGAAATAACCCTTCTTTTCTGTAAAATGATTTGTTTCAAATCCAGGCATCTTTACTCCTACTGAAAACTCCAGTGGCGAGATGCACAGTGTTCTGACTTTCCGTTGTGCATTTTAATTGAGCTCCCTCTCAATCATTGACTTACATGTTCCAGTGCCTTGCGGAGGAGATAAGAGGGAAAATCTGATTCACCCTTAGGGAGGATTTCATAAGGAAATTGGAAGTTTCTTTAGAATTATTGATCAGGACCTGTCCTGTGCGCAATTATACTCAAATGTTTTCTTTTCCTCGTTTATGCATTCACAGGACATTTCTTTCTTATTCCTTTCATTTCTTTATCCTTTTGTGAAGTTTCATTATTTCATGACTTGTCAGTGGCATTTTATCTTTCTTGATTTGTAAAGCATCTTTGGAAATGTGTTCTGTATAATCTCAGTGTTTCTATCTTCAGTTCCCCTTTATCATTTCATCACTGCTGATGGGCAGCCTGGCACAGGCTGTTTTCCCAGGAGGTCAGTGGTCATTTGGATCTTCAAGTGGGTGCATGGAGAATCTGTGGGTTCTGGGGCTTGAGGCCCTGGAGAGGAGCATCTTTGATCCTCCAAGGGATACTTGGTACTTTGGAATGGTTTTTGAAGCTACTGGGTGCTCCCCCCCTTTTTTTTCTTTTAGTTTTGAATGTGGAGTGTATAGTATTGCTGTCAGAGATTAACTGCAGACTCGATGGCTTAAAATACCATAGTTCTGGAGGTCTGAAGTCCAAGTAGTTTCATTGGACTGAAAGTAAGTTGTTGATAGGGTCATGCTCCTCTGGAAGAACTAGGGGAGAAACTAACTTTGCCTCTTCCAGCTTCTGGTGGCTGCTGGCACTCCTTGCCTCACGGCCACATCACTCCAGTTTGCCTCGGGTCACACTGCCTCCTCCTCCTCTGTCTATAGTCAACCCTCCCTCTGCCTCCATCTTACAAGGACACATATGGTGGCATTTAGGGGCCACGAAGACAGTCTTCCCATACCAAGATTCTTAACTAAATGCATCTACAGAGAACCTTTTTTTGCTATATAAGGTAACATTCACATGTTCCAGGGATGAGGACCTGGATCTTTTTTGGGTCCATTACTCAGCCTACCATAGAGTGATAAAAAATCCCAACACTTCCTTTTCAGTTATCTAAGTGCAAGACATTGACTCTCATTTTCTTTTGTATCCATTTGTAATATTACTGATTCACATATGGAAGAGACCAACAGACAGGCTCATCAATTACATGAGCAAACACATAGAAAAATGAATGAAAGTTTTGTTTTACCTACCATGCACATGTCAGACCCATGGCAAATGTTCTTCTCTGCACTTGGCTTGATGGCTCTTTCTTTCTCCCCTTTCCTCATTCTTCCATTTCATGGTCCTCTGTTCATCAGCCTCCATCAATTCTCCCTCCCTTCTTTCCTTCTTTCTTTTTTTCCCTCCCTCCCTATCTCCCTCCCTCCCTCACTTTTGTATAAGTGAACCTTCTTTTTTTTTTTTTTTAAGATTTTATTTATTTATTTGACAGAGAGAGATCACAAGTAGGCAGAGAGGCAGGCAGAGAGAGAGGGGGAAGCAGGCTCCCTGCTGAGCAGAGAGCCCAATGCGGGACTCGATCCCAGGACCCTGAGATCATGACCTGAGCCGAAGGCTCCCAACTATATTTTGACTCAGTGTATAGAACAGTTGGATGGAAATATCTGTGTTTCTGGTTGCTACTGGTTGTTTTCATGGCTAATTTAGATTTTTGGCATATTCAGCTAGGGAAACATAAATAAACCCAGAGGCCAACCAAATGAATTAAATATGAAAAATTTGGTCAGCCACCTAGAAGTATCCACATTTTTGAAGGTTTTATTGGGTTAAAAAAGCAAAGCAAAACACCAAACCTCTCCAGGTGATTGTTTGGAATTTTCATTCTTCAAGGTGTTTGGCATATAGCTTTCAGTTTGCCCTTGTGGATTCTCCATTGATGATGATGAATAGGACAATTTCTGAAACTCAAATTAAAAGTAAACAGAGTAGGCTTCTCATGTGTAACCAATGAGTTGTAGCCAATTAGGACATCAGGACATTCATGTCCTTCAGTGTTACTAGGTGCAATCAGGTGGTGTGGGTCAGGAGATAGCAATAGGATCAGGCTATTAGTATTAAATATTACTGATTTAAATGTGGAATACTACACCCCACTCTCAACTATCCATGCTAATCGGGGAGACAGGAGGCATGGAGTAATGAAAATCAGAAAGATAATAGTGATAATAAAAAATGCATCCCCAACTATTGCTTTGAATACCCTCTACCATTTAAACAGAGCTTTAAAAAAAAAAAAAAAGGATTCCAATAGGTTGAATTATCTGTTGGATAATTTTGGAAATTCTGGATAAGATTTAGCAAGCACAGTAGAACCAAAAGTTCCAGAGGAGTATGTGTGCAACGGGGAAGTCTTCTGTGATTTTCTTTGCCTGGGCTTGTTTCCAGTTTTACCTTCAGGGCTGTTTTTACTTACTGGTAGCAGTGACATGTTAGTTAAGATGCCATCCTAATATACAACAGGGTCACTTATTTAAGATTCCTTTAAGATCTTTGCTCAAGCACAGTTTCTCCTAGTTATGCTGGTTCCAGTGACTTCTGAGTGATCCTGTCTCACTCTGACCCCTGCTGAGATGAGGAGCCCTGGTTGGTTCTGACGGTTAATTTCCAGGAAGTGAGGAGAAGCAGATTCTTTGGTCTCTTGGGCAATCTGAAAGTTTTGTCAATGTCTCTCTAAACATGTTTTGCCTGATATGCTACCCGTTTTCATCATAAAGCTTTGAATCTATGATTAAATGCCACAAATTTGCTTTTGAACTCTGAGTTTGTGTTCAGTATTTCTAAGCAGCTTATGAGCCTCCTGGTTAAGCTTTCACTTTCCCAGATCTTATTTTGTATGTTTCTGTGAACATTCTAAAGGCATTCCTCATCCAAATTCTACTCTCGTATCACAATTCACCTCAAGTATTTCTTGAAGCCATATTCAGTCTCTCACAATGGAGATGAGTTTCCTTCTCTGATGGTCATTTTGGCCTACCATTTCATTGTTGATTAGTACAAAGGACCTTCTTGGAAAATCTCTCTCACATTTTATTGCAATTAGCTAGTCTCTCTTTCATTGTTGTTTTAGTGTTTTACATTTGTGTAGCAGGCTGCATTAATAGGAACTAAATGCCCAGAGCAAAGGGTATTATCTTGCCTTAGGCTCAACTGGTCAAATCATTCCTGGAGCATTAGGTTTAGTTTGGGTCCTTTGTGAAGGACACTGATGAGCTAGAGCATGCGCTAAGGATGGTGACCAGGAAGGCACCGAGTCTGCAAACTATAAGGAGAGGCATCGAAAGATCCGAGACAATTCAGCCCAGAGCAGCAACACCCAAAGTGTCTTCCTATGGAACTATAGTTCCCCAACAATTCCTGTTAACTTATGTTATTGTTCGTTCAATTATTCATTCTTCCATACTAGATTCTAAGCTCTGGGATGGCAAGAATCATATCTGTTTTGTCTCCTATAGTGTTTCCAGCATGTATCCCAATGCCTGGTGCAAAATAGATGTTAATGAATATTTGTTGAATGGGTGAATGAATAGACAAATTTTCCATTGAACCATAAATCTGTGTGATGTTGATAGGGTGAAATGGGGAGAAATTAGATTTCTGCAGTCAAATAAACTTGAAAAATAAGCTTAGATGGCTTTCCTTACTACTGGAAATCTCAGAAATTTCCCAAAAAAGCATGTTTTCAAGACAATATTAGGATATTTTCTAATTTCTATTTTCTCAGCATATCTCACCATGGAATGCTTGTTTTCCCCCCTCCACGAAGCATCTGAGGGAATTGCTACCAGTGAAAAGGACAGGGTCTATGATAGAGGGCTTTAAATACAGGAAGGGCTGTTGTTTGTAAAGGAGGACACAAAAGAACCAGTGAGTAGAAATTTATTAGGGTGCATTCTTTGATTTAGCATAAAGATCTTGTTAAAAATCAGAGCAGTACAAACATGGAGTAGACAGGCTCCTGAGGTAGCGAATTATCTGTTCTTGTTTAAGCAGCTTTAAGCAGAAGCTGGGCACTCACAGGGAGAGTTGCAGGAGCTGAATTATCCATCAACGAAAAGATTGTGTTAGGTGACCTCCAAAGTCCTTCGAAAGCCAAAGTTAAAGTTTTCTGTGGTTTCTCTCTCTCTCGTTTGCAAGTTCCTTGCCAAGAAGGCTTTGTCATCTCTTTAACACACATATCTCCTCGCTCAGCGCTTTGTTTCAGAGTAGACATTTAATAAGCATTTGCATATTATTTGATTGGTCTGTAGGTTTTTACAGAATTTAAAATATTGTAATGGAGACATATTGGCTATAACATGGAAAACTTCTGTATGCAAACTAGTTTTCTTCTAATTAGAAAGGAGACATTAATAGGAAGCCTGTCTTGTGGAAATCCGCAGAAATGTACAATGTTAGGGGATGGTATAATTGCTGATGCTATCTCACTATATTTTTTCCTCTGCAGCCCCAAACCCAGAATCGTCACTCCATTTTACCTGCGATCCTTGACTCATAACAAATGAGTTGTAATCATTTGAATGACTTTGTTGTGAAATTTGAAAGCGTATTGAATGATTCAGGCATCATAAGCTAATTATCTGCAACTGTTCGATTGAATTTAGAGGGATATTCTTTTATCTGGCTTTTGCTGTTTATGTGTCTCTGTTATTTTACTTGCCATCTGGCCCAGCGATAACACATTGGGAAGTTAGGATGTATACGGAGGCTGAGTTCTTTGGTGTCAAACTCAGGCTAGAGCTGTGTTCCTCAGACATTTTAATACTGCTCTTACTTCAGGTTTCCACTCTGTTTTCTGCTGCTGTGTCTATCTAGCAACTCATTTTTATTAAAGCATCCAGGGTTGGTTTCTGTCGTATGCTACCAAATGAACAACAACTAACATCATGTGTTTGGATGAAGAACTTGGACAGCAAGGGTATAAGGAATAAGAGCCTAGAGCTGCGCTGTGCGGCAGAAATACACCAGCCACATATGTAATTTAGAAACTTCTAGCAGGCATGGTTAAAAAAAAGGAAGAAAAAAGAAGAAAGCAGTTGGAGTTAATTTTAATAGTATATTAAATTTAGCTCAATATATCCCAAATTGTATCATTGCAACATATAATCACCTTGCAAAATGATTGATGAGATGGTTACGTTTTTAAAATCTGAAGCCCCTAAAATTCAGCATGTTACCCTATAGCGTGTCTCAGGTCGTATGCTAACTTTTCATCGGAGGTAATTGATCTCTCTTCGGATTTTAGAAAAGCTATAGTAAAAAAGTAGATTCAGTTAGCTAAGCTGTTCCAAACATACTAAAAAGGTATTCAATAACCAAATTGAATCCAAAAAAATAATTAGCATTCAGTCCCTCCATCACACCAGCCATATTTCAAAGACGACCCTATTGGACTCCATAGACACAGAAACTCACATTTAGCTGATCCTCTAACAAGCGGAAAACATAGACCACTCCATAACCCCAGGTTTCTTTCACCTTCCTCCCTTCCTCCCTTCCTCTCTTCCAAAACCTCACCCTTCCATGCTTTGCTGTATCGATCAGGATCTGGGCAGAAACATGGAATACCTGGGGTGATACAAGATAATGCAAACAGATAGGATTTCATACAGAGCGTTCATTACACAGGTGTTAACAGGCTGAAGGAGCAGAGAGAGAATACTGAGATAGTAGCAGCAAACAGCTGCCATCCTAGGAACTGAGGGAAAGTAAAGATGTAAAATCACCAGAAACAAGGGTGGAAGAGAAGCCCCATCTAGATGGCAGTCTGATTTCGAACAAGTCACCTGGATGCTTCTGCACCTAGAAGGGAGTGTACTGAGGCTGGTCTGGGGGCTGTAGCCAAAGTCGGGTGCTGGCGCCCATCTGCACTGCTAGAGTGACCTGACAGCAGGACGAATGGGACAGAAGAAGTCTTTCTACCTCCTCCCACCTTCTATGTTCACTCTTGTACTTCACCTGTCCTGATGGAAGCCAGTTTGTAGAATTCCATCTTTAGCTTCACGAGCAGAGGGCAGGGGGTAGACTGAGTGTGGAGAAAAAAAAAAAACAGGGAAATAACTGGCATTGGCAAGTTGAAATGCTTGCCCTTCCTTCTGCACAAGCACTCCTTAACTTAACCCGGATGGCTCCCTCGGTCTGGCCATGGGGTCCTGGCTGTGGTCTTGCCATTGGCTTTGGTGGTACCTAGTTAGAGCCCTTAGGAAGAAGGACCTCTTGGGTTCACCTGAGTTTTGAAAGCAGCTCTAGCTAACTAGGTCTAGACTAAAGTAAGTCCAGGGCTCAGCTCAGTTTGAAATGGCTTCGAACTGGCCTGCTATGAATGAGTTTGGGCTTCAGTAAGGGAGTATTTTTGCTCTGTCAGAACTCGGATGGCCAACTCTACTTGCAGGGGCAGCTTTATTATCGCAAACGGTACCAGCCGCCCAGTCACTATGTGCCATGGCCTCTGTGGATTTTGCTACACTTTCCTACAGATGGATACAGAGGGAATGCTCAATCTCCATTTGCTCCTTTTACGGGAGAGCGAACTCACATTTCCTTCTCTCCAAAAACGGGTGTTCAGTGAACACACTTGTATCTTTCTTCCTGAAGCTTGTGATTAAGCAGAGCACCATAAAGAGATCTTTAACGTCTCTCTCGTTCTCGAAGGGTGAGATTCTAGCACGGTTGTGTGTTCTGGAAGGGAGATACATGTAGGGGGAGATGCTCGAATGAGGCAGCAGCAACTGTGTGCAGTAGCACGGATGAGCAAATGACAAGGAGGCACCCGTCTCCATGCCTGCACTCGAAGGACCCATTTCCCCATTCACATTCCAAGGCAAGTGAGATTATTTTTATAAGAAAGATATATTTGTAGAATTAATGCTGCATATGTTTGAGCTCTTTCCAAAATGATGTATTCAGCAATACTTAAAACATTTTGAAAGCTCTGTGTGATGGGAGGACGCCTTAGCCATTTCCTGGCAATGTGGTGTGTTTGTGTTTGGGTTACAGTTTGGTTCTTGGCTTCATCATCACACAGCAGTTGGAATGAGTCTTTGAATTAGCATGAAATGACACGGTTTATTTTGTTTAGTAGATCGGGTCTTTCCAAAGCTGGTGTGCGTTTCTCCCGGGCCTGTTGTGAACATTTGACTCTGATAGGCTGCAGAGGAAGAAAGGAGAAATCATGACAGTAGTTTTGACACACCAGCTTTCTCATTAAAAAAGAAAACAGCCAGTTCCCCTGCCACAAAACAGAAATCAATCCATGGCAAGAAGCCACACAGAAGAATCCATTCTCACTGAAGGGAGTCCTTTGTATTTGATGTTAGTGGTCCTCTCCACCACAGCCCGTGGAGGTAGCAGAACAAAATTGGGCTCCTTAGATTTTCTGGCTTTGCTGATAATTTTATCAAATAAAGCCAACAGAGGTGAATTAGAATGTTCCCCTTTGGGTGTGCAGACCATCAAGACATATATTATCAGGAAGTTAATGAACACAGACCCTTTAGGATTTGACACCCAAGCCTTTATTTTACTCTTTAATTTGGGATCCTCGTAGCCAGGATCCCTTCCTTTCAGCAAGTCCCTGGCAGATGTTTTATTGTTTTCGTTGTTTCTCCTCTGGGGCTGTACATTAGGTTAAAATATCACAAATAGCTGCTATTACAGTGTGAGTCACAGAAGCTATAATTCTTCATGACAGCCAGAGGAAATGTGACATGTTTAGGAAACCCTGTCATTGATGCTAACACTCAGATCTAAAGGCAAATGTTTAATGATGGACTCAGCAAGCTACATAAACTTTGCTATCTACCCCTCTCCCCCTCAAAAGGTTATTCCCAGTGAACTATAAATATTTGGAAAAATGTCTCTAGACAAGGATGAACTTTCTCCTCTTTCACCTCCTAATCTATAATTGTAGGATAAATATCCTATCTGTGACAAATCAGATCTTCCTTCCCTTCTGTTCGTGTTTGCATATCTAGGCATGTTATTTCCAGCCAATATCCATGACATTGGGTCAAGCAATCTTTCATGTTTTAATCTGATGTGAATATAGGAATTTGAATCCTTCAGAATTCTTTAGGATATGGTCATTGGGAAAATGTGTAAGTATTGGCAGTATTATTCAACTGGCCCCTAGTGAGCTCATGATGAACTCGTTGGTTTTATATAGTCAACAAATTAGAAATGCCCCCAAATGAATTTTTCATTATATAAATACATGCCTGCTCTGTATTGTCTGTCTAACTCAGGGTTTCTGAAACTCAGCACTGCTGGCATTTTGGGCTGAATAATTCCTTGCTGTGGGGGACTGTCCTGTGCATTGTGGGATGTTCAGGAGCTTGCTGGGCCTCAACACACTACACACCAGAATGCTTCCTCATCCATTGTGAGCTCCCAGACTGTCTCCAGGATAGTCCCAAATGTCCCCTGGGCGGCGGGGGGGGGGGGGGGGGGGGGGGGGGGGAACCATCATCCCTAGCTGAAAACCACTGGTTGAACTCTAAGTCCCTTTCTACTTCTCTTCCCAGTCTCCAAAGTACTTTAGCAAATGCATAAAAATTCCTTATCCCCTCTTCCATGTCGAGTATACAATTCTCAATACTGTCTTAAAAGGTCTCACATACATATTCATATTTCCCTGGTTGAAACACCCTTAGAGTATTATCTGCCATACTTAAAATATTCTACCTATCACTGCAGGTATAAATGTGTATTTGTGGACACATTTTCTGGACTGTGAGTCCACGGGGTTTAAACATAGCTGGTGCTCAAGATTTTTTAAAAAATGAAAAGAACGGATATTCTTTTGTAGATCACGCCTCATTTAGATTATATTATTTCATTTACCACTTCATTTTTTTAATAATGCAAGGAAAAAACCACTAAATAGGTGTAAAGATAAAAAATTCAAATGGCCCCAATTCCCCCATCCAGAAATAATTATTTGCCATGTAGTTAAATTTTTCCCAGTATTTTCCTGTGCATTTTTATTTGGTGCTTTTATTTATTTATTTATTTATTAAAAAAAAAAAAAGATTATTTATTTATTTGACACAGAGAGAGAGAGAAAGTGAGGGAGAGAACACAGCAAGGGGAGTAGGAGAGGGAAAAGCAGGCTTCCTGCAGAGCAGGGAGCCCGGGACCCTGGGATCATGACCTGAGCCCAAGGCAGACGTGCTTAACAACTGAGCCATCCAGGTGCCCCTATTTGGTGCTTTTAAAAGTTTAATGTCACATCATAAGCTTTTTCCTTATGAAAGATTTTTATAAGCATTATCTTAATAGCTACTCTTGTAGAAAATAAGAGCACAATCTAAGAGTTTAAGTGAGATATTACGTGTTAAGAACAGCCCTGTAGGAGGGAGGAAGGAAGCTGGCAGCCAGCTGTCACCACAACTTTGTAACTTAGCAAACATGCAGGCTCTCCTTCACAGCCAAGTGCAAAGTACACTCAGCTGGATCCAAGACTGCTTTGTGACTGAGCAGGGGAGGAGGGGTCTGTGACTGCAGTCACTCTGCTGTGAAGATAGTCACACTGGGGAGATGAGACCTCATACTCGAAAAGGAAGGGGAATCTTGTAATCATGTTAGTCAACTTCCAAATGGTTGCATATGAAGGAAGCTATGCTCATGTATTGAAAGGGGGGTCAGAGGAAAATACAGGTTAGATTCTCAATCTCATCACATGAGTTATTAAAAGCTGAGGTTCTCTCCTAACTGTTAAGAACCAGAGACAGTGCCTTGAGAAGTCTTTGATGCACTGTCACTAGCTTTGAAGAGAGAAGGGGGCAAGAAGGTAGGCATCCTCTAGAAGCTAGAAGAGCAAAGAAACAGAGTCTCCTCTAGAAACACAGAAAGAAATGCCGCCTTGTTAACACTGTGGTTTTAGCCCAGTGATACCTGTGCTGAATCTGCCCTACCGAACTGCAAGATAATAATTTTGGTTTTTTTTAAGTCACTAAAGTCATGATAATTTGTCACAGCCATCATAGGAGATTAATACATGGGCAAACACCTGGGACTTACAAGGTAGGTGTTTAACTTTATAAGAAACTATCTTATTGACCTTTTGTTAAGTGGGATTAGGCTGGGTTCTTAACATGAATGGATGTACATTTCTCTGCCAATGACTTTTAGAGAAAGATTTGTAGATTCAGAATGTAGAGAAAGAAAAAAAAAAAAAAGCCACCAGGAGACAGCCATCACAGGTGTAACAGTTTTGGGGGTTAGGTAACCAGCTGAACCATTCATAGCTGAGAGGTTTCCCAGGACATTAACATGGATGGTATGTCCATGGCAATATTCTTTTATGCCTAATTCTCTGACTACTAGGCTCACATGGCTTTAGAAGCCAGAATGCTAGACTTCTTCATGCCCTTCTCATTACTCTGATCTCATCCTCTCTCCAAGTCTGGCTTTTGCAAATATTAGTGTTGCTTTACGCTTATCTTCCGATGGTGCTCTCTCTAAGGGCTGCCAAAGATGGTGGTTTGCCTTCCACCAATTCACACCACTGGGACTGCATCTAACTGAAATTCATCCAGGTTGCCTGGGTGGCCCAGTCGTTTAAGCATCTGCCTTTGTTCAGATCATGATCCCAGGGTGCTTTCTTCGAGTCCCGTGTCAGGATCCCTGCTGAGTGGGGAGTCTGCTTCTCCCTCTGCTCCCCTCCCCTGCTGATGATCTCTCTCTCTTTCTGATAAATAAACTCTTAAAAAAAAAAGGAAATGTCATTCCTGATTTGGATTAAGGGTTGGGATTTTTCTCTCTGAACATTCTTGGATTATTTTTGTATGGAATTTGAAGAATCCTGGTGTTAGAGAAAAACTTATGACACTTGTTAAAAATGGTAAGGAGGACTTTATACAAGAGGGAGAACTTCAATGGGGGTTTTGCAGTAGGGGCAGGACCAAGTTTAACTCCAAATGTAATGACGACAAGTGGGGATTTACCAAAGGAATAGGGTGGGGCCAGTGATGGAAAATTACTAAGAGGAAATTTCATGGGTAAGAAAGGATTCTGGCTAACCAACTTGCCAGGTTTCTTAGAAGGCAGGATGGGGTGATATGGTATCAAGGGTGGAGAATAAGGAATTTGATCAGATATTGGGATTTCCATTTAACTGACCTGGTAGGATTCTTGTTAAAATTGGACTCAGTAGGCCAACAACAAAGCACAATGTCAAGACTTAGTTTAGAAGAGGGCTCAGAGGAACATGATTCAGGTTTGGTCAAGAAGAGTATCTTTGTCTTTGGGTACTTATGCTCAAGGTGCCACCTTGGCCTTTGGTAGTTATTTTTAAAATACAGTATCCCATGCTTAAGGCAGTTTTGGAAAAGACAATTTTCTGACTATTAATTTTAAAAAAACCCTGAAGGACACCAATTCATATAATTAATGTAAAGAGAAAGAGGATCAAGAAAATCAGTATCAGGCAAGCTAAAATGAAAGCAATACCCACTACTAATCCAAGCATACGAATTGTGTAAGAAAATCATAAATTAAAAAAAGCACAACTTCATTACAAAATTGTCCATTTGTTCAAATCTGAAAGATGAAGCCCTGTGATTTAAGAGTTTTACTCCCCTGATCCTTCCACTTTTCAGATAAGTGATTCTCAGTTTTTTACGAAACCTATTTCTGGACACGAGTAAATGGGGGGGAATCAGGTCTGAGGTGCTAAGAAGATCCTGTACACATTCTGTTAATAAAAAGGTTTCAGGTTGGCCGGAATTATCCCTGTGGACATGCCTCCCACTGTGCGTGATGCCTGTGAAGTGGTCTTGTTGCAGAGAGGCTTCGAAAGTACTTTAGTGGCCATTATTGTGGTTTTGTTTTGTTTTCTGAATCATGTGTAGCAATGACATTCCAGATGGACTCCATTCCTCTGGTTCCATTTCTGTAGCACTGATGTATTTGCTAACTTCTATTGTGGGCGTGTTATCTTGCCCAGGCAGCACATGTCACACAGCCTAAAGGGATGGCAGTCTGGCCTTCTTGGCTATCCACAAAGCATGGCAGAATTCCAGTGGCCCATCTGTGGACGGACTTTATGCTTTCAAGTATCTGACTTATTTTCACACCCAATGAATCATCAGTGAGACAGAGTCATATCGCATAAATCCTGATGCTTTTAGGAGAATGACCAAAAGCTTTAACCTGGCGATAAGGCTCTTTATATGATAGGGTGGTGACACTAACACCATTTTTTTTCTTCAGCAGAAGGTTTTAGAAATATGTTTGTTAGCCATCCTTTTACACCTCCATCCATGACACTCTCACCATTTGCTCTTGCTATTCAACTAGCGATTTCTAAGCCAGTGTCACCAAAGAGGGCCCAAGGGTCTTCAGGTTTGGCTCTCTAAGAGGCTAAGAGGAAGTAGCAGTGATGTATGTTGCTGAATAATTTTTCAAGCCTATCATGACTGTCTCCCAAAACTCCACCCATCAAAGTGAAATAATCCATGCCCCCCACCCTTCACGTGTTTCCGCCCTCACTGGATGCTTCAACAGCATCAGCAGTTTGCTTGGCATCAATGCTACATTTTAGCTGTAACATCAGAAGTGGAAATGTGGGCTGGCGTTCTGCTCTCCCTCAGCTCGTGCTTTGTGTTCACACTTGGTGGATCCTGAAGTTCAACTACATTCCTCTCTGTAGAATGTAGTCAAGGAGTGACTACATATTCTGACTGTACACAATAGACTGCCTCTTCTCTCTAACTTAAAAACTAAATGGTGGGGCACCATTTAGTTTTTAAGTTAAGTTTGTTTTTAGTTTTTAAGCTGACTAAGGGCTTAGTCATTTAAGCGTCTGACTCTTGGTTTCAGCTCAGGTCATGATCTCAAGGTCCTAGGATAAGACCCACACTGGGCTCTGTGCTTGGTGAGGAGTCTGCTTGAGGATTCTCTCTCTCTCCCTCTCCCCTTCCCTCTGCCCACACTCTCTCTAAAGTAAATAAATAAATCTTGAAAAAAATATGATTACCAAAGTTTTTAAAACTTAATTTTAAGTAACACGATGACTAGTGATAATTGAGTTCATGGGTCCTGAGTCAGATAAGGACCACTAATATTTCAGTGCTTTTGTGTTAATTAAATTATTTCCCATTAGGAATGCTTGCTACTTACAAAGAATTATTAATGTACCATACTCTTTGTCCCCACCCCTCCTTTTAGATTCCTGTAACTTGAATCTCTTAATAAATCAGCCCTAAGCCCTGAAATATATTGTTGTTTGTTATTGCTATTTGAAAATGCTAAGCTCTCCTGAAATAAACTGCAAAGTAATTTCATTTGACTTTATCTTATTTTTTGAATGGAACATGTTATTTGGAAATGAAAAACAAAGCACATTAAAAAAGCGGACAAAAATCTATTCCTTTATCACTAGTTTCTTGGGAAATTTTATCTAACATTATTTCTCCTTTTTAGTATGCTTGTTGTAATCCATTTATTTTCTTTTCACTTCTTGTTGAGCCTTCCTTCTGGAACAGCATTCTTCCCATGATTAAATTTCTGAATCCTCTGAGATCTCTGACTAAATTGTGTAGAACATGTGCTGCTGTAAGATTTCATTGAAACGTATAAAGAAGAAAGAATTCTGTTTCCTTAAATTCCCTCTTGTACATAAAATATTTGGTGAGTTGCTGATATCTTTATTTAAACTTTTTTCAGCTACAGACTATTAGTTGATTTTATCTTTATGTTTGACACCTCTAGCTACAATTTTTAATTGGAGTTTTTATATAAAGGAGAATACATGATAACTTTGTGACTCTCTGTTCTGCTTGATTTGAAAAATTCTAAATATTTTTAGAGGCAACAGGCTATAACCAGTGAGTATTCTAAATACCAGCTTTAAGAAATTGAAAAACGTTAATATCATGACTAGCAGACACTATCATCCCACCCTGTTCCCCTCACATACACCTGTCCCACGTCAACAGAAGAAGCTAACTGGTAAAGGGAGAAAAAGGGCAGAAATCGGTATAGCCAGAGTCGAAAGTTCTTAATCTGTGGATAAGCATGGCAGAACAAGACTGCACCACTCACTCATTCAGTTCTGGGCTCACAACTGCCAGATTCTTGTAAGAATGAGACTTGCCTTGATGAGTCCCTTGTGAAGGACCTTGTCAGAAATGGCTTGAATCAGAAACAAGGTCATTAAGATGTCTGCATGAGACTAGCCTGAGAAATTTGCACAAGACAGTTTATAAACCAGTCCTCTCGACTGTGAGGGATGCCTCATGAAAAGTCAGGTAAAGAGGTGCCACAGGTAGAGAATGGAGTGATTGTGTAAGGAGGGAGTCAGGAAATAGACCCTCAGAGCCACTGGGGATACAGATACAAAACCGGTTTTATTAAGGAAAAACTTAGATGCCGAGAAGTAACACACACACAGTCCATCAAAATATTTTTATCCCATAGCTAATGGCCAAGCAGCAGTAGGCTGCATGGGCCACGGTCAGCGCCCCACAGATGGGAGCCATGGCCCCAGGATAATTCAGATCTGTTGAGCTGGCTCTCTCCTAACTACCAAATCAAGGGAGGAAATGAACCTCCAAGGTTATCCAGGCTTTTGCTCCTCCAAGTGATGTTTAATGAAATGTAACAGAATTTCTTAGGACAAGAAAGAGAAGACAATTAGTATACAAAGGGAATAATACAGAGGTGATGAGCCTGGGGATGTTGAAATCATAAAGAAGCAAGAAGACCTTCCAAAAGCAGGATGAGAGAGAATGTCTGTGTTTGTGTGTATCCAGAGCTGTGTCTGTAGACACGTCACATGAAAACCTTAAAAAAAAATTATATGACATTACTTTTATCAGTTAACTTCCAGAAAGTTAGGTCCATAGCTGAAAAAATCATTTATACCAAAAATAAAACAGGTAAATAGGGTGCCTTGAGAACAAATGCCTGTGAGGATGTGGGACAATAGGAAGTCTCATCTGTTGCTGGTGGGAATGCAAAACAAGATAGCCACGTCGGAAGATGGATAGGGGGATTCTTACAAAACTACAAAACTAGATATACTCTTACCACATGATCTGGCATTCACATTCCTTGGTATTTACTTTTGTGCCCACAAAAACCTGCACACAGGTATTTATAGCAGCTTTACTCATAATTGCCAAAACTTGGAAGCAAAGAAGATGTCCTTAAGTAGGGAAATGGGTCAATAAACTGCGGTACATCCAAACAATGCAGTATTATTCAGAACTAAAAAGAAATGAGCTATGAAGCCATAAAAAGACATGGAGGAAACGTAAATGCATCTTACTAAGTAAAAGAAGCCAATCTGAGAAGGATACCTACTCTGTAATGCCAACGATATTAGACTTTCTGAAAAAGGGTAGAACAAAGGAGACAGTGAAAAGATCAGCAGTTGCCAGGACTGGGGGTGAGAGGGGCAGTCTGAAAAGGCAGACGACAGGATTTTTAGGGCAGGGAAGATACTTTGTGTGATGTCATACTGAAGGACATATCATTATACATCTGCCCAAACCCATAGGCTGCACAACATCAGGTGTGAACTGTAGTGTCAGCTGTGGACTTTGGGCAATTCATGTCCATGTAGGTTTCATCATTTGTAACAGATACACCATTCTGGTGGAGGATGCTGATAATGAGGGACGGTGCGCATGTGTGAGGCATATGGGAGATTGCTGTACCTTCCTCTTCTTTTTGTTCTGAACCAAAATTGCTCTAAAAAATCTTTAAAAAACGAGAGAGAATATACGCATGAAAATATGTGTGATAGTAAAAACAAAAAGAATAGGTAGGATGCAGAGAGAGTGCTATTTTGACCAAAACTATAAAGTGAAATAAAATAGAATGCACAACCACATTCTGCTACTTTTGCCTCCAGGAAAAGAAATTTCAGATTCTAGTTTACAAAGTTCAACCTCGATTCTACCTTGCACACCAGTGACAAGAGAAGCCAGTTCCAAGAAGCATGTTTGGGTCTCTTAGAGAACACAGGAAGTCTCCTGTCTATTGGCTCTATTGTTTCTGGAAAAATGGGGTTTCACAGGATGCTCTGCAGAAGGTGAAAAAAGGCAAATGCTCTGCTTTCATTTTTGACATACCAGCAAATTCTCCAAGAGCAGCGGATTTCATTGTGCTAGCAAGGGAACAGTTGCTCTAGCCCCTGTCCTGACTGAGACGTTGGAAATGGAGCAGATACTCCACCCCTTGGCGGCACCTTCCTGGTTGGCAGCTGGAGGTGTGGTGGAAACTGTTGCATTTTCATCTCCCTTGTCATAGTCCCAGACCTGGCTTTTCACATATATATATGTATATATATATATATATTTTTTTTTTCTTATAATGTACTTCCTAGAAAAAGAAGTCAAAGCTCCAGTGGGGGCGGGGGGTGGGTGGGAGGGAAAAGAAAAGAAAAGAAAAAAGTAAAATAAAATATCAAAAAGTGGGAGTGGGTTGGAGAAAGGGAATAAAAGGGGCAAGAGGGGGCTCCGCCTGCCTTAGGTCTACCCAGGATGCCTTTCCTGGTTTATGATTCTCCCTCTGTTGAACCACAAAGAGAAAAATGTATTAGGCCCCCGAATGCCAGAGTATATTGTCTGTCAAAGGATTTCCCAGTTAAAGAACCAATTAATTTCCAGCTCTTACAGCTCACGAGGACATAAAAATAAGATCTTCTGTGGCTTTTGAAATGTTGGATTATACTCTCATCTTAAAAGAGGAGAATTCACACTGGCTTTTCTCTTTTCTTAAAGGGGGAAAAAAAAGAGTGCAACATTCGAGGCTTTGATGTTTTCCTTTCAGAACCCAGCCCCAAGATGTGCGACTTCAGGATTTGTGACCACGTGTACACGCCTGCACACCACATGCGTATTTGCACACACTGATGCTGAGGGGGTTTGTTATAGAGTTAATGCAGGTGTTTTCTTCTCCCGGACAAGTGATGATTTCCTTTCTTTCATGGTCAGATGGATGATTTGAACAGCTAGGAAGGGCAAAGGCAAGAAAAGCTTTGATTTATCTGCCGCTGAACTGATTTAGACAAATGCAGGAAGATGATACATCGCTGAATTAGGGCGCGCAGGACAATAATGAGAAGCTAAAGTGGGTGACAAGTGCACACTAAAATCCATATTACTACTAAACAAGCAGGCATGCATGTGTACCCTGTGCCTTATTTTACGTGATAGAGTGGTTCTTGTCATGTTTCAGAATAGTTTAATGAATGCTTTAGATCTGTAATTAACAGGGCTCTCATGTGCTCACGAGATGCTGGCATTGGTGAGTGGTGAATTATTCAATAAATATGATACAGAAATTTAGACCCCATGCAGGGAACTATACAGGGAAAGAGTCAGAGAAACATGGGCAAATATGAATCCAGCTGTAGCCAATTCTGAAGCTATGCCATCATTGTGGTAAAGAAGATATGCTAATATATAGATACACATATTAAAAAAGTCCTCTTTGCTTTCACCATGAAAATCAAAAGGGACAATAGAGGGCCGAGAGCTTCTCTCTTCTTAAATTCTGTCATATTTCTTGAGTCTGCCAGATATTCCAATTTCTCAGCTATTTATTCTCTAAGAATTCCTCTGGATAACCTGAGTTAGAGGTGAGTTCCTGAAGTCGAACTGAGGATTTCCCAAACATACAAAGAAAACAGGATTATTTGGTAAACCATAGAGTCAACTGCAAAGTGCTGGAAGGATGTCTTTCGGGACAACATGGGACCTAAGAAGGAGCTGGCTGCAGGTGGCAGGGTTCTCACTTGACTAATGACTCAGGGAAAGTCTTTTTGTTTCTAGCAAGATGTCTTTCTTGTTCTTCTATGGCCCATTAAGTCAGTGTGCAGTTCTTCTGGAGCAGCCTGTCAGGATCACACTCTTCCAACACCTATTTCTTCTCATGCATTGGCTTAAATATGAATGATGAAAATTTCAGTCCAATTGTTAACACATTGTCTCATTCAAGTGATCACATGTTATTTTTATTAACACCTTTGATACGTGTTTGTCACCTGTTTTCTTCTCACGTGGAGTGTCACCCTTAGACTGCCTTAGTTGCTTGTATCCAGCAGAGGTCTGTCAGTTAGACAGTTGAAATGAATTTTAAAGGAATTAAAAAAAAAGACGAGGTGGCCATAAACTAAAAGAGCTCTATGCAAATGACCGTTTGCACAATTACACTAAAAAACCAACATATCGGCAAGTTGGTAAAAATTTTTATCCCTCAAGTCTCTAATCACAATTGCCTAATATTGTGTTAATATTGTTTCAATACCTGGTACTGCACCTTTGATAGTCTTCATTCTTGTAAAAGTTTCATTGCTGAATGTGCTTTTGGGCCAGCTTTGCTATTTACAAAATATACTTGCCTTTGGCCACTATGAATTCTGTTGTGCCTGAAGAGCCTGATTACTTTTGTCCTGGTGTCTGAGAATGGGTGAAGCCTGTGGAGTACAGTCAATGATATTGTTAGTGAAATGACCTAAAAGTGACATTGACTGGGGCACCTGGGTGGCTCAGTGGGTTAAAGCCTCTGCCTTCGGCTCAGGTCATGATCCCAGAGTCCTGGGATCGAGCCCCACATCAGGCTCTCTGCTTGGCAAGGAGTCTGTTTCCCCTCTCTCTCTGCCTGCCTCTCTGCCTGCTTGTGATCTCTGTCTCACTTGTGATCTCTGTCTGTGGAATAAATAAAAAAAATCTTTGGAAAAAAAAAAGTGACATTGACTTGTCACTTTTGCGTAAGACTTTAGCTTTGTCAAGGTTTACAGTCAGGGCTGATCCAAAGCACTACTGGGAAATAGGTCACTTCTTCCTGATCTTTTTCTCTCTTAGGTGTCAAATGATGTTATTGCACCCTCTTGGTCCCTAACTGGATATTCTCTCTAGGGTGGCTCTTTCTTTTTACCATTTCTTTTGTCTCCAAACCAAAATCCAATTAATTTTGGGTATCCTTGTGACTCACCAGTTCATCTGTTTGGCCAATGAATGCTGAATTCTTAATCCTTGAAAAAAGGGTTAGCTACCAATGACCTTGCTCTGGTAGACCACTGTATCTTTTAGCCAATGCCTTCCATGTCTCAGTCTAGAGCAGCAAACAGTGGTTGGGATTAGGTACTTGGAAAACCACTGGAAAGATGCCTAGAATTTATTCTGAAAACTCAGGATTTGTCAAAACAGAGTTTTAAAAATATAGTGGGACTTGTTTCATTTTTCTGTTTAATTGGCCAAAATATTCACACTCAGGACTAAGAGTATACTTTTCATGTATAATGTTTCTTTCTTCATATTTTTGTGCTAATAGAATGAATGGATCCAAATGGTAAATGATCTAAACAGGACAAGACCATATACAGTGAAAAATAGCATCTCTTTGTCTTGTAGCTCTGTGTCCTTGTCCCCATTCTTAGTTCCTATAGGCAACTATGGTGGGTAGATTTGTTTTTTAGTGCTTCTGTAAGTTCCCATTGTGTGTTCAAATCATACTCTTATGCCTCTATTTCTTGATTTATCAATTTTAAGCATTACATATTGACTTTCCTATGAAAGATGAGCAATTTAGTGTACTTAATATTACTCTCTACCTTTTTTCCCCATCTACTTCCTGATTTTCATTACTGTACATTATTTATAACATTTATATTCTGTCCTGCAGTTCTGTGCTTATAATGAAACCTTTTATATTCTGTCTATAGGCTGATTCTAAAACAAGAAAGATAATTAACATTTTAATACTATAATCATATAACTATTATTTACTCCAGAACTAAGTAGAACAATTAGATGCAGGTGGATGAAAACATAATTTAGCAAATTAAATTTTTGCCGTTTGAAATAAAATCTTCAAAGTTTGGCAGCCTAAGAAATTTCTTTTGTTTTCCATCTCATTTCCTTTCCTATTTCTGTGTCAGGGTTGCTCCTGTTCCTTATACTTTATGCAATTTCTTTGTCAGATGCTTTTTGTTTGCCTGTTTTCTACTTATGCTGGTATATACTTCTGAATGTTTTTTACAAATATGGAACATGGGTTTAGAATTTGTGATATCCTATATCATAGACACTTAAATAGATCCTCACGCATCATCATTTGGCTGTATATATACATTTCTAGAGTCAAGAGAACTTTCCTCTCTAGACGTGGCTCCGTATTTTGTAGTATCAACTGTGACTCCTCTTTTGCAATCAGCCTGTTTTCTTTTTCTTTCTGGAAGTTTCTCAGAACTTTAGTTTCTCCTAGCCTGAAATTTCAGCAGGAAATGGCTGGTTGTGTGAATCTTAGAGCCCTGGTCTTTTCAGTTAACACAAATCTCTTTTTATTATTATATTTTAATTATTACTATTCTTAATATGTTATTACCTTATTTTACTATTTATAATTTTAATAGTTATTATGATTATATATTATCATCATTATTTTATATATATATATTTTTCCACACTGATGTTTCAGTTTTGTGATTTTAGAACTTATTAAGTGAATATTGAACTTCCGAAAATGTATCACCCTTGTCATTTTTCTCTCATATTTTCCACATTTTGTCTTTTTGTTCTACATTCTGGAGAATTGCTCTATTTCATATATCTCTGTCCCTGTCTTTTACTACTTTGATATTATCATTTAGTCCATCCATTACTTTAATCGTTCTTGTTCTTGGATTGTCCCTTTCTCATGGCATTTGTCCTTGTATTAAGGATGCAGTATTTTCTTGAGTATTTTTTAGGATGCTAATTATTTGTAAAGTCTGATTCCTTCCTTGTTTCTTAGACTAGTTGTTCTTTTTGCTCCTCTTGGTCTTTGCTCTTTTATCTTTTTGGATTTCAGGGGGTATCGAATGCTCTTTTGTTTTTAATTCATTTCCCCAAGTAGAGAGGTGTATTGGTGAGTAGAATTAGCTGGTGTGCATAGCCCTGCACCCAGGAGGCTTCTCTCCTGAGGAGAACTCTGTGTGGTTGAGGATATGCATCCCCACAGTAGATTTTCTGGTAGGGCACCTAAGCAGGGCAACCTGACTCTGGGAATGCAGAGCTTTATTCTGTGTCACTCTTTCCTGTTTCACTGCCTCTCCTTTCTCATTATAGTTCCCTTCTGTATCTTTCCCAGAGTTCAGCTTGCCTCAAACTTGGTTTCTTTCTCAGGTCCTGGCACCCTTGCCAATCATCCTTACTTCCTTGTTAGGCAGATCACACATTTTTGTTAGAGTTTAGCTCCTGGGCTCCAAGAGTTCAGTGCTGAGGGCAAAATCCTGTCTTGGTTTCATTTTGTCACTAATGAATCCATTCTGTCATACATTTCTTACCTGTCATTTCAAGGGGATATGGAGAAAAAGAGTTAACACATAAGGGAACAAACCAGCCATTTTACAACCTGAGGCCCTGCATCCTTACTGTAATATTGGTTCCAATTAAAGCTAACCAAAAATGAGCATTTATTTCATTTGAAATGAAATCACCTACTAAAATGAAGATTAGATAGGATATTAATAGTTTTTTAAGCTGTATAAAAACACATTTTAGCTCCAGAGGACACTGAGCTCTGAATGTCAGGCCTATACTCTGATAGGCAGGGCCCTCAGGAGGAAAGCTCAATATTTAGGGACAGACAAGGAGGCTACCAGGGAACATGGAAACATCCATTTCTTCGCTGTTTACTCTGTAGCATGACCTTTCAGCTCTTCTTTCATGGAGTCCTGAATTGAGCCCTTAGATTGCCGTATACTCTTCAGTCATGGGCAGGGCAACTGTAAGTGAATGTTCCTATATTTTTACTTTGTCACTGTGAGATCAACCAGACTGTCTTATAGAGTCGCAATTCAGAGAAATAAATTTTATATTGTTGAGGAAACTGATGGAGACTTTGGCCTCAGGATTCACATAGTTTTTAAAGATAAAAATGAGCAGAATCAGAAAACATGTACCTGAAAAGCACATGGAGAAAACCTACCACCTGTAATTTATTTGTTGGCATATGGAGAATGCAGGTCTCCTTTCCTATTTTCTTTCTTTCTTTCTTTTTTTTTTTCTTTTTAAGATTTTATTTATTTATTTGACAGAGATGACAAGTAGGCGGAGAGGCAGGCAGAGAGAGAGAGGGGGAAGCAGGCTCGATCGGCAGAGAGCCCGATGCGGGGCTCGATCCCAGGACCCTGAGATTATGACTTGAGCCCGAGGGAGAGGCTCAACCCACGGAGCCACCCAGGCGCCCCTCCTTTCCTATTTTCTACTCATTCACTCATTCATTCATTCAGCCAGTAAATAGTGCTTGAATGCCAAGTCTGCACCAGGGCCTGCTACAGGAGCCAAGGGCATCGCGATGAAGAAAACAGACACTGTCTTGGCTCTCATGGAATTTCCATCAGAGTAGAGAACCAGGCATCACAAATTTACAATGTAAAGTAAGGAGGTGCTAAATGCTATGAAGAAAAATAGAGTAGAATGAATAGGATGAATGATGACTCATCGGTGATAGGATGGCAGCTGTAAGCTACAGTCTTTCTGAAGAACACCATTGAAGAAATACCTTAGAGCCACAGTTCCCACAGTATTCCAAAGTGAGGTCACAGTACACTTAATCAAATTTTGAGGGAAACAGGAATATTCAACATCTATTAGACACTATGTGAGCTACTAGCTTGTGGTAGTTCTCACGGTTTCAACATTACGTCACCCTCCATTCCTTCAGTGATGACTTATTTTCTTAAAGCTGAGTTTTTAAGCTGCTGACACAATTAAAATCAAGTATTGAGTAAAAATAAGAAGAGGTCGTGAGGGTAGCAGGGTCTATGGTGGTTGCAAGTTCTGAGAAATTATGCAGTGTCCAAAGGTATACACATCCCGCTAGTAAGTGTGGTAAGTGGAAAAAAAATGCCCCCCCCACAAAGATATATTCACTTCTTAATCTTGGGACCTGTCGGTATTACCTTATTAGGCAAAAGACAGAATATTACCTTTTTATGGCAAAATATGTGATTAAGTTAAGGACCAGAGAGGGTGAGTTTATGCTGGTTTCTCTGGATGGACCTTAAAAACTACTGTAAGTATCCTTATAAGAGAGAAGCAGGAGATTCAACCTAGAGATACAAAGAGGAGAAGGTGATGTGAAGACAGATGGGGATGGCAGCAATGTCGCTACAAGCAAAGGAATGCCAGGGACTACCAGCAGCCACCAGCAGATAGGAGAAGCATGGAGTGGATTTTCCTGCAGAGACTCTAGAGAGAACATGGCCCCAAAGACACCTTGAATTCCAACTTCTGACTTCCAGAGCTGTAAGGGAATGAATTTCTCTAGTTTTAAGTAGCCCAGTGTGTGGTAATTTGTGACTCTGGAAAATAGCCTAGGAAGCAGTCCTAGAAAACTAATGCAGTGAGTAATTCTGGTTATTTTTAAATGAAATGCAATTTTTTTCCTTTTCAACTTATGTGTATTATTTTTTTCAAATGGCTACTAAGTTGTTAGGACAAAAATACTTATGTTGTTTGGATGGAACTTCTAAATACAGGGGTATTAACTGATAGGTATTTCTCTTGTCCTATAATCCATACGATGTATTGTGTGAACCAATAAAATTTTGCACATTTTTTCTTAAAATGAGAAAGTGGACAGTGGGGTATTTTGGGGGAAGTGTATTCCAGCAAGAGGCAAGATCAGGGACAGAGGCACTGAGGCAGGAACAAACACGGTGGATCACAGACAGCAAAAGGCCAGTCTGCCAAGACATAAGGAGCAGGAGATGAAGTCCAAGAAGCAGGGGTTGGATGATGTGTGACCTCCCAGGCCAGAGTAAGGAATTTGATTATGTTGTGTGATGAGAAGCCATTGGGCAGTGTTGACTAGAGTAGTGAGCTGAGTCAGGATCTACACTGTGAAATGACTGTCTGGCTGTGCTGGAGAGAATTGACCACAGGAAGCTGATTTACAAAGAGTGGAAGACAAAGCCTCTAGGCTTGCTTAGAGACCTGGGCAAACCTTTGCCCCATCTTTCCCATCCATCTGTATTGGCTACTCTATGTTTACCAACTGTGCATAAGACCATGTAGATGTAGAAGAAATTGTGGAATTTGTACACGAGGGTGGAGAATTTTATGTGTTGTAGGTTTGCATGGGTATATCACTTTCTAGATGTCAAAGCCCTCTTCCAGAAGTTTATTAATCAAAAACAAAGAACAAATGATGGGGGTATTTGGTCAGTGGGCATAGGTGCTAGAAGGTGCTCCATGGGGAGCCGAACAGGCTGGCAAGATCCTTTAGTGAGTTGTGTATCAGCCTTCCCTACTGAAGGGCCAGGTGCTTCTTGGCCATGGTGCCCAGTGGGGAGGCTTGGGCCCCTCTGTAACAGGGATGACTGTATCATTTGTTTCCTATGCTTGGCAATTGCATGGAGCTTCTGTGAACAAAGGGACGTGAAGGCATAAGGTAACAGAGCAGATAAAAGTAATAGATACCCAGGGCCACAGATGGAGCAGAGACTGATTGCTCAGGGCAAGAAAAATAGTAGATGGAGAAATCCCAGCAGCATCCTTGGCTCAGGAAACATCTAGTGTGGCCATCCTGGGAACGCAAGGGGGGTGTGTGTGTCATATCTCTCCTTCCCCAGAAGCTACTTAACTCAGTCACATGACTCCAAACAAATGACATGGGTGATCCAAAAGGAATACCCTTTGTAGAGGCTAGCTCACTCTCGGCTCTTGTCCTACCGAACTCTGTTGGTCAGACCTCCATATTCAGTTGTAGACATCACATGGAACCTTGATGAACTTTTGAAATGTATCAAACTGAAGTATCTTGGTTCCTGATGCTGCTGAGTTTCTCGGTGTCCCAGAGCTCCTCCACCCCAAATCACTGGTCACATTGATTATTTCGGGGGAAAGAAAAATAACAGCCTAGAAAAATGGGGAAATATTTTTTAGTATCAAGACTCAAATTTGAGTTTTCTCGAACCTGTAGAAAGACAATAATCTTGAAAGCCAATAATCTTGTGGAGACACAAGAGGGGTTTCAAACATTCAGATGTTTCCCTTTACCTATTAAGTGTGGATTGTGGCAGTCTGAGTATAGAGCTATAAGAGAAGGTAGAAGGTAAGATACAACAAAAGTTCCTGCCATGTTATTGTTTGACACAGTGCAAAGCAGAAGAACAGCATGGTAGAGGGAGGCATCTAGATGGAGGGCCATGGGCTAGTAGGAGAATGGAGAAGGTCTGGGAGGCATACAGACAAGCCAAGCTCTGTGGTCAGATGGCAGAAAGCATACCGCTGGGACTTTGCAACTGAGGACAATAGGAGGTTGCCAGGTTTTTCAGACGTGGGTGCTTGCACGATATCTAGAGGATGGGGCACCCTAGGCCAGCTGAGAGGACCCAAAACCAGGTGGAAGAGAACATCTCATCAGAGGACAGTGATGGCCCAGATACAGCACTGAATGAAATCAGAGGCCCCTGCCCATCCCCACTGCTATTAGGATACAAAAGCTGTCTTTGAACTGACAAGCCAGAAAGGGCAGAAGGCAGGGGTGGGGATTCCTTCAAGAGGGGAGAAATACCCTTATATGGAGAGTTTAAACTTGGAGTTGATTGAATGAGACATGGGTCTTTTTGTTATAACTCCACACACACCTGTGCCTACAAAACCTCTCAATCTGTACAATTGTTCAAGAAGAATAGCACGATTTGTAGGAAAAATAACTTTAGGGCCAAATGACTCAAAACCGGAGCACTAACATAACAGTCATGTATATTTCAGAGTGAACACGACTGCCCAGGCAGGCAGGTAAAAGTATTGCAAAGGCACAGGCTTGTTGTGTTGAGACTAGGCAGGTGGGACTGGAGTCCTGAGCAGGGGGTAGGAGTCCTGGGTAGAGATACTCATCAAAAACAAACAAACAAAAGACCCACAATTCTGTAGTGGATAACTGCTTTTAATTTTCTTAAAGTGCAGGTTAGAAGGCTCTTGCTTCTACAACCATCAAGCTGAGAGGGTTTTCTCTTCCTGCTGATGGTTACAATGCTAATTCTGCCTTCCTTGCTTTGCGGAAATCGTGTGTGAACCAAAGTGACTTCTGTATTGTACTGACTTCCAATTGTGGACCAATAATCGCTGTTAGAAAGATGTGTATTGGAGCAGAATTTTAAATTGGAAGAAATAGTTTGATTTATCTGGAAGGTTTAATTTTCCTCCCTGTGATCTGGAAGAGGGGCTCTAAAGTAAGGTATAATTAATTGTAGGTAATACAAACTTAAAAAAAAAACACACACATCAAAGTCAAAGCCTGTGAATTTTGATTCAGCTGCACACATATTCAAAAGGACGTGGGTTAACTAACCAGAAGGCAATGGAAGAAAGCAACTGACATGATGAACCGCCTTATCTGAGAAGCAGATGTCTGAGGTGTTTCGCCTCAGGAGAAGAGACTAAGCAGAGATGTGACAAGTGTCTTCAAATATTTTAAGGGCTATTGTTTTGGAGAATGAGTTATCTGGAATTATAGTGCCGAGCAGCAGTGACTTTGTCTTAGGTTGAGAAGATCTTTCTCCTCCTCCAGCAAAATCACTTTGGGATCACACCTGAGCCCCTCCCACAGACCTCCACTTTCCCTCTGAGGCGTTTCCGGCTGAATCCCAGGAATCCATTACACGTGGTTTGATAAATCACTGCTAGAGAGGGCACAGAAGGATCAGCAGACAGAAATGCCCTCGACAGATTGTAACACTGTTTAGAGAATACATTCATAATCGCGAGTCTCTCTCATTTTCTGTCATCTTCTATACCTGCCAGAGTCACACTCACACTTGTAGAAGAAAAAGTTGGAATGTCTACCCTGTGTGAGACACTGAGATATACTTCCACACCTCTACGTTTCACCAGGTTTTGCTCCAGTCTCTTGAAAACTCTTTCCATCTTTTCCTGGGAGTCCTGAAGGAGTATGTCCCATGTTCCCATGGGGCTTGGGGTTTTATTTGTCTTGTGCTCACACTCTCTCCCTCCAGAAGCTTACCATGTCTCCCAGGCACACCACTGCACCTGACACTGCTTCTGGACTCCTCTCTGCTGGGTCCACCTGGCACTGTTCCCAACTGGTGGACACCCTCGCCTCTCCTTCGAGAATCATTGAGCAAAACCACTGCTTTTGGAGAGTCACTTCTCTTCCCAGATCAGCACCTTTCCCTGTGACTTCCAGACTCAACTACCTCTTGCTGGGTACTACAGTCTCTTCCTAGACTCTTCCTGGGGCTAAGGCAGTGGCATCGGAAATATGGGGAGAATATTTGCTTTCATGCCGTACCCAGTATGAGGAACCTGGGTGACTCGTGCCCCAACGTTATAAAGAATATTCAGTAACACAGTAACACAGTAACACAGAGATATTAGTGACCGTTGAAGCTAAAGTTGACAGACACATCCAAAAAATGCACAGCAGGTTATACTCAGGATCATCTCTCTCTTCTAATGACTGTGGCTTGTTCGCTGGGTCAAGACTTATTCTTGTCTCTGTTTAATGTTGTTTTCTCTGAGAAGTCTTCTCGAGTCTTTGTGTAAACACATATTGGAAGTCTGACTCCACAGGTTTGCCAGGGAGCCCCAGATATTTGCATATACCTCATGCAAAGCCTCCACTACATAATTATAAAAGGTGTACTTTTGCATCGTAGAATTTATGCAAAAATGTGCTTGCTCAGGATCCCATCCCACCTGATGATATAGAATGTATGGAAAGAGGGAGTCCAAGAGTGAAATCATATGAGAGATTTATTTTTATGCCTGTAATTTTGCGTCTTATCTTGGTGATTCTCTTTGTAATGTTGCCTGGGTGGTTGTGCAGTCCTGTGTTCACTCCAGGTTTCAAGTGACAGAATGATTGCTGTGTGTTCTGATGGTGTGACAGGAATACCCAAATGCTGGTGCCAGAGTGTAGTTTGTGTGCGAATATGCATGTGGCTTAAGCATGGCCATCTGTGGGAGGTAGACTCCCATCAGCGAAATTTTAATTATACACGGAATACATCCTTCATGTAAGTCAAAGGATCCTGTAACTTCAATCTCCGCATTTGAAGCAGATTTAAAAAACCATTTAAGGTACTTAGGTTGTGTTCTGTTTACAAAAAATGTTTCACTAAATAGTAATTAGATGGGTTCACACTCTTCCTGGATTTGCAGATTCCTCCCAGCTCATTCAGAGTACCTCCTTCCGTCACCAACTTTACTATGGCCCCAGCAAAAAGAGGTAGCTATTTACACAGTATTTCCTCAAACAACTTTCCAATACACTTCTAATACTTAAATTATTTACTCTTTCCATTCTATGACAAGAAAATATTCTTCGTCACATATAATCTGTCTGCTAAGAAGCGTGGGCCCAGGTAACCAGATGAGCAAAGATGGTGGGTGGGGGGGTTGAAGTACATTTGGCAGAGCTGAGAGGGGACACAATTGCTCTGCATTAGGAAGAGAGAGTCTGAGAGGGAAAGACAGAGAGAAAGACCTAGAAGGAAACTGGAGTGGAGAGCCACATTTGGGAGGAAACCAAGTAACCTGAGGGTGAAAAGACTTACCTGGGAAGTGTCATTACTGGGGCTTTGCTTTGAGGCTGCAGAGTTGGGGAAGGAGATCTCACCTTACTCCACTTGTCTTAGTTCAGGTTGCTGTAACCGTCACTCGGTGTGATGTTCTCTGGGTTCCTTGTATAAGGGCACTAATCTCATTCTTGAGGGCTCTCCTCTCATGACCTAATTACATCCCAAAGACCCTACCTCTTCATACAATTACATTGGGGTTAGGATTTCAACATAAGAATTTTGGGGGGAACACAAACCTACAGTGCACTGCACAGGTAGGATGACTTCTTTGTGTGCAACACTGAACACTGTATGGAACAGGACAGGGAAGAGCGGAAACTGTTCTCTTGCCTGGCTTTGACTCTTGACTTTTCCCTCCATCCCTTCAAGCTCTGCTCTGCCCCACTGTGCAATCTAAGCTCCATCAGTATCAAATTACTAAACTTGCCACATTTTCTTCAACGCTTTTTCTTTGCACTTGTTGCTGGGACATTCCCCCCACCCCAGCCTTCACTTTATGCCTTGTTAATTCCTATTCACACTTGATGTTTCTGTTCACATGTCACCGCTTCTAGAAGCTTATGCTGACCGCCCCCCCTCCCCCAATCCCCTGACTGAGGTAAGTGCGCCTCTACCATCTACTATACTCTTTTGTTCCAGCTGCTCTCACTTAGGTTTCCTCCACTAGAATCTAAGTTCTTTGGTGGCTGGCATGAACCATGAACCATGCCTGCCTGACCTTTAGAGTCCCAAAGTCTAGTAGAGTGCCTAAGAAGTATTCGATAAATATCAAATGGGCAGAAGAGTAGAAGGATTAATGAACAGAGTAACAACAGATGTATGGATCTGTTAATTTTCTCTCCAGACCTACTACTCCTCTTTTTATCAAGCAAGGTCCAGTAAGAAGGCAAGGAGATAAAAAACAGAAGTAGATGTCCTTAATTACACAGCATTGGAAGACATGTTGAGGTAACTGGGGTTCTAGTAACTATAGGAATCAGCTATCTACAGGATTAGGGGCTAGAAGAAAGAGGTTGGTGTTCAGAACCCATTGTCCCCCTACTGTTTGTGCTCAGAATCCTAAGGAGGAGTAGAGTTAAGTGAGCACTGGACCTCTGAAGACAGGGTATGGCCTAATGGTGCTTGGGCTTCTGAGGAGAGGGCATCATCCTGTGAGTGCACACTGTGGAAGGGGGCCAAGCCCAGTGGGAGAAGGAGGGTTAGTACTGGTACCACTAGCAATCCTGAGCCTCACTGCTGCAGGTACATCTGGAAGGGCATGGAAAGGCTGGTCCAGGAGTAGTGAAGAAACCAGAGGCTGGAGTCAACCACTGTGGTGCTGGAGCACTGCTAATAGGGCCTGAAAACAGGAGGAATGTCTCGTCTCTCTTCTTGCTACCTTCCAATCCTTTGGTGCCTCTCACCAGCAGAACCTAATAAAATATCAGCAGGCAAGCTAGAATGAGGAACGTAGTATGCAAATCTAGGCCCAGAGTTACAGAGTATAGAATGGACTGAAGCTCACAGAAAATAGGTAAATAACCAGTCCAGTTAATCCCCTCATTAATTAGCATCCATACCTATCCTTCCAACAACGAAGAGTTTCGTACATCTTCCTAATAGGATGCAGTTATTTTTCACACAAACAAAGACTGTATTACCCTCTCCCTGAAAGGGAAGATTTCGCATAGCAGTCACATCCGTATCTATCTGAATATTCTATAATACAAAAACAAAGTCATAGATTTAACCAACAACAGTAGTACTTAAGTAAAATAGGAGAAAGGAGGAGGAAGGAAAAACATTAGAATACACATTACATGCAAAGTAGAAAATACAACAGCTACTTTTCTTTTTAAAAAAATTTTTTTTATTAACATATAATGTATTATTAGCTCCAGGGGTACAGGTCTGTGAATCGCCAGGTTTACACACTTCATAGCACTCACCATACAGAGCACATACCTTCTCCAATGTCCATAACCCAACCACCGTCTCCCTACCCCCCTCCCCTGGCAACCCTCAGTTTGTTTTGTGAGATTAAGAGTCTCTTATGGTTTGTTTCCCTCCCAATTCCATCTTGTTTCATTTTTTCCTTCCTTACCCCCAAACCCCCCAGTTAGCTTCTCAACTTCATATCAGGGAGATCATATGATAGTTGTCTTTCTCCGATTGACTTATTTCGCTAAGCATAATACCCTCTAGTTCCATCCACGTTGTCGCAAATGGCAAGATTTCTTTTGATGGCTGCATAGTATTCCATTGTGTATATATACACACCACCTCTTCTTTATCCATTCATCTGTTGATGGATATCTAGGTTCTTTCCATAGTTTGGCTATTGTGGACATTGCTGCTATAAACATTCGGGTGCACGTGCCCCTTCAGATCACTACATTTGTATCTTTAGGGTAAATACCCAGTAGTGCAATTGCTGGGTGGTAGGGTAGCTCTATGGTCAACTTTTTGAGGAACCTCCATGCTGTTTTCCAGAGTGGCTGCACCAGCTTGTATTCCCTCTAACAGTGCAGGAGGGTTCCCCTTTCTCCGCATCCAGAATTTTAGGCATTCTGACTGGTGTGAGGTGGTATCTCATTATGGTTTTGATTTGTATTTCCCTGATTCCGAGTGATGTGGAGCACTTTTTCATGTGTCTGTTGGCCATCTGGATGTCTTCTTTGCAGAAATGTCCAACAGCTACTTTTCTATAATTGTTCATGAAGACATGGTTGATACTTATAACTTCCTTTTCCACTACCTATTTGATGTTTCCTTCATCTTAAGATAGCAACTCAGGTGGCAAAGCTTCTTTACTGGTAGCAGAACCCACTCCTTCATTCTTAAAAGAGTCTGATTCCCCAGAATCTTGCTTTTACTGGAATGTAGTTTTCTACAGGTTTTGGCCATGGAAGCATGGGAGACAACCATAGAACACTATAGCTTTTAGACACAGTTCTTTCTGTCCCCTTCTGTTAGGAGCAATTTTCCCAAACCAATTTATGAAAATTTCTCAAACATTATATAAGCCTCCTTTTGATCCTCTTGGCTCAGTAGCATGAGAAACCCCTCAGCCTAAATAGGATCATTTTGTTCTCCTTGGGAACTAAGATCCCTAAATCATTAAAGCTCAATGTTGTAGAGATGGGAAACAAAAATTGTTATCTCTCTGTAGGAGAGACCATTCCCACATCTTACCCCTTGATTCTGGTATAGAATAAACTGCACCATGTGTTGGTCACTGGCTCGAAGCATATATTTCATCTATAAGAGAGGATTCCAGTCTTCCAGGTTTTTCTTTCCTAGCTGGCCTTTAATTGGCATTCCACCATTTGATCAGAGCAACTATTTCTGGGTGATGTGATACGTGTTAAGACGAGTAGAAATCATGGGCATGGGCCCATTTCTATGCTACTTTTGTCATGAAATAAGTTCCTCAGTTAGAAGCAATGTTGTGTGGGGTACCATGACGGTGGGTAAGGCATTATTATGTAAGTCCAGGGTTCATGGCATGTGGAAAACATTGCAGTTAAGAACAAGAAGTCCATGTTCTAGTAAGTATACATTCCAATAAGCAGCGGTGGTTTGGCCCTATGAGGATGAGCTGAGACATAGGTACTCTGCTGCTAGGTAATGCTCTGGCTTCCTTGCATATGGTAACTTGTTGGTGGGTTCAGTTTTGGTCTCTGCTATCAGCAGGTTAGACAGTCCATGGTAGCAATCGCCAGTTCAGCCTGGAGAGTGGCAGTGCAAGTTGAGAAGCTCTTCCATAGCCTCCATCCCTGCCACTAAATGACCCTGAAGTAGCCGGCGAGAGGCTTCTTGCCACACAAATGTCACCACAAATATCTGGATGTTGAGAACCTCCTCTGCAGTGGATGTCCTTTGGTGATCCCATGAGACACTTCATGAAGACACTAAAAAATAAACCAGAGAATGGAGCACCAGCATTCTGGAAAAGCTCAATGGGGGCTGCCTCTGTAGGCTGGAGTGCTGGCGAGGGTGTTGCCATTATGATGGACATGCCATTATGAAGGGATCCTACAGTGGCAGAGGTCAAGCACTAGTATTTATTTCCAGAAATAAGGCATCAACAGAGTAGAAAGAGTTGATAACAATAGGGATATAATGGCAACCAGAATAGTTAAGCCTGAAAGGATCTTCAGTGATGGCTAATTCATATGTCCAAAGATATGGAAGAGATGGGCAGCCTACTAGGGTATCCTTTGATGTTTATAACAGGAAGGAATCCTAGTCTAGTGAGCAGAAATCTAACTTGAGTTGTCATAATACAGAATCATGGCTCTCGCCTGGTTCTGTGCTCTAAGTCCATCCACAGAAACTGAACCCCCCCTCCCCCATTTTGTTCTTCGTTGCATTTTTGGTATATTTAAAACAAATGAATGCATGAATAAATGCATTGATATAAATGACTAATAGAAAAAAGTGGGAAGGAAAGGCTGATAGGATTTGTTGGCTCAATTAGAAGAAGGGGTTAAAAGCTCAAGTTGAAGCTTTGGGTGCTTTGGAAAATGGTGATAGCAACACAAACAGAAAATTTGGGGAAAGCAACTTATTGTAGATGGCAGGGAGTACAAATATAAGGAATTGAGCTTTTAAAGCTGAACATGAGAATTGTTGCAAATCTTTTGCAAAGCTTCCAGAGGTCACCTGGCATCAGCTTTTAATTTATTATCTGGATAAATAAGCCATCCATTTGGGGGGAATCTTGGCTCTATCACAATACATGCAATAAAGATGGCCTGTGTGGTCTGTGTTACATTGGTCTCAGGCTGATGCTCCCATCCCAGATCCCTATCCCTGCATCATACTCATTACCTTCTGGACCTGTGCAGGTGGCTGAGCGGAGCAGTCAGATAGAAATGTTTACACAGAGAACTCTTCATTACCTCTGACAGACGTATTTTAGCCTCACAGCTTCCAACCCCAGTTCCTGGAAGGCTGCCCAGCATTGTTGCCAGATATCATTGCCATGGAAACCACAGACCATCCTGCTAGGGTGAGACACACAAAAGCAGAAGCACTGTTAATAACGGAGTTTTTTTTTTTTTTGTTTTTTGTTTTTTGTTTTTTTTTTTAGGCTCTGGTCCCTCTGATTTCACATCTGACAGGACCTAACATACGTCTCTCTAGGGGACACAGGGAAAAGCAAACCAGTAGAGGTGGGGTTATTAGTGGCTTTTAGGAACAGAATAACCTGGGTAAATCCCACTCAGAGAAACAGGGTCACAAATTACTCTCCAAAGCATAATAATGTTTTTCTTATTTTCCTCTAAGTAGAAAGTTACCATGGCTGGTCCTTCTTTTAGAAAAGAATGATGTCTATTAGGTTTTTGACACTGTAAAGATAACTTCAGTGAAAATGGCTTTTCTATTCCAGGCATTAACTCAACCATACCAAAATTACCTTGGTTCCTCAGACTGTGGATGGAGGAGGGCACCCGTAATGGGTATTAGCAGCCCAAAGAATTTGCGTTGAGCTTACTTTTATTAATTTTTTTTTTTTATTTTCTGGGATGGGTTTAAATGATTTTCCTTTAGCTCACCCATTCCCTCTGTTGTTTTCATGTCCTATCATGTACCCCTTGTACATTCCCAGCCAGGTGCTGGTTCCCCACTGGTCACGTCCTAGATTTGTGTCTGACCGTGGTATGTTTACACACTTGCTCAGCCTGGTGGTTCTCTTCTGATGCTTGGAAAGAAGCTATGATGAGTCTCCACTAAAGTTCTAGGTTAAATTCCAACACTGGTCAGTAATATCAGTCACTCTCTTGCTCATTTGCCAGTTTCTACCTTCCCCAGCCTCCATCTTTGTTTTTATTATAAAGTGGAACCTCCCTGAGCAAAGGCATCCTCGATCCTGCTCGTTTCCTCCTTTCCCGTGGTCCCCTTCTAAGTTTTATTTTGTTCCCATCTGCATCTCTGTTATCCAGTCAAGAGATAGCACCAAGATACAGGATACGTGTTGATTAATTTTGTTCATTATCCCCAATTATTTTCTTCTTCCTCCTCCTTGATATTCATTCTACATTCTTGTCTCAACAAAAACCTTGTGTACATGTTTCTTAAATCGATAAAATTGAAGATTGATTTGTCATTTTTTTCAAAAGCCAAGATACAAGACATGAGAAAGAATTTGGCCACTTAAAGGAGAAAAAAGAAAGGATTCTGGGGAGAAGAAACAATATGGGTAAGGGTCCTGAAGTGAGAGGTAGCGTCGTCTGTTCTAGAAACTGGAAGAAAACTGTGACTGGAGCTCTGTCAATATGGTGAGCATGGTTTCAAGAGGCAGTCAGAGAAATGTGAGGACAGAATCTTGCAGTAGGAATAGGAATCCATGGAAGATGAGGGACTTGTGTGATTTTGATTTTATCCTAAGAAGATCATCCTGGCAGGCAAGTAGAGTGGGGTGAGCATGAGAAGAAGTGAAAGAAGCAGATAAGTGGATGTTGTCCCATAAGACAGAGATGAAGAGGCTGCACTCACAGAGAGCACAGACGCCACATACACTTCAGCTATGAGCTGGCAGAGTACTGACTGGTGTGAAAGCTGAAGCAATGAAAAAAATAATGTCTTGTTGGTTTCTGGCCTGTGAATTGAGTGGACAGTGGTACCATTTACTGAGAAAGGGAAGACTCGGGTGGGGAAAGAGCCCTGGAGTGTTGTTTAGAAGTCTAAGAGATATCCAAAGGAAGGTATCAACTAGGCGATAAGAAAGGCAATTCCAGAGCTGAAAGAAATGTTCTAAACTAGAGATGTAGTATGGGATTCATCAGCATACAGATAGTATATACATTGATGGAACTGACTGAGTCACCTGGTGTTTCAGAGACATCTCCATTGGTTCTAGCAACTTGGAGGTCCTTGATGACCTCAATAAGCGCAGTTTCAGTGGACAGCTGAGACAAAGGATGGTATGTAGTGGGTTATGGAGTACATGGGAGATGAAGTAGAGACAGCCTCTGTAGACTGCTTTTTCTAGAAATTTAGCTACAAAATGGAGAAGCAGAATGGTTAGTAGCGGGCAATGGATGTGAGAATATGTGTGTATGGTTCACCTTTTTCTCACATTAATGAGTTCGTTTCCTCACAAGTGGGCATATCCAGGGCCTTGTCACATATAAAACTGCTCATTATTTGAAATCCTCAATCTGTAAACCCCTTTCTGCTTTCTTTCTTTCTTTTTTTTTTTTTTAAGATTTTATTTATTTATTTGACAGAGAGATCAGAAGTAGGCAGAGAGGCAGGCGGGGGGGTGGGGGAAGCAGGTTCCCCGCTGAGCAGAGAGCCCGACATGACCCTGAGATCCCAGGACTCTGAGATCATGACCTAAGCTGAAGACAGAGGCTTAACCCACTGAGCCACCCTGACCCCCCACCCTGCTTTCTTTTCCTCATTGCAGCCAGTTCTTTAACCTTATTTGATTTAAGTTCTTGCTATTCCTGAGGTCTGTCTTCCCTCCTACCTGAACCCATTTGGATCCATGAGAAATTACCTACATGATACACTCACTGATATCCCAGGTCTGAGGATCCTTCAGCGTTCAAAGGCACCTGCTTTTCTCATCCTGTACTCAGGATATATCTCCTGTCTTTTGGTTAGTCTCACTCTTGTTCAGGATGACAGAATGTGTTAGGGAAAACCACATGACAGTGGTGACTTCAAATTACAAACACAGTTTCCAAATTCGGATGGTTCCATCACGATTTCCTCCTCTCTGTTCTCTCTGTTTCTTCCTTTGCTCCTCCCTCGTGGTTGGATTTTTACAATCTCCTCACTGTTCACCTTTCATCTGCAATCTCTTCTTCCACTATTATCTTCTTTTTTCTAGACATACTTTTCCAAAATACAAGTTGAATCACTTACTTCCCTGCTTAAAAATCCCCAAGAGCAGCCTAAGATCTAAAATACTCAGCAGAGACTTCTTTGTGTCTCAGTCAGGAATCAGGACCCTTCATGATTTGGCCCCAACCTACCTGTCTAGTTATATTTCGCCATACTTCCAGCACCCTTCACATCTTTTTCCACCCTGCACACAGCACTAAGCCAGACTCCAGCAGCACCCTTCACATCTTTTTCCACCCTGCACACAGCACTAAGCCAGACTCCAGCTTTCCCCTCCCATCCCCCATACCCGCCATCTTGCTGTTCCTTGTCCCTGGAGTGAAAGCCTCTTCCTTCTCCTTATCTGTAGAATGCTATTTTCTAAGCTACTGCTTAAGTGCTGCCTTACCTGAGAAGTCTCCTCAGGCTATCTGTGCTGCCAGGTAAAAACTCCTTCCTTGGTGTGCCCACACACCTCCATCTGCCACGAGAACTGTGCTCAGTGCCTGGTTAGCTTTATGTCCTCGTCTCATCTGCTCTGCTGCTCTGCTGTGAGCTTCTTGAGCTCAGAGACAGTGTATTTGTTATCTCTGTATTCCCGAGGGCTTCCAAACATGGTTGGTGTATGGAGGCTACTTGATAAATATTTATTAACTGAGGGATGAATAAACGTACGACACTTTTTGGCTACTGGTAAAGATAGCAGGATTTAAGAACACAGCTCCTGACTTCAAAATACTAAGATAACAGAAAATCTAGATCCATTTCTAAAATATCTAAGAATATAAGGGAGACTATGATATAGCCAAAGAAACAGTACGGACAATGGCTTGGGAAGGAATGCAGAGGGAGGGAAGGCATTTTAGTCTGCTAATTCTGCTTGGGCTGCCGTAACAAAATACCATATACCAGTTGGCTTAAAGAAAAAAAATTGAATTATCATAGTTCTGGAGACTGGAAGTCTGAGACGAGGGCGTCATTATCACCGGGTTCCGGTGAGAGCCCTCTTCCTGGCTTTCAGATGCCCGTCTTCTCACTGTGTTCTCACATGATGAAGGACAGTGGTTGGGGGTTGGGGGTGGGGACTTGAACGCAGGCTTGCTGGTCTCTCTTCTCATAAGGGTACTGGTTCCATAACGAGGACCCCAACCTTATGAATTCATCAAACCTTACTGACCTCCCAGAGCCCCCATCTCCAAATACCCATCACTTTGGGGGCTAGGGCTTTAGCATAAGGTTTTGAGTGGGACACAATTCAGTCCATAGCAGAAGGCAGGCTTCTAATACTGCCAATTTGGGAGTGAAGACCTAGCCATACAGTGCCCTCCATACCTGAGAGACCCCACGAAAGACATCCTTTTCTGTGCCATCTCATTTCCCAGAGTTAGACAGAGGAAGAATTACATGGCAGCTTCATGGACACCCCAGAGGAGGGATTTCATCAATTGAATCTTCCACCTCGCTTCTCAAGGAATGCTTTCTTCATCACTTTTAGATTTGAATGTGAGCTGTGAAACACGGACATGTAGAGAGAATAAACACATGGGCTGTATTTTAATGGCTTTTGGATTTTGGACTTTTTCTTTTTTCAGTTTAGAAGTTTCCCCCTCGGCACTTGGGAGGGAGAAAGTGTGGCTGCTGCCCGTAGCTTGGTGAAATGTTGAGAAATGTCACCTTCCACATGGCTGTCTCTAAAACTCTCAAAAACAGAATGAGGGCTGGCCTTGCAAGAAAAGGGAGCTGGTGTTTCATGGCTGGAACCATGTTCCCACCGAGTAGCCATCTTAGCCATCTTCTTCCTTCTCTTGTCGGTCTGTATCCACCGCTCACTTTAAATTTTTTAAAACATTCCTTTGGGCCATTCCCATTTTAACTTTCATTTGTAATGATACCAAGGCTTGTTTTTTTTTTCCAGATTATAAAAGGAATAATTATTGTTTTCAGAAAATTCAGGAAATCTAGAGGACCATAAAGAAAAAGAAAAATGCTTTCTATCTTCTAGAAAGATAGATATCCTATCTATCTTTCTAGCATTCTATCTTCCTGAGGTAACTGATGTTATCACTTGGTGTATTCCTTGTAGTCTTTTATCTCTGTGGGTACATACATGTGCTTTTTTGATATGAAAATAAAATGGGGGTCAAACTATATGGATTACTGTGTATCCCACTTTTATATTCTTTTCAGTGGTCTCCCCAGTGCCCACAGAAGAAGGAACTGCCCCTTGGTTTACACTCAAAGCCTTCAGAACTATCTCCAACTGGCTTTTCTGGCCCTACCCAAACTCTTCCACAGCCAGATGGGTTGACTTGTTTGGACCTTCCTGTGCTCCATGACTAGTTATATTGCTGCTCCCCTAGAATTGCCCTTCCTAGTCTCCCCAAATCCCAGAGATCGGTCATCTCTCTAAGCCCCACCATGCTGTTGCACCCCCAGGGGAGGTTTCCCTGGAAACTAAGCCTTGGGTGATTTCCTTCCTTCCCAACTGCTGCAGACCACTCCCTCTGCCTGGTGCGCCTTCCCCTTAGTCATCTGTCATCACATCTTGTAGGTCTCTGCCCCTATGAATGAACTGTGCCCCAAGAAATGAGCTTCTTGAAACTGTGACACCCCTGTCTCTCTTTCTTGACTTCTCTGTCTTCGGAGCACTTACTACTATCTGATATTTAACATGTTTTAACTTTTTATTTTTTGATTGATCAGTGGTCTTCTTCTTACTACAAAACTGTAAGCTCCATGCAATCAGGTATGATCTTTCTATTTCATTCACTGCCCTATCCCTAGTGCCTAGCAGTGCCCTCCACATAGGTGCTTCATAAAGATTTAAGAGAAACTAGAAATAAATTAGTGTTTATAATTTGGAATTTAGGATAAATCACTCTGTATTTTTCATGAATGTGCACATTACCTCCCATTTAAGAACATACGTGTGTATTATCTATTACCGAGAATGTAAACTTCTGTAAGGCAGGTATTTATTTATTTATTTATTTATTTATTTATTTATGTGTCTGATGTCCTTTAGCTCTTTATAATTTATCATTTAATATTTATTTTAAAAAAGATTTTATTTATTTATTTATTTAAGAGGAGAGAGAGTGGGAGAGAGAGAGAGAACAGAAGCAGGGGGAGGGGCAGAGTGAGAGGGAGAAGCAGGCTCCCTGCATGACATGGGCACTGGGACCCCAGGATCATGACCTAAGCCGAAGGCGGATGCTTAACCGACTGACCCACCTGATATCCTTTAAGTTGCTAGTATGGTATGTTGCATACAGAAGGAATTCTAGAATGTGCACTCCACAAGGACAGGGATCTTTCTTTTTGTCACTGATGTACTATCCCAAGTGCCTAGAACAATGCTTGCCACACAGTAGGCCCTCGAGACTATTTATTAAGTGACTATGCCTGAATAATGAGCTGGTACTATTTTTATAAAGGCTTTTGCCCCCTCACCAATTTCAAACATCTCCACAAAGGAACTTTGCTTAAAATTCCATTATAAAGTCATTCTCTTCAGTCTTCTTCTAGGGAAACATTTTCAAATGCAAATACTGTAAATTTCTTTTTCAGTGGGACAATAGTAACAACTTAGCTCTGAATTTTTTTCAGCCCTTGGAAGCCACCTAGAGCAACAAGGACCATACAAAGATAAAACCCACAAAGTACATTCTCAGTGAAACTAGGAGTGGGGGAAAATCCCATAAACTCCATATTCAGAACCAATTTTACTGAAGATACAGCCAGGAGTGAAACCTGGGCAAGAGGTCGTGGCAGTAACTTAGTGTTAAATCAAAGAAGTAAGCACAAAAGTGTATGGACAGCATGCTGCTTTCCTTGTAAGAGAGAAGAGGATGTAAGGACATACATTGGTATTTGCTTATACTTGCCAAAGAAAAGTCAGGAAAGAGAAACCTGAAATTGAAGAAACCGGTTACCTACAGGGCAGGAGGGAAAGGGGTGAGAAAGAAGGGAAAAATGAAAGAGGGTAGTTGGGATGGAGGGAGAGGATACTTCTTGAGGATGTCTTTTTATACAGCTCTGATTCTTAGAATCTTAGCAATATTTCACACGCCTCAAGAGTAAACGATGAATACCAACCGTGATCTGGGGGGAACCCAAGATGGAATACAGACGCTAACAAACAAACCTGCCGGATTACAAAGGAATAGCACAGCCCCATGAGGAATGGCGGGAAAGAAAAAAGCTGACCTACGTTACTGTGGTAAACAGCATCTTGGACTGAATCCTTGAGGCTAAAGCACAAACAGCCGGACTGTGTGGGCTACAATCTTGTCCAAGGTTCCCCGACACAAGGGGAGGGGCTGGCATTCTGAAACTCTTTCATGCGTGTCCTAGAACTGAATAAATGAGCAAATAGATATTAGAAAATGAAAGATGGGATTCTCTCTACTGGAGAAAATCGTTCTGAATAAAGAAACTGGAAGACTCAAATGAACCTTGGGGTGTGGGATTGGAATCAGAGGTATCAGTATGCACTCATGGTTTTTAATGTCCACCCAGAGAAATAAATACATAAATATTGATGTGTGTATGGGACTGGGCGAGAATACATACATATATTTCCCAGCTCTATCAGCTGATCAAGAAACAACTGATGTCTAGCTCAAGGTCTTGGTTCTCCAGTAAAAGGGGCCACGGCTCCTTGGAGCAGTGGCTGATTCCAAGGCAGGGCAGGGAAAATACGAACTGAGCCTGGGATGTCTTGTGGTGCCAGAAAATAAGGAAAAGATCAAAACCAGATGGGGGTGGTGGTTCTTGTTACAAGACCACAGGAGCCAACCTGAAAGAGCTCCTAATGACCAAAACTGAAACAGTCTGAGCAACAAAAATGAATGATAATAATAGGAGGTCCTAATCCCTAGGATTAACCAACAAAGAGCCGCAAGTCCATGGGTCGTTATTTGTAACGAATCGAGTAACGATTCGCATGGTACAACTCTTCACTGTTCCCATCTCGAGCAGTACTCTCTTTATTTCCCATGATCTACTTGATCTTTTATTTAATATTTATCTTGATATATTTTTCATTTCTCATTTTGTTTGTGTATTTCCCATAGAGCCCACTCTCACATTTTTTCCCCTGGTAGGTGCTCAATAATTATGATGAAACAAGAAAGGGATTTTCATATCTTTCTCCCCGCTCCTCTCTCGTTAGCCGGGGGACTTCTCTTCTTGCAGCCTGGACCAGTGGCCTCTTTATAAAAGTTCGGAAGGCCAAGTGTATTTTCTGATGACTCCTACCTGGGGTAAGAGGGGTAACGGTAAACCGTGAAATACCAATGAACTTTCAGCGGTTCAAGTTTTCTCTGATGCTGCCAGGCATGGCAGCTCTGCCTGTGGATACTGTACTGTCTCATTTGAAAGTCTTACCTTTGATTGTACAACACACCCTGAGGGATTTGTTTATACTCCTCTGCCCTCCCGTGGCTTATCCGACTGCAGTGGGCTGCCTCACGCCTCGAGGCCTGGCTTGGACGCCACAAGGCTGAGATGATCAGAGCTGTTCTCTCTCTCGAACCACACAGACGTTGATATAAAAGCCCTCAAAATAGTGTCTTCCGAAGTCCCTTGTCTCCTAGGGTCCTTCTTTCATCTTTCCTCATCATAGAGGAGTGAATACTGCAGATGCCAAAGAAAAGTCAGGAAAGAGACTGGGACTCTGGGGAGACTTCTGTGAACACCATTTAAATAGCCATCACCAGTTAGGCTCCATTCTGAGAGGACTGTGTGAAGCCACGTCTGGAGTTAGGTGATAGGTGAAATCTCATCTTTCGAAATGCGTTGGGTAGAACATCCTTTAGGCTTTCTTGTTGGTGTAAGCCGTTGGGTATCGATTGGCTGGATGACTTGGAGTTTGCCAGTTTCAGGTGGTATTAGGTTTTATAAATGTGACTTTGAAAAAATTTTTACACTGTTTTCAGGGATGATGCATTTTTCTTGGGAAAACAGCCCAACACTTTCAAACAGTGATAAATCATCTGAGAGCATTAGCAGGTTTGGAAAGAAACATTTATTAGCTAACGCTGCCATTTCTTTCCCCACTCAGATTTCCTCTCAAAGAAAATTTATTGCTATGTCTCTCTGACGGAAATATCTCCCATAACACAACTGGATCGAAAACATAGTCAATCCATTGTTTTTGCCTGTCTTAATAACTAAATTGAATTGACCACATTGTTGATCTCATTGATTGTGAAGAAGTCTTCTAAGTTGGCTGGAAAAACAAAACAAAACAAAACAATTAAGCTGAAGTCAGTGACCACATAAAAACATGACTCATGTTCTTTCCAAACTATCCATCTTTATTGATGTATCTAATTTGGAGTGTTGTTTCTTTGTTTTCTTGAGAAAGGTAATTGCTTTAATGACAACAATGTGCTTCATTTCTCTGAAAGTTTTTGTAGTCTTTTGAATCCAGATTCTGGGGTCACAAAATTTGTGATTTTTAACCTTTCCTTTCAAAATAAAAAGGAAGTATTAATTTTTGATTGGGAAAAAAGGCTGAAACGTTCTGTTTCTAGCATAGGAATAGGATAAATCAACCACTGGCATTTTAAATCACTGAATTGCATTCTGCTGAAGCCTTATAGTTTTTTTCCGCACCATTTATTTTTTGCACTGTACAGTCGAATGTCTGCTCCTGGCACTAGAAATCTTTCGGGATATTCAGGGAAATGAAGACTAGATTCTTTAGGCATTTCCATTTCAAGGTAAGGAGAGAAGAGTTTTGTTTATTATTAAATATACCAAGGAAAGTTTTTTTTCCTTTCGTTTTTTTAATTATCTATTTTCCCACCATAGCATATATCTTCCCCAATGCCCATCAGCCAGCCATCTCATCTCTTCCCCCTCCCTCCCCTCCAGCAGCCCTCAGTTTGTTTCCTGAGATTAAGAGTCTCTTATGGTTTGTCTCCCTCTCTGGTTACATCTTGTTTCATTTTTCCCTCCCTTCCCCTGTGATCCTCTGTCTTTTTTCTCAAATTCATCATATAAGTTGCCAAGGAGAGTTTTTAAAATCGATTAAAGTCATGGTTCTTAAACTAGATATAGTAATGATCATGTCTGATTCCATTTTTGATGGTTGTCCACCTAAGGCTTTCAAACCCCATGCCCCTTTCTTCTCTTCTTGCCTCACATGTGGGCAGGTCAGTAGGAAAGCTCTGGCTCTGTTCTCTAACCCTGGTAAAAATCAGTCACTCCTCCCTTTACTCAACAAACCAGTCACGACCAGCTTGGGTATCTGCCCTGCCCTCCACAGAAAGCCATAGCATGCAAATAATGAATCTTGCACACCTTTTTGCAAGCATTGCATCAACAATCTCAACATCAGAACCAGTCCTGGGAAGAGGGATTGTTTCTGTGGTCCTGCAACCACCACAAAATGACTGGTGCTGTGAGCAGGATGGTCTGGGTGGTGACTGCCACCCCTTGAGGGTGGTCTCTTGCTTTCAGCTTGCTGACTGGCCCTGCGGCCTGTTGTCAAGCATGTGCACCGAGCAACTGCCTGCTCGCTAGTGTGTACTTTGAGCTGTGTGACTTTATGCTACATTTGCCACGTCCTACCAGTCCCCTGTTACAGATTTCAGTGACCCAAGTTAAATGTTTTGTAACTAGTACTTAGGGAGAGGGTTATAAGATGGGGGTCTTTCTTAAAGTGTCCGCGGGCTATGCATTTTGGCCAAGACCTGTGTATGGGTCTTGGGCTAAATTATGTGTCTCGACTTCAGCCTAAGCTGTGACTGATGCTGGACTCGGGGGACGACTTACTCTGCGATTGTTGGTGTATGTCTCAAATTGGCACTGGCCTTTGTTCTGTAGGCTGCTCAGGGGAAAAAGACTATCCTTGGCAGTATATGTGGCCCCCCCAGGTGATTGCTCATGTGAGGAAGAGTGGTTACCATGTGGTGTGTTGAGGTCTACACTCCAAGAAGCTGGTGGCTCATTAGGACTCTATAAATGCTTCTGCGGCTGTCTATGCCTCTGTCACCAGAAAAGATGGCAATCCTCAGGATTCTACAGAAATACACCTATTACCCAGACCCTTATGAAAAGCAATTCTAAAGAGCTTCACCCCCAGTCTTAAAGGGCTCAAAGACCATTGCTCTCTTGAACAAACACAAAATGGGCTGACAAAGACTCTGGGTTCTTTTGAATGCTATACCTTATCAACATAACAAGGGGTTAATTTAAACCAAACTTAAGCTCCGGGTCCCTAAATTTAGTAAAGCGATAATTTCCAGGCCCCTTACCCTGATGATACTGATTCGAGGATCTCTGGAGGAAGAAACTTGTAAATGTGTGCAGAACAGAGAGCTCCTCCCACATGCCAAAGCCTATCCAGTATCCACGAAAAACAAAACAAAACAAAACAAAACCAACTTAACAAAAGGAAAAAAAACAAAACTAAAACACATAAAAAGGAAGGAAACAAAAAGGCTACCAGTTGGCTTTTGCACCCCTGTGACATAAGTTTTAAATTAAGATCTACTGAGATGTACTTTAATTGACATTGGGACTCAAACTGTTTTTATACCTAGTGGTCCCATTACATTTAAGCAAGGCACCCCTGTGTTTACAGGGTTATTACAGAATATAAAGTAGAGGGCAAACAGTTATTGCCTCACCTTAACTATAGAAACTATTATCTTGCCTAAATTCCTCATGGTCATAGTGCCTGGTGTTCTAAAATATCCCATGATGGGCATGGATGATTTGATCCAATGAGTAGTAAACTGAAATAAAATTATCTTTAGCCCTGATAATTGGCTTGACAAAATGAGACACCAAAGATCTTCCCCTGTGGTCTCCTTACCCTGTTAAAATACTGAATATGGCCCATTAAAGGTTGAAACAAGGGGCAACTGGGTGGCTCAGTTAAGCATCTGACTTGGTTACAGTTCAGGTCATGATCTCATGGGTCTTGGGATTGAGCCCTGTGTGGGGCTCTGTGCTCAACGGGGGCGTCTCTGAAGATTCTATACCTCTGCCCCCCCCCCCCGCCCTCTCAAGTAAATAAATCTTTAAAACAAAATAGAGGTTGGAACAAGAATCACGGAAATTAAGACCAATCATTCAAAATCTGCTAAGGAAAGGAGCCATTGTTCCTACTGCCTACTCCTTTAATGGCCCAATTAGGCCAAATCTCAAACCTGGTAAGAATGAATGGCACCCAACAATGGATTATTGTAACCTTAATGCCAAGGCACCCCATTAAGATCCCACACCCAGTATTATCGAAATGATGACTCCATCCAAACAGCAACTAGAAAATATTTGCTATTGTAGATTTGGCTAATATGTTCTATTCAGTACCTATTTGAACAGCCCCTCAGCTACAGATCGATTTCATCTTTGAAGGGACACAATATACCTTTACCTGGCTATCTGTTAGGGCATCTCAACAGCCTTACAGGGGATACAATCTTTGCAGGCAAGAGTTCAAACACATCCAAAATTCTCCAGGAACACAGGTAAGGCATCATACTGATGACATTCTCCAAGGAGATTCATTGCACACACTCTTTCAGGACCTACAAATACTCACAGAGGAGCTCTCACAAAAATGGATGAGCCGTTGTGCCACACAGAATATAAGACCTAGACACCTCAGTAAAATGCCTGCTAATTATTTGGTCATACCTGATGTGTTCTATCCCTGACACTGTTGAGGAACAGCTACTGTTTCATCAAATTTAATAATTTTAGAATAATTTGCAAATGTCTGGGTTCCTCTGTCCTTATGGCATAGTTCAGGAGTGGGGTGGAGAGACAAAAGGAGAATTCTGGACCAGAAATACTGTCAAAGCTGTTGGAGAAAGATTTATCCTAAAACTGTTCTGGTAAAATAGATCCTGGATCCCCTATATGCCATCCCTGTCCCATCTGCTGGGGGATCTGAGACACATGTCCTTGAGTGCATGGCAAAAGTCTCTTGGCTAAAAATGTCTTGTCCATCCAGTACTGACCTAAGTATTTCCACCTCTTTAAGTGCTGATTGGGATAGTGATTCTCAGGCCCAGGACCCCAGAGGTTCATCTCATTCATTATTCATGGATTCACGATTTTTCTTTGGGCCACCCCAGTCTAAATATCAAACAAGGTAATGGAAAGATTGTAACTGAGGTCACCAAATATGTAGAAATATGGGAGGTGACTTTTATTTTGGTTTGTTCTTGTAAGGAAATCTTCTGTGTGAATAATCTAAGCTTAATAAAAATATCACCATCTGTCCTAGTGGCATCTCTGAAAGAAAAAAAAAAGGCAACTATTGTCTTTCTTATCATTCCTAATATTGAGAAAAACCCAATGTCTTTTAGGCCTTTTGCAATTCTAGAGGCCAGAGATTTCTTATTTCTAAAGTTTTACTTAAGCCCATTTATATTGCCTCACAAATTGGCTCCTTTTGAGTGAGACCTTTTCCAACACCACTGATTTTATATTAAGCAAGAAATTTTAGTGTGAAAAAGGAGACTTCGAAGCCATGGGTGTCCTCAGGCCTCTTTGGGAATGGGTTCACCCTCTGCCATTAGAGCTACTTCAAGGCGAAAGACTAAGGAAGCGCTGGTTCAAGATAACTTACCTTCAAACCCAGGGTTGGATAATCAAGTAAGATCAGAGCCAGACTTTTCCAGAGGCAGTGCTTAGTAACCGGCATCATGAAAATCGACTGGCTTCTCTGGGCAGACAGGTCATCTTGGGTAATATCCAAGTTAAGAACAAGCTTAAACATGTATTTAAATATCAATTAGTATATGTGCATATGCATGGGGATTAAAATATTTTGGAGATTTCCATCTTAATAAAGTCAATTTCCCTTCTCTTTTTTATATTACTGTTTCATCAAGGATTCGTAATAATTCGTTGAAGATCCTTGGATGACTGCTCCAGGAAATCTGTCTGTGTGCGTGTGTTTAGAGAGATTGAGATTTAAGGCGGTTGAACTGAGAAGAGAAAAATTCCTGTGCATTATTGTCGGACACAAAGTGTTACAAATGCATCTACAAGGCTGCATTGTTGCAAACCAAACCAAACATTTTTAGGATATATTTTATTTTTTCAAGTCACTGGTATTTGCCTTGCTGCAAGCTTAACTGTAATTAGAATTCATGCTGGAAAAGTAGACTTTAGAAGAGCTGTCAGGGAGCTATAGAACAACACTGAGGGAAGCCCTGCTCTGCTAAGCACAGCTGCTTTTCCAACCTTGAGGAACTCAGCATGAAGGCAGAGCCATTGCAGATAGTTGACCCTGGTGCCTGGGGTTAAGGGACATGGCCCCCAACCAGCACGGCACCCATTTTCTACTCACATGCCCCAGACTTATTATTTCTTTAGAACACCCACTCTGCCACTATTCCACTTCCGTCCTGATCAGAAATGGCATGAAGGGGAAATGGAAGTTGGGGAGAGGTTATGCAATCCCTTCAAATGACTCGGCTGTTTCCCAGGCTGTTTTTTTTTTTTTTTTTTTTTTTAAATACTAAGTTCAACAAATGTCCCCTTTATGAGCTGCCTCAGATCCCCTTGCCTTATGGCTTTTCCTGATTATCCAAACTTCAGCTCACAGAAATGTTTCTTTTGTGCTCCTAGGTGATTCTTGCCTACACACTTCACCTAGTACTTGGTCATGTGTTCTTGAGTGACCTTTAAGTGTTTTGTATTCTTTACTTTATCAGATTTTATATTTATATCCCGATTCTGAACAAAGCCTTACCGAAGGCATTGACATCTTAAGATTCTTTTTTCTCCCCCATATAACTGGTTTGAGTGACTTCAAACAGTGGTAGCTCTATAAATATATGTTGAAGGAATAGATGTTGATTAAATTTTGGCTTATTGGATATTTGTAAAAGGAGACTTGAATTTCAGAAATCTTTTGGTGAATACCAGTGAGTTTGACCACATAAGACCAGTAGTATATAAAGGACAGGTGTGTGTATAGTTAATTCAACCCAAAATATGTTTATTGAATGACTACTACATATGCCAGGTATCACGTGAGGTTCGAAGTATGCAAAGATCACTGAGAAATGGCCACAATGTCAAAGATCTCACAATGTAATATGGAGACAGGGACACAAAGAGATGATACTATACATTTGCATGAATTCTAGGATAGAGGTATGTACACAGGAATTTACAAGCAAAACAAAAACTTTGAGGAGCTAAAATAAGATTTGTTTCTCTCATTAAAAACATTAACAAAAGCAGAAGACTCAACCAAACTAATTGCCGGACATATAATTGGTTCCTTTATCCGTCAGTTTTTCACTTTGCAGGCCCATCCTTTACTGTTGTTTATAGATTCAATCTCACTCATCTGCTGCATAAGATCAGATTTCAGACACACAACACTTTTTTTTATTTTTAGAGCTTGACTTTTTCTTCTTTCCCTGAGTGATTTTAGCTAACTGCTTATGGAATACCATGGAAAAATACAAACAAAGTGGAAAAAAAAAAAGCTTCAAAAATCAAGCAAGTTGCACTCCGTTTTTATATTCCATTCCCAGTGGTGGAGAGGTGACTACTTTCCCAGAAAATCTGTGCTAATAAGGAAGAACATTTGTAGAATTTTTTTCCTACCTTGATTTACTGTGTTTGAGATATGTTTAGATTGACTGTTTTGGAAATTCCCTTGACATATAACTCGGGTAATTAAGTGAGACACTAGTTCTCAAAGATCAGCTTCAGCGTGAGGGTGTTAACATGAAGCATCACCAGCTGCTAAGTCCATTTATTGATTGTATTGGGTTGTACACGCACTAATACTGTCTGCATCGAGGATGAGAGGACTGTGTTTGGCCAGAACAAAGGGTACACAGGTACATCTTTATTTCGTGACCCATGATTAATTTTTAGAAGGATGCTGAGAAAATCGTTGCCAGGGTTCTTTTTATAAAGGGAAGGGCCCTGGCTCTGCCCTTTTGTCGTTCTTATACCTACTATTACTATTACAACGCAAGGGTGCTTATGTGGGAGAAACTGCTGGTTTGGTAGGGGGAGCATATGTTTTAAAAAATAAAGCCTATGCATTTTTTATTAAAAATTGCTTTTTACAACAGCAGCATAATCTGCAGATGGGGCAGCTGATATGGCTATCTTGCTGGTTGTTAAAGAGTTTATTCTACATTAAATTGACTCCCGAGGGCTGCATTTTTCAGTGCTGTTACGACCACCAACCTTTCTTATTGAGAAGGTCAATAGGTCTGATATGAAGTCTTGTAAATCATCCACTCACTCTTTCTGTAATATCTAATGTGTCCCAGTTCACATGCCTTAAAAAATTATAAACCATGGCACATACTGTATATCAACCAAATAACTCAGGTGCTATAAATACAGGTTTTCTTTTGGTTCTGGGCAGATTCATCCCATTACATTTCACAGGTTTTAAATGCTTTTACCTCAGACAGGATCTCTTTTAGTATTCAGGTATCAGAGAGTTGGAATACAGTCTGTTTTAAATAGTTTATATGTGCAATTGACCCAAGAGATTAAAAATAGCTCCCTGAAATTCTGAAGTATGTAGGATAAATTCATAGATGCTTTGTCGACTACCATGTTATTAGTTGATGAAAAACAACAAAGTTTTATTTTGATTGTAGGAAGAGGGAGGCATTATACCTAAAGAAAAGGTGATGTGGCATCATGGCATTACATGTATGGTGTGTAATGTATGGATTCTTTACATGTGATGTGAAGGGAAACCATAGTCTACCAGCCTTTTTTCTGGATGGGCTTATGGAACCTCTGGTCTGTTCTCTCCCTTTTTGCTAGGAAAACTGGCTCACATGTATATCTTTTATTACTGGCTCAGAATAAACTAGACACTTTGAGAAAATGGGCCTGTGATTGGTTTACTCATTCATAATTCTTTGCGATTTCTTTGTTCTTTTCTTTTCTTTTAAATATTTTATTTATTTATTTGACACAAAGAGGGAGATCACAAGCAGGCAGAGAGGCAGGCAGAGTGAGAGGGGGAAGCAGGCTCCCCACTGAGCAGAGAGCCCCATGTGGGGCTCGATCCTAGGACCCTGAGATCATAACCCAAGCCAAAGGCAGAGGCTTAACCCACTGAGCCATCCAGCCACCCCTCTTTGTTATTTTCTTGATTGAATAATGGAAAAGTTTGCATAAACTTGTAGCCTTGTGGATAGTTTTCCACATGTTTTCCCAGCCAGTGTGTCTTGAATGACTTCTTTTTTTCTTTTCTATTTTTGTTTTTCAGAGTAATTTTGAGTTATAAATTCATGTCTTAAGCTAAAAACACAGTAAGCCCTGCTCTTTGGTCCTACAAGATGCAATAAAAAGAGAAGAGAGGATCTGGATGTGCATACCTGAATTATGAAAGGCAGACAATCAGATGGAAGCAGAGGCAGAGATTCTGCTCCTAATTCTGTCACTGACTAAATGTGTCAATATGGGGAGACACTGAATTTCTCAAATATAGTAGATCTTCACTATTTGCAGATTCCATATTTGCAAATTCACTTACTTGTTAAAATGTGTATGTAATCCCCAAATCAATACTCACAGTGCTTTTATTTTTAAACATTTTTTTCAGAAGATTTATTTATTTATTTGAGACAGAGGTAGGGGAGGAGGGGCAGAGAGAGAGAGAATCTCAAGCAGACTCCCCACTGAGCATGGAGCCCAACCTGGAGACCTGAGCAAAAATCACGAGTCAGACGCTTAACCAACTGAGCTACCCAAGCGACCCTGCTGATGGTGCTTTTATGGTTATTTGTGGACATGCAGAGAGTACTGTAAAATTTGAATCACCCTAGGTGCACGTTTCCCAGCTGGGATCCAAAAGGTGATGCTCTGCCTTCTTGTTCTATCTCTTATTATGGAAACAAATGTCCTTTTGTGGTCTATTAGTGCCACATTTTCTTTGTTTTGTTTTTTGCATTTTTGTTGGTAATTTTGTGGTTTAAAATGGCCTTCAAGTATAGTTCTGAAGAGCTATCTGGTGTTGCTAAGTGCCAGGAGGCTATGATGTGCCTTCTGGAGAAAAATGGTGGGTTAGTTAAATTTCATTCAGGTGTGGATTATAGTGCTATCAGCTGGGGGGTTCAACGTTAATTAAGCCACAATATGAATTAAATAAGGTATCTCTAAACAGAAACACACAAAAAACAAGGTAATGTATATTGATTGGTTGGTGAAAATGTTATGACCCAGGCTCGCTGGGTCACAAATTCAGTGTTTGTGATGACTTTATAGAACATAACTACCATGAATAACGTGATTATATAATTGTCTTGTAAGGGAAGGTGGTAACATCAGCATCTTACAACATTATGGTAGTTCATCTCAGAATTTTGCAATGTTAAGGGTCAGTCAGGGAAACATAAGCCACTTGGAGTATTTCAAATACAAAAACAACAAATAAGAAAATTAAAGTAGTAAACCATGTTTAGAAAGACTGTGGAAACAAAGGTCAAGGAATCCTCCAGCAAGATTATCAGTCTGAAACATTGAAGAGGGAGTTCTTAAAAGCTTCCTTGGAAGCTGCTTAGAGAAGCTCAGATCTGCTTACAGCTGCCTCTGGAGAAGAGTGGCTTTTCCTTTTCTACCCTTCGAATCTGTATCTTAAATATCTCTTATTAGTTGATGCTAACCCAGGAACCATACAGGGAAGGGATACCGGAAAATGTGGTTCCTGGCTTCTCCACTGAGATTTTCCAAAAAAGTGGTGGTGATACCAGGTTGCCAGAAGAGCGTCAGAACAAGTAGTAGTGGTAGTAGTAATAGTGGTAATACATAGCTACTGTCACAGACTCAGTGACCATTTACAGAAATTCTTCTCTGTTTATATACATAGAACTTTCAGGACCACAGTCCCACCCTGGCTTCAGAGCACAGATCATGATTAACCGGAATCCAGATGCTTTTCCTTCTAGTTTCTTCCATGAGTGCCTGGTGGTATCTCTTTTTAGATTCTCAGAAAAAAAAAAGATCTGATTATACTATCTCCCTCAGACAATGGAACTTCTTGGCCACTAGGTCACCTTCCTGATGGCAGCCACTCTCATGGCCCTCTAGAAGGGCAGACACCCACTTTCTGGAGACAATAGCCTTCAATACCTCGAGGACGATTTGTTCTCCTTAGGGTGATCAGGTATAACTATGGGCAATAGCTTGATAAATTCTTTATCCCAGATACTTCTTCACACCTTAACATGGAAAAAATGTTAAGGTCATTTGTGGAGATGTTGGGAGGGAGGGTCCTTGTAGTTAGTAGAGAAAGTATTATTCTGGGAATGATCAGATCTGAGTTTTAGTTCCAGCGCCTTGACAGCTAACTAATGTCAAAGCCATCGTATGTTTTAAACACAGGATTTGAAGTCCTGATATATGTCCTCTTGGGGCTTTTGAATATTACTTCTGAAAGGTCACTTGAACCTGTGATTAGATTGCAATTTATAATGGTGTAATTCTCTTAAATACAAAAAGGAAGGCTTTGGTATAAAGACCTAGATGACCCTCTCTGAAAGTAAGTAATGGTGTAGGATTTTTCTCTCTTTAGAATTTCGTATTGAGGTTATGGATTCTGGAATTAACAAAATCTTATTTCGATTTTTAAAAAACTGTATTAGTTGGTTGTTTCCTAGATCAGCGAGTGCCTAGAAGTGGTTTACCTTGAGAATTGCTTACTGTACCCCAAATTATTTCAGAATTTCGAAGGTAACTTCATATCAAATATTTTGGTTGTGGTATAGAGTCAAAATGGCTTCAAGTGAGATCTGCTCACATGGACAAGTGCCTGGTTTGTAACAGAGCTTCTTTCTTACCATCTTTCAGTGTGAAAAGGCCCTTGGTTCCAGTTGTTTCCATCACAGGATCATAACTGGCTTCCCCTCATGGCTGATGCCATTTTTATAGTTACCGTCTCTATATAGGTATGTAAATCCCTGTTCCTGGAAAGTCTTGGTAGCTGATAAAAAGCAGTCAGTTTGATTTCCATCCTTTCATGAAAGAATGATAAAAGCAAGTTAGGAAGTGTTGATTATTCAAGTGAAACAGTAGCTCTAAATTCTTTGACTTTCCAGGCTTGTCCTTTAATAGAAAATAATGCTGTAAATAGAAGTGAGCCCGTTAGCTAGAAACAATTCAGGGATTGAATTCAATAAAAACTCCCCTGGGTTTCTGCATGAAAGCTATTGAATTGGGCTGCAAATGAGCACAAAGCACCTTCAAAAAATTTTTTTTCTCATCCTTTCCCATTGTTGAGTCCTGGATTTAGTTTATTTGACAATAATGGGTCTCCATTGACCTACCTAACTGGTATATTTAAATACTTATTTCATTTAAAAATGGGTACTCAAATACCTATTTCATTAAAAAATATGTTGAGAAAGAATGAAACAGCTTGTTCAACCATCCTTCTTAACAGCACCTCTGGAGTCTCTCTGTGCTTTCAACTAAATCCAAACTTGCAGAATTTCATTATGAAAGAATATTGAGTCAATTCAATTACCCTTGGAATTTGTGGTGGTCTGTCGTGTTAGAGTTTCACCCGAGGGAGCTGCAAAGTGCATTGATTTTAATTTTGCTAAACCCACACGAGGCTGTCTTGATTGAGGAAATTTGGAGAGTGGGTCCTGATCATTTTTACTTTTGAAAACTGAAGCGTACCATATACATAGCAATAAGCAGAAAGTGCACTGATTGTAAGTATATAGCTCAGTGAATTTTTACATACGTATTCACCCATTATGATCACCTAGATGAAGACAGAACATTTCCTGCATGCCAGAAGTTTCCCTGTGCTTCTTCCCAGGTAATACTCCCACTCCAAGAGGAAACCACTGGCTGAGTTGCTATCACCATTGATTAGTTTTGCCTCTTCAACTTCATGAAGTGAATCCTAAATGAACCCTGTCCTGTGTACTCTTTTGTGTTTTGTTTCTTCTATTTAATAGAATGTCTCTGAGATTCATCCACATTGTTGCAGGTAATAACTTACTTTGTTTTATTGAGGAGTTAATATTCCATCATTGTGAGTATGCCAGACCTTATTTATCCATTCTCTTGTTGGATGTTTGGGTTGTTTCCAGTTTGGAAGCACCGTGAATAAAGTTGGTATGGATATTCTTGAGTACATCTTTTGGCGGAGCTTTGCACTCATTTCTTTTGCATATATACTTTGGTGCGGGAATGCTGGGCCATTGGGCAGGCGTAGGGTTAGTTTTCGTGAACACCGCCAGGTAATTTTCCAGAGCGATGGCTCGAGTGTACATTCCCATGAGTGGTATAAAAGAGTTCAACCTGCTTCATATCCTCACCAGCATTTGGTACTATCAGTCTTTAAACAAGTTTACTATTCTGGAGAAGGATTGGTGATCTATTCCTAAATTTCATTTAGGGAACATTTCCCTGTTGAATATTGTTTAGCACCTTCTCTTATGTTTATTGGCCATTTGTGTGGGTGTGTGTGTGTGTGTGCATGAAGTATCTATCTGTCTGGTACCCACTTTGAAAAATTTTTTTTGTTTAATCTCCTTCGCAGTGGTGTGTGAGGTTCTTTTTATATTCTGGATGCAAGTCCTTTGTCAGCTTTGTGTATCACAGATCCCACCCACCCCCGCAGTCTGTGACTTGTCTTTCTATTCTTTTAATCATTTCTTTTGATGATAAAAGTTATTTAAGGAATTCAAATTTATCGCTTTTTTGTGGTAGTACTTTCTGCATCCTATTTAATAAATCCTTGCCCATTATAAGAATGGATTAGTTTTTTGATTGTGGATCTGTGGATGTTTTGTAAATTGCATTCAGGAACAAGCAGTTGTTTTGTTTTGCGTTTTTTTTCTTTTTCTTTTCTTCACTTCTCTCTTTCTTTTTTCTTTCCCTCCCTCCCTCCCTCCCTCCTTCCTTTCTTTCTTTCTTTCTTTCTTTCTTTCTGTCAGCATTGTGGATCGTTCTTGCTCCTTTCCAAAAGGGGTACAGTGATTGTATTTATTGCAGATTCTACTCATTTTCAGTGTATTAAAGTCACATCAGTTATTAAAGTGGACAGATATAGTCTTTAACTTGATATTCAGAGTTGAATGAACTTTTCTGTACCCTGATATGAACTAATAAAAACATTTCAGGATATTTGTAAGAGAAGAGGGAAGGAAAATAACCCATAATTAGATGACAGAAGGGCTGCTGAGAAGCCTTTGAAAACTACAGTAATATCTGACCCAAACTTTAAAAAGCAATTTGGAGTTTCCCAGTGAACCCTTTGTTGGAAAGATAGTTTAAGGGATAATCCTAATTCTTTCTAACTATCACATGGGCCAATGGAATAGTAAGTTCATAGACTAGAAGCCAGTCTAGGGGCTCAGAGCATATAAAAAGCAGATATGGCACCGACTGTCTCTTCTCTGATTTCTTACCCCTGAAAGCAGAAACGTCTCAGGACCAGTTAGAACTTGGATTGGATGTGCCAGAAATGGGTACAATGGCAGTGACTCTTTCTGGACCTTGGCTTCACAGCTGCTGGACCACTTGCCCTAAGTTCTCTATCAAACAGCAAAACTAAGGGGCCAAGTTGGGTCAACTTACCATCCATGCTGCCCGTCTTCCACTTGCCTTTCCAGATCCACTCTCTACCCTTCTCCCCACTGTTCTTTGCACAGGTTCTCTCTTGTTGTCTGGTGTCAGCTTGGGTTAGGCCAATAAGGAGCACCATCAGGAGATCAATAGGGAGAAAGAAGGTAAGGTGAAGAGAATTATTCCTTTCTTTCAAGGTTGCAGCAAATTGGCCAGATCCCAGGCCCTAAGGCCATAGTCCCTTTCAGCTGGTTCTTTCCATACAGCGTTTCTTCCAGGTTCTGGTAACTGCTCCTTCCCTTAATCCTTCAGGCTTGGTGCACTTACAGCCCCCAACCCTTACTTGTGTGAGAGCACAGCACTATCTCTGTGATTTCCCTATATACCATCTTTATGAGTCCCTGCACAGAGTTCCATTATTAAACTCTATTCCAATGACCAACTTATAGAGGAAAAAAATTAAAATTGTGTGAGAGGATATGGGCATGGAGGTTACACTTTGACTAATACTTCATCTGAGAAATCCTAATGCACACTCTAGAAGTTCTACCCAGTAAGCAGGTCCCATTCTAGCCCCAAAATAAGTCCTAATACTCTCTGATATATTTCTTCCCTTTTCTTTTCACCTGGCTCCATCTTCAAATCTCAGCTTGAATATTAATTCCAAAGTTACTTTGAGAGGGTTGTATACACCTCATTCTTAGCAAGGAGTAATTTAGAGAACAGAGGTTAAAAAGGTGAAATACATGCATAAAGAATGAATCTTGGAACACTGAAAAAAAAATAAAATTACAAAAAAGATAAAAATACAAACAGAAAAATAAAATTCAAATAAAAAAGTTGAAATAACGTATTTGTGCCTTTGTTTATATATACTCCTTCTGTATCATATGAAATTTGCTCAGTTTTATTTACCATTGTAAAACTGCCAGCTTCCATAGTGTTTGGTACATATGTGAGTGTTCGATAAGCATTTGTTGAGTAAATTAATGATTCATAAGCAACTGAATAATAGCATTCAGCTGTACTGAATCTTTGCAAACAAATCAATCAGGTATTAATAAAAAATCATTTAACTTTGGGTTCAGAGAAAAATAACAGTAAAGGAAACAGAAAAGAAAAGCACTAACTGAAGGGAATCACCTCAAGTATCAAATCTTTTATTTTTTTCTATTCTTTTCCAGACTTCATCTTTTTTGTACACAATTTCTGAAAAACTGCTATCATATATATATATATATATATATATATATATAATTTTCCTCTATCCTTGCATTTAAAGTGTTGTGTAAACATCCCCTATAATGTTAAACAGTCTGAGTAGTTGTGGTTTTTAACAACTTCATCTAATTACATAGAGGTGTCAGACTATGATTGCTCTTTGCCCTGTTGTCTGACATTTAGGTTGTTTTCTATATTTTACTATTATGAATCTAACCTAAATGAATTGATTCATGACACTCCAGTACAAGAAAGGTCACATTTCTTTGTTTTTCTAAATCAAATGGTATTTGGCTAGGGCTCCCACCTGTGAAGGTTAATGAGAAATCCAATCTCAGTCATTTTTGAAACAGCTTCTGTGTCTTTCATTGGTTTTACCAGAGACCTGGAGCTAATGTGGCTCAAGAAAATTGGGAAAGGGCTCGTCATCCTCAGATCCCTTTGGGTCCCTTTGTTTTTCATTACACTCCAAATGTGGAGAGCTAGTCCTCCCTACCTTATAGTTTGGTTGGCTCCAAACGCAGCAGTGATATCTGTTCTCAGAAGCCCCCCCCATTAGTGGCAGCTGATATGCAACATCCCCCTTCCTTCTGCTTCTTCTAAGATCTCAGGTCCTCCTGGAACACTGTGCTCAATCATATACATGGTTTCCACACAAAAACCCACAATCCCAAACACGGTCTTGTTGTCTTCTGCCATTTACTCACTCTTCTGCTTCTTCTGCCTTCCATTCCTGTGCTCTGTTAGACAATTATAATTTCTTTCCGCTATAAGTCAGGCCTCTCAAACCAAGGCTTTAGTGAGACCTTTCTGTAGGGCAGCTTCTGAAATAAAAAACGAAAAACAAATAAATAAACCAAAAAGAACTTATTAAGCTACTTGGAACTCCAACCCAAGAAGAGCCTAGAACTTGCAATACAAAGGCATGGATATCCTTTGTGTGAAGGAGGGAAGGGAAAATTATGTTACTCTTTTAAGGCCTCTGAGAATTTGGCTCACATTTGTACCTCAGTAGATTTTCTAGCTGTGTATGAAACGGTACAATACATATTACGAAGCACATTATTTTTTCTCAAGAAATAGGATTAGTGGGTCAAATTTTATAAGTCAATCTGTTAAAAACAGCTTACAAAGTTAAAAGTGTTGTAAGAAAGGGAACCAAAAGGACATTAACAACAGACAAGGTGGCTTCCACTACTATAAATTGTGTTGTGAGATAATTTAGGAAATTCTTCCATTAAAGACAAGGAGAAAGCAGAAGGCTCATGTGGTTAAGGCAAATTAAGGAAGGCCATCTCATCCTCACCTTCTACTGTCACTGATGTTACAATGATGCTTTCTGCTTAAGGGCCCACAGGACAGCTGACCCCTACTCTGCTGGACTCAGAAGCTCCAAAGGGCAAAAGTGATGTTCTCTGTGAAGATGTCTGAGAGCCATCAAGAGTAGAGTTAAATCTGACTAGAACCTGAAAGAATTGAGACCTCAGGAAGTGAGTTCCCTGCTCATGGCTGCTTTCCTTGGAAGTGGGTGGGTTGTTGGTTCTGGATAGAAGAAACAAGGAGCTGAGAGCCTGTCTGCTGGCCTTATGAGCTTTTAAGAGGAAATATTAATTTGAATTCAGGGCTGGAAAGAAGGTAAAGGGCTCTGGTGAAAAATCTCTGGCTTTGGCTCATACTCCATGGGGTCATACTCTAGGAGTAAAAATAGAGCATAGTAAAGAACCTGGAAGGAACTGGATTTCCTGGAGATCTTTCTTTATTTCTGACCTAAAGGAAGATGGTCCTAGATTGTGAGACTCCCAGAGAGGTGACAGAAACAACACAGATTTTCTTTAGAAAAAGATAATAGAATTTCTAGACTCCAGTTAATTTTACAAATAATTTTGCAAATACAATGTCTGGCATAAGATTTAAAAAGTCGGGCACACAAGGGAATAATGCAACATGACCCAACACAGCAGAATTAACAAACAATAGAGACAGACGTAGGGGCTTCAGATCTTGGAGGGATGAAATTACTGGACACAGACATTTAAAAATATGTGATTTTAATTGAAAACATACATGACCAAGTATTTTATCAGAGATTTGGAAACCATGGTAATCTATTAGATGCAAATTCTCATACTACAAAGGGCAATAATCAAAATTAAGAGCACAAATGTGAGAAAAACAGCATATTAGATATAACTGATATTTATTGAAAGGGAAGATAAGTCAGAAAAATATAACAGTCAAGTAATGAGAAATAAAGAGATTGAAAATACAGAAGAAAGGATTAAGAGACATGGATAAGCAAGTGATAACGTCTGGTATACATGTGATTAGAGATCCTGAAAGGAGAGGAGCAATTAAACAGTAGCAGTATTTAAAAAGATAATGTCATTTTTCTGTAAACTGACAAAACCAAAATTTTTATAGCAGTTAAAGAACACAAAACAAAACAGAACAGGCTGCCTTTAGTGGAGCAATATTCAGATCGATAATTGTCATCGAGTGGAAACAATAGGAAGCAGAAAATACGGAGTGATGTCTACAAATGCTGAGAGAATTCTATATGCAAAACCCCCCAAACCAAAAACCAGTCAGCCAGCCAACCAAATACACACACACACACACACGCACACACCCTCCAAGAAAGAAGGTGAAATAAAGGCATTTTTAGACAAATTATGAAGCATTTATTTAGCAGTAGATACACACTTCAAAAAATATAAAGGGTTCTTCAGGCAGAATAAAAATGATTTTAGATGGAGAATTGGAGTGGTAGAAGGAATATAAAGCAATGAAAATAGCAAATATGTGGCTCTCTCATTAAATAGTAGAATAATCAGATGAAAATTAGCAAGGACACTAAATATCTGAATAAGAATATGAGAAAAGCTGACATACATAAAATACTGATCACAAAATGTGAAGATTTCACATTCTTTTAAGGTAAGTATATGTAGAACATTTATGAAAATATGCTTATGGTTTGAGCTATAAATCACATTTAAATATACTTAAGGCTTAATATCAAATAATATGTTCTCTGACCATAATGATGTTAAATGAGAAACAGCCAATAAAAGATAATGAAAAAAATCCCTATACTTTTTGTGAATTAAAAAATACAATTATGAATAACTCCTGAGTTAAAGAAGATGTTAGAATAGGAATTTGACAATATTTTGAATAAAATGAAAAAAATATACTACATATTAAAACTTCTTAAAGAAAAACATATACCCAAAAATATAAAAAAGAGACTAAAAGCAATGAGATAAGGATTAAAACAAGAAATTAGGGAAAGACTATCCTACTAAATTCAAAGAGAGCAGAAGAGAGAAAAGAAAAGATAAAAAAAAGTAGAAATCTTTAGGGTGCCTGATTCGCTCAGTTGGAAGAACGCGTGACTCTTAATCTCAGGGTCATATGAGTTTGAGCCCCATATTGGGTGTAGGGATGACTTACATAAATAAAACTTTAAAAAAATAGTAGAAAGTTTTAGAATAGACAACACATACAACAGAGGAAAAATACAGCTCACAGTTGGCTCTTTGAAGAAACTAATCAAATTTATAACTCTCTACTACACTGATGAATTAAAGAACAGCGATGGAACAAATAATAACAGAAATAAAAAATAAAGAGGACATTACTATAGATATTAAAGAAATTATCAATACTTACTTAGATATTATGAACAACCTTCTACCAATAAATTAGAATAATTTAGTAAAATACATTTCTAAAAAGATACAACTTAGAAAATTGGTGCAAGAAAAAACAGAAGATGAGAAGAGACTTGCAATAATTAAAGATTTGATTCTGGCTAGATAGTTTCAATGGCTAATTTTAACAAAATAAATATAAAATATTAAAGAAGAAATAACACCAACTTTATGCAAATGGTCCCAGAGAACAGAAAGAAGGAACAAGCTCCAATTGCTTTGTGAGACTGGCATGTTCTTGATATCAAAACACAAGGACATTACAAGAAAGGAAATTAAAGGCCAGTTTTATTCATCAACATAGATGTAAACATTCAATATATAGTCAGATTGAAATGAGATCTACATGAAAAGTACATTCTGACCAAGTTGGATTTGCTAAAAAAATTCAGGTTCTGTTTAACATGAAAGAAAAATCAATATGGTTCACAACATTAGAAGGAAATTAGTATATAGAAAGAAACAAAGGAAACAGAAAGAAACGAAGAAGAAAGAAAAAAAGTTGCAATGAATTACAGCCTATCTATGTGGAGCAGTGACCAGGTAGGGGTGACTTTGTCCTCTAGGAGACATTCAGCTGCCTGGAGGTATTCATGGTTGTCACACTCAGGGAGTGCTTCTGCTCTTGAATGGGTAGAGGCCAGACATACTGCTGGCCGTCCTACAGTACATAGGACAGCTCCTATAACAAAGGATTATGTGCCCAAATTGTCAATCATGCTGAATTGACCAAAAAAAAAAAAAAAAAAAAAAAAAAAAAATTCTTGTTGTAAACAAGTAAATAGAATGCCTTGAGAAAACCAGAGACACACAAAAAAATACTCAGAATTTAATAGAATTTAAGAATATTTCAAGCAGGAAGGCACCAACAAGTTTTCTATGGGAAAGAAGAGAATACAGACAACATTGTTACCAGATAATTTCATACGTTTAGAAAATGAACTTGGTTATGTGCACTGACCTGCCCTCTACACTCACTCATTAAAAGGTCTGTGGGGTATTAAAAGGATCTTGCTGGTGGAGAATTGTCATATTGATTGAGTAAAATAGTCTTAGGGGAAATTTCTCAGATGTTTGATACAAATGGCAGTTCCCAGGGCATGGGAAACATCTTGCAACATTTCCTTCAAGAGGAAGTCAGGCCTTAATTATGTCAGCGATCCACTCAAAGATACATAATCCATGCTCTTCCCTGTATGGTGCTCAGAAAAGTAATTCTTAACATTAGTTTTGCATGGCATTAGAATTACCGGATTTAACAAATAAAAATACAAGATGTCCAGGTAAAGCCTTCACTGTTATCTGAAATTCACTGAACTGGCCATTCTGAATTTTATCTGGTTAATTTAATATGCATTTTAATTACTTTTAATTTGCTTTTAACACAAAGAATATCTTTAGTGTATTAAATTTTTCTAGCCTCTTTACAACGTCTTTCTTTAAAGAAAAGCCTTAAGGTGCTGTCTTTCTACCCCTCTATCTCTCTGCCTTCCCTACCTTACAAATTCCATTTAATCAACATAGAATCAAAGTTCTTGATCCTCTAATTTTCTTTATTTATATATCGGTTTTGTGGGAATGATTTTAATTTAGGACTTATTCCAAATATGAATTCTGACCTTAATATATAGTATTTCCCTGTAAGAAGGTTGAAATCAGCTGTGGTATTGGGACAGTGAGGTGTGGTGCAGACTTAATAAAACACAAAACAACAATACCTGCTATCAAAGAAAATCTCTGGACCACTTTGTTTCAGAATCACATGTGATATTTAGATGGGATTCCTGGGCCTGAGTCAGAATCTGCATTTTTAACAAACACCCCAGGTGAATCTTAATATGCATTAAAAGTTTAAACATCACTAAGCTAGAAATTTTCAGTTGTGCAGGTGTCCTCAGTACTGGAAAGTGTTAAATTAAAAAGTAATGGTTTCATTAATTTCATTTAATTTTTATTTTTTTTTGTTTCTTTTTTTTTGTTTCATTAATTTTAGACTTCATTTGGAAATATGATGATTGTTTCACAAACCATTCTGAATCCATGTCCATGAATTCCCATTTCTTCTTCAGAGCCCAGATGAACTCCCCTTCATACACCATTTATTTTGTCCATTCACTCATTTGTTCATTCATTCATTCAACAAACAATGACAGGTACAAGCTTCTGTGACTACTTTAAATGGAAATGTTATAAATATAAACCTTATCATTACCCTCCTGAAGGACAGTGTCTTCATATTTTACATTTCTGTCTTTTTCCACATTGTTGGCAGCCAAAAAAATACAGCTTCATTTTACTTATTTGTTTTCCTGTCACCTGTGGCAAATATTTAATTTGTTACTAAATGACATTTATGGTCTTGAACTTGCTTGTTTCTGTGTCCTCCACACACACTGGGGTCCCAGTATGCATTGACGATATGTGTGTATGCTTATCAAAGTGCCCTTAGGAAATGAAATAACATGTGAAACTCATTTTTTATTTTCCAGCAAACTTCATAACATTCTCCTTGGTTCTATCCTTTGGATAGATTTCTAGTTTATCTTATATGTGAGAAATGACCTTATAACCTGTGTGTGACAGTTGTTTGGGTTTTATTAAGTGCCCTGCTAGCTGGCGATATAGGAGCATTACTCATAGATATTTGTTTGCTACCCCAGTAAGCCAAGAAAATTTATTTTTATATATTTAACTACAGTGTCTTTCTTCTCCTGCATGTCATTTAAAAGTAGTTCATGGAATAAGGAGAATACTGCCAAGTCTCGCTTTAGAGGTGAGAAGGAGATAAGATTGCCATCATGGGTCCCAGAGGTGAAATTTTGTAATATTCATATCTTCCAGGACAAAGTGAGCTTGATGAAAATTAAATATAAATTCAAACTAAAAGGAGTTTCTATTTTTTTTTTTCCTATATGCAGAGGAACAATCAGCTCACCACCCCTACTTCCTTCCCCAAAGGGTCAGTGGGAAAGGTCCTGCAGAATGCTTCCATGATACCATCAGAGGGGCACGCGTACAAGAAAGCAAGCCACTGCCATATAGGGGGAAGGGTTTTTGTTGCTGTTTTTGAAACAATGACATCTTAGTGGCCATACCAAAGTTCTGTCTAATTTCTGTCATCCATATGTAGTTTTTATGTCCAGGAAATTCATTAGGACTTCAAAAGCAAATTCTTAATCATACACTCTTTTCATATATTGTACTGAGACTCAAATCCGGTATTTTACTGATGATCTCACACTATCCAACAGGGACAACTTTAATGAAACTGTATTATTTTGATGTAACTCTGTACACTGATCCCAAAGCAAATATGATCATTATCCATTCTCAGAAAAGATTTGTACGTTACATTCCATTTCTCTGGCAGTTAGATATGGCATTTGGTTATGCAAATGTGTAGGTGTGTAATGCATGATCTTACGTGTCAGGATGTGGCTGTGTAGGAGCAGAAGTTCAGCTAGTTCTCACTCTAAGTCTTGCCCAGGACCTCTTCACATACCCATTTGGATCCAAACATGCTAGTGGAGACTTGCTCTTCTTTTTTGTTTATTTGTTCTTGTTCACAAAGATACCTGGATATAATAAGGTATGGGAAACAGTCAATGAAGCTGGTTAGAGGGCTGCCTAAGAGGCACTGTACTTAGAAATTGACAGTGAAATTTAGGCTTCAGATCTCTCAGTAAACTGGGACAAATGCCTCAAGTTCTCTGAACCTTGGTTTTATGACCTTAAAGTAGGTGTAATCGTATCCTGGGTATGTTACGATATTTGAATTAAAGGCAAAGTGTTTGTAATAACCAAAGATTGGCAACATCATAAATGATATTCATAGGGGTCTGAGCACATAATGGGGTGCCCTTAGCCATAACTAAAGCGAGACTTCAAAGTGAATACAAATTGAAACAAATGAACCTACTTCTAAACCAGACTAGAGATATAACCACACCCAGAGAAATCCCCCATTGATTTCAAATGACTTTAGAATTCTGCTTACATTTTCTGGCATATATTCTAAGGACAATAAAACCTATTAAAAATATTAAACATCACTCAGTTTTATTATTAGTATTAATAATATTGGTATTATTATTTTGAAACTGTCTTTGCTGATGTAGGATAGAGCAAGAATAAAATATTAAGGTCAGCAGGAAACAAAATTTGAAATATAAGTGAAAAGAGGTATAAATATAGAATCAAAGAAATGAAGTTAAAACTCTGAAATGTTAAACTTGAATGGGAAATATCGGTATGAACTTGTGATGTTAATATATGTATATTTTCTAGCTCTGTCCACTGAGAAAGCCTAGAATCATAACGCAGGAGCGATGAAACTCTTGATGTCTTAACAGTGGTTTCTAAACACCTTTTGTACTAAAAATTCTTGGAAATTAGCTGTTTCCAGGTTTAGGATATTTTGTGCCAGAAGGTAAGAAAGTAAGCAAAGAAGTCATATCAAAAGGATATGGGAACCAATTTGAAAGGAGTCCAGCTAATCAAATTTGATCATCATGAATAATGTAATTAATTGAAAGTTATTGAATATATAAAATTTTATGTCTATATCGATACTAGCAACAATAAAACAGAAGACTAAACCCTCATTTGTACTCATTGGCATGTACGATTAAATTCACTCCTTACTTTGGAAGTTGGTAATTAAAAGGAAAGTATTAAGCATTTATCTTACCTTTTGGCTAGGACCATAGTTCAGGATAAACAAATAGCTTCAGGTGAAATTCTCTCAAGAAGTTTCCAGAGCAATGCCAACTAAAATGCAGAAGGAATGATGGAATTTTTTAAAAAAAATCATTTTTTTAAACCCCTAATAAAATATTTGGTTCAAACAAGTATTATTACTTGATGCTAAACCATGAGACAAAAGATTTCGTATGATGCCAAAGCATTACACTATAAATGGCTCGCTAATCCCAAAGGGAGAAACTTACCTTGGTAACAGAGATCCAAGTGCCACCACTTTCACCCAGTGATCAAACTTACAGCACTGCTGGGGAAAAGCCAACATCATGGCCCTTCCCCTGTGTGTACTATAAGTACACAGCATCCCTCAGAAAATAGTCTTGCCAAACATAGTTAACTCTAATTCACACCTTATTTACAGAAGATATAGGGGCCAGAGGAATGAGTAAATGATACCCCAGGAAATACTTGAACATGTACGGACTATGGGACATTCATCAGACAACTGGCCTGATGTCAACTTTGTGATGGCTAAACGGGTGTGGGGTCAGAGTCTCAGTGACTGGAGTAGCACTATGAACACAGTCTCACATGTCTTGGGCGTATGTCCTGGGACACACTGCATGTTTATAGAAAATGCGTGGTCAGAGAACCTCAAATACTCCAAAATGGGCTAGCAATAAGCCTTTCTTTTCTTAAAAATCAGCATATACTGAAACCTACAGCTACATCTTTCTTTCTTTTTTTCTTTTCTTTTTTTTTGAATGGTGCTATTTTGGTTAACATAATGACAGTTCAAGAATGATAATAGAAGAGCAGTTATTTTGTCAAAACATGTTTAAACATAGAAAATATCTGTTGAACTTCTATGCTGGTAAGACATTAAAATATAAAACTTTAAAAAAATATTTTATATATTTATTTGACAGACAGATCACAAGTAGGCAGAGAGGCAGGCAGAGAGAGAGGAAGGGAAGCAGGCTCCCTGGTGAGCAGAGAGCCTGATGCGGGGATTGATCCCAGGACCCGAGATCATGACCTGAGCAGAAGGCAGAGGCTTTAATCCACTGAGCCACCCAGGTGCCCCAAAAATGTAAAATATTTTTTATGTTTTACGCTTATAATTCTGTGAATGTTGAGTTTTGTTGTCATTATTACAATAGAAGGGGTTTAGTAAAGTTAGACTTTGTGTCTGGATACCTTCTTAAAAATTTACTTTCTTTTCTAACAATATAAGTGTAATAAAAGAATATATAAGTTTTATATTTTTGTATCATAAAATTTACACGTGTGCATTATTATCCCCACAATATTTTAGGTTCCTCAGCTTCATGCTTTTTCATGTGGGAATGTTTCCACTAACCCTTTAAAAATTTAAAATTCAATCTTCTGAGTTGTCTGCATATCAGTAACCTTTCCTTTGTGTGTCTGTATATGTAAGGCTTATTTTGTTAATTTAAAAATTTGTTCATGAGGGCAGCAAACTCTCTGAGCACCAAAAATTGAAGTTATAAATAAATTTCTAAGGATGGATGTCTGAACAATCAATGATAGTTTTAAATGAAGCCTAACTAATAGGAACCATTATGATTTCAAATGAGTTGAATATAAAAGGAGACAGAACAATAAATGAGATCCCTATTAATAAACATATAATGATAAGGCTACTATTGCAAACACAAAGTCAACCTCATTCAGATCAAGCTTGCAGCTAATTTATATTTCATGCCTTTTATTAACTGATATCTAATGAGAATTACTCACATTTTTCACAGTCTCACATCAAAGTCTCCTAATAAAACTCTGCTCTGTTTTGCATGTGAGTTGCATCATTTCATAAAATTTTCAGCAGTCTTTGACTTGCTAAATAAAGTTGTCACTCAAACCTCATTTCCCGCCTGAGCACAGGGAAGCTGAATGGACAATGCATTAATCCTGCATATTGTCTCCGCTTGATGAGGTCTCCAAGAGATCTTTGTCCTGTCACCTTTAATGGACTCTGTCTAATGGACTCATTAGTGAATTTCTTATCATTTTTAGGAGAAAGATGCAATCTTACAATGCTGTCCTTCATGCATTTGGAAATTATTATAATTTATTCCTTAAACACTTATTCAAAAATTAAGAATGAGGAAAATCTACTTTATTTGGGTACCGTAATATTGTAACAATGACATGCTGATTACAATGAGGGGTCTAAGAATACTATTTCATGCTGATTACTCATGTTATATTCAAAACTAGTCGTTAAAGCGGACAACACTCTCCAACTCAGTAGCTTAGTATTACACCATAGTCAAAAAATGTGCAGCTGGGAAATGGAGATTTTCTTGGCTTCATTTATCTATAAGTGCAGAAAACTAATAATAATTGACTTCTTGATATCATGCAAATCTCTCTAAGTTCATGCTAGGGGGATTTAAATTTTAATATTATTTTGCATTGCATTCCAATAATGAATACTCATGTTTGTTATCTTACACCACACTCTTCCTTCTCTTTCCCTCAGCTTCTCGTGTTATTTTGGTTGATAAAATTCATATAGATGGGTGGTTGAGGGGGTGGTGGAGAAGATGGATATTAGACAAATACTTAATTCTGAAAAAATCAGAATGATTTACTACTTTTATGGTGCTTGTGTGTGTTCTTATACCCTCAATTAATTTGTAACAACTTGCCACTCATAGGCCAATCACTTGAGCAAATAGGCTAAAGTTTCATTGCCTGGTTTTCTTTGATCTCCAACATTTTAATGGCTCTTATATTTAATAAGAAAAAATGTCTAGTGTTAATAATCTCCATAATTCAAACATATTTTCCCTTTGCTTGAAAACATGATTTGACTTTTTATTGATAATTGCCTGACTCCGTTCTCTGATGACTGGAGGAAATGGAGAGTTAGTGTGTAGCAGCTACATAACCCCAGGCTGGGGGGAGGGGTGGTGATGTGGTGGTGATGTGTGTGTCCGGGGGGTGGGGGGTGAGGTGGTAAGAAGAAGGTGTAAAGAACTGGGAGAGATATACCTGAAGTCAAGTTCTGAAGAGAGACCAGCGTTGAGCCTGAGTCATCAGATCAGACAGATTGTCTGTTAGATAAAAGGCAGTCTGAAAGAGGGTGGTAGTTAGTGGCTCAGCTTTCCTGGATCCTGAGACAATTATCTCTAGTGGGCAATTAGATTGTGTTTTGGAGAAACTCCAGACACAAAATGCAAATCTCACAGTGTATATTTTTGTTTGTTTGTTTGTTTGTTTTAAGATTTTTAGCACACCATTGACAGAACAAACGTTCTAAAAAGGATTTGAGATGACTGTCATTTTTGGAATAGGTCCTTCAGCAACTTGCCTTATAATCTTTCCACGTGTTACAGAATTTTTTAACTTCTCAGTGTTCATAAAAGACAGTCTTTTTTTTTTTTTTCCTCCCCATTTTCTGAGCTTTGAATGAAGTGTTTTCTCTATCTGGAATGTCATTCACCTTCTTGTTTGTCTGATAAGCTCTTACCCTTCCTTCCTGATGCAATGCCAGTGTCACCTCTTGCAGGAAGCTTTCCTTAAGAAAATCCTACACAACTCCATGCCCAGAGTTCTCTGTTCTGGTATGGTAAGTTCTGGTATGGTAAGTATTCTGGTATGGCAAGTTCTCTGTTGAAGTACATAACTTCTTTTCTTAAGATGTTATCGCTTATTATCATTGAAGAAGTCATTGGGGTTAACCAAGGTTCAGTCTCTCATGACGACCAGCATGGTTAATAATCGTATTACATTTCCAACAACCTTGGTTTTTCTACTAATATGAAAGTGGGAGGAGGTAAAGAAAATAAAATGTGAAGTGATGTTGCTAACTTTAGCTCTGTTAATTGGTATTTTTATTTTAATATTTCTTTTGTTGCACTGGTGCATATGTGCTGCCTTTCCTAAATTGAGCTAACTCTGCCATAAATTTCAGAACAATTTTTGAACAGCTGAAATGTTTATTGCACTCAGTGTTTATGCAGTGCATAGTGTAGGGAGTGTGAATGCAAAGAAGGAAAGGAACAAACCACCATCTGGTAGGTAAAATGTCTGTGATGAGAAGTTAGTAGAAGCAGCATCTAAAAATGAGGAGGAATGGAATAGTGTACTTTGGGAGAGTTGAGAAGTAAAACTGTGGGTAAATTAATGATTGTGGTTGCTTTCAAGCTAGAAGTAGAAATAAACATTTATATTTGGTGAAAATAAGGAAGTCTAGTAGAGAGATCTATGTGCAACTCATATTTCAACTAGATCTCTTTAGTCTTTGTATAGACATTTCTGTTCCTTCCCCAAGATTACTGAAAATTACTGAAGGGAGAAAAAAGATATTCTCATGATCAACTTGGCTTTGACTATTTGCCTCCACTGAATCCTTGCTTTCTTCTATGCCTTCTGGTAATTTCTTTCTCCCTGTCTTGGTATTATCTCAAATATAGGACTTAAACTTTAATTCATTTCATTGGAAAAACAAACAGAACACTTTTAAGAGACAGGTAATCTACAGACTTTACTGAGGGTTGGGAAAGAGCAGATTTACTTTTCATTAATGCAAAGAACTTGAAATTTTAGTCATTCTTGACCTTGAATGTTACTTAAACATTATTACACTCCTAATTATTCCATTTCTCTTTTGTCCCCTGTTTTATTCCTTCTCCTTTCAAATCCACCCTCAAATTCCCTGGTCATTTATAACAGAAAGTAATTTCACTCTTTCTATTATTGCATTGTCTCCTGTTAACTCATGCTGTGAATCTTGTCATTTATACCCAGTGCTAACAAAGATAGTCTCAGCCCTATGGGAATTATGGCCCTGGCATTAAGGAATATTCATTTTGCTCCAGAGTGAATGAAAAGATAACTAAGTAACTGAACTTCATTCTTTTCTCTTATGATCTTTATTTAAAACATAATATTTTAATCCATATAAATTAACAATGGTGCCAGGTAATAGATACAAAAATGCAAAATTTCAAGGACGTATTCCTTGACATTTATGGAACACCCCAAAAAGACAGAATTCACAGTGTCGGGCATCCAATAAAAAGTTATCAAGTTTGTAAAGAAGCAGAAAAAATGTAACACACAGTGAGGAGAAAAATCAATCAAACTGATCCAAAAATGAAAGAGATGAGAATCTATTGACAAGATCATTAAAGAGCTCTAACCTCATTTTAAATATTCAGAAAAATAGAGGAAAAGTTGGGCATGAAGATGGAATGTGTTCAGTAGAGATATGGGAGATAGAGAACATACCCATGTCAGAATTTTAAAGGTGAAAACGGTATGTGAAATGAACTACATACCACGTGTGGTGAATGGCAGATTAGACATTCAAGAAGAAAACATTAGTGAACTTGAGAAATTGCAATAGAAACTATCCAAAATGAAACACAAAGAGAAAAGAGAAGAATAAGAATTAATAGAGCATCAATGAACCATGAGCGAACTTCAAGTAGCCACACAGTCATGTATTTGGAGAAACTGAAGGAGGTGCATGAGAGGTGTGGATGAAGAAAACATTTGAAGAAATAATGGCCAAAACTTTCTGAATTTGATGAAAAGTATAAACTGACAGTTGGAGGAAGCTCACCGAACCTGAAGCACAAGAAACATGAAGAAAAAGCCACACTGATGCCTCAGAATCAAATTGCTTAAAACCATGACAGAAAATCATAGAAGCAGCCTGAGGGGGAAAAGAATACTTTATGTAGACAGACTCAAAGGCCAGGATGAGAGCAGATTTTTTATGTGAAAGGAAGCAAGCTAGAAGACAGTGGTGCACTGTCATCAAATTAACGAAAGCAAAATACCCAACTTGTCAAACTACAATCTTTTCCCAGTAAAAATACCTTTCATGAATGAAGGTAACACTTCTAAGAGAAATAACATGTAATCAACACAAAACCATGTGCACCCGTGCTCATAGAAACATTCTTCATCATCACCAAAAACTGCAAACAACCTAAATGCTCATCAGCCTGGTGAATGGAAAAGTGAATTGTAGTCGTACATATAATGAAATAACACTTCACAATGAAAAGGCACAACTCTTTATATTTACCACAAATGATGAACCACAAAAACATTATGCCACACAAAAGTAGGCAGATACAAAAGACTGTATTGTAACATTCTGTTTATATGAAATATCTAGAAGGGGCAAACTTATAGACAGAAGACAGAAAACCGATCACTGGTCACCTAGGACTGAAGGTTAGGGCAGGGCTTAAAGGGGAGTATTGGAAGTTTTTGGATGCTCGAAGTGTTTGAAACTGGATTTTAGAATAGTTGGGTTATTTTATAAACATACTAAATAATAAATTTATTGAACTGAGTACATATGAGAGATGAATTTTATGTTATATAAATTATACCTCAATAATGTTGTTTAAAAAAATGAGGGTGAAATAAAAAGACATTTTCAAACATAGAAAAACTGTAAGAATTCCTTGACAGCAGATATGCCCTTCAAAAAATGTTAATGGAAGTCCTTTAAACCCAAGAAAAATATAACCAATCAGAAACATGGATCTACATAAAGGAGATCTTTAAGAGATAGTTTATAGTTTAAAACCAAAATAACAATAACATACTGTAATATTTATAGATGTGTAAGAATAAAATGCATGACAATAACACAAAAAATCAGGAGATTAAAATGTAAGCATATTGTTTTAGTGTTTTTACACCAAATGTGAAGTAATTATTACATCACCTGTTGTAGGCTTTAATAAGTTAAAAATTTATTATAAATCCTAAAGCAACCCACTAAAGCAACACTAGAGTTCTAGGAAGGAGCCAAGAAAAGAGATAAAACGAAATCATGAAAGTTACTTGATTCAAAAGAAAGGCAAATAAAGAGCAAAAGGAAATGAAGGAAAGATGGGACAAATGAAAAATATCAAGATGACAGATTTAAATTCAGCTATATCAGTAATAAAATTGAATGTAAATGTGTAAATATTCCAATAAAAAGGCAGAGAATGTCAAGTTGAGTAAACCAGAATACCCAATTATGTGATGCTCATAGGAAATATACTTTAGTACAAAGACACAGGTAGGTTAGAGTAAAAGATTGGAAAAAGATACACCATGCATGCTAACACGAAGGAGAAGAAAGCCAGTGTGGCCATATTATTATCAGACAAAATAGATTTCAAGACAAAGATATTGTAAGAGTTACAATCTCTGGAAGATTATAAAAAGACCAGTTCGTTTTGGGGGGGGGGGGGCGCTGGGTGGCTCAGTCAACTCTTGGTTTCAGATCAGGTCATGGTCTCCATGTCCTGGAACTGAGCCTCCTGTCAGGTTCTACTCATTGCAGAGTCTGCTTGAGATTCTCTCTCTCCCTCTCCCTGTACCCCACCCCCACTCTCTCTCAAATAAATAAATAATTTAAAAAATCTGTTCATTATGAACATGTAACTATCCTAAATATTTGTGCAGCTAATAACAGCTTCGAAATATATGAAATGAAAACTGCAAGGAGGAATAGGCAAGTTTACATTCAGAGTTGGAGATTTCAATACCCAATATCAATAGCTGATCAAACAAGTAGACAGAAAATCCGTAAGATATTGAAGATTGAAAAAACCCTGTCAACCAACTTGATCTACTTGACATTTAGAGGACACTAAACTTATCAGCAACAGAATAAATATCCTTTTTAAGCACACTTACCATGTTTACAAGGTGGACCAAATTCTGGGCCATCAAACAAGTCTCAAAAAATTTAGAGGATTCAGATAATAGAGTAAAAGTCTTTAAAAACAGAATTGAATATAAATCAATAACAGACATATATTGTATAATCCACAAATATTTGAAGCCTAACTGCATACTTTTAAGGAACACATAGTCAAAGGAGACCTCAAAAAGGAAATGAGAAAGTATCTAAAAGAGAATGAAAGGGGTAGAAGCAAGATGGCGGAGGAGTAGGAGACCTAAATAGCATCATGTCCCAGGAGTTCAGCTAGATAGTTACCAAACCATTCTGAACAGCTATAAACTGAACAGGAGAGAGAAGAGCAGAGCAGCAAGTCTAGGAACAGAAAAGCCAATGCCTTATGGAAGGTAGGATATTTGGAGAAGTCAATCTGAGGCAACATTTGGGAAGACAGACTGTGGGGGCATGGGGTGGCTCTCAGCAAGTGATGGAGGAGCAGAGCACTAAATTGGAACTTTTAAAAGTCTGCTTTGCTGAGGGATATCGCTCCAGAGGCTAAGCAGGGGGTGGAGCTCTTGCCGTGATGGTGTGGCATCAGGACTCGCAGGGTCACAGAAAGACTGGGGGTGTCTGAGTGAGGCAGAGCTCTCAGGTATCAGAGAGGGGAAACCAGCTGCAGAGACAGAACTGTAAAGTGGGCCCTCAGCTCGGGATTACCTTAAACTATGATCCAAGGCACAGTCAGGCCACTGCTCTTTGAGCAGGGACCCAACAAGCAGCAGTAGCAGGGAGATTCACCCTCCTCGTCCTGGAGGAGTGGCACACGAGCATGTGGCAGGAAGCTGCTCAGTTTGCAGTCTCTGAACGGGGCATGTGCCAGAGATAGAACTGCTTGATCACAGGCCAGGTGAGCTCAGAACATGGCTGGAGAACAGGGAGAAGAGAAGGATTGACTGCTTTTCTCTGAGGGTGCACTGAAGAGTGGGGCCCTGAGCTCTCAGCTCCTCTGGGACTGGAGATTGGGAGGCCGCCATTTTCATTCCCATCCTCCAAAGCTATATGGAAAGCATTCAGGGGACAAAAAGCTTCTGAGACCAAAACTGCACAAATTCCTTAGCTTGGCTCCTGGCAAGGGTGGTGCAATTCCACCTTGGCCAAAGACATTTGAGACTCACTGCAACAGGCCCCTCCCCCAGAAGATCAGCAAGAACATCCAGCCAAGACCAAGTACACTGATCAATGAGAACTGCAGAACTCCAGAGCTAGGGGAAAGCAACACATAGAATTCATGGCTTTGTCCCCATGATACTTCAGTCTTTCAAAGTTAAAATTTTTAATTTTTTTTTCTTATTTTATTTTAAAATTTTTTCTTTTTCCTAATTTAACATTTTTAAACTGTTTTATCTTATCAATACCTTTTTAAAAATCTTTTTAAATTTTCATTGTTATATTCATATTTTATCCCTTCATTGTATTTAACCTTATTTTTTGTATAGATGTGGGTTTTTTTTCTTTACGATTTTGGGATACAGTTTCTTCTAATCAAAATATACCTTAAATCTAGTGCATGACTTTGTTCTGGTCTCCAGCCTGATCACATTCTTTACTCTCTCTCTCTTTTTTTTTTTTTTCTTTTCTTTTTTCAACCCACTTCTTATCTTACCAATTCCTTTTTAAGAATTTTTAATCTTCATCTTTACTCATATTCTATCCCCTCATTGTGTTTACCCTTACTTTTAATATATGTAACTTTTCTTTTCTTTAAAATTTTGGGAAGTAATTTCTTCTAACAGACCAAAATACACCCAAAATGAAGTGTGTGGCTCTTTCTATTCACCAGACTAATATATATATGTATATTTTTCCCTCCCCCCACCCCACCCCCCCGTTTTGGGTCTCTTCTGATTTGGTTAGTATACATTTTTCTGGGGTCATTACTACCCTTTTAGTGTTTTGTTCTCTCATTCATCTATTCTTATTTGGATAAAATGACAAGGTAGAAAACTCACCACAAAAAAAAAAAAAAAAAAAAAAAGAACAACAGGCAGTACCAATGGCTAGGGGCCTAATCAATGTGGACATTAGTAATATGTCAGAACTACAGTTCAGAATGATGATTATCAAGGTCCTAGCTGGGCTCAAAAAAAGCATGGAATATATTAGAGAATCCCTTTCTGGAGAAATAAAATCCTCTCTGGAGAAATAAAAGAACTAAAATCTAACCAAGTTAAAATTTAAAAAGGCTATTAATGAGGTGCAATAAAAAAGGAGGCTCTTACTCCTAGGATAAATGAGGCAGAAGAGAGAGTTAGTGATATAGAAGACAAAATGATGGAGAATAAAGAAGCTGAACAAGAGACAAACAACTACTGGACCATGAGGGGAGAATTTGATAAATAAGTGATACCATAAAATGAAACAATATTGGAATAATTGGGATCCCAGAAGAAGAAGAAGAAAGAGAGAGGGGGCAAGAAGTTATATTGGAGCAAATTATAATAGAGAATTTCCGTAATATGACAAAAAGGACAAGCATCAAAATCCAGGAGGCACATAGAACCCCCTCGAAATCAATAAAAATAGGTCCACACCCCATCATCTAATAGTAAAATTTACAAAACTCATTGACAAAGAGAAAATCCTGAAAGCAGCTCAGGACAAGATATCTGTAACATACAATGGTAGAAATATTATATTGGAAACATATCCACAGAGACCTGGGAGGCCAGAAAGGACTGCTATGATATATTCAGAGCACTAAATGAGAAAAATATGCAGCCAAGAATATTATATCAAGCTAGGCTGTCATTGAAAATAGGAGAGATAAAAAGCTTCCAGGACAAAGAAAAACTAAAAGAATTTGCAAACACCAAGCCAGCCCTACAGGAAATATCTAAAGGTATCCTCTGAACAAAGAGAGCCTAAAAGTAACATACCAGAAAGGAACAGGGACAACATACAGTAAGAGTCACCTTACAGGCCAAACAATGGCACTAAATTCATATCTTTTTTTTTTTTTTTTACTAAATTCATATCTTTCAATAGTTACCCTGAATGTAAATGGGCTAAATGTCCCAATCAAAAGACACAGGGTATCAGAATGGATAAAAAGAAAGATGCGTCGATATGCTGTCTACAAGAAACTCATTTTAGAACCAAAGACACCTCCAGATTTAAAGTGAGGGGGTGGAAAACAATTTACCATGCTAATGGACATCAAAAGGAAGCTGGGGTGGCAATCCTTGTATAAGATAAATTAGATTTTACGCCAAAGGCTATAATAAGAGATGAGGAAGGACACTATATCATACTTAAGGGGTCTGTCCAACAAGAAGATCTAACAATTTTAAATATCTATGCCCCTAACATGTGAACAGCAAATTATATAAACCAATTAATAACAAAATCAAAGAAATACATCAATAATAATACAATAATAGTAAGGGATTTTAACACCCCCCTCAGTAAAATGGACAGATAATCTAAGAAGAAGATCAACAAGTAACAAAGGCTTTAAATGACACAGTGGACCAGATGGATATTCAGATATATTTAGAACATTCCATCCCAAAACAACAGAATACACATTCTTCTCTATTGCACGTTGAACATTTTCCAAAATAGATCACTTCCTGGGTCACAAATCAAGTCTCAACTGGTACCAAAAGATTGGGATCATTCCCTGCATGTTTTCAGACCAAAATGCTCTAAAGCTAGAACTCAATCACAAGAAGAAATTTGGAAAGACTCAAATACATGGAGACTACAGACCATCCTCCTGCAGAATGAATGTGTCAACCAAGAAATTAAAGAAGAATTTTTAAAAAATCATGGAAACAAATGAAAATGAAAACACAACTGTTCAAAATCTTTGGGGCAGAACAAAGGCAGTCTTGAGAGGAAAGTACATAGCAATATAAGCCTTTCTCAAGACACAAGAAAGGTCTCAAGTACACAAGCTAACCCTACACCCGAAGGAGCTGGAGAAAGAACAGCAAAGAAAGCCTAAACCCAGCAGGAGAAGAGAAATCATAAAGATCAGAGCAGAAATCAATGAAATAGAAACCAAAAGAACAGTAGAGCAAATCAACAAAACTAGGACCTGATTCATTGAAAGAATTAAGATTGATAAACCCCTGGCCAGACTTATCAAAAAGAAAAAAGAAAGGAACCAACTTAATAAAATCATGAATGAAAGAGCAGAGATCACAACCAACACCAAAGAAATACAAACAATTATAAGAACCTACTATGGGCAACTATACACGAGCAAATTTGACAATCTGGAAGAAATGGATACATTCCTAAAAACATATAAACTACCACAACTGAACCAGGAAGAAATAGAAAACCTGAACAGACCCATAATCAGTAAGGAGAATGATACAGTCATCAAAAATTTCCCAAAAACAAGAGCCCAGGGCCAGAGGGCTTCCCAGGGGAATTCTACCAAACATTTAAAGAATTAATACCCATTCTCCTGAAACTGTTCCAAAAAATAAAAATGGAAGGAAAACTTCCAAACTCATTTTATGAGGCCAGCATTACCTTGATCCCAAAACCAGACAAAGACCCTATCAAAAAGGAGAATTACAAACCAATATCCTTGATGAACACAGATGTGAAAATCCTCACCAAAATACTAGCCAAGAGGATCCAACAGTACATTAAAAGGATTATTCACCATGACCAAGTGGGATTTATCCCTGGGCTGCAAGTTTGGTTCAACATCTGCAAATCAATCAATGTGATACAACACATTAATAAAAGAAAGAACAAGAACCATATGATACTCTCAATAGATGCTGAAAAAGAATTTGACAAAGTACAGCATCTCTTCTTGATCAAAACTCCTCAAAGTGTAAGGATAGAGGGTACCTACCTCAATATCATAAAAGCCATCTATGAAAAACCCACAGCGAATATCATTCTCAATGGGGAAAAACTGAAAGCTTTTTCCCTAAGGTCAGGAACATGGCAGGGATGCCCACTATCACCACCGCTATTCAACATAGTCCTAGAAGTCCTAGCCTCAGCAATCAGACAACAAAAAGAAATAAAATGCCTCCAAATTGGCAAAGAAGAAGTCATACTCTCACTCTTTACAGATGATGTGATACTTTATGTGGAAAACCCAAAAGAATTTACTCCAAAAGTGCTACAAGTCATACAGGAATTCAGTGAAATGTCAGGATATAAAATCAATGTACAGAAATCAGTTGCATTTCTATACACCAACAACAAGACAGAAGAAAGAGAAATTAAGGAGTTGATCCATTTACAATTGCACCCAAAACCATAAGATACCTAGGAATAAACCTAACCAAAGAGGCAAAGACTCTGTACTCAGAAAACTATAAAGTACTCATGAAGGAAATTGAGGAAGACACAAAGAAATGGAAAAACCTATGCTCATGGTTTGGAAGGACAAATATTGTGAAAACGTCTATGTTACCTAAAGCAATCTACACATTTAATGCGACCCCTATCAAAATACCATCATGGAAATAGAACAAATAATCCTAAAATTTATATGGAACCAGAAAAGACCCCGAATAACCAGAGGAATGTTGAAAAAGAAAACCAAAGTTGGCGGCATCCGAATTCCAGACTTCAAGCTCTATTACAAAGCGATAATCATCAAGACAGTAGGGTACTGGCACAAAAACAGACACATAGATCAATGGATCAGAATAGAGAGCCCAGAAATGGATCTCCATCTCTATGATCAACTAATCTTTGACAAAGCAGGAAAGAATGTCCAGTGGAAAAAAGAGAGCCTCTTCAACAAATGGTGTTGGGAAAATTGGACAGCCACATGCAGAAGAATGAAACTGGACCATTTCCTTAAACCACATACAAAAATAGACATACAAAATGGGTGAAGGAACTCAATGGGAGACAGGAATCAATCAAAATCCTTGAGGGGAACACAGGCAGCAACCTCCGAGACCTCAGCTACACCAACTTCTTCCTAGGAATATCACCAAAAGCAAGGGAAGCAAGGGCAAAAATGAATTATTGGGACTTCATCAAGATCAAAATCTTTTGCACAGTGAAGGAAACAGTTAACAAAACCAAAATATGACTGGTAGAATGGGAGAAGATATTCACAAATGACCTATCAGATAAAGGGCTAGTATCCAAAATCTATAAAGAACTTCTCAAACTCACACCCAAAGTACAAATAATCCAATCAAGAAGTGGGCAAAAGACATGAATGGACATTTCTCCAAAGAAGACATCCAAATGGCCAAGAGACACATGAAAAAGTGCTCAACATCACTCGGAATCAGGGAAATACAAATCGAAACCACAGTGAGATACCACCTCACACCAGTCAGAATGGCTAAAATTAACACATCAGGAAATGACCGATGTTGGAGAGGATGCAGAGAAAGGGGAACCCTTCTACACTGTTGGTGGGAATGCAAGCCGGTGCAGCCACTCTGGAAAACAGCATGGAGTTTCCTCAAAAAGTTGAAAATAGAGCTACCCTATGATCCAGCAATTGCACTACTGGGTATTTACCCTAGAGATACAAATGTAGTGATCCAAAGGGGCATGTGAACCTGAATGTTTATAGCAACAATGTCCACAATAGCCAAACTGTGGAAAGAACCTAGATGTTCATCAACAGATAAATGGATAAAGAAGATGTGGTATATTTATACAATGGAATAGTATGCAGCCATCAAAACCCCCCAAATCTTGCCATTTGCAATGATGTGGATGGAACTAGAGGGTATTGTGCTAAGTGAAATGAGTCAATCAGAGAAAGACAATTATCATATAATCTCCCTGATATGAGGAATTTGAGAGGCAGGGTGGCAGGTCATGAGGGGCAGGGAGGAAGAAAGTGAAGCAAGATGGGATCGGGAGGGAGACAAACCATAAGAGACTCTTAATCTCACAAAACAAACTGAGGGTTGTTGGGACGTTGGAAGGTAGTGAGAGGGTGGCTGGGTGATGGACATTAGGGAGGGTATTGTACTATGTTGAATGCTGTGAATTGTGTAAGCCTGATGATTCACAGACCTGTACCCCTGAAACAAATAATACATTGTATGTTAATTAAAAAATAGAATAGAATGAAAGAGAAAACACAACATATCAAAATTTGTGAGATGCCACTTGTGTAGATAGTAGCTCCTCAGATATGTCCATGTCCTAATCCCTAGAACCTACAAGTATGTTACCTTACACAGCAAATAAGACTTTGTAGATGTGATTAACTTAAAAGATCTTGAGGTAAGGAGATCTTCTGTGTGAATCCAGTTCTTTTCTTGTGCTTCTTTGTCCTCTGTATTTCATCTTGGCTAAGAATCTGTTCAAATATTTTGCCCATTTTTTTATTGGATTGTATTCTTATTATTGGATTTTGAAAGTTTTTCTCATATTCTAGATATAAATCCTTCAAATATTAACTGGCAAGTATTTTTTATCAGTGGAAGTGAAAATATGCCCAACATCATTAGTCATTAGGGAAATGTGAATAAAACCACAATGGTAGGGGCACCTGGTTGGTTTAGTCAGTTAAGCATCTAACCTGTGATCTTGGCTCAGGTCATGATCTCAAGGGTCGTGAGAGCAGGGAGTCTGCTTGAGATTCTCTCTTTCCCTTTGCCCCTTCCCCCACTTCTGGATGTGCTCATGCTCTCTATCTTCCTTTTTAAAATAAATAAATAAATCTTCTTAAAAAACCCTGCAATGATGTAACACTACTCATTTGTTAGAATGCTTAAGATTGAAAAGATTGATTATACCAGCTGTTGGCAAGAATGATGTAACTAGAACTCTAATACTCTGTGTGAGAATATAAAATGATGTAGCTGTTTTGGAAAACAATAGAGTGGTTGCTTGAAGTGTTAAACATACACAGACCATACAACCCAGCCATTCTACACATAGGTATTTACTCATGAGAAATGAAAGCCTATGTCCATACAAGGTCATAATCATTAATGTTCATAGAAACTGTATTTGTAATAGCTAAAAACTCGGGGGGAAAACCTAAATGCTCATCAACAGGTAAGTGGGTAAACTATAGGACATCCACACCCTGGAATATTATTCAGCAATAAGGAAGGTTAAACTGTGATAGAAGTAAAAGGTAAAAAGGTAAAGAAGTAAAAAGTAAAAAGGTAAATTTCAAAATAATTATACTGAATGAATTAAGCTAGACAAAAAAAGACCTTGTATGGTTTAATTTTTTATATAAAATTCTGGAAATTGCAACCAATTTATAGTAACAGAAAACAGATCAGTGCTTTTCGGGCATGGAGTACAGATGGCAATGCAGCAGAGAGGAATTACAAGGGAACACGAAAATTTGTTAGTGATGGGCACCTTCCTTATCTTGATTATGGTGATTATTTTATGGTTGTACACATATATCAAAACTTAACTGATTATACACTTTAAACAAGTTCAACTTATTGTATCTTAATTATATTTCCATAAAGCTACCAATAAAACACACATAATGAGGTCCACACCCACCCACTAGCTTGACTGTAATAAAAAAGAATGAAAATACTAAGTGTTGGAGAAAATGTGTAGAAATTGGAACCCTCATCCATTGCTTGTGGTAATGCAGAATGGTTACTTTGGAAAACAGTTTGGCGGTTTCATAAAATGTTAAAAGCACAGTTGTCATTTGACCTAGTGATTTCATTCCAGAGAAATAAAAACATACACCCATGAGACTTGTAATGTAACTGTTCATAGGAACTGCATCCCTAACAGACCAAAAAATGGAAACAATTCAAGGTTCATCAACTGGCAAAGGGGTAAACAAAAATGTGGTATATTTGTACAAACACTACTCAACAATAAAAATGAAAAACTATGACATGCAAAAACATGGATAAACCTAAAAATGCACACTTAAGTGAAAAAAATCCAGACATGTAAAACTATGTATTACACCATTCAATTGAACATTTCTAGAAAATGCTAAACTGTAAGAACAGAAAGCAGCTCGACGTTTGCCTAGGATGAAAGGAGGAAACATCCATGACTAAAAATGCACATGATGGAACTTTGAGGAGTGATAGAAAGGTTCTAAATCCAGAATGCAATAGTAGTTGTGTCACTATGTAAATTTACTAAAAATCATCCCATATATTTTAAATGAGTGAATTTTATGATATGTCATGTATGCCTCAATAAAACTGTTAATAATGTCCTCCTAAAAAAGGAGGACCTATCATGTGCCACATATTGGGTGATGCAAAGAAAGATCCAATAATTGAAAAAATAAAAATTTGGTTCAATAGTGAACTAAATCCCTTCCCGTTCTCCCTAATGGAATTCATTGTTAGACATCTGAGGTTTGAAGGCTGTAGGTCTTGGCACAAGTTTCTATGCTGTTCCTTGTTCTTAGCTCATTCAGGAAATAAGCATCTTCCTCTTTGTCCTGCCAGAGGTATTTTTTTTCCTAACTCTAAAAAAGATGTGGTGTTGCAGTTTTTCCTGACTTGCATCAGCTTTGGATGGATTTATTAGACGATGGTTGTAAAACAGGTACCCAGCGAAAGGAGCTCGATACCATCTGTATAGGTTTAATGACTGGAAAGTTCTGTCTGCTACTTCTCAACTGTTCCCCCTTCCCTGTGTTCATTAGTTTTGTGTGCCATAAATGTAACCATTCATGTCAGTGAGCCGGTGAGTAAACTCACCCATTTCAAGTCTGCCAATTAAATGGAAGACAAGTTCAATTTCTTTGGGGAGGGAGAAATGATAAAATTAGCACCATATTCCTGCCCATTTTTTTAAATGTAATTTAAAAAGATATAAACTTTCCCTCTTCCAAATATACCATTCTCTGAGAAGTCCTGTTTCTTCCAAGAACTTTTAGAATGCTTGATTTAGAAAGCTGTGAAGCATTCCAAAATTGCATTTGTGCATCACTGTTATATATTGAAAAATATTGGTTTGAAAACTGGTTAATCTTGGGGTGCCTGGGTGACTCAGTCAGTTAAGCATCTGCCTTCAGCTCAGGTCATGGTCCCAGGGTCCTGGGATTGAGTCCCGTTTTGGGCTCCTTGCTCAGTGGAGAGGCTGCTTCTCTCTCTGCTTGTCACTCTCCCTGCTTGTGTTCTCTCTCTCTGTCAAATAAATAAATAAGAAAATCTTAAAAAAAAAACAAAACAAAACCTGGTTAATCTGAAGCATTAGGGAGCTTATCAAAATGTCTTAAATCATTTCTCTTGGATAAATACCCGGGAAGGGAGTGGCTGAGACATATGGTAGGTGTACATCTAACTTTACAGGAAACTTCCAAACAGCTTTCCAAAGTGACTGTACCATTTCACATTCCCACCAGCAGTGCATGATGGTTCCAGTTATTACAGCAAATGGCATGAAAGCTCTGAACGGTCAAATGTTATAACTAGAAGTACACACACATGCACTTACAAGAGGGGGAATGACTTAAAAATTCAACGTATTATATAATTACGTGTTATAATTTATTTATATAAAGTACATATTATGTAGCTGAGTTACTTTAGCCGCCCCTGGCTTAGTTAACTGGAGCACGGAACCTAGTTGCTCAGTCGGGTGACCAGCAATAGCATATGTGGAAGCTAATAATTTGAACTAAGACAGCTGGGCCAGGAATGATCAAGGAGAAAGAAATAGAAGACTGCATTCATAGCCTGTGGGATGAACTAATTTGATGTGCGGGGGTCAAGGAAGGGAAAGAATAAACAATGATTCTGAGATTTGGGGCTTCAGCACCTAGAAAAGGCATTAATAATGCAAAGAGATGTCAAGAGGAGATTATTTGTGGGGAAGATAACATATCACTCAGATATGTTATTTTCATAAAGATTTCTAGATGGCAGATCTGGAATTCAAAGAAAATGTAGGATTAGAATGCAGATTTAGGGAGCTGCATCTGTAGCATTTTTTTTTAAGGGTTTATTTATTTATTTGACAGAGAGACAGAGATCACAAGCAGGCAGAGAGGCCGGCAGAGAGAGAGGGGGAAGCAGGCTCCCCGCTGAGCAGAGAGCCTGATGTGGGGCTCAATCTCAGGACCCTGAGATCATGACCTGAGCCGAAGGCAGAGGCTTTAACCCACTGAGCCACCCAGGTGCCCCTGTAGCATTATTCTGAAGAGATGGGGAATCAAGATGGCAGAGGGAAAAAATGTGGCTTGCTGAGCTCTAGGACAGGACAGTAAACAGCACTTATATGAATGAAACTGTATGAAGAGGGATCTCAGCGACAGAGGAAAAAAATTAAGATTGTGGGTTTCTTGGGAAGCTAAGGAAGGAGAGAAGCCAAATCAACCCAGTGCTTTAGAAACCTTTTTTTTTTTTACATTTTTAAGATTTTATTTATTCATTTGACAGAGAGAGAGATCACAAATAGGCAGAGAGACAGGCAGAGAGAGGGGGAAGCAGGCTCCCCGCTGAGCAGAGAGCCTGATGTTGGGCTCATCCCAGGACCCTGAGATCATGACCTGAGCCGAAGGCAGAGGCCTTAACCCACTGAGCCACCCAGGAGTCCCTAGAAACCTGTTTTTAATATGTTTTGCAAAATGATTTGATGGAAAATCATACAATACATGAGTTTTGTGTTCGGAAAGCTTTTTTTTTTTTTTTTTTTAGAATTAGATTCAAAGAGACTGATTATCACTAAGTGATCTGGGAGAAGGGCCACTGTGCTTAGGTAACAAGGTTCGCAGCATTTTGATCTGGAGTTATTTACAATTTACCAACCCAGGAAAGGTTTCAAAGAAACATAGGGTTGTGGCTGGTTGAAACTGTGTAGCCAACCTTGGAAAACACACACACACACACTCTGAGTGAGGAACATGTCTTTTCTCAAAGTAAAATCACGGTATGGCATGGTTAAGAGACTTTTTTTTTTTCTCTTTTTGATTCCCAGCATTTTGATTAGTAATTAGAGATGACAATTAAAACCGTAGTCTCCAAGGTAGAGGTATCATCTAATGACAACAATATTTGCTGATTCAGGCCTCATTGCCCCCAGTGCGTGCTAGAGGATCGCCAGCAGCCTGCATTTCACCTCAAGCTGTGTCTTTCTCTCAGAGCAGACATTAATTTAAGATGTTACTGCTTATGTCATCAGATGTTCTTATTTACAGACTGCGACCCTGTTAATTTGAAGCCCGTGATTATAATCATAATTTTTATTGGCTCATTTGATGAACACATAGCTTCCTTGCATTCCTTGTTTGCCGGAAGCTTCATGAGAGGATCTGACCGGTGGTCTTATCGAAGCTTTAGGAAAAAAAAAAAAAAATCTGTCCTGAAAACAGCTAAAGATGACTAGTGATAAACATATGGAGCATCTCTGAAAATGTCTCCTGTATCAGTAGACTTTTGGATTAAATTTATTCATGTGTTATCCCCTTCCCTTGTTCACCCCCTCACCTTGTTGAGCACCACGTGCCTGCCGTGCTGCTCGCCTGACCTATGCAGACTGCCGGGGGTGTGTGAAGATGAAGAAAGCCGTTTCGGACCTTTGAGATATTCCTACTGAAGCAGTGCGCGAAGTTATCTAGTAGAATATATATTTTCCCCCCAAGTTCCACTTGAGGCGGTTGTTCAGAACTGAGAATGTCATTTGCCGTATAAATTGGACCTGAGCTGGTTCATGTGATGAGTCAGCCACAAGCCTGTAAAACCTGCGACGTGGGCTATTACCGAATCTAATCCTTATGTGAAATCATATGTATTTAAGGAGAACGCCAAGAAGATCACTTCTCTGCAGTCATAGAAAACCTGCCCTTTTTCCACTCCCCTTCTCTTTTGAGAGAGGGAGAGTGAGACCCACAGCTCCAAGAGGCTGGTGGGAGTCCAGCTGGGGGAGCCCCAGGCTGAGTGAGGGCTCTTGGCGGGAGAATCCCACTAGAGGACAGCTGTGTATACCCTGTTTAGCTTTTGAAAAGAAAAGGGAGTGTCTGTTTGTTTCTCTTTCCATTTCTCCAAAGAGAGTCCAACATTGGTATGCCAAGGCAGCATATTCCAATTCATACAGGACTTGATCTGTCGAGGCAACGTCTTTTAGGACTGACCTTGCTAAATTTAGACAGAGCCTGCTCAGTTTTCTCAGGTTCTGGGAGCTCAAAACTACTTATTAAAAACCTCTCAGTTGGAAATAAGACCGTAGATCTGTCGGCCTTTTGCTGAACCATTAAGCCATAGATAGGGCTTTTACTGAGGAGGGTATAACTTCAGTTGTTGAGAAGGAGATTATTTGCAGTGGTACCTATCACCATAGTAACTGGATTTTCAAGCAGGGCTGTGGAAATGGAACTTAAAAGTCACACAGAAACAGGTCTACCTTGCACTGGCTTCAAAAGGATCATGTTGGAGGGAGGCAAAGATTCACGGGCAGCGCACCATTTGATCTATGATTACTCAAAGGCACAGGGGAAGAGGAAGGCAATATGTGAGTTCCTATCAACATGTTGCAACATTAAGAGAAAAACAATATGTATCCCACCACTGACTTGCGGTAAGCGAACAACCCAGTGAACAGCCTCTTCTCTCATAACTTTGTGGCTTGAGTTAAGGCAGCATTTGTGAACCTAAAACACGAAACTGACATTAGATTTGATTCTTTCAAAAATTTAACTAGCATTCTAGAACTTATTCACCTTAAAACAGCAAATATTTATTGTGTCCTACTGGGTACTGTGTAGTCATTGTAGGGGGGAGGGTACTTGATGCTAGAGTAAAGGTACAAAATATGGGTAATAAAATTTTAGTGGGAAAATCAGTATCAAATTTTAGAACTAAGAGGAAATGGAGATTATGAAGTTCTTAAATCTTAAATATGAGTGGGGCTTTAAGAGAGATCACTTGCAATGTCTCTAATTGTCAAATGAGGAAGCAAAGTTCCACAGTAATTGAGGAAACTGGTAAAGGTCACAGAGCTTGTTTTAGGTGGAACTGAAGCCAGAAGCCAAATATTCTTACTTTTGAGAGAATATTTATTTATTTTTTATTTTGAGAGAGAGAGAGAGAGAGAGAGAGAGAGCACGTGCCCATGAGCACATGCAGGTGATGGGAGGAGTAGAGGGAGAGGGAGAGAGAGATCCTAAGTAGACTCTATGCTGAGCATGGAGTCCATCGTGATTGGGGCTCAATCCCATGACCCTGAGATCATGACCTGAGCCCAAACCAGGAGTCGGTTGCTTAACTGACTGAGCCTCCCTGGCATAACAAATATTCTGACTTTTGAATCAGGAGATTAGGTGAAATATAATAAATTAAAGATTGAGAGAGTCTATCCAAGTTACTCACAATTTAAAGAGGAAAACAAAATAAATACTCATGAAACAATAAGAACTTAAATATAAGAGTGACAAAGGTTTAGAATTAAGGGTGAGTTCTTTATAGATCCTGGATATCAATCTTTTGTCTGTACTGTCATTTGCAAATATCTTCTCCCATTCCGTGGGTTGCCTCTTTGTTTTCTTGACTGTTTCCTTTGCTGTGCAGAAGCTTTTGATTTTGATGAAGTCCCAAAAGTTTATTTTGGCTTTTGTTTCCTTTGCCTTTGAAGACATATCTTGAAAGAAGTTGCTGTGGCTGATATCGAAGAGATTACTGCCTATGTTCTCCTCTAGGATTCTGATGGATTCCTGTCTCACGTTGAGGTCAGGATGTTCTCATGGAATTTCTTTTTAAATTCCTTATTACTTTTTAAGTCACATGGCTTCTACAAATACAGGTTGCAGGGGTACCTGGGTGGCTCAGTCGGTTAAATGTCTGAGTCTTGATTTAGGCTCAGGTCATGATCTCATGGTCATGGGATTGAACCCCTCATCTGGCTCCACACTCAGCATAGATCTGCTTGTCCTTCTCCCTCTGTTCCTCTCCCCCCCCCCACTTGTGTTCTCGCTCTCTCTTTAAAATAAATAAAATCTTAAAAAATAAAAGTACAGGTTGCATTTTTTAAGAAGATAAACAATACAGGAAAACATTGGGATGGTTATAAAAGACATGCACAGATTAATTAACTGAAACTTGGTGACTTTTCCATTTTTGCAAGTCCTTTCTTCCCTCCCTTTTCCCCTTCATCCCACTCTTTCCCTCTACTCCACTTTTTGTATTGTTCTTCCTTTCTAAATAAGAGGAAATTTACATTGCAGATGAAATTGATAACCCTTGTTTCTCACTCCCCATTTAATTTCTCTCCCAGACACACTTCCAGGCAACCACTATCATGAATACATTTTTCAGTAAGTATCTATTGAACCCCTACAGGATGTCAGGCAGAGTTCTAGATGTTTGAATTATATCAGTTAAAAAAAAATCTATCCAAGAATATTTTACATTTTAGAGGAAGAATTTGATGTTTATCCGGTTTTAATTTTTGTGCCTATAAATACATGTGCACATGAATAGTGTTATTTCTATTTCTGTGTGGTTTTTAAAATTATGTTCAGTTAGCCAGTATATAGTACATCATTAGTTTTTGATGCAGTGTTCAACGATTCATTAGTTGCATATTTCTGTGTGTTTTTACTTATTTATTCTTATTTTACTTATTTTTTAAAGAGTTTATTTATTCATTTGAGAGAGAGAGAGAGAGAGATGCAGAGAGAGAGAGGCAGAGGCAGAGGGAGACTGAGCCAGAACCCCGACATAGGGCTCTATCCCAGGACCCAGGGATCATGACCTGAGCCAAAGGCAGATGCTTAACCATCTGAGCCACCCAGGCACCCCTTCTGTGTGCTTTTAAATGCATCCAATTTGTATCCCACTCTGTGTATTAATCTGAAGCTTCTTGCATTCTCAGCAAGATGCTTTTGAGATCTGCCAATGTCAGAGAGAGATCAAGTTTATTTTTAGCTGCTTTGAAGTATTGATATATTTTATCTATTTATTCCTCTATTGAATGTCGTTCAGAATATATTAGGTGTCACCATTGGAATAATGCTGCCGTGTTATCCTTGTAAGTGTCTCCCATTGCACATATGTAAGTCCCTTCAAGGTATTTTACCTAGACATGGGTTTGCTGGGTCTTCAGGTAAACTCATTTTCACTTTTCTAGATGCTACTGAATTATTTATTCTAGTGGTCATACTATTTGATACTCTCATCATCAGTGGTTTTCATCTAGAAAGTATAGATAGTCCACAGTCATTTAATCTCTTTTTTGGTATAGATCAGAATTGCATGTTTTTGTTTTTTTTTTCAGGGAGGAGAGTATTTGTGTGAAGAGCACTTTGAGAATTCTGCAGTCATTGCTGATTTAGTAAAGAACAACCTAAGATCCACATCCTAGAAAATGTCTATGAAAGTAATTTTTATGTTATGGGAGAGAAATCTTAACTCCCAGTATTAATAAATAGGAAAAGCTGGGCTCAGTCCTTCCTTATGAAAGTTAGTTGGCTGAAATAAATAAGCCCAAACCTTTGGAGAAGTGAAAGTGTGGGTGATACAAAAATACTAGAAATAATACAACATGAAGGAGGGTGCAAGTGTATGTGAAAAATCTAAAATTGCAAGAAGATTGTCTAAAAATTAGATTCCAGGGAGTATTTTCCAAATGGTGTTATAAAACTGATGTCTATAATTAAAACCATCTCCTGTGCCAAAAAAATAAAAAAGATTTCTTCTAAATACTGGCAAACAGCTTATGCTGAGAAAGAGTTTGAAAACAAACTTCAAAAAATAATTTTTTAAAAATAAGAACACACTTTCTCTAATCAAGTAAGCACAATTCATATTTAAGTTGAAATTATTTGTAATTCAGAGAAAATTATCTATACAATTGCTGGGTATTAAACTAAGAGTATCTGATAGCAAAATTTGTTGAATGCTCAATTATATAAATTACGTTCTTCTATAGTCTTTTTCAATGATCTAATAAATCCTTGAATCATCTAATGATTTTTGGAATCGTGGCAGAGACAAAAGTTTGACAAAAGATGTTTTTGAATCTCAATGCCTTTTGTCTTTCCCATCCCCTAATTTGTTTGAGGAATAATTGACAAATACATTATTTTGTATCTTTAAAGTGTACTATGTGGTGATTTGACATTACACAATGATTACACGCCCTTTCCTTTTTGATCTCAAAAATCCATGGTCCTGGAGCACTATGGCTAACAATTTTTTCCATAAGAGAAGTACGTGATATCAGGCAATGTCTCCTACCCTCAAGATGATAGAAATTCTGTAAGGAGAAACTTGTCTAAATTTTGGTGCAAATCTTGAGCAAGATGCTAGTGAATACCTAGGAAGAACTTAGTGTTTTCCTAGGTACAAGAAAATGAACCATCCACCTGGATTTGCACCATGGGAGTTTTGAGTATACAATGAATTTATGGTTATTAAAGAGCAGTACCCAGAGCCCTGAGGGTTGATACTTCTCAGTCATCACTCATAATCTCTCCTTGTGAACACAGCCTGCTGTGAGCCCATTCCTGAACTGGTCTTGGGGGAAGAAGACCACAGTCAATTACCCAGGTATCTTAGGGAGTCACACAAAGACTAACGTAAGTCAAAAGGCTAACCCTTCATGTATCTGGTCAAAGAAGGATGGAGATAGCTCACTGTGTTTCTCTTGGACCCGGAGGGGTTCTGGAGAGCATCTGAATATTTCCCATGCTACAGAGAGTGATATGACAGCAGTGGAAGAAGATTTTGTAGACCATAGCATTGCATTCTTTTTTTTACGGAGAATAATATGGCAGCAAGAATGCCTGGAATATGTGATTAGACATTGGATGAGAAATTAGATGTCCTTCAGACTCCAAAACCTGGAGACTATCCAGGTTCAAGGGCAGCTGGAGGAGCTGACATGAGTAAGATTCAATTGTGTGAACCTTCTCAAAACTAGTACACCACCACAGGAGCTGCAAGGGAAATAAATCTGACTGAGAAAAAGTATTAATTGACTGAGAAAGCTCTGTATTATTATTATTTTTTTTACTCTGAATTGACTAAAATTAAGTTGCTCTCATTGGGTAGAAAGGAAGTTCAATAGAAAATTAGCACAACTGTAGAAAATTAAATTGACATGATTTGCACATTTGAGTTCATAGCCTGAGAAATCTGTATTCATCTCAGAATTTTAACTCTGAGACCTTAATATTCTTGATAACATATATTTATATGACGGGACCAAGAAAGATAAAAGAGTTGGAAGCACTGATTAGCTTCTGAAACGTTACTGAACTGAGTCCACTTAAAATTTTAATTTCCTAATTCCTACAGGTTAAAGGATAACATGAGCTAATACATTATTATGTGTTTCTGAAGACTAATAGCAGGAGACTTTGTAAAAATTCCAAATCGGTTCCAGTGAGTCACATTTTAGAAATGTGAATTTTTTAACAATTTTCGAGATTAAAAAACCTGATTTGCAAATATAAAGATGTTTCAGTTTAACAGAAATCTCAAAATATGCAACTTCTTTTATAATGAATATAAGATGGCTTTGAGTTCCCTTTTATGCTCATTTATTATTCATTTTCATAATTCTAAAACAAGAACAGGAGTATATTTTCTATTGTATTGTTTTATCAATGTAAGTATAACAAATTGCAATACTTACTTCTTTTTCTGAAACGTTGTGTTCTCGATTTTACATAGCTAATAGCATACCCATTTGGGAGCTTGGCTTAATATGATCATAATTTGAAAAATTCAATGGAGACTGTCAAAACTTGAAATGCAAAACAATATTTATGGATACCATCAAGAGAAACACTGCTTCCCCCCCCCCCCCAGTAGTTCTTGTGGTTCAGTTTCTGAGGCAAATACTGTTAGTTGCTTATGCTTTTTGTTATTCCCTTCTTTGTCCTAAGGAATCCCAAGTTTGCATCTCCCATAAATCCACCAAACACAATACTAAGAAGTGACGTTTTAAGAAAATTTCCCTGACGGTCTGAGGATTCCATAATAGGGTCATGCAATAGAATATGAAAATTCAGAGTTCAATGAGAAAAATCAGCACTCCTAGATTTCAAGTACCCTGGCCTTCCTAATTTTAAGTTATCGCAGACCAGCTTCTCAGCCTCAGGCCTGGGGATGTATGCCTGTGGCCAGTTTAATTCCTTGGGACCTGGCCTCTTCAAACTCGTCCTCCAACCCTGGACTCCACAGTCCCTTGGCCCCTGGTCCCAGATCTTTTTCCATCATATAGTTGTTATTCATTCTCTTCATGGGAAACTCTCTTGCTCCTTTGACAGGATCTGACCAGGCCTCCAACCTCACACAAAGCATATCTTTACTGTTTAGGAATCAGGGCATAAAATGTTGTTCCATAAAATGGAAACCAAAAAGTTTCTACCTAAACAGATGTGATATCTTTGTGATATTTTTAAATATCAGCAGTATTTTCTCCCTAAATAAAAACAAATATTTGAAGTATATTCAATTTACGTAATTTTATTTTTAATGTGACCTAAGTTTTAAATTACATCTTAGGGAGTTCTGTGTCTGTCAATTTCGGCAACTAGTTGATAACAATGAGAAAAGAAATTTGAAAGATAAAACCTAGATAGCCTCACTTCAAAAAGGTCTAAGATACGTGGTTCTATAATATTAAGGAGCATTTTTATTAAAACCTTTAGTTTGCAATCTCTCCAGACAAAGGAGATTAACAGTTGAGCTCTTTCATATTTATGTAAATATCATTTGGATATCATAGATTCTTTTTTTCAGCGGCTCTAACTAAGCAGGCTTCTGATATGTGATTTGATTTGTGACTTGGTCTTTGAGTGCTTTGTGCAATGATGGGCATCGGTTATCCTTCCACAGAGACCTTCCATTAAAAGTGGTAAACGAGATTTTGGGTTTATAAATCAGATTCTCAAGAGTTCAGCTACTGAGAATCCATTTTCCAGAGTCTGATCACCTCTGGTCAAGTTATTCAACCTCTTTGAGTTTCAGAACCCCATCTGTGAAATGTCAATTTTAAATACCATCTCTTTTCTTTATATCTTGCCTCATTCAAGAAAGAATTGAAAAACACTTCTAGAAGATCTCATATAAAACATATAAACATGAAAAGAAAATATATATTAAGGAATTCAAGAGCACACATAGAAATCAGTTCCTAGGAAAGCAATAATACAATACCCCCCCTTATCGACAGGGGATACATTCTAAGACCCCCAGTAGATGCCTGAAAGAGCAGGTACAGATCCCTATGTATAGGTTATGTTTTTCCTATACATACATACCTATGATAAAGTTTAATTTCTAAATTAGACACAGTAAAGGTTAACAACAATGATGAATCATAAAATAGAGCAATTACAACAGCATACTATAATAAAAGTTATGTGAGTGTGTCCTTTCAAAATATCTTATTGTACTGCACTCACCTTTCTTCTTGTGATGATAGGAGATGATAAAATCCCCCAGAGAGGAGACAAAGTGGGGTGAATGATACATGCACTGCAGGGCAGTGTTGGGCCAACATTGACCCTGGATGATTTGTTAAGGGGACGATTTGCTTCTGGATCACATTTGACCAAAGGTACCTGAGACTGAAGAAATTCAAACTATGGACAACACCGGACTACTATTGAGCCAATCTCTAAGTGTAAAACCATAAAACTGACTATTATATCTGTTTAAAGAGGCTAATCACAGTACCCATTTTGTAGGGTTGATGAGAAGATTGAGTGATATGATCTGTCTTATCCCTGGCACATGACAGGGTTCATCAAATGTAAGTTGCCTTCCTCCTGGGATATTGAAAAGTGGGTTTGTCACAGAACCTTGGACCTGTGGTGATATTAAGGCATGGACATTGGTGGGGGGTTGGGAAGTTCTGCTTCCTCTCTAAGAATAAAAGGGGAGATAAATTTATAAGAGCACAGTGTATAATGTTTGTGTAAACATTCATTTTCAATGCATGTTCTATGCATGGATCTGAGAAAGAAAAGAATAAAGAACAGAGCAGAGCAGACAGCCATTGGGCTGTGTACCCCTAAAAGGGAAGAACGGGCCCAGTGAAAAGAAGCTGTAAGAGACTGATTTTAGCTTAGGTGAAGGAAGACTTCTCTAGCATACAACGTTCACCAAGTGTGACATGTGTTGCTTCAGGTAACAGAATATCTCATCCCCAGAAGATGTTCATATGTAATTCCCATTGGCTGGAATGCACTGAAAGAATTTGAGGAGTGGATGGCTGGATGAACTACTTATCATATCTTGCTATCATTGTTCTGTGATTTTTCTGAAGAGGCTCATTGAATAAAGTGCATTTTAAACCAGTTTTAATGTCAGGAATGAACATAGATCAATAAAGAATGGGAATAGGCATTATTGTTGAACTCTGTGCTAGTCCTAATATTTACCCTAGCCTGTCATTCTTAGCCTGTTGGAAACTCCCTATCCATCCCGTTACTTTAATGTGCAATTTCCCCATTATCTCTGACTCCTTACAATTACCATTCTCTCCTCAAATGAATCCAGCTGACAAATTCAGATGTTGTTTCTTTATAACATGTCAGAATTGATTTGTAGGTTGCTTTTCTGGCTTCTAAGACTCTGAGTAATTTTCTCTTTGATGCATGCAATATACAGTTATCCCAATCAAAATTTTATGCAGTTTTCTGAAGTAGGGTCTTTACTTTTACCTTTTTTCTTCCTCAGTTGCTTTCAAGCACTTCTTTTCCTAATTGTCATGAAAAAACAAAAACAGTTATGATAAAGCTCTTTTCTTAGTTTGGGTTTTATTTTCTGTTTTGTTCTCTAAGCTTCTTGGGTCATGATCTTGCTCCTTTCCTCATTTCATGACATTGTCTGGATTCTTTCAGTTTTGAAACAAGTAGATTTAATACCTGCAAAGCCCCCTATTGACTTCTCTTGCAAGTTCCTGCTGAAATCTTATTCTTATGACTCTCCTATTTTCTTGACATTCCCTAAGAAAGAAAGGTCAGTTAAAATAAATGCTAGTAGCAAATAGAGTAATGAACGAGCTCTCGTATAAGAGACATAATGACCATCCTGCTGAAACTGGTTGGTAACCCCTGATATGGTTAGCACTCAAGAGAAGCTAGCATCTCATTAATTGCCTGGACCACCATTTTTCTCTTCACTTGGCACGCTTTAAAATGGAGTTGAGTTGATATTTTATTACTCAGATCTTATTTGTTTATTTATTTATTTTTATATTAAAAAGATTTTTATTTGTTTATTTGTCAGAGAGAGAGAGAGAGAGAGAGAAAGCAAGCAGGGGGAGAGGCAGGGTCCCCACTGAGCATGGAACCTGATGCAGAACTTGATCCCAGGACCCTGGGGTCATGACCTGTGCCGAAGGCAGATGCTTAACTGAATGAGCCACCCGGGGTTCCCTGTTGTTGTGTCTTAGTGTTTGGAAATTATAGAGTTTATGATTTGGATTTTTAATACCATAAACCTATAGAATATTTTATGTTTTAAAGGTTTTTTCATTTTTTTCCCTGTTTTTAATGCTTTATAATTTCATGATATGTTCACCATGAACCAAAGGAGTGGGTGAAGCCAGTGTTCTTATTCCCATTTACCAGATTAGATCACTGACGTCCAAAGACATGAAGGCCTTTTACGAATACACACGACTACATGCTACATCCAGAACTCAAATTCAAGTCTCCTGTCCTCTAGCCCTGGGCTCCTTAATGTTTCAGTATCATTTCGTCCCAGTGCAGGCAGCCGTTTTCTCTGAAATGTTTTAAAATGGCGTTCTTAGAATTTTTCTCTCTTGCCAACCACTCTGAGCAAAAACCCATCATTAATTGCCATTTGTGGAAATCTTACATGAAGAAAAGCTGAGGATCTCTAAATTGGAAGACAATTTGATTACAAGCTCATTTTTTAAGTCACCTGCATCTAGTGGTTTCACTGAGCGCCTGCCGCCCACAATCAGCTGAGAGAACCTTGGGAGGAGTTCTTAGGTGAAGCATTTCACACACACACACTCATTTGCTGAAGGCATTAATGGAAGTACACATTTTAGCTGACTAGGTATTTAGGAGTGGAAAGAGTGGCTCCAATCATAATTCTTTCTTCTACTTTAATTTCCACGTGCTGAGGAAGCTTGTCTATTTATCACCTATCTCAGACAAACAACCTTACTACTTAAAGGATGTTTAACTTCTCAGAACCTGATGACTAATAAATCACTGTAAAGTTATTCCAACACAGAAAAGAAACATTCTTTATAACTCTGCAACACTTTCAACTTAACACCCAGCTTCTCCCTTAATGAAATAGCAATTTTTTATTTTTGTAAAGATTTTATTTATTTATCTGACAGATAGAGAGCACAACAAGTAGCAGAGCGGCAGGCAGAGGGAGAGTGAGAAGCAGGCTCCCTGCTGAGCAGGGAGCCCGATGTTGTGCTCGATCCCAGGACCCTGGAATCATGATCTGAGCTGAAGGCAGCCACTTAACCAACTGAGCCACCCAGGCGCCCTGAAATAGCAATATTTGTAGGAATAAAAGAAGTGGGTAAGTTTGAGTGAAAATTGGAGTTAAAAGTTGACAGTTTCATGCTGACTATTCAAAATAAAAACTGCAAACACATCTTCACTTTCTTTGTGTGAAATAAATACATAGCTTTTTTTTTTTTTAAGCAAACTGAATATTATGGTCCCCGTGGAAAAAAATAACAGCTTTGCCCTAATATTGTAAGTAAGGAGTTTCTGAAAAATAACAGAATAAAATGTATTAAGAAAAAACACAAAAAGCTTTTACTCCAGGCTATTATAATGAAGAAAAAGTGTTCCAAATGTGAACTAATGAAGTACAAAGTAATGAATATTTAATTTGTATAATTTACCAAAGTGCTTTTAGAAATCAGAGCTACATTCTTCATAAACATAGTGTTCATTAGGCCTTAACTGTAGCTCGCGTGCAATTACCATATTGCTCCTGTTCAACTTTCAGCATCGTATGGCATTGAGTAAAACCCCTTGGAGACCATCTTGAGGGCAAAGAGAAAAAAGGAGCAGAAAAACTGTTGTGGCTGTGAAATTTGAATAGCTTACCTTTGACACAGAAAATTTACAAGATTTTGCATACCCGAAGGGTGGGCAGCCACACTTTCCACCTGGGCTCCCTACCCTTCTGGCAAAAGCATTTTCAAGGGTTTACCAAAATACAAAAAGAGTTTGATGGCTCAGTAAGACTCATTATCACATTCTTAAAAGTAAGGAGTGCTCCTTAAAATCTGACTGATAACATATTAGTTCAAGCCGAGCAGTTTTCAGTAGAAACAAACCCACGATGTGATGTGAATTTTAATATGATCGCTAACGCAGCTCACATAGAATTTAGAGCCTGCAAACCTGCTTTCCTTGTCTATTATTATAATGGGAGATGACTTGTTTTTCTCTTGAAGCCCATCTCTCCTTCCTCTCTATTATTTTATCAATTTCGCAACAAAATTGCCTCTGCTTTTAAGGGGTGAGGTAAAAATTTTAATTAAAATTTTTTGAACTATCTAGAGAAAATCAGTAAAATGAATGATATTCCGATCTTTTTTAAAGTCTGGAAATCACTTGTAATCAGGTAAACTTGACAAAAGAGATTTCATAACTTGAAAACTCTCTTTCCCCACTCCCTTTGCTTTGTAATGTTGCTCTTCAATTATTCTGCCTCTACATAATTCAACACGCAAGAAGTCATTAAACATCATTCCATAGTCAGTCTGGTCTCTTATTACTAATTTCAGCATAGGCCATCCAAAGAGAGTCACAGAGCACTTTTAAATTTAACAGAGATATCCTCTTTCTTGGAAAATGGTCTACTTATATGATTTATAATAAAAGAATAATAGCCGTACCTTAGAGATGCAGAGAGTTTGGGGATGAAATGGAGGAAGGGAGTCCTGAATTAATATGGAAATCATTAGTGCATAGGCCTGCCAAGGATTTCCATTAAAGTGTTTAGAGAGAAATGATTTTGACAAATTATGTATTTTATGAGCAAAAATATGCAACCTGCTGCATTTGGCACTTTGTCCTCCCATTCCTGAAAGAAAGGTAAATTGCCTTTGCTGTGAGTCACTGTAATTGGATTCCAGTTCCTCCAACAGCACTGTCGATTAGCTGAGATGCCCACCTGGAAACACTCGCTGACAGCTGGCAGGTATGGCCTTCGGGGAGCTTGTGCCTGTTGGACTTAGATCCTGTCCGAGTGAAGGGAGAATCTCTCAGGAGAGTATTTTGGCAACTTGAAGCTATCATTTAAGAAATCTATTGGCAAGGAACTTTCATTTAGCTTGTCATTTGGAGAAGCGGGGAAATTCAAGTTCACTTTAGAGTAGGAACAGGTTCATCATTGAGATGGCCAAAGTGAATGCATTATGGGACTACGCCCTGCAGGAAGAATTTCATAGGATATTCAGCTCTGCGGAGTAGAAAGATTATGGAATTTTTGTGCCAGATATAGAAACAAACAAACACATAAACCTTTTACCTATCTTGACCAGAATAAATGATTTGGAGAATAAAGACAACCATTCAGATGATTTTATGGACCCAAACATTTTAGAGAATTAGAAGGAAACTTAAAGAATTTAAAGGTACTGAGTTTAAAGCCTAAGCAAAAAATCTAGTTGAGGACACTCAGTGGTCAAATGACAACATTGGAAGGGAAATTCAGAAGTGTGACTTCTGCGCTGTTATCTTGTAAGAATGAATGAGATTGCCAGGGAGAAAGAGAGAGAAGAAAAGTCTGAGGGAAGAGAAAAGTAAGAGAGAAGGAGGGATGATAGAAGTGGTGGTTGAATCAAGGAGACAGTTCATATTTTACGGTCTTTATTTTCTTGAGGATGAAGCAAAACTCCCATTTGCTGAGAGTGAAGGAGATGCACATGGATTTTGGAATCGTATGAGAGTAGGAAGACCAAGAAAGTAGTATAACAAAAATTGCATGAAGTTAGAGTCAGCTAGAGATAAATGATTGCCCAGCAGTTTTGATAGGTCAGCAGATATTAGATAACATGGCTTGGTTGTAATGGTAGCTGGTATGATTGTGGGACTTTTCCTATGATGCTCAGCAGTCAATAGTAAGAGAGGAGTGGTCTGATGATTGATGTTACCCAAGGCTGGAAATAGCCAAGATGGATATTTGCAGGTTTTTTTTTTTTTTTTTTTTAAGATTTTATTTATTTATTTGACAGAGAGAGAGAGAGCACAGGCAGGGAGAGCAGAAGAGGGAGAAGCAGACTTTTTTTCGGGTTTAAAACACCAAACAGATGGGCCTCCTGGGTGGCTCAGTGGGTTAAGTGCCTTCAGCTCAGGTCATGATCCTGGAGTTCTGGGATCGAGTCCTGCATCAAGTCTCCCTGCTAAGTGGGGAGTCTGTTTCTCCCTCTGCCCCTCATTCTGCTCGTGCTCTCTCTTTCTCTCTCAAATAAATAGATAAAATCTTTAAAAAGCAAACAAACAAAACCACCAAATTGCAGGGGTACGTGACTGGTTCAATAGGTAAAGCATGTGACTCTTGATCTTGGCGTTGTGAGTTTGAGCCCCATGTTAGGTATAGAGATTACTTTAAAAGAAAAAAAAAAAACCCACACCAAGTAGCAAGAATTGACATATATGTAAGATGCTCAGGGGAAAAAAATGCCCTTCGGCAAATCCAACTGTCCTCATAAACAGTTCTGACATTCATGTGTCTCATTTCCTTGACTGTACTTGTTTATTTTGTGATCTTACACAGTAGATTACTCTTTTTTTTTTTTTTTCACAGTAGATTACTCTTAACTGGTGTTATCTGAGACAGTCATTTTGTGGGTTAGTTGAAAACAATTCTGTTAAAGTGAAAAATAAAAAAAAAGATTAAAGTATGCAAATAGTTTTTATTGTATCTTAAAACATGTTCATTATTCTTCAAAAGTTTAATGTAGAATATAGATCTTTTTAAAGGGGGATATAAATTTAATCATCCTAAAAAATTCTTTATTCTCTCTCTCTCGTAAGCCACACACATAACACATCATCTATAATTTCCATATACTGGATTTGAGGTCGGAATTCTTTCAGAATTTTCCAGTTTTTAAATAAATGCCAGAATTTATTGTGTCAGTTTGACTGGACTATGGAGTATTCAGACATTTGTCCAAATGTTATTCTTGATGTATTTGTGAGGCTGTTTCGGAGGAGATTAACGTCTGAATTGGTACACTAAGTAAGACAGATTGCCCTTTCTAGTGTGGGTGAGACTCATCCAATCAACTGGAGGCCCAAAAAGAACAAAAAATCTGAGGAAGAGGGAACTCCATCTGCCTGACTGAGCTGGAACATTGGCTTTTGGACCCTGACTGAAACAATGACTCTTCTTGGTTCTTGAGCCTGCTACCTTCCGCACTGAAATGTACACCTTCGGCTGTCCCAATTCTCAGGCCTTTGGATTTGGACTGGAATTAAACATCTGTTCTTTTGGGTCTCCAGCCTGCCACCTGGAGATCATGGGACTTCTCTTCTTCCGTAATTACGTGAGCCAATTCCTTATAATATCTTTCTCTCTCTGTATGTACGTATGTCTGCATGTATGTGTGTATGTGTGTGTATACACACACATATATATATTTGAATATACATATTGGATTCTGTTTCTCTGTTGAACCCTAACACAGATGTCTAATTTGTCAGCAATTATTCTTTATCAATCTGTCTCTCCAAGACATTCAACTACTCATAAAAGCAATATTCTGTCTTCCCACACTCTCATTTCCCTGGTGTACATATATGCTTTTTAATTACATGATGAAACTTCAGCAGCAACTATACCATCCTAATTGACTTGAGAATGAACTCAAGCTGTGGAAACACAAGTGTGTGGAAGATCCAACGGAAGGAGACACTTCTGGCTATGAACGAAGGGAGGGCATCTAGTCATTGTGAACCTAATTGTGAACAAACACCTCCCCTCTTGTGTGAGCCTCCTGTCTCATGTCCTGTGATGCATATGTACCCACACATTCTCCATAACAGCTGCACATTTCACCAGGTATGACCCAGAGGTGCTGAAGACAAGAAACGGATATATGTTGCTGGTGAGAATCCCTATCAAGAGACCCTATTCCTGGGGCGCCCGGGTGGCTCAGTGGGTTAAGCCTCTGCCTTCGGCTCTGGTCATGATCTTGGGATCCTAGGGTCGAGCGCTTTGTCGGGCTCTCTGCTCAGCTGGGAGCATGCTTCCCCCTCTCTCTCTCCCTGCCTCTCTGCCTACTTGTGATCGCTCTCTCTCTCTGTCAAATAAATAAATAAATAAAATCTTAAAAAAAAAAAGAGAGAGAGAGAGAGAGAGAGACCCTATTCCTTCCTGTGAGTTTGGTTGGAAATCAAGGTGAGGTATTAAAATATCCTCCTGAAGATTCTAGATCAAAAGTGTATGGAACGGTAGATTCTCCACCTCATCTATTGAAAACCTGTCTTCTTTGTGTAAATGAAGACTAGAGGGCCAAGGCTTTGGGGTTTTAATAGAGTCACTATTTAATATAGTCACTGTAATCTACTGCTGAAGACTGATAATCTTCCAGACCAGTTCAGTCGTATCCCAATCTCTTATTCCTCTTCAGGGTTTCATGTGTTCCTATTTCAGGCACGTTTACAAGGGCCCAATAGTCTCTCTCTTCCCCTACCTTCTCTGTCTCTCCTTTCTCAGAGTCTTCAGAATATGTATTTCTTAAGACTGTATTTTTTTTTTTTTTGAGAGAAATAGCATGAGCAGGGCTGGAGGGGATGAGGGAGAGGGAGAGAGAGAAGATCGTAAGCAGGTTCCACACTGAGTGCAGAGCCTGATGTGAGGTTCAGTTTCACAACCCTGAGATCATGACCTGAGCCAAAATCAAGAGTTGGTCACTTAACTGACTGAGCCACCCAGGTGCCCCAAGTCTGTAGCTTTTAAATCTTCTCTTATTGGACACTTTCTCTCCTGGCAAGGGTTTTGTACACCTGTGTAGAATGGAGTGTCACCATTCCTGCTGCTACCACCAAGACAACCTGACCTACAAGTTGTCTTACTCTGTACCCACATTACACCATAGTTTTGATGAAAGGAGGGAGAGCATTTGGGACTGCTACTGAAATTAACCTAGAAAAAAATATTCATAAGATGGTGTGTATAATAAACTTAGAGAAAAAGGAAGGGCCAGCGGCTCATTAATGAAAGCAAAAGGTGATGAGGTGAAGTTATGGTTAGAAAAGGACATTTCCCTTTGAGATAGGAGGTTGAGTAATTTTCAGTGATGATGAAGTCTATAGAAAAGATGGAGAAAAAATTGGAAAAATATTTGGAACATATTTGGAAATAACAAGTCTAAGGATTTGTGAGGCCAGTATGTTTAATATGTCCACATAATAAATTCACTGTTAATTAAAAATTTCAGTTGCTTTATATGCTAATATTTTTAGTAGCAGAAAATATTTTCATCAAAATGTATCTGAAAGTTTTAAATTTCCGGATAATTACCTCAGATCTCTACTTTATAATGAGCTCATGTAGAAGCCAAAACAAAACAAACAAACAAAAGACCAAAAAACCCTCAGAAGTGTTAATTCATTGTAAATTGCTAATCCAAGAAGAATATAGTACATGGTGCCTGATTGACCAAACAGCCCAAGGTAAGATGACTTAGAATGACATTCAAAGGGGACTTTTAAGAGGGAGGAGGAAGAGTTATTTTCCAAGTAGTAATCTTTGAGTTATGACCACACATCTCCTGTTTGTGAGGCACAAACAAGTGCAATCTACGCTGTAAATGTACTCAGTGTGGAGTTTGAACCACCTACTGAGGATTTCGGTCCCAAATATCTATTTCCCATTTGTAGAAAATATATTAGTAATTAGTTAATTATGGCTTAGAAATTATTTGAGATAAGAATGAAGCCATTATTAAAGATTAGTAAATAAAACATCGGCATCATTGCCTTTGGGACCAAGCTTTCTTTGCCAGGGGGATCAGTACTAGGAAGGTGACAGACAACATGGGAGGTCAATTGAATCTCCAGCCTAGGAATCGGGAGAGCACAGGGGGACCAGCCAGTGATTTTAGTTGGTCAAATAGGCTGATTTTATTTCTGGGACATCAGCAGTTCCACTAAGTTGGAAACAATTTCCCTCCCAGTGTATTTCACAGGCTTAAAGAAATGGTCAAAGACCTTTTTGAGAGATGTTAAGCCACCAATACCCATGACGTTACTTCCTGAATAAACCTGGTTCTGGCAGAAAAGCATAAAATTGCACTGTGATCATAGTAAAAAATCATTCAGTAAACCTGCTGCCCACTTAGTTAGCTCTCATCTTGACACCGCCACTCCTGACGGACTTGGGAGTTAGACAGGAGCCAGAGTCACAGGTGGTGATAAACAGGTGACATGTGAGAAGCTGAAGGGCACAACATCCTGACTCTGTGGCTTTTAACATCCTGGCTTTAGGCTTCCAAGACCCCTGGGCTGACAGACTAGGAGCCACAGGTGCAGACCTTGCACTCTCCTCTTCAACCTCTGGCCCAGGAGCTTCATTATGATAGATTTACCTGGAGGTTTTTTTGATCCTTCTTGCCCCAACCAGTAGGAGGAGCCCCTTAGATGATTGGAAACCCCCTCGGTCGGAGAGTGCCCCAGCTAGGATCCATAACCTACGCAAACATAAAAAGAAAAGACACCCCCAACTCTGGTGCAGTTGCCCCCTCTGGGCCTACCTGCTTTCTCACCTAAATTGCTTTGTGCTTGCTATTTTCCTAATGGCTGTCTCCATTTGTGTGTGGATCCTCATGTGAATCTTTCATGGGGAATCCAAGAATAAAGATCTCCACTCACACAGTGTGGACTCTCGCAGGGGTAACACTCCCACAGGCCTGTTGCCTCTGTTGAGTCTTCATTACTCTGTGTACCCAAGGTGTATTGAGAATGCGGAAAGAATTTGGGGTGCTCCAGCTGCCAAACCAAGGCGTTAATAAAAACAATGCTCCAACATACAGTCCTAACTTCTTTCTTTTCAAAGATACTTTTGAGCATCAGGATCTTGGGGCTGGATTGATCCCAGCTAAATGAAGAGGAAGAAGGAAACCATACATACACACACACAAAGAAACATGTGTGTATAATTGCTTTAAACTCCTACTTTATTGTACCAACATAAATGACAGACCTGGTTTACATTTCCCAACTTATAAAATAGAAGGGATAAAGTATTTATTCCTCTAACTGCTTTAAATCATAGCTAATGATAAGTAATTATAAGTAATCTCTCAGGATGAAAAACATCATTTAAGAACATAATTTTTATGACTTAAATTTTTCATTGCTTTTAAGAAGCCACAGAAATGCACCCTACCTCACTGTGGGAAAATCGCCTTCCCTTAAATCTCTCTGGTCAAAATGAATTTGTGTCTCAAGCTAGTTTGAGAAAAATTCTTCCATGACTGGAAGCTTTGACTGTTACTGCCTTTGTGTCACTTGGAGAACTGTAACAATTAAAGCCCAATAGTCTTTGCTCTGTGTCCCAAAGGATTCTTGGGACCTTTGTCATTAGTCTACCAACAAAATGAAGCTAAAGCAGATTTTGGAGAGACAGTAGTATGATACAGTGGTTACGAACACAGGCTTTAAAATCAGATAGACTCTACTACCATAGAACACTGCGTATCATTCCAAATCATTCCAAAATAACTCCTCCCTATAGATTTTTCCCTATGGGCTATCCTGTGTGGGGATATCCAAAGCCCATCATCCATATTAGTTTCTTAATCAATGGGATGTGAGTGAAAGTGACAGATTTAGGACCCAGGTGACCTCTTTTTCCTCTGTTGCGAGACCAATGACATAAAGGCTACTCCTTAGCTTAAATCCCTGAAGGAAGCAGATGTGGAGCAGGGCCATAGTCCTCCTGTAGCCAACATTAACAAAAGTGAAATAAACTTAAATAAATTTCATTGGTGTAATCCATTGAGATTTGGGGGTATACTTGCCATAAAGCTAGCTTGTTCGGGGTGATACAGACATTGCCTTGACTGTACAGTTTCCTGCTGTTAGTAACAAAAACAAAAACAAAAACAAAGCCTTGAAGTATGTGAACCGTCTTGGGGCTGGCCAGAAGGCAGCAAAAAGACCATTTTTGCAGGCAGGAAGCCATGGAAGGCACTAGTGAAACATTTAGCAATACTGTTGGCCACAGTAGCTTGGAAAGCAGGTAAGGTATTTTGTTGACTTGTGGCTCTAGGTGAAGGAATTGGAATACAGAATGTTTGTAGCATAAATTGTTCACTGTAAGTTGTATTTGACAAGTTACTGAGGTGAGCTTACGAAAAAACTGACTGATTTGTAAGAAGACGTCAAAAGGAAGAGAGAGAGTCCAGAAATTCTGGGACCTAGAGTGTTAAAGATTTTTTAAAAAAATGATAAAACTGAGAAAATCTTTGAGCTACTAAGGCTGATGAAACCCAGATATTTGGCAAAAACCAATCCAAGGATATGGCTGCCATGGTCTTTGTTGAAATCTCTGAATCCATTCAGCTGGTGTCCAGGAGAGCTTTTCAAATAGAAAACATGGCTCAGGGTAAAGAGACTTCCAGGCTGTCCCACAGGAGCCTGAGAGGCTAGACTTATTAGCAGTTGAGGCAGGGACATATCTGGAAAAGAACGGGAGGTGTGGCTCCTGGCATATGGAAAGGACTGGAATTTGTTTAAAGGAATATAGAGCCAATCTTCTGTGGGCAACAAGCAGGCTACAATAGCTGCGCCACTTCCAAGGAGGGCAGTGTCCGATGGGTATTTTAGATGGAGCCAAGGAGGAAAAGGAGAATAAAGGATCACCCAGAGGGCAGAGGCAAGGTCCCTGAGAACAGTAAGAACAGTAGCCTGGGAGTTAACTTTGAGGGCATAGAAGCAGTTGATAAAGGAGTGATCCCCACCTCTGGGGTAGGGGGCTCTTGCAACAACTGCCCAGTGTCATTCCAGAATTCTTATGGGCCCATGACTGCTGTGTGGTTTCCGTTTGTCTTCTTTCCAAACAGCGGAATTGATTGCCATTCACCAGCTCCTATGCCGCCAACATACGTCAAATGTATAGTACTATGCTGGTAAATGTATAATAATTCTCTCTCTAGGGGAAAAAAGTCCTGATTTCTAGCATTTGCTCATTTCTGTGGTGTAAATAATTCCAAACCGTGGCCAACTTTAAGCTACTAATGTGACATTTGATGAATGTGATATTTCCTGAAAATGTAATAGTTGACACTTCTAAGGAGACACAAGCTGGCTCCCACACCACACTTGTCTGTGCGTGAAGCAGACTTACTTAATTCTATGTACGATTGATGGATTGTTCATGGGTCTCGAGCCATCCCCAGACCTGATGTAGAGATTACCACAAAATCCTAGACTTTCAGTACGGTCTTACGTTAAGATAAAACTTTGGGATTGAATCCAGTAAAGAAAGAAGCAAGTATCTGTAACCCAATTATGGACTTTGGTGAACCACGGTCTGTTCCAGTCTCTGTCATGAGCCCGGCAATGATTCAGGGAGGGGTGCTTTGACAGGTTGGCTCCTGGAATGAGTAGGGCAGGAAGCAGAGCCAGCAAGTAATAAATGCACCCATGCAGTTAAAAACCACAGAGGGTTTATTGTTTGCTTTTATTTATTTATTTATTTTTTGTTTTTAACCATAGCATTGCTTAACTGTTATAGTTACTTAATAGCATTGTTAAGATAATTACTTCTCTTGGGGTGCTTGGGTGGCTCAGCCAGTTAAGGGTCTGACTCCTTATTTTGCTTCAGGTCATGATCTCGGGGTTGTGAGATGAGCCCTGCATGGGACTCCACACTGGGCATGGAGTCTGCTTAAGATTCTCTCTCCCTCTCCCTCTGCCCCTCCTCCTGCTCATGCTCGTGTGTGTGTGCTCTCTAGCTCTCAAAAAAAAATAATTAATATACATTAATTATATCAATTCATTTATATTAATATAATTAATATATATTAATTGTATGTTTATAATATATATAATATATAATATATAATTTATAATATATAAATATTACATGAATTTTATGTATTTCATATATAATGTATATAATATATATTTTATTATATAATTATATATAAACATATATTTTATTATCTATTTATATGACATATTTGTATTATATATTTTATTATATATTTTATTATATAGATGAACTTACATCTATATATAAATATATATAATATATTTTAATATATTATATATATTATATAATATATATTAATAATATATTAGTTACATAATCATCTATATAAAATTACTTCTCTCAGTCTCTTCTGTAGGAAATGAGATAATGATACCTCATTAGGGATTTTGTGATGACTGAAAAAGTTAATATTTGAAAATGACACAGAGGAGCCCTTCATTGGCACTAACTGGTGTTTGTTGTAAGCCAGAGATGAAGGTGGTGATGATGACCCATCATTGGAATTTCCTACTGTGAGATGTGGTGGCCTGAGCAGTTTTGTAGGAAGAAGCATTCAACTTCAGGAAAAATCCCAAGAGAGGTTTCTGTTTAATGAAGTAATTGTCCATAAAAGCCTTCAGAAAATAAACATCTTATCGATATTAAGTCTTGATGGAGTCATAAGACCTGAGCTTCTGCCCAGTATTATCACTTAAAATCCACATAACCTTGGACAAACAGCTTGACCTTCTTGAGCCTCTGCCTCCTCCATTAAATGAGTGTGACACTGTCTGCCTCCAACCGACTCAAGGGATCATTCGCAAAACACATTTTATCTGAAAGCCCTGTATAAACCGTCACGTGCTATAGCAACATAAGAGCTTATGAATACTTTGTAACTTCCTATCCACTTAGTTTTCCCTACTTATGTCTTTATTTCTTAAAAAACTCCTCTTCATCTCCTGTTTTCCACAGAAAAGGAGTCTTTCCTCGACATGTCAATGAATGCGAGGAAAAATGCAATTATGCCTCTGCTAGCTAAACATATTACTTTAAGTGCCCCAGAACAACTCAGTGGAATATACCACGCCAGATCATTCCCAGGCGGTTGGAGAGTGAATGTCCCCACACTGAAGAGATGAGGCCGGTTTCCTTGGTGCACACGACGTGATTCAGCCCTGGAGTGAATACTCCAACTTTTTGGTAAGAAAATTGCAGCGTTCAAAGCAGGCTAGTCACTGCCCTTCATGCTTTCCTGCGAGCTTCTAAGATGCACAGGTTAAGAGGTTCAAGTAAGCTCAGGAGTGATAGTGCAACCTCGGGGAAATATTTTCAAATGTGCACAAACTGTGCCAACATATATCTGACTTTGATGGGTGTGTAATTTCATGATCAGACTTAATACGTAATTTCATTAATCAGACTTAATTTTTTTATTAAAAAAATTTTTTTTAATCAGAGACAGCGAGAGTGAGCACAAGCAGGAAGAGGTGCAGGCAGGGGGAGAAGCAGGCTCCCCACTGAGCAAGGAGCCTGATGTAGGACTCAATCCCAGAACCTTAAGATAATTACCTGAGCCAAAGGCAGCCGCCTAACTCTCTGAGCCACCCAGGCATCCCGATTCTGTACATTTTAAGAGGATTTTTTTTATAAAGAAAAAATAGATTTTAAGAAATGATCTATTCATGTAAAATAAGTCTGAAGTCAGACTGACTTGAGTTTAAATCCTGTCCAGGCCACTTCTTAGCTGTGTGATCTTGTGCAAGTTACTTTACCTCTCTGAACTTCTACCTCTTCATCTGTAAACTAGGAATAATAATAAGATCTGTCTCATCGAGTTGTATGAGCATTAATGAGCAAGACCAAGTATTTTGCTCATGCCCGGGCTTATGGTTAGAGTTCAGTACAAATTCGGTTGCACTTTACTGAGTTACATGGTTTTGCTGAAGCCAGCTTGAGACAAGCATCCCTTTTAGACTTAATTGCATATTTGCTTCACTCTCTCTTCAAAAGAGCCATTTTCAGGGTGCCTGGGTGGCTCAATGGTTTAAGGCCTCTGCCTTGGGCTCGGGTTATGATCCCGGGGTCCTGGGATCGAGCCGTGCATCATCCGGCTCTCTGCTCAGCAAGGAGCCTGTTTCCCTCTCTCTCTGCCTGCCTCTCTGCCTACTTGTGATCTCTCTCTCTGTCAAATAAATAAATAAAATCTTTAGGGAAAAGAAAAAAAAAGAGCCGTTTTCTTCTACTTATTATTACTGGTATTCACATCCACTAACTGGCCTAAACTGTTTTGTGAATAGGCAACATTCCAATCTGGGTCTTTTCTGTTCTTAATTGTGTGATGAGTCTCAGAAACACACACTACTCGCCCACACCAGTGAGAATCTATAGAGAATGCATTAGAAAAATTTTCTTTCTTTTTTGGCAATTGCTGCTGTTTATGTATTCATTTTATAGGTTGATTCATCTTTATTGTTAATTAAACCCTTAAATTACCACCCAAATTGGAATTAAAGTAAAATGTCAAAGGCATTTACATTTCAAAACTAGATATGCCACAAGTACAATTCATCTCAGGGCACTGAAAAGAAAGAAAAATCATATTAGTGTTAAAATCCTAGGCCCAGCAAGAAAAGTAGCTTGTGAAATAAGCTATTTATATGGTAGCAAGCATTAGCCAGGGCATGAAGCAAAAATCCTACCTATGGAGAGACTGTTGGAGGTCCCCTGTTGAATGAATGGGGCATGAGAAAATAAATAAGGTTGAAGCAAATAATGAAAATGAAGCATTCCTCCCCACTTCATTTCCAGACCGGTTATAAATTGTCTTTAATCATAATCTCCAGTATTAGAAATTTCATCAGTTTATTTTTATCGTGTGCTAGCATATTCTTGCTCCTTCCTGGGAATAAATGATGTGTTTTGGCCCAAGCCTTTTCATTTTGCAAAATTACTATTCCTTTTGCATCTCTCCTGCTGCTCCATATGACTACAGAATATTTGTTAAGTACAGGAAAAATTCATGTTTTCCCCCTGCTTGTCAGGTCTAATGTTGAGGAAGGACTAATGAAAACCATTTTTCATGCTTATTCAACAGAAGCTGTTAAAATGAAATAAATGAAAAGCTTTTTGCCTAAATTGAAACCTGCCCAAATGTTTCTGTAGAGAGTCTCTTTCTCTCTCTTTTTTAAACTAAATAAGCTGACCTCCTATTTGTTTGGATAACAATTTCTCCCATTTCCCCAGGAGCAAGTTACTCGGGATGGTAAACTCAACATGTTGACGAGGCCTTCACAGCAGCGTTAACCATCTGGACTGTGAAAGAATTGCTCCAATTTGCGGTAAGGAGCGTAGCCTCCATGATGCAGTCTGGCACGCCATCTCCCGCACAGTCCAAACTGTCTCTGAACTGGCTTCTGGATGAAGCAGAAAGGCAGATGAAGCCCCGAAAGCAGAGGGGTAAGATGGGGTCCTGAAACCCCCAGCTTCTTCCCTCAGTGGGGCTCAAGTCACTCTTATTTGGTCTGAGGCTGTGGTAGGAATCTTTGCTCAAATCCGTGTTCTGAGGTCCCTGAGAGAAAGTATGACCCAGACCTGGGGGTTTGATATGAAGAGAGTAGGAGAGGCAGAGACGTGGGAAGCTGGCCCAGAGGCTGCTGAATTTGCGCTTGAGAAAAATTGGACCCATGTCCTTCAGAGGTCAAGTGGGCATAAAAGTCTTGGCAAAGGGGGTGGGGGCTAAGGAAGAACCTGGTAGAGATAATGGGTTTGGAACCAAAGGAGTGAGAGCAAGTCAATTTAGAGTAGAATGTGGGAGGCAAAACTTGAGTGATTTGTTGATCTCAGGAGCACCTGTGAGAAAGGAGACAATTAAAATAACCAAGAATAGTAATGGCAAGATTGTGGTCAACAAAAATGAGACTCCTTAAAACCCAACATTCTTCCTTTCTTACATTTGCCCCTAGAGCTCCTAAGCCCATCATTGGTATGGAAGAAGCATGCAAATATGCTGACTGGTCTGACTTTAAGCAGTCCCTCAGAGCAGCCTGGAAATCCTATCCACTCACCTACAACTCTAGATGAAGAGTGGTCACCTTTTCTCTCTTCAGACCTCCTTCATTCTAACTCTAGTTGTTGACTTTGATTCTTATTTCACTGAGAAAGTAGAAACACTCTGAAGGACGTCCCACATGTTCCCCACAAGCATACCTTCTTGCCGGCCTGCATTTGTACCCCCACACTTTGACATCTTTCCTCTTCCAGAGATGAAGCCAGTATGGTCCTGTCAGAGATAACCCCTCCCCCAGGGCATCAGATCCTCTTCCTTCTAAGTGGTTTGAGGCATTACCCCAGGGATTTCCCCTGTTCCTCCTGTGTATCATCTCATCAGCATAAAGACATGCTGAGTTTCTCCCAAATTCCACTCCAACTACAACCCCTTCTTCTGCTCCTAAACAACTCCAACTGGCTTTTGTCCTCACCATTCCATAAAATGACTCCTGACAAGGTTAGTAATGACCTCCATGTTGCTAATTCAAAGGCCAATTATTAACCCTTATTTAGCTTGGGCTATTAGTAGGATTTGACCTTATTGATAACTTTCTCCTTGCAACACCTTTTTCACATAGTTTCTGGAACACCACACACTACTACTTTTTCTCCTAATTCATGGCTGTTACTTCCCAAGCTCCTTTGTTTGTCCCATTTTTCTACCAAACTTACAAACATGGGAGTGCCTAGAGCTCAGCCTTTTCTCTTCTCAATTTATACCCACCCTTTAGGTATCTAGCTCTCTTGTGTTAGATAGCTGTGAATCTATCACCATGTTGATGATTCTTAAATTTATCTCTCTCCTGAACTGCAGACACATATACTCAACTGTCTACTCAATATCTCAAATTGGATGTCCCATGAAAAAGTTAATGTTTCAAATATAAACTCTTCTTTCCTCCAAATTTTTATTTAGATTCTAGTTAGTTAACATATATTATAATATTGGTTTTGGGAGTAGAATTTAGTCATTTATCACTTATATATAACACCCAGTGCTCATCATAACAAGTGTCCTCCTTAATGCCCACCCATAACCCATGTAACCCATCCCCCCATCATCTCCCTTTGTTCTCAACCTTTAAGAGTCTTTTATGGTTTGTTTACCTCTCTCTTTTTTCTTCTCTCCCCCCCATTATGTTCTTATGTTCTACATATGAGTGAAATTATATGGCATTTATCTTTCTCTGACTAACTTATTTTGCTTGGCATAATACAATTTAGCTCCATCCACAACATTGTGTATGGCAAGATTTCATTCTTTTGGATGGATGAGTAATATTCCATTATATATTATAATGGAATTATAATATTCCATTATACACACACACACACACACACACACACACACACACACACAGCCCAGATCTTCTTTATCCATTCATCTGTCAATGAACATCTGTGTTCTTTCCATAGTTTGGCTATTGTTGATAATGCTGCTATGAACATTAGGGTACATGTACCCATTAGAATCGTATTTTTGTATCTTTTGCATAAATACTTAGTAGTGCAATTGCTGGATCATAAGGTAGTTCTATTTTTAACTTTTTGAGGAACCTTCATACTGTTTTCCAGAGTAGCTGCACCAGTTTGCATTCCCACCAACAGGGGAAGGGTTCCCCTTTCTCGGCATTCTCACCAACATTTGTTCTTTCCTTGTTAATTTTAGCCATTCTGACAGGTATGAGATGCTATCTCGTTGTGGTTTTGATTTGTTTTTCCCTGCTGATGAGTGGTGGTAAGCATCTTTTTATGTGCCTGTTAGCCATCTCTATGTCTTCTTTGGAAAAATGTGTATCATATCTTCTGCCCATTTTTTTAAAAACTGGATTATTTTCTTTTTGAGTGTTGAGTTTGATAGGTTCTTTGTAGGTTTTGGATACTAACCCTTCATCAGATATGTCATTTGCAAATTTCTTTTCCCATCCTGTAAGCTGCCTTATAGTTTTGTTGATTGTTTCCTTCACTGTGCAGAAACATTTTATCTTGATGAAGTCCCGATAGTTCATTTTTGCTTTCGTTTCCCTTGCCTCCAGTGACATGTCTAGTAAGAAGTTGCTATAGTCAAAGAGGTTGCTCCCTGTGTTCTCCTCTAGGATTTTGATGGTTTCCTGTCTCACATTTAGGTCTTTCATCTATTTTTGAATTTATTCTTGTGTATGGTGTAAGAAAGTGTTCCAGTTTCATTCTTCTGCATGTTGTTGTCAAGTTTTCCCAAAACCATTTGTCGAAGAGACTGTCTTTTTTCCACTGGCTATTCTTTCCTACTTTGTCTAAGATTAGTTAACCACATGGCTGAGTCAATTTCTGGGCTGTCTATTCTGTTCCATTGTTCTCTGTTTTTGTGAGCGTACCTACTGTCTTGAGGGTCACAGCTTTGTAATATAGCTTGAATCGTGGTGACTCCAGCTTTGATTTTTCAGGATTGCTCTGGCTGTTTGGGGGTCTTTTGTGGTTCCACACAAATTTTAGGATTATTTACTCTAGCTCTGTGAAAAATGCTGGTAGTATTTTGATAGGGAGTGCCTTAAATGTCTAGTTTGCTTTGGGTAGTATAGACATTTTAACAATATTTGTCCTTCCAACCCATGAGTATGGAATGTTTTTCCATTTCTTTGTGTCATCTTCAATTTCTTATATCAGTGTTTCATAGCTTTCAGAGTACAAATCTTTCACCTCTTTGGCTAGGTTTACTTCTAGGTATTTTATGGGTTTTGGCACAATTGTAAATGAAATTGATTTCTTGATTTCTCTGTTGCTTCAGTATTGGTGTATAAAAATGCAGCAGATTTGTATACATTGATTTTGTATCCTGTGACTTTATTGAATTGAACTCATGTATTCTAGCAATTTTTTTGGTGGAGTCTTCTGGGTTTTCTATGTAGAGTACCATGTTGTCTGTGAATAATAGAAGTTTGACTTTTTTCTTGCCAATTTGAATGCCTTTTATTTCTTTTTAGGTCTTGGCATGGGAGAAGCATGCAAGTATGCTGACTGGTCTGACTTTAAGCAGACTTTAAGTATAGGTCTTCCAGTACTTTGTTAAATAACAACAGTGAGAGAGATCCCTCTTTTGTTCCTTACTATAGAGGATAAGCTCCCTGTTTTACCCCATTGAAGATGATATTAGCTGTGGGTCTTTCATGTATGGCCCTTTATGATGTTGAGGTATGTTCCCTCTATTCCCTACTTTGTTGGGGGCTTGTTTTTTTTTTTAAATCAAGAATGGATGCTGTATTTTGTCAAATGCTTTTTCTGCATCTATTGAGAGGATCGTATGGTTCTTATCTTTTCTTTTATTAATGTGGTGTATCACATTGATTTGTGAGTATTGAGCCATCCCTGCAGCCCAGGAATAAATTCCACTTGATCATGGTGAATAATTCTTTTAATGAATTGTTGGATCTGATTTCATATCTTGTTAAGAATTTTTGCATCCATGTTCATTGAGGATATTGGCCTATAATTCTTCTTTTTAGTGGGGTCTTTGGTTTTGGAATTGAGGTAATGTTGGCCTCATAGAATAAATTTAGAAACTTTCCTTCCATTTCTGTTTTTTGGAATAGTTTGAGAAGAATAGGTATTAACTCTTTAAATGTCTGGTAGAATGTCCCTGGGAAGCCATCTGGCCCTGGACTTCTGTTTGTTGGGAGATTTTTGATTACTGATTCAATTTCTTTGCTGGTTATGGGTCTATTCAAATTTTCTATTTCTTCCTCTCAAAGCCAAGCTCTTTCTATTGCCCCTTGGACATGTTACTTCTGAAATCTTCTTCAATCAGTAAATGGCAACTTCATTCTCCCAATTTAGCTCCTCCCCCAAATCCCCCACTCGATCCATCAGTATATTTTACTGTTCCTACCTTCAAAATATACCTAGAATCTGATTCCTGCGACGAACTTGATTCAAGCAACTGTCATCTCTTTTTCTGGATGTTCGTAATGTTCTCTTACCTGGTTTTTCTGTTTTTACATTTGCCCCCAGTAGTACACATTACTACTGCTCATTGAAATTGTATTTCTTTCCCTCCTGGGGGGACTATATTTCCCAAGGCTTCGGATTAGTTCTTGGCAATGGAGTTTGACTAGAAGCAAAAGTCCCCTGTGGACCTTCCAGTTCACTTTCCCCTTGTCAGTGAAGATGTTTTCTGAGTGTTGAAATAATAAAGCCAAAACCAGAGGCAGCCTGCATCACTGAATCACCATGCAGAAGACAGCTCCCTGGGACAGCACTGGACTTCTATCAAATTTTGAATGAAGGTAAGTCAAATCACGTGTTTGTATTTCACTCTGAGTAAAACCCAAAGTCCTTAGAGTAGCCTGCAAGACTCTATATAATCTTCATCATTACCTCTCTGTCTTTAATTGTTACTACTCTTTCCTTTGCTCACTCTACTTCTTCTGGGCTAGCCTTAGGACACCATGTGCATTTTTGCTTCAGGGCCTCTGTTCTTATTGTTTCCTCTGCCTGTCATATTCCCAAGGTAGCTGTGTGGGAACTCCTTCATCTTCCTTCAGTCTATTCAGGAATGATAGCACCAACTTATTACCAGTTTTAAGTTTATCTGCCCTTGGAACTCCCAGCTCTTTCTGTATCTTTGTTTCCTCTTTAGTGTATATCAGGATCTGACATATTACATATTTTGTTTATTTCTTGTCTGTCTTCCCCAATTAGAATGAATGCCTCATCACAGCAGGGATATTTATATTTTTTGTTGTTGTTACTTCCCCACTGCTCTATCGTCAGTGCCTAAAACAATGCCTCATATGTAGTAGGTAAGCAATAAATATTTGTGGAATGGATGAATAAATGAATGAAACTTCCTTTCTCCAACTGCCACATCTGAAGATGACAAATGCTTATTAATGTGCTATGAATGGAATGTGTGCCACATAACCTCAGAAATTCACTGCCAGCCTATGTAAAAAGCAAAAGTCATGCACAAAGAGTTGCCAGTGGGAATCAGAGCCCATACATAACTTAGATCCAAACCGAAGAGTGCAAATTGTAAATTTTTAACTACTTATAATTAAAATAAACAGCAGTAGGCAAGGAGTTGATTTTTTCTATAATTGAATCTATTCATTTTTATAAAATACCTACAGTGAAATCTGGAAAGGATATTACACAGCCCATTAGTATATAATAATCGATGCAGAAAATATATTGCACAATAAATAGAGTAGTGAATGAGGCGGAGATTATGTGTGTGGTGTGTGTGTACATAAGTGGGAGGTCAATAAGTGATTTTGAATGTCTACCTCCTGTTAAAGTTGTCACCCACTTGCAGTCACTTGCTATTTACATGTAGAGCTATTTTCATATCCACAGTTCAACCAGAAAAATTCCAGACTTTAATGTAAAAAAATGATCAAAAAAAAGGAGTTCTCAAGAATACAACATGCCCCAAATGCAAACTTGTATCAAATAAAACTTTTCTTAAATATAAATAAATAAATAAAATAAAATTTAAGTTACCATTTTCCTAAAAATAATCAATTTAGAACAATCTGCTAAAAGATTTCTGTGACATATGAACAGGCTGCCATAACTACCATTGGGAAAGCCTGGTTGAATATTTTTGGGGGGTTTTGTTTGGATTTAGAATCTGAGTGGTAAGAATATGCACTTGAGTTGCATAGAAAATCAGACAGCATAAGGGTCTTTTGCATAGGAAATGAGACTGGATTTCTATGGCCCACAGCCCCAGAATTTACTTTTGACCAGCATTGCTTTTATATTCAGAGACCGATTTTCAGCTGAATTTTTTGGGTTGTGTGGGCTGTGAAATTGAGGTATGCCCTTGGGACTTCATAAGTATGAGTTATTTCCCAGTCAAAAAAAGACCAAAGCCTGTCTTTCAGAGAGTTAGTTATGAAGTGGTGTGGAAGCAGTAAGATATCCAGGTTCTAGAACTTGCTCTGCAATAGACAAAAATGACACCAGTTTTCTGACATAGTTTCTTAACCAAATAGAATGCTGTGGCTACTCTGAGTAACTCCTGAAGATTTAGTGATCTCCAAACAAGATAAAGAATCTCAAGGGCTGTAAACAAATCACTAGAAAAATCCCAAAACATAACATATTATCATATATGGTTGAGGATCTCAGTGATCTAGTTACTTTCCAGAGTAAACTTGCCCTTCAAACCTAGGCAAAGCCTCATCACCTTTACTCCACACACAATATTTTTTGTGATGATTTTGGGGCACTGAGAGATTGTTTAAGAACATAATTAGAACGTAGTATTCATTAGCATCCTTTGAATTCAGGACAGATATGATTTCTAAGAACAAATGAAATCTTACAACAGTTTCTCTATTTATATGAACGAATTTATGATCTGACTTTTTGCTTCATTTCTTGTTGACTCTAATTATGGCTACTTGCTGAGTAATCATTAAGATTCTTGCTTGGTTGTTCTGAGGTGGTCATTCAGATATGTCTAAATGCCTCAACTGGTTTCACACATGAACATTATCAGGTTTTTACATGTAAAGAAAAGGTAAGATTATAATTGGAAAATACTTGCCCAATGAGGGAGAATATAACCTCCAATATACATAAAAGTATTCGAGAGAAGAGTTGCTGGAGTTTAGAATATATATTATTCCACAGATTTTAGTGTATAAGGCCAGATAATTAGAGGAAAGTTTCTCTGCAGAGAATTTGCATCGAGTCTTGGCAATTTATACATTTTCTGAAGTCCTTAGAAAATGAGTAAATAAAAAAAATTACCTCCCTAAAGTAAGAAAGATTATTTAAATATATCTATCCCTATTTCTCCCATTTGTTCTTTAACCCGCCCTAACTCCTCCCTTTACTTTCTGCTTTATTATTTTCTTCCTCCGAAAGCTCTTTGCTTTTTTAAAATATGAATTCCTGGCTTTTCTGGATTTCTTTCTCCTCGGATTAATATGACAAAATGTTCAGAAAGCAAAGAGTCCGGCTTACACAGTAACATCCTGGATGGTAAGGGAAGTCCCTCCATTCCCTGGACAGTGGCCCTTCTGCAATTGGAAGTCTATGAACAAATACAGATTAATTTTTTTTATCTCTGCTGTATTTGTAAAAGACACAGAAAGCCTGAGAAGTTTTCACTGTGGCCCTCCCACCTGGTCTATTTACCTGTAGCTGTCCTTCATCTGCAAGTTGATCTTGCACATGACCTTAGTCCCTGACTGCTTGTCTCCCTCTATCAAGGTAAAGGCCATACTGTGCAAACAATGGCTGCTAATCTGTAGGAGTGATCTTTTTTCTTTGAAGAACCATTTTTGACCTACAGCTCCCAAAGCCAAGTGAACTTCAGTCAACCCGTCTTCGTCAGCCCTATGCAAAGTTACACCCTTCTTCCCCAAATTAGAATATTCCTTTAGTCTTTTCAAGCCTGACATTTTTGAATACAGGTTTATTGCAATGGTACTTTGGTTGATTTCCTTTCATTTACATATCTAAACACAATGGGAGCCAGAAGAAATAATGTACTGTGTCATGATGGGTATGGTAGGCTGAATTATGGCCCCCAGCAATTTTGAAGTCCTATTTTTAGTATATGTGCTGCCGAAGCGAGCACAATTTTGAAGTCCTAATCCCTGGAAACTGTGGATATTACCTTACATGGCAAAAGGGAGTTTGCTGATGTATTAAGTTAAGGATCTTGAGATGGGGACTTGGATTATCTGGGGGGATCTAGTGTAATCAGAAGAATTCTTATAAGAGGCAGGCAGAGGGAGAATTTACAAGAAGAGGAGATGGCAACATCACCCTGGAAGTGTGCCCTGGTGTGATGCAACCAAGATCTAAGGAATGCTGGTGGCCACCCAAAGCTGGTCAGAGGCCAGGAACCTATTCTCCCCTAGAGCCTCTCAAGGGAGTACGGCTCTGTTGACACCTTGAATTTGGCCCAGGAAAACTGATTTTGAACTCCTGATGTCCCGAACTATAAGAGAAGAGATGTTGTTTTAAACCACCAGGTTGGTGGAAATCTGTTGTAGTGCCCTTAAGAAACTAATTTATAGAAAGCCCTATTAAGTGGCAAACCACAGATTTTAGAGATGGCATATTTATGAAACCAACTGTACACAGCTAGGGACGTTCTTTAGTATTTAATTACATTTTTATTTCCTTTCATATTGGTCCACGTGAAATTATTTGTCATCAAAGAGAAGAAAATAGCTTTGCATTTCATGTTTTGTAGAACGTAGTCTGAAAAAGAATATTCTCACACATCAAATGTCCTGCTTGTTATGAAAAGAGAAAGTGGTAGATTGGACTACTAATCCCCAATATCCATTCCCTTGAACTTAGGCAGAGCCATGTGACTTGCTTTGACTAATGAAATGTGACAAGGGGTCCCATGTGTCGCTTCCATGTAGAAGCTTTGAGAGACAATGTGTCCTAAGAGACCCAGTGTGCTTGCCCTTCTTCTGCACAGTCACTTAGGAGCAGAGCTGCATGTCCCCAAGGGAGGCTGACAGTGAGGGGCAGAGACCCAGCTGACCACTATGGGCGTTAGTGTGAGAGGGAATTATAAACAATAAGAACAAAAAAAACAACTTTGGTATTTTGAGCCTAGGAGACTTAGGGACTCTTTTACTGTAGCACAATTTAGAGGATATCAACTAATATGCAGAAATAGGCTTTCTTGTCCCAAAATTCACCTCCCCACTTATTAATTCTAGAATTAGCTCAAGCATTCATATATATTAGAAAGTCTGTCCATGTTTCTTTAACAATAGCTCTTAAAATATCCTTCCCTAGCCATGACCACTGCCGACAGGTGTGTTCAGCAACTTCTCATTTTACCCCTGAGCCACTATGTTTTTGCGTGATGTGTTCCCCTACACTCAAACCCTTCTCTATACAGTGTCTCCTGCCAATAGGTGCTAGATCACTCATCAGAAAATGCTGCCCTATACAAAGTCCACGGTGGTGGGCTATACTGATTGTTTCTCCCCTGCCAACCCACTGCCCAAATTCATATGTTGAAACCCTGTTCTCCAACCCCCAATGTGATGGTATCAGGAGGTAGACGTTTGGAAGACAACTGTGAGGGTGAGGCCCTCATGAATAGCATTAGGGCTCTTATAAGAGTCAGGAGAGCGCTAACTTCCTCTCTCTGCTCTATGCCATGTGAGGATAGGATAAGGTGGCTGTCTGTGGTCCAGAGGAAGGTTCTCACCAGAATCTAGCCATGCTGGCATCCTGATCACAAATGCCCAGCCTCCAGGACTTTGAGAAATAAATATCTGTTATATATAAGCCCCCCGTCTCGGGTACTTTGTTATAGCAGCCCAAACTGATGAAGACACTTCATCTTTACCCCTTCACACTAGGGCCACAGCTTTCTCTTCTGATTTTATCAACTTTTACCGATCATTTCCTCTCCTCTGCAGCCGGGCGAGTCTCCTCCCTCCTGAGGAAGTGCGTCATACACCTTCAGTATTCAGTTCTGTCTTTTGAATACTATTTGTTACCTTGCTGTGTTTAATCCTAGTAATGGTACATCACCGAGCTCTGGTGATATTGTAAAGTTCATTTGAAATATTAGGGAAAGCTTTTCTAGTTAAACAGTTACTGTTGTTGCCCGAATGAGGAAGAAAAGAGAACGGGTCTGCAGACCAACCCTTTGCGGACTTGGAGTAATTTATTAACCTTCTACGTGATGGTCCTCTCATGTAATCACAGCGCATAAATACATGATTGATCAGAGCTGCCACAAATTATCGCTGTGCTTAATTTATTCAGAATCCAGCTCTCTATTTATGTATCTGAATGACAAATACTAAACACAGGGAAGGGGAAAAAAAAAATCTGAGTTCGATAAATTGAAACATGATTTGTTATATACCTCATGAAGTTTACTGCCCTTTAGCTAAAGAGTCTATTTTTGATTGAACAAAGGTTTTAATTATTATAACCAATGGCATTTCAACATTATCTTCCCTTTGAATATTGCAGTTAAAATTTTCAGTCCAAGCAATTACTTATTTGTTAAAAAAAAAAAATTGGCCACCCTTTGAGGCTTGAATTAACGAGGACAAAATTACCCATCTAAAACCATTTCAGTTTTATGAAAAAATAAAACGGAGTGCAATGTTTTGGCTTGAGAGCTCAAATGATCTTTAGAGGAAATTAGTGATGTTGCTAATAGTGGCTCTGATTTACATGGCACTGGAAGGAAGCAATCAAAGAGGTGAAAACAAGATAAATCATCCTTAAAATGGAACAATTAAATAAAGTTCATTTATGACAAAATCACAAGATAATATTCCCAGACTTTGAAAAGCCATGTCTTTCTTTTTGTTAATTAGAGATAATCTACATTTTGCAACATGTGAGTATTTACCCGGCGACTCTGTGTTTTCTGTTGATATAAAAATGGATGCATTTCCAGACGAACTTCTATTCAATGGGGAGGGTGGCTAAGGTGATAATTTCTCATTTCTCTAGGTATAACTTTGATAATCTCCTGGCTTTCCATCATTTTCTTCTTCAAAATTAAACCACATATATAAACCATGTGCATCAAAACTCAAACTAGTGCAATATATTTTTTTATTTGGTACAGATATTAAAATACCTGCTTATTTACACATATAGCTAAGTGTAAATATGAAATGAAAAATGTCACACGGGGTTCTCTCAGGCAGGTATTCCCCTTCATAATCTTCCTGCCTGTATTTCAAACTTCATGAAATGAATATTATACACTGTGAGTTTAACAGATGCTAAATGTGTTGCCGTTACCTCATTTACATACACAGATTAGACTGTTTCACTTTGTTATGCACTAGCTTGATCTCTTAATTTTGATGATCTCAAACTGTTTTTATTAGGTTTACAAGAAAAAAATGGTCAATTATTTCATAAAGAAATCCATCCACATAATGTGCATCTATTCATACATAGAATAAATTTTAAATGTATATATTACTTTACTCTCTGTCCCATTACAGAGAGTCAGAATGATGATGTTAGAGCTTTCTTGATTCATATTGCTTTAAAATTCATGCAAATGGGCATAAATACTGGTTTTGCACTTTTGTTTAGCATTTTCATGCATATTTATTCCCACATAAGTAAATATTTCTCACTTTCAAATTACTTTTCTTCTTTCTGAGAAATTAGCAGGCCAGGAAATCAAACTGTAAGCAAAATAAATTTTTCGACTCTGCCACATTTACTTTATTGGGAAATAAAGTACTGCATTCTGGTATAACCTGCTTTTCCCAGGATATAAAATCTGCGAGAAGAACGATGAAGGCTTCCCTTACAACACTGGGCTCCAGACGGACTTGAGTTCGTTCCTGGTACGCCAGCTCTCCCGAAGCCCTCCCCATCCCTGCCCCAGGGATCCCTCACTGGCTGGACCCCTTTGTGGGGTCTTGAAGACGCATACTGTCACTATCCTCCCTTCTTATTCCTTACTCATAGTGCCAGACGCTTTGTTTTGCATATACGCTTGAAATCTTCCAAGTAGAGAGAAAATTTTTCTGATTTTACGAGAGCTCTTTCAAACATTCTTTGACTATCTAGCCTTTTCAAAACGCCAGAAGGTACACTCTTTCCGCTTTTGACTCTATTTAAAACAACATCCCCATGAGAAGCAAGCTGAACTACGGGCAAGAGTTCAGTGTGAGACTTTACCCTGCATGACAGCCTTTGACTTACAGGTTGGATGAAGGTATCTCCACATACATTTTCTTCCTGAGACAGTGCTTCCTGTCCTCTGGGAATGTGCTTTTGCCTTCTTGAAGGTTCTTGCCTCTATTTCTTATTTTGAAAGTCTTCATTCCAGAGAGACCTTTGCCTCTCTTGTATGTGCTGTTGCTGGGAAAACTGTGCTTCACTAAAACCTCACATGCGCTAATTTCCTTCACTTCTCAGAATCCTTAGTCACATGCCTTTAGGTCTCCAAGTTACTTTAGTTGATCATGAAAATCACTGGTTGGGTTTCCCCCAGAAGAAGGCACCAAGTGAAAAGACAGAGCTCTGAGGTCGATAACAATCTAAAGGGGAAGAGAAGATACGTGCTGACAAGTACAATACAATAAACAAAGTTTGCAGAGTCTATCTTATGTACCAGAGGCTTGACGAAGACAATGTGGCTGCTGTTGGGTGGAAAGAGAGGGCAACAGGGGCGGGAGTTCTTAGGGAAGTATGTATTTAACTGGGTTTTAAAGGATGTGTAACGCTTAACTGGCTTTAGTGAAGGCAGAATGTTATTCCGGACCACGTAAATTTTGAGAGAAAATGTGCTGAAGTAGGAAGGCACATGTTTGGGAAACAAAGAATAACATGAGTCCTGCAATGGGGAGAGGATATTTCTGATAGAAAACAACAGTGAAGATAAATAAAGATGAGGGGACAGATCAGAGAAGACCTCACATTCTAAGCATGTTGACTCTTAAGGCAGATTGTGTTCTAGTCCATTTGTGTTCCAGTCCCATGAGATCTTAGCTAATAGGATCCAACAGCACATTAAAAAGATTATCTACCATGACCATGAGATCTTAAATAATGATTCTCACAAAAAAGGTTCTAGAGTCAAAGAAGTTTGAAAAGCACTCTGTTACTTCTTTGGATAGCCAGGGTTACAGTTTTGCACCATAAAAACTGGGAAGTGCTGCAGTAAAGAAATTTGTTAAACACTGTTTGACCCAGAATTTCTCCAACTTATTTCCATGGGACCCACTTTAATTTTTTTACAAAATAGTTTTTGCCTTTGGCAAAGCCACCAGCATAGGGAACAAAGCTGCTTTTGGCGTTATATGGATTTTTCAGGAATTTGAGGGGAAAACGATTGCCCTATACAAATGGAGATCTGCAGAGTAGGATCCCAGCATAATTCTGGGATCATTTGACAGAGCAGCCATTTTTTTAAAAAGTATTTTCTTTACAGAAATTCAGAGTCTAAATCTTAAGGGATCAAGACATTCTTATGACAAAGCTTTGGTGGGCAAAGCAGTGGATCTAAGTGCTATGTGGAATGCACATATAAATAAGAATCAGTCACTATCCGTAATATAATTATTAGTAATTGAGGCAGATAAGACAACTTCATAAAGACCTATTACACAAGGAAGAATATAATGTAGGAGAATAAAGTCACAACAAAGTGCTATGGGCTGAAGCCATGGCAGAGGAGATGGACTTTCTCGAAAGAAGCATTTGGAATGAGAATATGACTCAAAGAGGAGCCAAGAGAGACTGGTGGAAAAAGTGTCAGTGAAGAAAAAATCTGGCTCTGATCACAAACATGGCAAATAAGTATCACAAATCTCACACTCAGAGCTATTAAGTTTGACCTATACAGTGTTGCCAACATTTAAAAAATCAGAGGTTTACAAAAAATCTGGAGTTCTAGCATTTACTGTAATTAACAAGACTTGGGAACAATAACCCAGAGCTGGATAGACCTTCCTCTTCAGATAAGGTTATGTGGGCTGTCGTTATCCCCAGTCTCCAATATAATCCAGTATCCTGGGACTGAGTGACTGGTGTTATTTATGATCTATTTAAACAGATGAAAGAGGCTTTTCCTACAGTATAGGTGAGAAGAAAGTGGAACATGTCATATCCATGTTTCCATCAAAAGTGGGAAACCAGAGTGCCTGGGTGGCTCAGTGGGTTAAAGCCTCTGCCTTTGGCTCAGGTCATGATCCCAGGGTCCTGGGATTGAGCCCCGCATTGGGCTCTCTGCTTGGCGGGGAGCCTACTTCCTCCCCTCTCTCTGTCTGCCTCTTTGCCTACTTGTGATCTCTCTCTCTGTCAAATAAATAAATAAAATCTTAAAATAAAAAGCAGGGAGACAGAAAAGAGAGGGTGTGGGCCACGTGTGTCAAGAACAATGGGAAAGACCATGTTAGTTGTGAAAGACAAGAATATTCTTACGTGTTTGATATAGGTACAAAATGTATCTGTGGTGAAGGAAAGTAACATGAGACCACTAATTTACGTCATGGGCTTGGCCCCTGTAGGCATTTGAGTTTTGACTCTTGAGAGAATAAGGAGGTTAAAAAGAGGAGAGGGTTTCTTAAAAAAAAAAAAAAAAAAAAAGGATAATCCAGAAAAATTGAGTGGGTTAAGAGCTAAAAAGTGGCCATTGGTCTTGAATAGAGGCTGTTGGTAAACTTAATGATAGAAGGTTCAAGTGGGATACGAGGGAGGAAGCCAATGATTGAAGACTATGAGAGAGATGGAGGAACTAGACCCCATTTGCATTGCTTAATGTAGGGCTGTTTGGTTTTTGTTTTGATTATTTGTTTTAATTAATTAATTAATTAATTAATCAATCAATCTTTCTGGCATTCCTCTTCCATCTTCCTCCCTGGAATTCACAGACAGGGAGGAAGTGATGTCGTGGATCTCATGGACAAAGAATGTGGCCAAATGGTAAAAAGAAGTAATGTTTTCTATTAAAAAAGAAAACTTTCCTGCTTTTAATGCTGAACTTTGATAAAAACCATACAGAAAAACCATACAGAAAACTATACAGAATATAGTTTAGGTCTAAAGCCGTATTTGAACTTGCTACTTATTGCTCCTATTGGACATCTGAAACTTGAGGGTGAGCTCTTACCATTGCATTGGCGGGGAAAAGTGAATGTGAATATTATCTGCTATATAAAGAGTAAAAGGGGTAAGATAGCAAAAGATGACCAGTCTGCTCCTGTATCTGGAACTGAGAGGTCCTAGGCTGCGTATGTGTTTGGTAAATAGCCTGTGCTAGGCTGCTTTTGAGAAGTCAGAGAGGAGGTAACCCATATACTTCCCTTCAAGAGGGAAAAAGTGTGGTTTCTAGTCATTGGAGCTACAAGTGAAAAGAGGAAGCAGGCATAGAATGAGAGAGGACCCTCATCTTAAATTGTAGTAGTATCACTTTACCCACTAGTAAAACATAGCCCAGCGAATGTTTGGATCTGGGCAGGAAATTGTCCCCCATAAAAAATGATTTGTGTTTCATGCACATGACACCCTGCCCCTCATGACGCTTCAAGAAGATCTCCAGGATACCCTTATTGAGAGACAATATTCTAAGTGAAATAAGCCAGTCACACAAAAACAAACATGGCAGGATCCCCCTTATAGGAGGTATTTCCAGTAGTCAAATTCATAGAAGCGAAGAGTAGAATGGTAGTTTCCAGGGGCTGGGGGAAGGGAGAAGTGGGGCATTGCTAATCAATAAGCCTAAAGTTTCAGTTAAGCAAGATAAATAATGTCTAGAGATCTGCTTATACATTGTGCATAGAGTCAATAATAATGCACTGCACACTGAAAAATTTGTTAAGGGGGCAGATCCGTTAAGTGTTCTTTCCACAATAGAATAAAATGATAAAATAAAGAGTCCATGGAAAGACAGCACAGTGTAGAGGACCAAGAGAAGCTTGTATAAGCAACCGACTGCAGTTCTACCCATCAGGAGCTGGGCAGCTTGGCAAATTCCCTAATGTCTCGGAATCACCCGGCATCTATGCTGACAGACAGTTACGAGGATTACATTTGACAATATACGTAAAAACTTTAATACAATATTTAGCATATAATAGGTATTCAATAAATTCCACACATAGGTATGCTTATTTATCTGTTTTTATAAACCTGTAGAGTGAGATTCCCTGAACCCTGTTCTAGTTAAACCACTTATGGTAAATGTATCCGAGAAACACTGTTGTCAACTGTGGGAAAAAGTGTGTTTCACTTGGGGAGGAAACCGAGGTGGAGAGAGACCGAACAACTAGATCCAATCCTGTAATTAAATAAATGGCCGTGATGGAATTTGTAGTTAGAGCCAGGTGTCGGCAAATTACCATCTGCCGGTAGGATCCAGCCAGCAGCCTGTCGGGAAACGAAAATCTTGCTGGAGCACACACTGATTCCTTGTTATTGTCTATGGCTGGTCCCACGCTCCCGTGGCATAGTGGAGTAGTGAATACAAGGACAGTATGGCTGGCAACACCTAAAATATTTAGCGCCTGACCTTTAAAGAAGAAGTTTGCCTACCCCTAGTCTACACTAGAGTAGAAGCAAAGCAGAGAGGACATTGGACTAAGCCCGGCCACCACCAATTTTTAGGGAGACTTGGAGTAGTTCAACTGTTCCATATCTCCCCTTTTCATGTGAACAGAACAAAACAAGAAACAAAAACCCCAACCTTGAATTTTAACTTGATTAACCACTGCGGCTCACAGATGCACGTACATACACTCAGTAGGTATCTGAGTGTTATGCCCTTGGAAGCAAAACTTTACACTGAATTGCAGTGCTTATAAGAACTCCTTTACAGTTTCTGCTTTGCTCTTCAGTTCTACAAGTATTTTACTGCTGGCTTATATCTTGAAAGTTCTCTTGGGTACCACAGTTATGTTGAAGATGCTTCCAAACATTGTCATTCCTCATCCTGAGACCCGGGTAGGACTGAGCCACCAGCCCTCTTTGCTTGTAGCTTTCTCTGAAGACTCCATATCTAGGAGGGCACAGGGTGATCAGAGCCATGCATAATCACAAAGTCAAATCAGATCCGAGGCAAATGAAGAGTGAAAGAGATAAATGGACTCACTACTTAGAGCCCACGATAACCCAGTGATTTGCAGTTTCCATTCAAAGGGGAAACGTCGAGCTTGGAAGGCTCCACATAGCCTTGTGATAATTTTGCTATGGAAAAGATTTACTGTTCTGCCTTTTGCCTTTTTTTTTTTTCTAGACAAATGGGAATGTGTGTTGCATGCTTGATTTAAGACTATTTAAATTTTTCTGAATTTAGGACTATCTCCCCTTCCTTCACAATTCCTTATAAATAAATTTGCACAAAATCAAGGGCAGGTGCAAATTGATTTAGATCACTTGTTTCTTTGAAATCAGATAAACATGCTCCTCCCTCCTAGAACTTCAGATAAAAGACGTATGTTTCTGATGGCTTTTGCCTGGCTGTCAGTTAGAAAAGAAAAACTGAGTCCCAGACCCATTGTAAACCAACAGCGTGACCACAGCCAAGTCACTGTGCTTCTCTCCATTTCCTTATAAGTCAGAGGACGATAAAAACAGTAGCTTTGTTATATGCTTGCTTTAAGAATTAAATGCGACAATGCTTGGAAGGCACTTGGCACACTGTCGACCCCAAGCGTCAACCACAGAGGGAACACTCAATAACTTTACACTAGGACTTGCTTTCTCAGTTCTTTAAGATGTGGCACAGCTGAAATGACCGAAGTAATTTTCTTTCCATATAAAATTCAACTGGGAAAAGGTGCTGGACAATATATCCTTGGCTCATATGGAAGCTTAAGGACTGGAGCATTATTTTTTTAACCAACAAAACCCAAACAGAAATAACCTTTTTCTTTGCCGCCATTATGGTGATAGATGTTTGTCCTCTCCTTCTTTCCTGCAGCGATACCTGAAAAAGTCCAGGGAACAATATCAGAAAATTAATCATTTTGCATAATTTAAGAATTTTCAAAATCCTTTACCTCAGAGTTTCTTAACCTGGGCGTCCCCAGAATAGCTTTCTAAGGATGCACGAAAGTCCTGGAGTTTTATGGAACATTCTCTGTTTAAGTTGATTTTATCGCGAAAAGTTTCATAGCTTTAATAAGATTCTCACTATGGTCTTTGATCTGTAGATCAAAGATAAAATTCTAAGTAGTATCAGAGGGCCAAGAAACTGTTAAAAATTTTAGAATTTTGTGAGTAAAATACCATATCTAAGAACGTCACATTGTATAATAATTTAACTTTTTTTTTTCAAGTACGACTAATGAAAAAGCACTTTGTAATGTGTAAAAGGCAACAACACTGCTTAATAAAACAAATAATTACACATTTGTGGCGTTGACGAGCTAGCTAAGTACATTCAGGTGACAATTCTGTGGAAGGAAAGCTAATTCATGATAATTTAACAGCACTTTACAATAGATGCTTAACAAACCAGGTAATAAAACATAATCAGCAGAAGCCTTTTAGAAGCTAATGTCGAATATTACCAAAAAAATGACTCATATTATTTAATGATTGCATATTCTATTCAGTTAACCCTTGCCACTCTCACGGAGATGCCACAGAATTTGTAAGCCCTCACCATTTTGCTCATGTGTCCGTGACCTGGAGTCAGCTTTACCACACACACATATGCAGCCTGGTGTTAAAAGGTCCCTTCTATCCTAAGCTGAAGAAAGTTCCCCGCCTCCTGCAGGGGTTGGGGAGAGGGGAAGCCAGGGCAGGTTGCAAACAGGGAACTCTCTCCTGTTTCCTCATCTACTGTCTACTGTGGTCCTGGAGAGATGGTGGAGGCTGCCTCTCTTGGAATAACTGCCCTCCGACAGTCTTCCCCACACCTTCTGCATGCTGGCCTTAAGCCGTGGCAGTGCTCAGGAAAGCTACATGGAGTGTGGGGAGGACAGAGGTTGTCACCTCATCTGATTTACTCATACTTGTGAACCATGTAAGTGAAGGGTTTCTGTGTGGCTTAGGTCTTCTGAGAGGAGAATAATCCATATGCCCCTTGTTCAGCCTCTTCCATGTCTCCTAGTTGGGAGACCCAGTCTCCTTTTTGGGGGAACTCCGCGGTGGCAGGCAGGCTGATGTTCCTCCCTTCTGGCCCCATCTCCTGTCCTGCAAATCGGAGTTTCCGATGTGAAGGTGGTTCTGGGAAGGCAGGTGCTCCAATTCCAGTGCAATCTCCCCAACAGAGAGCAGTGCAGCTGACTGCCTCATTAGTTTTCCTAAAAAGCAAGTCCATTTTGCCATGTTTCTATTTATTTTCTCATTATGTGAAGAAAGGCTAGAGTTTCTGTGATTATGCCTTTGACCTTGCCCCTAGCCAAACAATAATATCACCATTATTGTGCTAATAGTAGAGAGGAGTGTTTTGTTTTTTCTTTTTCCCCCAGTTTACTTTGTCACAAAAAAGGTCTATTTTCTGAGATCTGGGAACATGTGAAAAACAGTAACTGTCACTGTCACGATTTACACGAGAGCAAATTGAGGGATTATAAATAGCTGTTACTTACTTTAAGTAGTCTCAGAAATCCAGACATCCACCTTATTCTAAAACCACCTAACAATATTTTCTACTAAATCTGTATTTGGAGGCATGACACAGACTATTAATTCCAATAAGAATTATTTTTAAAAATTCCGAAGTCTCAGAAGGAAACCCTGTACCTGTTTTTCAAATTTTGATTTTCAGGCTAATAAGGAAATGTGGTAATAAATGTAGCCAGGAGAGCAGTGGTTTTGGAGTCATATAGATTCAGATTCAGTGCTGCTGGATGACAGAGGGGCTGTGATCTTGGAGAGTGACCTCGGGCAGGTTATTTAATGTATCTGGAGTCCCAGTGACCCCCAGCTGCCATGCTGATGATAATATCTAGTAAAAGATTATTAAAGGAAGTAACTGGAGAAAGTCCTGGGCACACAATGTGCATTGCATAAATGTTATCGGATTCAATATATTTTTTTTATTTTCAAACGAAAGTTAGTGTCGAGCCTCTATTGTTGCTGATGTGGCCAAGAGGCTAAGTTAAGGCCAAGAATAGAGGGTAGAAGACCTGTGTACTGCTCCTGGGTCCTGGCGTTAAGAGGATTGTGAGGGCATGGGCTTGGTCCTTTGCTTGCTTCTTGCTACCTGGGAGATAATGAGGGCTAGAGTAACAACCTGGGGCACACAAGCAGAAGCCATGGAAGACAGAGTTGTACAACCAGTTTGAGATCCCTGTCGGCTTATGGACTGTTGTGTCATCGTGATCGAGAAATACACTCCCATCTAGGTTAAGCCACTGTCTTGTCTTTCTTTTATTTTCTCTCCCTTCCTCTCTCCTTCCTTCTCCTTCTCCCTCCTTCCTTCCTCCCTCCCTCCTTCCTTCCTTCTTTCCTTCCTTCTTCCTTCCTGCCTGCCTACCTGCCTTTCTCCCTTCCTTCCTTCTTCCCTCCCTTTCTCCTTCCTTCCTTCCTTCCTTCCTTCCTTCCTTCCTTCTTTCCTTCCCCTTTTTCTTTCTAGCAGTTTAGGCTGTACTCTAACTATTACAAAGTCCAAACACCAGATACAAGGAAAAGACTAGTCAGGGAATGTTCAGTTTTTCTTTTCTTACTGAGCTCACCTATTATGGAGCCATTAAAATACTTACTAAGAGTATGAAGCGATATGAAGTAATGCTTATGTTAGATTTAAGAGGCAAAGTATAAATTCATAAATAGTAGAATCATATTTTAAAGCACCCAAATGAGGGAGGAGAAAAAGGACCGGAAGAAATTACAACCTATCACCTGTATTTGGATAATAGCATTATGTTACTTTTCTCTTTCTGCTGTATTTTCTAAATTTTTTTTGAAAAAAATTATGTTGTTTTTTCACTGGGAAATATTTAAAAGCTTTTCTAAGGAAATAGTCAATCTGATAAGGATTTCTTTATGAAGATATACATTACAACAACACTGTTTCTATTGAAGAGAAATTGGCATCCAACGATAGGTGAGTTAAATAAGAAGCAATATAATGAAATTTTACAATGTTTAGTATATTTGTTTGCTAGAGCTGCCATAACTAAATACCACAAACTGGGTGGCTTATCCAACAGAAATTTCTCATAGTTTTGGAGGCTGGAAGTCTAAGATCAAGGTGTCAGAAAGTTTGGTTTCTTCTGGGGCCTCTCTCCTTGACTTGTCAATGGTCACCCTTTTGCTGGCTCTTCACATAGTCATCCTTCTGTATATGTGCACCCCTGTGTCTCTTTGTGTGTTTAAATGTCCTCTTCTTCTAAAGACACCAATCAGATTGGGTTAGAATCTACTTTATTGGTCTCATTTTAACTTAATTATTCCCTTAATGGCTCATCTCCAAATACAATGACATTTAGAGGTACTGGGGTTAGAACTTCAACAGATGATTTGGGGGGTCACACAATTTAGTCCATGATACACACCATTAAAGGTGATGTTGGGAAGAATACTTACTAGCAGGGAAGAAAGCTTGATGGTATAACATGAAGTGAAAAAAAAAAAGTTAAAAGTCATTCATATGGGGTGCCTGGGTGGCTCAGTGTTTTAAGCCTCTGCCTTCAGCTCAGGTCATGGTCTCGGGGTCCTGGGATCGAGCCCCGCATCGGGCTCTCTGCTCGGCGGGGAGCCTGCTTTCCCCTCTCTCTCTGCCTGCCTCTCTGCCTACTTGTGATCTCTGTCTGTCAAATAAATAAATAAAATCTTTAAAAAAAAAAAGTCATTCATATGTACAACTGTAAATATATAAAATGTATATGGAAGCAAAGCTTACCTTCAGAAAGCATCTGGAATTCCATTTCAATATAGAGAAACTATGGATTCACACTAATTCCAAGACCCATGGAACTGAAATAAATTGACAGTTGATAGTGACACATATGTTGTCATTTCAAGGAGAGTAAGTTTGCTATCCTAAATAATGACAAATTATCACAAAATCAGCATAAAATCTGTATGTATCATAAGTGTACTGAAAGGGAGTGGATCGATTTATAAATGTTAACTATCTCTGAATGGGGGTTTATTAAGTGATTTTTATTTTCTTTTTTATGTTTTTTCTGTATTTTCTAAATCTTTGCAGTGACTTAATATTACTTTTGTTATCAGAAAAATAATTTTTCGAAAATGAATCATATGCTATAAAGTTCAGGAGAGGTAGATTCAAGTTATGACTGTGGCTACCTGCAGATTTTAAAAAAGATAATTCAACAATTCCATTTAAGCACTTATTCAACATGTCCATGAGTCACACTATGAGTCACTTTTCTAGGATTTGGAGATAGACTTTCAAGAGGATATACTCATTCTCTCACACCTCACTATTTCTTTGAAAAAAATGGATGAATAAATTAAAAAAAATATGGGTACATGGACACAGGGACAAAGAATCAGGAATGATCAATCCTGTCTTGGAGGGCCATGGAAAGCTATATAGAGAAGTAGCAGCATGTGAATTGTCTGCCAAGAATAAGTGGGGGTTTGCTTGGCGCAATGAATAGATTCCAGTGAATCGAGTGACATTGACATTCCAGGCGGAGACAACTCCATGAACAAAGGCACGAGGTGTGTTTGGGAATAGGAAGGTCCCTGGTGCAGCTTCAAAATTTAGTACCTGGAGTGGGGGCTTGTGGTTGGTAAAAGAGAAGGAGGGGCTGGACTTTCCACAGGAAGAGCTGAGTCCCGTTCTAAGGAGGTGTACGTTATCCGTAAGCATTATACTGTAGGGAGGCTGGTGTGTAGGTTATTGTTGAAATAGCACCACTGTGACGTCCCAAAGGCTGGGCCTGAGGTACTGAGGGTGGAAGGCAAAAGAGGGAACAGAAGCCAAGTGGTTTCTGAGGTGAAATGAGCAGTTTATCCAGGGAGTGAGGGGGGTAACAAAATGGAGGAATCAAGGACGTTTCTGAAACCTTGTCTGGGCAGCTGAATGAATAACTATGCCATAAAGCCACACAGAAGAGGCAGGGGGAAAGTGGAAGCCTGTGTCCCCTGTGAAATTCTGTGCCTCCGTGGCCCTTGGCTCATCTTCAGTATATATCTATTGGCCTTGACCTTGAATGCTGGTCCAGGCCCACTTCACCACTGCCCTGTGGGGCCAGACAACACCATATGGAGACATCCACAGCCTGCTTGTCTATTACTTCACTGAATACTTTTCAGGCATCGTCTCCACTCTCCCGCACCCACCAGCTTTGTACCATGGTGCCCTAGAATGCCCCGAATGGGCAACAAAAAACAGAGAAGTAGGAGGGACAAACAAAAACTCAGCAGTTATCCTAAAAGCACACAGGATGAAGTTACCACAAAAAAGCTAAGAAAGACCGTTTGTGTAAGCTCGGCATAATCCAATCCAATTAAAACAAACAAGAAACACACCGGCCCTGACTGTAGAATCTGCTATTCAAGGCAGGAAACCCTTCATAAGGAGAGTTACAGATGAAACATCCCCAAATTGAATTTCTTGAGGCCAGACGTCAGCCCATTTTACTGTGTGTAAGTGAGAAGTGACCCATTTCAAAATAGACATAGCAGAATCCTTTCTTCTGGCCTCCCATAAATACAACCGCACACCAACAGCAACAAAAACCTACGCAAAGTACCTCATGACTTCAACTCTCAGGCTATTGCCACTCTGCAAGGTACTGAGCTTTGTCGCCAGACATGATGTCATGTCATCCTTGCAGGGATGGCATGAGCTAAGTGTTGTTAATGTAGCTGTTCTAGAGATGTGGTCGGAAGCTCAAAGTTTAAGCTTGTCCAAGATGGCACGCACACCTGACTACAAGATCCCTAGCAAGAAGTAGAGACAGCGAGCTCCTCCAGGGGTAGAGACAATGCCTTTCATCCTCACTCTCAGACTCCCTATACAATACCTGGGACTCATTCTTGAGAAAACAACAAGTGGACAAAGGACTTAATTAAGGAAAAAAGAAACTGTCCTCCTATGTGCGTGTATTTTTACCACATGATGCTACTTCTTAAAAGAGAACGAGATACTTTTAGTCAGGATGCTCACTTTGGACATTTTATATTGCTGAAGGAAAAAAAAAGATTTCTTTTCATCGTAGATGCCTTCACATTATCCTATCAAGGTCACATTTTCCCTTTCCACATCACTCAGTGCTTTTTTGGTTTTATATTAGCTTTGTGCTGAAAATTGAAATTGGAATATTAGAACTCAGTCGGGGAGCACACTAATTTAATTAAATATTAAAAGCCAGCTGGTTTTATGTTATGTGGGCAAATTAGAGAATTAATGATTTGGTACACTTTCTTGTTCCTGTCAAGCTACAAGAACATGAAGAATAGCTCATTCTCACCCAGTTACAAAAGGTGAGATTGAAAAATTAGGTCTGCTTTATTAAAGTGTTTCCATCTAGAGTCTTTAGAGAATAGGGTAACTTACTTATTTATAAAATGCCTCAGAAGGCACAAGCCCTGGGCCAATGTGAAAGAACCTGACAGACCTTAGTATTAGGCACCTCTAGTAAATCCTCACCTGGGAAATCTCATCTGCTCGAGAATCTTGAAGTACTATCATTTTGTGCAGCCTGGTTCAGAGCCAAGTGGGTGCTGTTGATGTCTATTGACTCTGTAGGCTGATCTGCTCCTGTATGACTTGAAAAATATTTTCTCAGAAGCACGCAGTGCAAAATGAGATAGTGAGAGTAACATGCAGTTGGTAGAAATGACATTCGGTCGTTAATAGTTATCTACCATACTACAGATTTCCCAGGTTTCTGAGTCCTATGAGTACATACCTGCACACAGTGTACAACGTTGTTGTAGAGATTGTAGACTAGATTATAGAGATTGTTGTAGACAGAGATTGCTCTGTTTACGCCAGGCCAGATGCCAGACTATGTGGCCAATAGGCTTGGTTTTTAAATTTCAGATTGCTCTCTTATTCTGTATCTTTTCCATTTTCCCCTTCCATTCCTTTCCTTTTGTTCCCTGTCACACCAGAAAAATTGAGGAAGAAGGCTTTTTGAGAAGCTAGGCATTGGAGGGGAAGATGTTGTAGAACTCAGAACAGGTCACTTATTCTGTCTCTCAGTTTTCTTCCTCAACACAAAAATAATTGGACTAAATATTAATAAAAGTAATTTTATTATAATTGGACTAAATAACGATAATTATTATTACCTCTGCTTCTAAAAGGATGACGGTAAGTGCTTCAGTTATATATTGCTGTGCAACGAAACTTTGTGGCCTCAAACAACAACCATTTTATTTGCGACAATTCTGCAACCCATACTGGCTCAGTTTGGTAGTTCTTCAGATGATTTTTCCCAATGGTCACTCATGTGGCTGTATTCTGTTGTTGGCCTATCTGGGTTTAGGCTTGGCTAGGCTGGTGGAATGGTTGGGACTCTATTCCCATAATCTCAGGGACCTTCTCTCCAGGTGGCCTCTCCACAGGGTCTACCTGTTTTGGTCTGTCTCTCTCTCATTCTCTCTCTCTTTTTTTTTTTTTTTTAAAGATTTTATTATTTATTTGAGAGAGACAGTGAAAGAGAGCAAGAGAGGGGAGAAGGTCAGAGGGAGAAGCAGCTCCCTGTGGAGCTGGGAGCTCTATGTGGGATTCCACCCTAGGACTCCAGGATCATGACCTGAGTTGAAGGCATTTGCTTAACCAACTAAGCCATCCAGGCACCCTGTTTTGGTCTCTTAAGTAGAGTAGATAGACATTGTGTGAGGTGACTCAAGGCTTTCAGGATGCAGACTGTCAGATCCAGAACTCACACAGCAACACATCTGCTAAATTCTCTTGGTTAAAGAAAACCAGTTTCCTTTAAAATTGAAGAGGAGGAGATTATATAAAGATGTGAACATGGAGGGTATGGTTCACTGTGAGCCAATGTAACTGATAACCTCAGTAAATTTAGACAACATTCTGCTAGCTTAATATCTATACCTTCTACAAGTGGTGTTATTTTCAAAATAATGTTTTGAAAAGCTGTATTTTTAAAAAAAAATGATCATCACTGGGCGCTTGGGTGGCTCAGTGGGTTAAAGCCTCTGCCTTCGGCTCAGGTCATGATCTCAGGGTCCTGGGATCGAGTCCCACATCGGGCTCTCTGCTCAGCAGGGAGCCTGCTTCCTCCTCTCTCTCTGCCTACTTGTGATCTTTCTCTGTCAAAAAAAAAAAAAAAAAAAGATAATCACTGACAAAGTTAAATTATTATGCCTAGAGCTTGAGCCATGGTGTTTCCATTCATGAAGAAAACTCCCTTATCATGCCTTCCCACATTACTGTAATTGTTTTTGTTTGCTTAAAATGACTGGTAACTTGAAAATTTTAGGTGTGTAACTTTGGACAATCTCCAAATACAGTTCTGTGTACAGTTTCATTTCACTCTGTCCCAATGATACAGCAATCATATCTACTCCTATGAACCTCTCCCATACAGATTGTTAATCTGATTACTTTATGGGCAACCCCATATTCTGAGCCACAGTAGGCTGGAGCCAGCCAGAGTTTGGCATTATTTTGGACACAGACTGGTTGAGTTATGACCATGTCACAAGAGATTTATTGACATTTGTGGGAAAGAAGTTTCCTAGCTCTCAAGAAAAGAGCCACAACAAGAACTGAAAGGAAAACTTTTTTTTATAAAGGGACAGCCACAAAACATTTTAGGTTTTGTGGGATATGGATAATTATTTAACTCTACTCTTATAGCGTGAAAGCAGTCATAGACAACATGTAAATGAATGAGAGGGTGATCCAGTATAGTTTCCTTTATAAAAAGATGTGAAAAACTACATTTGGCCTGTGGGTTGTAGTTTGCCACCCTCTGACAAAGAGTGTGAGAAGAGGCTCTTTCTTCCATTCCAAGGTTGAAACTGACATCCAAAGGAGGATAGGGATGAAGAAAACAGAGAAGTGGCCCTCCATTCAGACCAAACCTGATTGTAACTCTCACTCTGGACTTTTTCAGTTACTTTAGTCAATAAATGCTCTTTATTGTTGAAGCCAATTTGGATTTTTCTTATATTTACAACCCAAAGCACTCTAACTGAAAAAGGAATTCAGCAAGTCCAAAATAACACAAAAAATCAAGGTCAAACATGAAACCATAAGCTTGTATCCTGGGGCTGACAAATTCATCCTATGAATGAGAATTTTCAGGTTGAACCTAAGACAAACTGAAATATGCAGAGAGTCAAAGAGATTGTTACTTGGAAAAAAGAATGTGGCAACACCTGAATCACTGGCATAATCATTTGGGCCCAACTTCTTTGAAATAAACAAAAGAAGAAAACATCCATAAACACAAGTTGGAATTCCATTTCTTCCATATAATCGCAGTGGATAGGACAGGACCCAAAATAGATTCTCAATGTATACTTGGTGATGATTGATTTCCTGCTTCAAAATCTCCTTTGTTTTTTGAAGTGAGGTTAAAAATATTTTTGCTACATATGATAAAAAGAGATATTCACTTTTATGTTACTGGATATAAAGAAAGAAAAGCAGACATCCTCACCCAAGATAAATCGTAGGTCAGAGAGAATATTTTTGCTTTTAAGATTATTGCCATCGTATAGCTGTATTTTAGGAGTTACTGAAAAAAGAAGAGTGTAAGCAAAATAAAAGCTATTTGATGTTTGAAAGACAAAGGAACTTAGAGGGAACATAAAAATACTCTTTTTTTAAAAAAAGTATATATATATATAATCTTAAGGTGCCTCATGGTCTAAAACCTATGGTGAAGATAATTAGATGAAATCTTAAAATGAAGAGAAATGTAGATGTAAGTCTCACAGATGAGCATATTCTCAGCACTCAAAATGAAGAAAGCATTTTTTTTTTTTAAAGATTTTACTTTTATTTATTTATTAGAGACAGCGAGCAGGAGCAGGGGAGAGGCAGAAGGGGAGGGAGAAAGAAAATCCTGAGCAAACGCCCACAGCGTGTTGGGCTCTATCAGGACCTGGGCTTGATCCCAAGACCCTGAGATCATGACCTGAGCTGAAACCAAGAGTTGTACATGCAACCAACTGAGCCACCAGGTGCCCCTGAGGAAAGTATTTTGGCTGGAAGTTACTCAAGTCACAAACATCGTAAGAGATAACCACTCCTGACAACAAAAGAAAGTAGCCCACCAATGAATAAAAGCAAATTGAAGCAGTTTTACTTTTAAACTTGGGATTTATCTTGAAGGATTTAAATAAAATCAGTGCGGAAGAGCTTTGAAAATCAGTGATTCTGGAAAAACAAACAAACAAACAAACAAACACCAAAAAACAAACAAAAAACACCCCTGACTTGAGGAAGTGATTGTAATTCAAATAGAAGTTGCCACTGGTCTTCAGGAAGAGCTCTTGATGAGTTATTAGTAAAAGGTCCTCCTTCAGGGAGCTGCTTGCTAGTCTCAGAGTCTGGCCACCAAACTAGCCTCCACATCCCCTTCATGTCATGGTCTTGGTGTGGCTTTTTTCAAGGGGGCTGAGGAGGAACAGCATCCTTTAATGACTCGTTAACAGGAAACCTTGGAGCAGCTGGCTGTGCCCATACCTGTCACAAGACAGGGCTTCCCAACTGTAGTTTTTAAGACTGAGCAGAATTATTAATTGAAGAAATTAAAGCTACTGTAAGAAAAAATGTAATTATGCCTGGAGGGTTCGGGCTTTAGCTGTAGTGTTTCCTGGAATAAAGCCACTAATGAAAACGTTTCAGTGGCGCACCTGTTGGGCACTGTTTCTCTCCATTTTCTGCTTTCTTGCCAAAAAAACAAACAAAAAAAACCCCAAAACCCCAACACCTGAATTCTGCTGTCATTTGGGAAATGCAGGGAAAGTGTCCATGTGCTTAATCGATTTCCGTTTTTTTGCACATGTATGAATTGTTGGGCCCTGTGTAGTGTCTGCTCCATTAGAACAGGTGGAGTTCTACCTTCCAATTGTGAGCTGGGCTAGGATAGCAAATTCTATAACTAATCGGAAAAAAACCGGGTGCCCATAATGCACTCGTAAAATAACGATTTCCCTCATTATTCTTCCCAGTTCCCCTCCCCTCCCTACTTCCCATTGTTTCGCCTTCCTCCCACTCTCCTTTTCTTCCTAAAACAGCCATGTTGCTGAATACTAATGAGGCAATTCTTGGCCCTACCCCATTCATTTATTTTCAGGCAATTAATTCAACTTTCTAACATCTAGCCAGAATGTTATGCAGGTAATTTGTGGGTCTGCTTAATTTCTCAGGACCCTGTGGTTATCAGCCAGTAAAGCTCATTGTGTAGATGAGATAATCCAGCTGGTAGGCAGGTTTGATTTCCACTGGTGATACTATCCCTTCATTAAAGCCACTGAGTCCTTGAGCTTGGCAAGCATCCCTTGTTGCATACTTCACTTTCTGATTACAAATGGTTTGCAGCTTCTACATGTTTGCCTCAAGAGCTCATTTTCTCCCCTGAAGGACACCAGGCCTGATGGCATCATTAGCGGTTTTTCAACACAAAATTTCACAGGGCTGTGATAGCCCTTGCCGGCTCTCAGATGTTCTGTATTTGTGACCAAGGCAAACCAGTACATTCACTCATCCATCCTGAAAGCATAAGGAAAGCAGCATAATAGGTTTTTTGGGAGGATAGGGGAAGGGAGAAAAATAAAAGGGAAAAAACAATTCCTGCTCTCGAGGAATCTGCTGTGACCTTGAAGCGGTGACCTCTCCTACTCATTGCTGGGCATGTAGGTGCTCATTAAATCTGTTATTTTTCTCTCATGAATGAATGAGTCAGATTGTGTGGTGGGAGAAAATAAAACATATACATGTGAAATATCTTAGAGAGTGATTATGGAGCAGTATAGGATTTGTGGCAAGAAAAAAGATCTTTAAAACATTTGCTGAAGGCAATTAAATGGTGGTGAGAGGTGGTCAGGACCTTTCCTGGAAGAATTTGGCAAAGGTGAGCTGGGAAGAAGAGAATCTTTAAGGAGAAGAAATGATTTGAGAAGACATGTAGTAGAGGATCAAATGAAGTAAAATTTAAAGGACTTCAAAGAATTTAGAAGGCTCAAGTATAGAACCTGGAGTCAGAGACTGGGTTTGAATTCCATCTTAGCCATTTACTGGATGACTGATCATAGGAAACTAAATGGCTTCTTTGGCCTCAGTTTTCTCATTTGTAAAGTGGGGATAAGTCTATGTCCCAGGATTGCTGCCATGATGAAGTAGAAACAATAAGAAATAAGTTAGCACAGTGCCTAAAATATAATAAACAATAAATAGCAGGTATTTTTTATCAGTTTGGAATGAAAGGAGATTTTTAAAACATGAAGATGGGAAAGGGTATGTAAGATAGTCAAGAAATTTGAGGCATTGGGAACAAATGTAATAGAAAAATGGGAAACCACTTAAGATTTCAGATCAGAGGCAAGAAACTGATATTTTAAAGACAATGTCACAAAAAGACACAATGCTTACTGTATTTAGGCAGGGAAATTAGCTAATAGGATATTGTGATGGGTGAAATGGAGAAAATGTGGCTGAAGAAATGAGAAGGAGAAGGTGAATGTGGAAGCTATTACAGAGGAAAACCAGCAGAACTCAGTAATTGATTGCAAATGAGATAGTGATGGTGGGGAATGTAAGAAAAAGATATGTCAAAGATGGGGAGATAAAGATCAGCCAGAATCAGAAGCAAGGTGTTTCCACTGGTAGTGATGGATTAATTCGTAAAGAGCTTATTTAGGGGCAAAATAAGGCAAATGGAAATATAAGATGAAATGTAAGGTGATATTCTTTTTTTTTCAGGTTTTCTTTTTTTAATTTTCTTTTATTATTTTCTTTTAATTTTTTTTACATTTGTGAAAGTTGGTTTGTCCTTCGCACCTTAGATATTATACATTTCTGTGTGTTTTTTTATTAATTAATTTTTTATTATCATGTTCAGTTAGCCAGCATATAGTCCATCATTGGTTTTAGATGCAGTGCTCTGCGATTCACTAGTTGCACATAACACCCAGGGCTCATCACCCCACATACCCTCCTTAATACCCCTCACCCAGTGAAATTCTTTTAAACTAGATCTCTATGGATTTATTTTATTTTTAATTAGCTTATATCAGGAAGCTTTTTATGTTTTGAAAAATTCATAGTCATATAATTACTACGGCAAACCCTCTCCCCCCACCCAAGTCCTATCATCCTGGCTTTTAGCCTTGAGACCTCTCCTTAACCTAACCTCAGGCAACAACTGATTGTTTTGGACTTCATGTAGTTGAGCCTTTTCAAGAAGGAAACATACAGTAGATAGCTTTTTGAGTGTCTTTTTTAAAAAAGATTTTTATTTATTCATCAGAGAGAGATCACAAGTAGGCAGACACACAAAGCCGGGGGAGGGGAGCAGGCTCCCCTCTGAGCAGAGAGCCTGATGTGGGGCTCCATCCCAGGACCCTGAGATCATGACCTGAGCAGAAGGCAGAGGCTTAACCTACTGAGCCACCCAGGCACCCTTGAGTGTCTTTTCATCAGGCATGAGGCATTTGAGATCCATCCACGCTACACCATCAGTTCATTCCTTAATATTGCTGAATAGTTTGTCCACTGGCGGAAGGATTTTGGGGTGGTTTCCAGTTTTAAAGTACAAGAATAAAGTTGTTTAAACATCTGCATACAGGTTTCTGTGTGACCATAGTTTTCTTTTTCCTTGGGTGAATATCTAGGAGTGGAATTTCTGGGTTAAACAGTAAGTATTTAACTTTATAAGAAACCTGCAAATCAAATTGCCAAGTGGCTATCCCATTTTGCATTTCCTCCGGCAACATATGAGTGTTCCAATTGCTTTGCATCTCATCAGCATTTGGAATTGCTAGTTTTGTTTCTGTTAGTCATTCAGATAGATGTGCAGTGATTCATTGTGAGTTTAGTTTGTATTTCTCTAATGCTGAGCTCTGTTGAACATCTTTCATGTGATTATCATCCTTATATCTTCTTTGGTGAAGTGTGTTCATTTCCACTTTTTTTTTAACGGGTGTTCTTATTGAGGGGTTTGAAAGTTCTTTAACTACTCTCTAATAAATCCTTTGTCGGATGTGTGGATTACTTTCTTCCAGTATTTGGCTTGTCTTTTCATTTCCACAACAGTGTCTTTCTAGGACCAAAGTTTTAAATTCTGATGATGACCACCAGTCTATCAATGCTTTTCTTTTGTGGGTCATGATTTTAGAGTCATATTTAAGAACTCTCCTTGTTCTGACATCCCCCTGTGTAAAAGACTATCCACTTACACATTTTAGTTGCTTTTGCACATTTGTTGAAAATCAATTGGCCATATTTGTATGGATCTATCTCTAGACTTGATTCTGTTCCATTGATCGATGCGTGTATGCTTTCATCAATACCATGTTACTTTGAATACTGGAGCTTTAAAATAAATCTTGGGGCGCCTGGGTGGCTCCGTTAGTTTAATGTCTGCCTTCCGCTCAAGTCATGATCCTCCCATCCTGGAATTAAGCCAGCCTTGAGCTCCCTGCTCAGTGGGGACTCTGTTCCTCCTCCTCTGCCCCTCCCCCCACTCGTGCTCTCTCTCAAATAAATATATAAAATCCTAAAAAAAAAAAAGTCTTAACATCAGGTGGTGTAAGTCCTCTAACTTTCAAAATAGTTCTGCCTATTTTAAGGTTCTTTGCATTTTGATAAAAATTTTAGATTAGTTTACCTGTAATGACAAAACATTTTGATAGAAGTTTGAATGGGATTGCTTTGAATTTACAGGATAGTTTTTGGAGAATTGACATCTTAACACTATTAAGTCTTTTGACCCATAGACACAGTGTATATAGCTCCCTTTATTTGTTTAGTCAATATTTTACGGTTTTCAATAGACAGTACCTGAATATATTTTGTTAGAGTCATATCTATGTATTTCTTTTTTTTTTTTTAAAGATTTTATTTATTTATTTGACAGACAGAGATCACAAGTAGGCAGAGAGCCAGGCAGAGAGAGAGGGGGAAGCAGGCTTCCTGCTGAGCAGAGAGCCCGACGTGGGGCTTGATCCCAGGACCCTGGGATCATGACTTGAGCCGAAGGCAGAGGCTTTAACCCACTGAGCCACCCAGGCGCCCCTGTATTTCATTATTTGGTGCTATTTTAAAGGATACTATTTTATAATTTTGATTTACAACTCATACCATATACTAGTGTATAGAAATACAATTGATTTTTTAATAACCTGTAACCTTGCTGTACTCATTAATTCTAGAGAATTCTAGATTCTCTAGAATTTTCGAGACAATCATGCCATCTGCAATTGAGATGGCTTCATTTTTTTCCTTCTCAAACATGTGCTTTTTATTTCTTTTTATTGCCCTATTGCACTAACTAGTACTTTCAATATGGTATTGAGTAAAAGCAGTAAGAATGGACATCCTTGCCTTGTCTCAATCTCAGAGAGGAAGCATTTAATTTTCACTATAAGATAAAATGTTAGATGTAGATTTATGTAGAGGCTCTTGATCATGATGAGGAAGGTTCCTATTATTCTGGGTTTGTATTTTATTCTTTTGTCATGAATGAATGTTGCATTTTTATCAAATGTTTTTATCGCATATATTGAGATGATCATATGGTTTTTCTTCCTTAAACTGTTAATATCCTGAACTACGTTTATTTCTCAATGTTGAACTAATTTGCATAAACGAGCATAAAGCCCACTTTATTGTAATGTATTATGTATTATAATGTATTATATGTATTATAATGTATTATATTTTTTACATATTGGTGGACTCAATTTTGATACAATTTTGTTCAAGATTTTTGCCCATTTCATAAAGAATATTGGTCAGTATTCTTTTCTTGTAATATGTTTGTCTGGCTTTGGCATCAAGGTAATGCTGGCCCCGCAAGAAGGGTTGGTAAGTATTCCCTCCTCTTCTATTTTCTGGAAAAAATTGTGTAAAATTCATATTAACTCTTCTTTAAATGTTCAATAACATTTTCCAGTAAAACCTCCAGGCATGGAGTTTTCTTTGTTGGCAGGCTTTTAGCTACAAAATCAATTGCTTTAATTGATTTGGGACCGTTCAAGTTACCTATTTCTTCTTGCGTGAGTTTTGATAGTTTGTGTCTTTTGAGGGGTTCATCCATTTTATCTAAGTTGTCGAACTTATAGGGATAGAGTTATTAATAATATTCTTTTATATTGTAATATTTGTGAAGATATATCCTCTTAATTTCTGATATTGGTAAATTGTGTATTCACTGTCTTTTTCTTGGCCACTCCAAGCAGAGATTAATAAATTTTATTGCTCTTTTCAAAGGACTACACTTTTGGTTTCATATATTTCTCTGTTGTCGTGTTTTTAGTTTTCATTCCCTCCACCCCCTTTTACATTTATTATTTCCTTTCTCCTGCTGGTTTGGGTTTAATTTACTCTTCTTCTTCTAGTTTGTTAATGTGTAAGTGTAGGTTACTTTCTCTCTTTTTCAACACAAGCCTTTCATGCCACATGAAAATACAGCAGAGAATATTTGAGTCATCAGTACTACCCAGTTAAATCTAAGCATATAGATATGGGATTAATTTAATCCGAATAGAGTCTCCTTCAGTCAAGTGTTTCCCATAGTTTCAATTACACAAAAGCAGCAAAGAATCATGTGAATTCTACTACAAAATTAATTCAAGTGCTTCTTGAATATGAAAATAAGATGATCACTTTGGAAAGAGACAAGAGAAACGAATCCCAGACACCACAGTTCAGTCCACTAGACACAAAAAACAGGTTCCTAAGGACATTTTCGGGATCAATTGAATCCTGAGGTTAAAAAACTTAAAACTGCAATATATGAAACTTATAAAAAATGATACACTTCATCCAGACTGTAGAATCAACAAGAATTTAATAAAGTTAATCAAATAATTGTAGTTCAATTGCACATAAATTTGAATTGTTTTCCCATTAAAGAGTGCTTGTCTGTAAATTATTGCAGGGAAAGCCATTTTCAAGTTAATGTTTCTACCATTAGAAAATACAAAGGGCATTTTCATTAATTAGACACAGCTCTCTTTCCTCCTAGTTTATCATTACCTTTGCTAGGTGGAATCAGTTTAGTACTCAAATTTATTGACATGTGTGATTCAATGACACTATTTGTTTAGAGTTCATCATATACCTGGTGGAATAAACTCATTAAGTATAAATGAATAGTTATGTAGTCATCATCTAAAATGAGTCAGTGCCTTTCTCCAGAGTCATTATAATGAATATGAACACAGCTGGAATAAAAGTCTCTGTGAAGGTTATAGGCTTTACTCTGAAATATTTAAGGCTGCAGTTTTCTCCTTATTATTTGAGGGACCCTTGTTCGGAAAAAAGAACTTGACCTCCCTTTAAAGAGATTATTACATCCATGTACTTGCCATTTTATCAAAGCTACACACATTCTGCTGTGGGATCTCAGAAAGTATGGGAACATGGAAAAGCAAGGATTAGACCGGCTGTTTTTGTTTGGTCAATTTTCTGTATTCAAGAAAAGGTCTAGAGAAGAATGACCCGTGCAGGTTCTGATGGCTACTAAGTAATTGATGTTGCCAGGATGCAAGACTCCTCTGCCTTCATCCTTCTTCCTGATTCCCCATTGTTCCTTTAAGAAAGAGGAATGGTTCAGTTAGCCAACATATTAAAAGAAACAACAACAACAACAACAACAAAAACACCAAAAAAGAAAAAGAAAGAGGAATGGTGTGCAGCATGAAAGAGAGAATTTCACCTTTTTGTTTTCAAGATTTACAGTCCAGATGGGGATTTGGTTCTACAATGCTTGTTGGTGTCTAAGGGTAGCAGTGGGTACAACTGAATATATAAATAAGGGTGGAGACTGTTCTACACTAGTGAACAGTATTCTAAAACTTTGCTTTGAAATTGTGCAAATACAAACAGTCTTCCAGAACTGTGCTTTTTAAACCAAAAGTCACCAATATCTTGTTAGGACATGCATGCTCCTTATCAATTAAAGGAATATTTAAAATCAGGAAGTAAGGGGTGCCTGGGTGGCTCAGTGGGTTAAGCCTCTGCCTTTGGCTCAGGTCATGATCCCAGGGTCCTGGAATGGAGCCCCACATCGGGCTCTCTGCTTAGCAGGGAGCCTGCTCCCCACCGCCTTTGCCTGCCTCCCTGCCTACTTGTGATGTTTGTCTGTCAAATAAATAAGTAAAATGTTTTAAAAAAAAATCAGGAAGTAAAATCAATAATAAAAGGAATTGCAGGAGCGCCTGGGTGGGTCAGTCATTAAGCGTCCACCTTTGGCTCAGGTCATGATCCCAGGGTCCTGGGATCGAGCCCCACATCAGGCTCCCTGCTCAGTAGGAAGCCTGCTTCTCCCTCTCCCTCTCCCACTCCCCCTGCTTGTGTTCCCTCTCTCAGTGTCTCTCTCGGTCAAATAAATAAATAAAATCTTTAAAAAAAATTGAGAAAAAAGGAATTGCATTTTACCTGTGCACAAAACTAGTCCACTTTTCCAGAATTTGATAGCAGATTAGCCCATTTCACAGTTAACGTCAACGAGGAAATGTCAGGAGCGAGATAAGTGTTTAACAGCTGATTCAGTATCACTTCGTTATATGTTCTGCAACTCTACCATGGGGGTCAAATTCTATGTAAAAGAGTGATGAAATGCTGTGGTTTGAAGGATTTCCTGGGATGCAAGATGACTTTTCCTCATCTCCCCCTGCTTTTACCTTTCAAGTCACCTGAAAAATTCATCAGGGCATCTTTTATAATATAGAGTTGATTAGTTTATTAAGTATGATGGAAACAGGGTCAAAGTGTGAAGCTTCATTTAGGTAATATTCTTCTTCATATTATGAAAAACATTGACCTTATGTATCAAGCAAGTGAACAGTTTATGCTTTCTGAATCCCTGTTAAAAAATATTAAATATTATTTATTCAAGTGGCAATACTTCATTAGGCATAAAAATTAAACACTGAACCAAATAGAAATTAAATTTAATACATCTATTAAGGAAAAAAATCAAGGAATGGAGGGATGTGAGGAATATACTCTGTAATCAATTTTTTTCTTTTATGAGAAGATCACGATGTCACGTTACCTGTATTCCCTCTCACTGGTACCTTTATTCTCTGCGTCCCCCCCTTTCTCCCTCTTTTCCGGGTTTTCCCTTCCTCCCACTCTCTGGCACCTGGTTCCTGTTGTCAAATGCAGCTACAGATTTGTGCCTTGCCCTCTCCTGAGACTTTTCACAATGCTCTCGTCTTCCCTGCAGAGTGAAAACCACACCGATTATCACTCTAAATATTCATGTATTTGTTAAGTCATGGTTTTAGTGAGCTGAGTACTGAGTCTATTGCCTAAAAATCAACCTGCAAAGCAAGAGAGGCTTTTCACATTAATAGTCAAGTGGTAATATGCACAAGAGAGAACCATTTATTGCTCCTCCTTCATTCATTCACTAGTTCAATCATTCATTCAATAAGTGTGTATGTTGGTGGCCCTGTGTGTCTAGCAGATGCAAGGTACTGGGGAGGTCAAAAGAAATAAGGTTCAACGGACGATTACAATGAGTTTAATAGTTATTTTTCTTGGAGAAATCAGGAGAAACTGAAGAACAAACAGATCGAAAATGGAATGAATGAATAACCTGAAGGTAGGTAAGTGTGGGTTTTTTTTTTTTTTTTAAGATTTTATTTATTTATTTATCAGAGACAGAGGGAGAGAGAGTGAGCGAGCACAGGCAGACAGAGAGGCAGGCAGAGGCAGAGGGAGAAGCAGGCTCCCCGCCGAGCAAGGAGCCCGATGTGGGACTCGATCCCAGGACGCTGGGATCATGACCTGAGCCGAAGGCAGCCGCTTAACCAACTGAGCCACCCAGGCGTCCCTAAGTGTGGGTTTTTAAGTGTGTTATCCCTCTTGGTCTCGCCTCTCTCCACAACACCTATTCAGAAAGTGTGAGGGGGAGAGAGTAGAGTAGTTAAAGCCCTCAGGCTCCCCGGCCCCTGCTGTATCCAAATCCTGGCTTCCTCATTCACTGCACAAAATGGTAGGATTCCTGAAAGGAGGGACTTTTGTCTGTTTTGTTCACTGACACAGCCTGAGAGCCTGAAGCAGCAGGTGCTCAATCCATTTGCAAAGAATATTTGATGAACGGACTGACCTGGGGTTGTAGCTTCACTTCTCTTTCTCCCTTTCCTCACCTGTATAATAAGGCTAATGGGAACAACGACCTAGTAGAGTTTGAGCATTAAACGAGGATGTAAAACTTAAAAGAGTGTCTGGCCCGGAGTCAGGTCGTCACAACTATGAGCTCTGTAACTCTTCAACAACCGTTCGTCATGCACCTGCCCGGCCACGTGATGCGCAATGAGTACTCACACGAGAGTGACACACGCATCGTCCTTGCCTTCCACGGGGAGTGAGGGGCACAGACATTAAACTAACACACATGTGTAATTATAGCGACGAGTTGGGATGAGTGTCAGAAAGGAAAAAACAAACAAACAAACACATACAGGAGGTCCTAACGAGGACTTTACTGGATGATGAGTCGGGGAAGGTCGCATTAAAGAGTGGTATCTGTACTGATACTTGATAGTTGAGAAGAAATTAGTCCAGAGTAGGTGGGAGGAGGGTTCCATACCCAAAAGGAATAGGGAGGCAGGGGTGGAGGCCCCAAGGCAATTAAGAGGTTGGTGCATTCAGGAAGGGACTCTATGTGAGTGGACTGCATATCTCCAGACTTTTATATGAAAGACTCCTTTTTCATTAAGACCCAATATAGCACTGCGACTCTGAGAAACAAACTGAGGGTTTTGGAAGGGAGGGGATGAGGGTTGGGTGAGCCTGGTGATGGGTATTAAGGAGGGCATGTATTGCATGGAGCACTGGGTATGGTGCATAAACAATGAATTCTGGGACACTGAAAAGAAATAAAATAAAATAAAATAAAATGGAAAACAAACAAAAAAAAGACCCAACATGGTTCTTGTTTTGTTGCTGTTATTAGCTACCAAACTGAATCATAATTATTCTGCATGCACTTTCCCCACCTAGCCCCCAGGTTTTAACATCTCTAAGATTTGGATACCTCTTATAATTAAAGTCATCTTATAATTGTAATTATAGCATTCTTATCTTAGTGGAATGTATAGTTATGGAACTTACTGCAATTGATGACAATTTCTACTTGAAATAGGGTGACACACTGTAACTTGTAATGCCAAACATGATAAAACAGACACAAAGGTAAAATCAAATTTTGATGTAGAGTAAGTAAATATTTAAATATGTCAATTTAATATTTATTAGTGGCATAAACTTTTTAGCTCTTATAATATATTTGGAGGGTTCAAGTTGGTTAAATATGTTTATTTTTAAAATTTTTGATTCATAACTTAGGGTCACTTTAAACTTAAATTCAATTTATTTGAGTACTTGGTATTATGTCATATTTGAGAAAGCTACCTCATAAAGATCTGTACATTTAAACTGAAGACATTCAAGACAGGCTACACTTACTAAAGTGTGATACTCATAATTCAATCTCAGCCAACAGTGAAGCCAACTTTTTTCGCTTAAAGCCAACTCATAAATTTTCATCTTGCCTTATGTCAATCAGGTTTTTTTTTTTTGGCAAACTAAACAGAAGATGTAAAATTTTTTTTTAAAGATTTTATTTATTTATTTGCTAGAGAGACAGCATAAGCAGGAGGAGCAGCAGGCCGAGGGAGAGACAGAAGCAGGCTTCCGGCTGAGCAAGGAGCCCAATGCGGGGCTTGATTCCAGGACTCTGGGATCATGACCTGAGCCTAAGGCAGCTGCCTAACCAACTGAGCCACCCAGGCGTCCCGAGGATGTAGAATTTTTACATTGCTTTAAATTCAATGTAATTCTATTTAGAAGGGTTTTTTAAAGTTAGAAATTTGTTTCTAAGTGTTTTAAATATGCAAACATGCAAGTTTTTAATAGAAGACAAACTTATATTATTATTGTCAACAAAAACTCAATCTACAGAAACATTTCCAGACATTCATTTTCAATATGCCGGCTTCAAGACATAACTGTCTTTTGAAAAGTAGCTATATTTTTCATTTGTTGGCTGCCTTCTTGTCAGATTTGGTGAGATTGTCATTGTTTTCCCCCTTGTAATGTGGCTAAGAGCTCTTATCAGTTGTTAAGAGAAGGATTAGCTCTGCCATTTTCTTGTTCACTTGGGCTGCATTTTAAGTCCTCTATCTGATGCATGTGTGTGTGTTTGTGTGTGTGTGTGTCCATGTGTATGTGCTCATGTATATACTTGTAGACATTCTTGCTCAGGAATCACTTAAAACCACTTGCTCACTTTGGGAAGATTATTTTATTTTTTTGAAGATTTTATTTATGGGAAGATTAATTAAAGTAATAACATAATAAACATAATAACATAATCAGTCCAAGTGTTTCTTAAGAAAAGCCTGCCTATATTTCAATACCTAGTGTATGAACACGGCCACTCAAATTGTGGCTTTCCCTGCTAAATATCTGAGTTGTAACCTGACGAGCAGACTAAGTGAGAGAGCAGCTGTCTGAGTATTAAATATTATTAGTAAGTCAAATCCCTTTCTTATTTCTAGATAAAAATTAAATATAAATGAGTTCTAAAATTTTCTTCCCACATCCTAGTGGATTGATTGTCTAGAGCATCCTTTGAGGTCAAGAAACTCTATTTTGGAAACCCTGATTGATTGATCGATCGATCATTGATTGTTTTAAAGATTTTATTTATTTATTTGAGAGAGAGAGTATGAGTGGGGTGGGGAGGAGCAGAAGGAGAGGGGAGAAGCATACTCCCTCCTGATCAAAGACCCCAAAATGGGACTCAGTCTCGGGGTCCTGGGATCATGACCTGAGCTTCCAGAAGGCAGATGGGCTTAACCGACTGAGCCACCCAGGCAACCCTGGAAACTCTATTTATAAGGTAAATTCCTTAGCTTTGAATTTATGGTCTTCCTCAAAGTGTTTCCCACCCATGTCTCTATGTTTATTCTTCCTTTCTCCCTTTCACAAACCTCCCAAATTTTTAAACTCATCTTCTTACTCTTACAGAATGCAGTGCAAAATAGCAGTGTTTTTCTCCAAATTAATGTGTGCGCAAATCACCCGAGGGTCTGGTTCCAGTGCAGTTTTGCAATCAGTAGATCAGGGGTGGGGCCTGAGATTGTGACCCTTAAATAAGTTCCAGGTGACGCTGCTGTTGGTGGTCGGTGGACGACTTTGAGTAAGAACGAAATAAAGTAGAAAACACTGTCAGAAGCACATTGTATTCATTCCTAAATTTGGGAAAGCTGGGCCTTGAGCCTTAGGTTCTTCATAGCTGTTCTACAATGTTCATTCATTCAATAATTCCTTCATTCAACATTTATCGAGGACATAATATGTACCACCGTTGTACCAATTGTTGACAGGCGGTTTCAGGTACCAAGGAGCTCATCCAAGTGAACTGTGGGTGAATTAAAGGACGTACCATACGTGGGAGTACATGTCAATATATATACATGCATGCATGCATCATAACATGCACACACATGTGCATGCACAGACATACACGCACACACGCACAGGCATTGTCCCGAGGCCTGTGGTTCACGTTGTCCTTTTAGCCTTCAGTACCCCACAGCAATCTCTTGGCATGTGTATGTCTACTGACTTTTCTGCACCCAGCCCTTCCCTTTCCCTCCACACAAAACAAATGTTCTCTCTTCTTAGCTTTTATACCTGTTATGATGTACATCACTCATCTGGCACATAGACAATACTAAAAACCCTATTATTTCTTTTTTCAGTAGTACTGTCTGAGTCATAATCTCTTTAAGGAGGGGGATCATGTCTCAGTCTTTTGAAATATAGCTCATTACATTTAAAAGAAGCTCAGTCAATATTTATCGACAATGGCCATATTTAATGTTACATATTTAAATGTTACAAAATACAATGTCTAACACTAACTCTTGGATGGTCTGTGATTTCTTTTATTATTCTTTTATTATTCAGTAGTTTTCAGTCAAGTGGTATTTTTGGTTACGAGTTATAGTATGGGGAGTTGAATTCATAGAAATGGAAGAGTAGAATGGAAGTTGCCAGGGGCTGGTGGTAGGGGGAGAGGGAGAGGTTGGTAAAAGGGTACACACTTTCAGTTATAGGATGAATAAAGTCTGAGGAGCTAATGTAGAACATGGTGACTATAGTTGGTAATGTTATATTGTATGATTGAAGTTTGCTAAGAGAGTAGATCTTCCATGTTCTCACCAAAAGAAAAAAAGTAAATATGTGTGGTGATGGACAAGGTGTTCGGTTATTGGACTGTGGGGGCCTTTCACAAGGTAAATGTGCAGGAAGTCATCATGTTATACACTTTCAATATATTACCACTTTATTTGCACATTTTACCTCAATAAAACTGAAAAAAAAAAAGCTAAAAATAACCCTGTAGATTACAAACAACAGATACTCTGGAAACTGTAAAAAAGAGACTTTAAAGTATTGTTTTACTGATTATTCATTCAATTCATTGCTCTATCACTGTTCCTTGATGATAGAGACCATATTTTATACTCTGAATAAGTCAGTGTTCATCCTACTCTGCTATGTGGTAATCACTCATGTCAATTATTAAAAAAATAAGTAGCAGAGGCTAACTTTTTTAAAATCCATCAACATAAGGATTTTTAGGCAATCCACACAGTTTCATCAGTTCAGTAGATTAAAATAATTGAAAGGTGTTCTTTCAATTAAATTATATAATTTAAAGTAAATTAAAATAATTGAGAGGTGTTCTTTCTACATCTTTTAATTTGTCGTATGTAAAAATTGTACTGTCACTATGAGGCACAGCCAAAAAGTCATACAAATTCAATGTATGCCTCTTCGAAGTGTCTCTCCTGAATCCTGTGTTTGGCTGAGGTGGGAATGAAAACCATGACAGGACTCTTCCCTCATAACACACCTTTATCACTACAAGATTCTCTTCAAGTTCCACATAGAGGCTGGTCTAGATCATCTTTCTTGGTTTAGAATCATACCAGATATCTAGTTTAAATCTAGTTGGTTCTTATCTTGAGAATTAGTGAGTGCATGGCTCATTCATTCTCTTAGAAATAATGATACTTAAACATTGGTGATACCTGAACTTCATTTAAAAAAGTAGCCCAGAGGGTTCTAGAGTAAAATCTTTTTCTCAGTCCATCCTGACTCACACCAACCAAAATTTGTACCCCAAGATAATCCTTGCTGTCAGTTCTCATATATTCTTCTTTATCAGCTAGTTATTGATATATAACAAACCACCCCAAACCCAGTCACTTAAAAGAGTAAGTACTTTGGTTTTCTGAGTTGGCTCAGAAGTTTTTCAGTCTTGGCTGATCTCAGTCATACATCTGTGGTTGGGGGTTGTTTACGCCATGGCCGGGTTATGATGATCTGGCTGGCATGGGTTGGATGTTGAGAACCTCCAACGTAGACCCTTCTCATTCAGCAGGTTAACCTGGACTTGTTCTCATGGTGGCAATGGCCAGAGTCTGAGAGAAAGAGAACAGAAGCACAGAAGGACTCATGAGGTATGTGTTCTGAACTAGCAAACAGTCACCTCTGCCACATTCTAACGTTTAAGGCCAGCTCAGATTCAAGGAGTGAGTAGATAGGTTCCTCATCCCTATGGAAGGAACTGTAAAATCACCTTGTTAAGCAGAGATACAGGGAGGGGTGAAAGATCAGAGATGCTTTTGCTATCAGTCCACTCTACCTTCAAACTCTACATTATGTATATATCAGTATACATATACATTATGTATATATCAATATACATAATATACACATTATGCATGTGGGTATTTTTTCTTTTGTTTTCTTCTCTCTGCTTTAAATATTAACAAATATTTATTAAGCACACAGTGCCAGGTAGTATTTTAGTCATTTTTCTTGTACTAATTCATTTAATCCTTCCCCAAACTCTAGGAGATAGGTATTTAATTCTTGTTCCCATTGTACAAGTGAAGATACAGAGATGTTAAGTAACCTGCCAAAGGTCACCCAGCTGGTAGGAGTTGGAGCCAGGATTCATTCAAGCTGACCAGTGTGACAACTTGAGACCAGTTCTTAGCACCGTGGTTCTCTGCTTTCTCTGAACCTGATGCCATTTTATACATTTTTTACACAACATTCTGCACCTTGCTCTAGTCACTTGGAAATAAATCATTGAGATTGTTTTTTAAAGTTTCCTCATTATTTTTGTTGAGTATACATACTTGGTTGTACTGATGTATATAAATCATTTAGCTAATCCCTTATTTATGCACCCTCACGTTAGCTCAGATCTTTTTCTGTTAGAAACCATATCTCACTAGATCTCTCAGTGTATTGGTTTATTAAATGAAACTGGAGGGTCAGTTTTACTGCTGAAGATGCAATAACCATGAATACTTACATTATGAATACACAGTATTGAAATTTAAAAGTAACAGCTATGGTAATTATAAGAAAAAGAACAGAAATCTGACAGCATTAGAAGCTCTTACAGGTGTCCTTAGTTATTTTCACATAAAATGCTTACAGAATAACTAGGAGGGGCATGGATAATCTGAATGATAGCTAACTTGTTTAAATTGGTACTCATCAACTTATCCTATGCAAACAGAAAATTTATTTCAAGTGCCTACTTAGTCAAATATTAGACAACACTCTGGACCGTATTCTATTAAAACTGAAAATAAATACTGGAAGTATAAACAGAGAAAACCCGAGGCATCTGAAAAACATTATTCTAATAAATTCTTAGGTAAAGGAGGAGTTCAAAACTTCTTAAAATACAGAATATCTAGGAAAATAATTATGAGATACAACCAAGGAAGGAAATTCATGGTATTTAAAGACTAAAAATTACAAATTGCTATTCAACTCAAAAAGTTATGAAAAGAAAAACATATCTATGTAGAACAAGTAGAATAATTAATGAACATAAAAGCAGAAATGAAAGAATTAATAAAGAACACGAGCAATGAAAAACAAATGTAAGAGTTGTCCGTTTGAATAAGATCATTCTTTGAAGAACCACAAAAAAGATAAACAACAACAAATAAAACCGTAAGAGAGATAAACCATGAGTGAACCAAGCAAGTGAAAACAAGAAAAAGAAACAAAAATAAGACAAAATAAGCATTAGAAATAACTGCAGATATCAGGATTAAATAAATTATAATGATATGTTTTTATTGTATTTATGATAATATATTTGAAAACTAAGCTGAAATATCTAAGAAAATATAAATAACAAGATTTAGTAATACCATGAAAGAGATTACCAGAGTGATCCAGAAGATCCTTTTTAAAAAATGTACTAGTCCATACATACAGCTCCAAAGTGAAGTTTTTTTTTAAGTCATGTTTTGTTGGCTCACATATAGAGCTGTTTCAAATCATATTTCACTTCCTCTTGTCTCCTTATCCTGTATTTCTACATTCTTTTCTCACTTTTTTCTTTTTATTTTTTTATCCTAAGTGTACTCTTTAATCCCCATTCCCAATATCCCCCATCCCTCCCAACCCATCTCTCCTCTGGTAACCATCTGTTTATTCTCTGTTAACAATCTGTTTCTTGGTTTGTCTCTCTCTTTCTTTCTTCCTTCACTCATTTGTTTTGTTTCTTAAATTCCACAGATGAGTGAAATCATATAGCATTTGTCTTTCTCTGGCAGACTTATTTCTCCCAGCATTATACTTTCTAGCTCTATCGATGTTGTGTAAATGGCAAGATTTCATTATTTTTTATGGCTGAATTATATATACATATACATATAAAATACATAAATCACTTCTTGTCCATTTGTCTATCAATGAACACTTGGGCTGTTTCCATAGTTTGGCTATTATAAATAATGTTACAATAAACATAGGGGTACACGTATCCCTTTGAATTAGTGTTTTTGTATTTTGGGGGTAAATACCCAGTACAGCAATTACTGAGGAACCTCCATACTGTCTTGCACAGTGGCTGTACCAGTTTGCATTCTCACCAACAGTGCAAAACTGTTCCTTTTTCTCCGCATCTTCACCAACACTTGTTGTTTCAACACTTGTTTTTTATTTTAGCCATTCTGACAGGTTTTGCCTGAGGTATGAGGTGATGTGTCATTGTAGTTTTCTTTCCATTTCCCTAATGATAAGTGATTTTGAGCAACTTTTTATGTGTCTGTTGACCATCTGTATGTTCCATTTGGAGAAATGTCTGTTCAGGTCTTCTGCCCATTTCTCAGTTGGATTATTTATTTTTTTAGGGGGTATTGAATTATATCCATATTTTTTAAAGATTTTATTTATTTATTTGACAAAAAGAGAGATCACAAGTAGGCAGAGAGACAGGCAGAGAGAGAGGGAGAAGCAGGCTCCCTGGTGAGCAGAGAGCCCAATGCAGGGCTCAATCCCAGGACCCTGAGATCATGACCTGAGCCAAAGGCAGAGGCTTAACACACTGAGCCACCCAGGCACCCTGAATTATATCCATTCTTTATATATTTTGGATACTAATTCTTGTCAGAGATGTCATTTGCAAATATCTTCTGTTCAGTAGGTTGTCTTTTAGTTTTGTTGATGGTTTCGTTTGCTGTGTAGAAGGCTTTTATTCTGATGTAGTTCCAATAGTTTATTTTTGCTTTTAGTTCCCTTGCCTCAAGGGACATAGCTAGAAAAATGTTGCTATGGCCAATGTCAGAGAGATTACTGCCTGTGCTCTCTTCAAGGACTTTTATGGTTTCAGGTCTCAAATTTAGGTCTCTAATCCATTTTGAGTTTATTTTTGTGTATGATGAAAGGAAATGGTCCAGTTTTATTCTTTTGCATGTGGCTGTGTAGTTTTCCCAATGCCATTTGTTGAAGAGAATTTTTCCTATTATATATTCATTCCTCTTTTGTTGAAGATTAGTTGACCATATAATAATAGGTTTATTTATGGGTGTTCCATTTTGTTCCATTGACCTATGCGCCTATTTTTAGGCCAGTACATTACTGTTTTAATTACTACTGATTTGTAATATAACTTGAAGTCTGGAATTGTGATATCTCCAGTATTGTTTTTCTTTTTCAAGTTTGCTTTGGCTGTTTGGGGTCTCTTGAGGTTCCATATACATTTTAGGACTGTTTGTTCTAGTTCTGTGAAAAACCTTGTTGGCAGTTTTTTGAACCTCAAGGAACAGATTATTCTTTCACTAATGTACATCCTTGACTCTAAGAATCAAGCCTTTCACAATTCCATAGAACTGAAATCAGGACACATTGCAGAGTATATAATGGCCACATTTAATGTTGTATATTGCAATGTTTCTATAAAATCATCTGTTAAATTAATAATGCATTATAAAATGAGTAAAGTCATAGAAGCTGAATATGCTATTCAAATAAAGATAAATGTCAGCAAATAATCTTGCTCCCTTTCTCATCAACACGCACACTTCATATAAATTTACCTGCCCTAAGGGTGGGTGGCTCAGTGTGTTAAACCTCTGCCTTCAGCTCAGGTCCTGATCTCAGGGTTCTGGGATCGAGCCCTGCATCGGGCTCTCTGCTTAGCAGAGAGCCTGCTTCTCCCTCTCTCTTTGCCTGCCTCTCTACCTACTTGTGATCTCTCTATCTCTGTGTCAAAAAATAAAATAAAAATCTTTAAAAAAATAAAAAAAAATTTACCTGCCCTAGAGAAATTTTAAGAATAGTTGCTTCATAAATGTGTGATTTTCTTCCAGTAGACTGGAAATCTCCTTAGGTGGGGAACTGTACTTTTTGCTCCTATTTTTACTTACCATAGAACAAAAATAAAATTTGGACAAATACAAGATGATGATACATGCTTTTGAGACAAGGAAGGTTAGAGGCAAGAGAGCACAGGAATTTTAGTATAAAACCTCGGTCTGGGGTTCTTCTACCACTATATATCTGTAGAGTTAGAACAAATTACTTCATTTCGAAGTCTTAGTTATTCATCTATAAAATGTGTGCAAAATAATAACTAGAGGGAAAGTATTAATCATGATAATTGAACTATGTAATAGGAAAGCATTTGGTATAGTGGTGAACATACAGTAAGAGCTCAATTAATGGTCATGATGATGGTGATGGACTCTTTTTATAATTTCGAGTTTGCATCTCCTTAGATGGAATCTCCATGAGGGCAGGGGAATTTGTCTTGCTTATTGTTTTATCAGGTGCACTTCAAGTACTGGTTATCACATAGCAGGGATCAAATTCCACCGCTGAAGGGATGAATAAATTCCCCATGTTTGCCAAGCACAATTTGCTTAGCCTGTCTTAAAATAACTCAGCAGTGAGTATGTTCATCATTGCAACACTAAACGAGATTTTATTTCTTCTCCTGTTAATAAAGGTTTGGTTTAAGAGGATTTGATAAGCACACATTTATCTTTTATATGTGCCATACCTTTAGTTCTTCTGGCAGTTTTTCTCATTCGGTGTCAAAAAGAAAATATGTGTTGGGGAAATTTTTCTATCAATATTTTGTAGTAATAAAAGAAGCTGAATGAAATACACTGGAGACTGACAGAAGAAAAAAATATAGCCCAGCATCTGGGTAGTATGATTAATTTTTTTAACACAAATTTGTTCATTTCTCGTGTGCCTCTATTCATCTTCCATTACTCCATTCTAATAATGAGTTTCAAAGATGAAAATAATTATTTCGCCAAAAATATAATTTAGTGCAGGGGCTATATTAGTTTTAAAAAAGCACGAGCAGTCATGGGCTTGAAATTGTCATCAAATTCCTTCAATTTAATGGTCATTTAAAGAGCTACCCTCCCTCCATTCTCTCAGGATGAATGTGAATGCGCACATCCAGGGAGAGCACCAATCAATTTAGTAGTTAATGATTATTGTTTCCATTTCAGTGTTTACATTTTCCTCTCCTAATGCGGTGTTGTACGATTTACGGGAAGAGGCACCTCTCCCTCAGCCCTGTGGCATGTGTGAGTGTTTCTTTGCTTATTCTTCATCTAGTCAGAATTTAACAGAAGAACAACAACTGGAGAGATCTTCGTCCACTCCTGTGAACACAAGAAAGTAATCTCGGAGAGTTGGCGCTAACACAGCACCGTGCACCATGCAAATGCGGCATAAAGTTTATCTTTACATTTATTTGCAAATGTGTACAGATATGCTTCATATAAATTAATCCTCCATTTCATTATAAGGAAAGAATTACGTCTGTGGTCAAAAGTGATGGTAGAGGGGGAGAGCTAATCTGATTTAGCGCAGCATGTGAAAAATTAATTGGAAGTCAGAACTCCATAGTGTTTATTATAAAGTAATTTCACACCAGCTCAGGATTAGCATGGGAACGGGTGACAATAGGTCATCACTATGTTAATTGAAAGACAACATGCTTTGTAAGGAGGGAGGGAGAAAGTGGAGAGAGAGACAGAAAGAGAGATTGAGGGAGAGAGAGAGGTATGGATTGATTGATTTAGAGATTCAGGATGTAATATGAATTGATGGTGGTTTGGGGCAAGGAGTATGGAAAGGATGGGACCCCACTGAAAAAGATGACCTTTTGTGAACTCAAGCGGATAGGCTCGGCAAACGTAAGTCTGGTGACATGAAACTCTGAGACCCTCCGAGATCCCTGAAGAGTGAAATGTTTTCCAGTTGCTGCACCTTTTAGGTGGCTGTCTTGTAACTGAAGACACTGGCGAGCCGTCTGGAGCGGATGTGGGAGCCTGCAGAGAAAGGGAATATAGCTTGGGCCCAGGGCCAGGGGCTTAACGTTCTCCTCATCTTCTGTTCTGTGAAGACACGGCTGGAAGGATTACTGCAGTAGCATTAGTGGTAAAGTGAGGGCATCTTTCATTACCAGCCTCAGGGTTAAGAAAGCCAACACCGGCAGACGAGTAACAGAAAACAACCTGTCATTTGGACATCCTGCTGACTGAGCAGCCACGTCAGGCTCAGCCTTCTAGTTGAGTGCAGGACCCACAAGCATCTTCCCTGGGCAGCCACTTGTGATCCAGCACACACCGGCCTCCCGCCCCTGAACTGCCAGCTGGAGTGTGCAGCCTGGGCCCCCACCCCTGGCAATCCAGCGCCTGAAAGAGTAAAGTGCTTTTCCTGGGGTATTTGCATACTGGAGGGAGGCGTTAAAGAGGTTCTATGGCTAGACAGTCAGGCCACAGACACCCATCCCAGGTGACGTCGTGGGCGAGACTCTGTTATTAACCACAGTCATTGCTAAGGTCTGGGCTAGGAATTCGCCAAGGGTTTTGTAAGGGCCTATGTAGCCAGAGCGGCCCCACCTCGGTTGAACAGCCATCTTGTTGTTTATGCAGTAATACTTAAATGGACCCTGCCTTCCCCAGGGGGACTTACTTAAAAGCAAGTCCGGGAAACCAGTCCCAGGTAACAAAGCCCGAATGCAGGGTGGGTCAGGTCAGGTGGATGTAACAGCTGGAATGCCCGGATGAGTGGAGTCAGGTGGAGACATCCAATCAGTAAAGCATGCACACTGTCTCCCTAGCTACCAAGGAGTGTGGGCCCCGCCTTTTGGGCGCCAATTCTGACCAAGGTGATAGGCTACTTCAAATAGCTACTATGGGGTGAATTGTAATTCCCACCCGTGTGGGACCTAGCAGGACTGTGCAGCTTTCTCTGTGTGTTACAATCTCATTGGCCACCTGTGTGTGGCCAGGCCCAACCACATGACCTTTGCTCTATAAAAGTCCGTAAGGCAGGGAGGGGTCGCCTCTTTGCAAGAGACGACCCTGGCTGGTCGGTTTGATTCTCGATGCTTGGCACGAAATAAAGCTTTGCTTGACCTTCGCTTTGTATCAGTCTCTCTCCTTTGATCATGGACCCAACAGTGTAAATATGCATTTCCATCTACAAACAAACAAAATGTAGAATGAAGTAACAGTATTTAACCAAGCTAGAAACTGACCCAAGCCAATCAAACTCACAGAAACAGAGGGGATAGAAACTAGTGTGGATTGGTGGGTAAGTGGTATGTGTGGAGGTCCTGTGTGTGGGTAGGAGGCGGGGCAAGTGGGGGGCCCTGGAGCCAGAGGAGTCAGGGATTTTTATGTGTAAAGGGAAGAAATCATCTTTTAGGATTCTGCGATTCTCTGTGGTATGAGCTGATGAGTGTGACCTTTTGGCCTACCCTTTCTTGCGGGAAGTTTGCAATCCAGGCTGACACAAGCTGTTGTAATATGTTAATTTTGACCCAGCTCTGCTACACATACTAACAGTGATCTCCAAGACCTTTTCACTTAGAAATATAGTCCTTTGGACATAACTTTCAGTGCTAAGTATGCTGGTGAAGTGTACTCACCTTTCTAATGAAGGTCAAAATTAAAACAAAACAAAACGAAATATAAAACAAGTGAAGAAAAAGTGGTTTTTAGAGAAATTGGAACTCCACAGAGGTTGTCAATCCTGAAGTTAGCAGTCCAGACACAATCCTTCGTTCTGCATTCTTTTAGGAAGCTTTGTTCCTTGGAAGAGCATGGCGGGAGGTCAACTGGAAGTTATCTGGAAAAAATTGAGTGGAGATGAATTCAGACGGAATGGGATGAGTCTGGAAACTCCTGTTAAGGAGCGAGGTATAATTTTAGAGGCAGGGCAGACATGGGCAAGACAGGATTACCCAGCAGAGAGTGTTCTGTGACACTGGGTCAGCACTCATTTATTCAATGGCTGACCACAACGGGTCACATGCTGCAGTGCCTACTAAGGCCATCAGGTACTAGAAACACTTGAAGCAGTGAAGCCAGGGCTTCTGAGGGTGACAGTGAACTGGGAAAACAAGCAGTGGTTACTCAGCCCTATTGACCGTTGCTACATCAAAGGGGGGGGGACCAACGATGTGTGGTCTAAGAGGAGACAGAGAAATATTTTTGTGTGAAATTTCCCAATTCCAATGTTAGAAATCCCTGTGTGGACCTAACAAGAACTATCTATAAACAGGATATGGCCTTATGATGGTAGTCTGCCACAATGGGTCAGGGGCAAACCCCCTGACCCTCCTATTCTTCTTTGAAATAGATTTGCTAGAAGGTGTTCTTCCTTCAGTGCACGTGCTTGCAAAATTGATGTTTGTTATTATTATATATCGTTACATTTTAAAATCTAAAAGTTAAGTGAGTTTTTCCCCTCTCTCCTATGAGTGACTCTCAATTGTGAATTCTCTGGTAAAATAAAAGGCAAATATGGAATATGGGTTCTATGACACACATAAACTGAAAAGTGTTGAGTAAGAAAGCTCTTAATGGAATTCCAGCATTGTATCTTTTTATTCATCCTTAAAGATAAAGAATAAATGTTCTTTGTTTTAGATTAGGAATTCTCTTTTTGTTTTTTATTTATTATTAAAGTATGATTGACACACAATGTGTATTAGTTTCAGGTACACAACATATTGATTAGATAATTCTATACATTACTTATTGCTAACCATGATAAGTGTGGTCCCCATCTGTCGCCATATAAAGTTATTATAATATTATTGACTATATTCCCAGTGCTGTATTTTCATCTCTAGGACTTACTTAATTTATAACTGGAAGTTTGTACCTCTTAATCCTCTCCATCTATTTTGCCATTTCCTCCCCTCAGCTCCCTTCTGGAGCAGGAATTCTTAATGTTGGGTTCACTCATGGGCTACAGTTGGGCGCTAAGCTTTTTGAAATTGTACCCATAATGTTGAAGGCAAATGTGGGTTGTATACTTCTCTTTTTGAAGGCAGAGGCCATAGCTTTCATTGGTTCCAAAAAGGAGTCCATATCTCCTCCCCAAATATTAGTATCTACTGCTTTAGACCCTATCGATACTCTGTAACTATACTCCAGGAAAAAACGTGCATTTTCTGTGTTTCAACTGTATCTCTTGGGGTTCACAGTTAGGAAAATAAAAATGACAAGGAAATTATCTATCATTCCTTTAACACATAAAATTTAGAGTTACATATGTGACGAGTGTGTAAGGTCATCAAGACAATCATTGGTAAGTTTTTTTCTGAACAGGTCAAATTAGGTTTTATACATTTAACTAGACATGTATTTAAGAGTTGGTGGAATGCATACTTTCCTAGACTTTATACTTTTTAGATAATATGCTAGGTGAACATTTGTCATTCTTTCTAGCTGACTAGAATATGAACCATCTTAGATTTTAAGAATTCATAGAATTAATTAAAGGACTTCATTTAAACTCCTAGCACACAGAGTGATATTAAGAAGTAAAGGACTCAGCCTTGATCAGCTAAATCGATAATTACATTAAAGTAATCCTTCCTGGAACTAATTTTCTTTCAGAAGGTAAAGTAAATGTTCTCTGGAGCCATTATCCAGGACCTCAAATTCTTTTGTAGTTTTTCACAACAAATATACAATCCAGAATAAAAAAACAAGATAAAAAAGGTAGAAACTGACTAGAAACCAAGAGACAAAACACACAAACTATAGAAAGAGGCCCAGAGAAAATATAGATTTTGGACTAGTCTTAAAATGAGTGTGATTAATATAAGTTCCAGAAATTATATAATAAGGTGAAGAATTTCAGAAGAAAGTAGAAATATACCCTTTCTGGAATCAAATAGAAAATATAGAACTGATAAATTCTCCCAATTAAGAGATCAGTGGGCATGTTTAACTGCAGGTTAGATTCAGTAGGAGAGAGTATTCAAGTGAAATACAAGTCAGAAAAAAATATCTTGACAAAAGTGGAGGCAGTAGATTGAAAAGTTCAAGAAAGAGCATTAGAAGCATAATGGGATGCCAGGAAAAACTACCATATATGTAATTGAAATAGAAGGAAGATATGAGAGAGAAAGTGAGGAAGAGAGAATGAACTAGAGAAAAAAAGTTTGAGGGATTAATGTGACAAAATTGTGCAAATGAAAGCTATCAAATAACATATTCAAGAAGTGTCATGATCCCCAGAGTAAATACAAAACGAACTATATAGGGACACAGAATAGAGGTATAAAACAGAATGAAGAATAATAAAAGGGTACACATGTGGATAGAGTTAAATGAATGATGATTGATTATTAAAAATACATATAATAATATATATGAACCATAACATTAGGATGGAAGATAGGAACATTAAAAAGGTTCTAAGCTCCTTCCACTGTTTGGGAAGTAGTGGGTTATATTAAACTCTAATAAAGTCAATAATGTGTATTGTAACTTCCATTCACTCAGGATGACTGTGAAAGCACACATCCAGGGAGAGCGTCAATCAATTTAATAGTTAATGACTATTTTGAGGCCTCAAAAGATATGAAACAAAAATTGATAGAACTAAGGATAGAAAAAGTTAGAGAGACAATCATAGAGGGAGATTCCAAGACACTTCTCTTTCTCTCAGTAATTGATAGAACAAACCACAAAATGATTAATAAAAACAAGTGTTAGCAAGAATGTGGACGAAATGTTACTTTTATGCACTGCTGATAGAAATGTAAAATTGTGAAGACACTGTAAAAACAATCTGTAAGGGCTTCTGGGACTCTCAGTTGGTTAAGTTTCTGAATCTTGGTTTGATCTCAGGTCACGATCTCATGGGTCATGGGGTTGAGCCACAGTGGGGCACTATGCTCAGCAGGGAGTCTGCTTAAGAGTTCTGTCTCCCTCTATCCAAAATCTATAAAGAACTTAGCAAACTCAACACCCAAAGAACAAAGAATCCAATCAAGGAAATGGGCAGAGGACGTGAAGAGACATTTCTGCAAAGAAGACATCCAGATGACCAATAGACACATGAGAAAGTGCTCCACGTCACTCAGCATCAGGGAAATACAAATCAAAACCACAGTAAGATACCACCTCACAACAATCAGCATGGCTGAAGTTAACAAGTCAGGAAATGACAGATGATGGCGAGGATGCAGAGAAAGGGGAACCCTCCTACACTGTTGGTGGGAATGCAAGCTGGTGGAACCACTCTGGAAAACAGCATGGAGGTTCCTCACAAAGTTGAAAATAGAACTACCCTACGACCCAGCAATCGCACTACTGGGTATTTACCCTAAAGTTACAAATGTAGTGATCCAAAGGGGCACATGCACCCGAATGTTTATAGCAGCAATGTCCACAATAGCCAAACTATGGAAAGAACCTAGATGTCCATCAACAGATGAGTGGATAAAGGAGAGGTGTTGTATGTATATACAATGGAATACTATGCAGCCATAAAAAGAAATGAAATCTTGCCATTTGCAATGACGTGGATGGAATGAGAGGGTATTATGCTTAGCAAAATCAGTCAATTGGAGAAAGACAATTGTCATATGATCTCCCTGATATGAGGAAGTGGAGATGCAACGTGGATGGTTTGGGGGGTAGGAAAGGAATAAATGAAACAAGATGGGATCAGGAGGGAGACAAACCATAAGTGACTCTTAATCTCACAAAACAAACTGAGGGTTGCTGGGGGTAGGGGGGTAGGGAGAGGGTTGTTGGGTTATGGACATTGGGGAAGGTATGTGCTATTGTGAGTGCTGTGAAGTGTGTAAGCCTGATGATTCACAGACCTGTACCCCTGGGGCTAATAATACATTATATGTTGATTTAAAAAATTAAAAATTAAAAAAAGAACAAATAGAATATGAACATAAAAAAATAAAAAGAGTTCTGTCTCCCTCTACCACCCCATTCACATGTTCACACTCTCTCTCTCTGGAATAAATAAATAAATCTTAAAACAACAACAACAACAACAACAATCTGCAGTTCCACAGAGGTTTATACATAAATTACCATATGCCTCAGTAATTCCTTTTTAGGTATATTATCAAGAGACATGAAAATGTAGTCTACAATTGGACTATATGATTGTTCATAGCAGCATTATTTGTAATGGTCAAAACTGGAAATTCAAATGGCTGTCATCTGATGAATGGTTATATAAAATGTGGTATATCCATACAGAGTTGTTAGTTGACCATAAAAAAGAATGATGTTTTAATACATGTTTTAACATGGACGAATCTTAAAGAAAATTAAGTGAAAGAAGCTAAACCCCAAAACTGTATACTGTATGATTCAATTTATATGAGCTGTCCAAAATAGGAAAATCCATAGAGACAGAAAGTAAATTACTTATTGCCTATTACTTATGAGAAGATTCAGGGAAAAGGAGAAATAATTTTTTTTTCTGCCAAGATGGAAATGTTCTAAAATTAATTATGGTGATTAATTATGGTTGGACAACTCTATGTATATACTATAAACAATTGTATTCATTAAACAAATTAATTGTGAATTTTATCTAAGTAAAACTCTTATTTTTTAAAATGACAACACAGTTTCCACTTGGTTCTCTTAGGACACTTGCTTTGGAACCCAACTGTCACGTGGCAAGGAAGCCCAAACTAACCACAAGGAGAGGTCACATGTTGGTGTGATAGCTAACAGCTGTAGTTGAGGTCCCAAGTGACAGCATGCATCAAATTCTGGACTTGTGACAGCATCAGCATCACCTTCACATTTTTTAGCCTCAGCCTTTGAGTCTTCCCAGTGACACTCCAGACTCTGGGTGGCAGAGATGCCAGCCCCACTGTGCCCTGTCTGAATTCCTGACCCACATAATCAGTGAGCATAATATAATGGTTTGTATGCCACACACAAAGTAAAAAAGAGGGAAAAGATAACTAATGTATATGGGGATGCATGGTGCCTCAGTCAGTTAAATGTTATAACTCAGGTTATAATCCCAGGGTCCTGGGATGGAGTCCCACCTTCGGCTGCATGCTCAGCCGGGAGCCTGCTTCTCCCTCTGCCTGCCTCTCCCCCTGCTTGTGCTCTCTCTCTCTCTCTGATGAATAAATAAATAAATAAATAAATAAAATCTTAAAAAAATCCCAATGTATAATAGAGATGATTAACAATGACAAACTTGGTTTCTCAAAAAGAATAATAAAATTGATAAATTCCTGGCAAGACAGATGAAGAAAAAGATTAAAGAAAGCCCAAATTATCAATATGAGAAACATGAAAGGGAACATTGCAATAGGTCTTACAGACACTAAGAAACATAATAAGATGTTTTGATATTCTTTAAACAAATAGATCTGAAAATTTAATTGAGGTAGACAAATTCCTAGAAAAACAGTTTACACACACTGAAGAAGAAATAATCCTATTATTTATTAAAGAAATTGAATCTATAAATAAAAGCCTTACCACAATGAGAACCCCAAGTCCAATTGTATTCACTGTTGAATTCTAGTAAACATTAAAGAAATAATGTCAGTTTTAGACAATAATATTCTAGAGAACAGAAAAAAGTCAGCCCTTCTCAATTCATTTTATGAAGGCAGCATAACTTTCATACCATGTCCTGTAAATAACATTGTAAAGAAGGGACAATTACAGACTAAACTTTTCAAAGAATATAGATGCAAAACTTGCCATAAAATAGTACAAAGCCAAGTCCAGAGAGGACAGAACTCAAGACCATGTTGAGATTATTTCAGGAATGCAAGTTTCCTTTGACATTTGAAAGCCACTTGATATAACATGTTAATAAAATGAGAAAAATCATGATTATTTCAATTTGTGCAGGAAAAACATTTGATACAATTAAACATCTATTTATAATTAAGAACAATTAGCAAAACAGGAATAAAAAACTCTTCTGCCTGATAAAGATTACCCTTAAAAAGCAAAATCTGTAGCAAATTCATTACTTAATACTAAGATATTTAAAACTTTCCTTATAGGTTGGAAACAATAAAGGATGATCACAATTATTTCTGTTCAGCATTGTACTAGAGGTTTATTTGGTGCAAAAAATAAGAAAAGAATAAAAGGTGTAAGAGGTAGAACATAAGATATAAAACTGGCATTATTTGTAAGTATCATAGTCACATACATAGAAAATCCAAAAGAGTCTAAAGTATTATAATTAATAAACAAACTTAGCAAGTTCACTGGGTATATCAATATGCAAAAATAAATTAGTTTTGCCATTATAAGCAAAATGCCATCCAAAAAAAAAAAAAAATGAAATTAAAGAATGATACACATGGGGCGCCTGATTGGCTTAGTTCATTGAGCGTCTGCCTTCAGCTCAGGTCATGATCCCAGAATCCTGGGATCGAGCCCTGCTCAGTGGGGAGTTTCCATCTCCCTCAGTCTCTCACCACTCTCTCTCTCTCTTTCTCAAATAAATAAATAAAATCTTAAAGAAAAAGAATGATATGGTGCCTAGGTGGCTCAGTTGGTTAAGCAACTGCCTTTGGCTCAGGTCATGATCCTGGAGTCCTGGGATCAAGTCCCACATTGGGTTCCCAGCCCCACCGGGAGTCTGCTTCTTCTTCTGACCTTCTCCCCTCCCATGCTCTCTCTCTCTCAAATAAATAAATAAAATATTTAAAAAAAAAAAAGAAAAAGAATGATATACAAAGGCACTTAAAATTTGAAATACCTAGGATAAATTCAATAAAATCTTTTGAAAAAGAACTACAAATATTATGTTCATGAATTGGAAAGTCAGATATTATAAAGAGGTCAGGTCATTACAAAGTGCCAGATTCAATACAATCCCAATTAGATCATGAGTTTTTTTTCTTTTTTCAGAAAATAATAGGCTGATGGTTAACATTTTTGTGAAAATGCAGATGGGCAAACTAAGTCAAGAGTACCCTGAAGAATGAAAGCCAAGTTATAATACTAGATCTACTAGATATAAAAATGTACAAAGTTACATTATCAAGATGGTGTAATCGTAGTACAAGGATAGACAGTGGGCAATAGGCAGAGCCTCCTACCCCCAGTAAAAAGAATACAGTCCAGAAACTGACCCGCATATAAAGAGTGGAATTTCAGAGTAAGAAAAGTGTATTTATTTCAATAAATGATGATCAATCAGTCAGATACCTTTATGGAAAAAAAAATAGAAAAAAACTTGATCCTTACCTCACACAATATAGACAAATAATACCAGGTAGACTGCAGATCTAAATGATCTAAATGTAAAAGATTAAAAAAAAAACAAAATTCTGAAAGATAACATAGAGTTTGACTTGATTTCAACAGTTCTGGTAGATCACAAATTACAAAGAAAAGGATTGATAAATTACATTACAGACAACTAGAACTTACATTTATCAAAAGACACCATGTTTTCGTTGTTGCTGGGTACATTCTAATGAAATGTAAAACAGAGAGCTGTAGATGTATCCTGATTGAAACAATAGGCCTGGTCTTGAAATTAAAGTGACTAACCAAGTCACCTTGGCTGAGGCTTTTCTGAGGTGTGGCACTTTAAAGGCTGAAACCCAAGAAAACATAGGCAAAACTAGTGAACAGGCTCTTTACTGAAAAGGATATTCCAACTGGTTGACAAGCATATAAATAGGGCTCAATTTCATTATTGATAAAATAAAAATTAAATCCATAGTAATACATTTTTGTATGCTCAGAATGGCTAAAATAAAAATAACCGACAATATCAAGTGATATATGGAGTGTTGTCAAAGATATTGACAAGAGTGTATGATATCCTTATCACTGATAGTGGAAGTGCAAATTGGTTCAACAACTTGAAAAACTATTTGGAGTATCTACTTAAGTTCAACATATATGAACACTCTATAATCCCATCAATCTACACTTAATTTTTGCAACAGATATATATATATATTTATGAATCCAAAGATGTGTTCAAGTATGTTCATAGCAACATTATTCTTGAAAAACAAAAGATGGAAACAACCTAAGTGCTCTTCAAGGAAGAATGGAAAAATTGTGGCATACTTATACAATAAATACCCTTTAAATATCTGAAAATCCTCTGACTTTCAGGATTTCCTACTCCCTATTCCTGTTTCAAAGTCTTATGTGTATATGAATGGGGTGTTTTTGAGGGGAAGTTCTAAAATTTTCAAGGTGTTCTTAAAGGCATCCATGCCCCACGTGGGTTAATCTCTTTCGTGGGTTGATTCAATGAATACTGGCCAGTATTTCTCGAAGAGTACTGATGAGTCTTTTAAGATGTTCTATAGAAATAGCTCGATTTGAATACATTTAGGTGACACTGCTATATATAACAAGTTTTTTGAAGATAAGCATACTTAAGACTTTTGTAGCTTGAAGAATATATAGAATTGAAGAATATATATATAGAATTGAAGAATATATAGCTTGAAGAATATATAGCTTGAAGAAATATAGCTTTATAGCTTGAAGAATCTGCTGTGAAGAATCATGTGTTATTTTGGTCATTTTAGTATCTACAAACTAGTTTAACAAAAGAATTTAAATCATCTTCTCCCAACAGTTTTTGTTTTTTGTTTGCTTTTTGTTTTTAAAGATATCTGATATATTAAAGGACTGGTCTTTCCTACAAAGTATTTTAGGAAACATTGATTTATAACAATTCTGGGTGAGGAGCCATTAAATGAATGACTATGAGAAATACATAAGAATTGAAACATGACTCAATTAATTAAACTACTGAGTGCAAACCCCAGGTATTTGCTGAAATCACCCTGCCTGTGTTTACACACAGTTGACTCAATACTATGTTTATAAGAAATCCAGTTCCTGCCCTAATATTTCATAAGTTCCCAGAAGTTTGCTCATTTCTGGGTCTGGGCTTCTTCCCTTGAATTGTGTGTAATAGATCTTAACTGATGTTGGTTGCAGTTGATTAAGGATATAAAAGCCTAGAAAAGGAAACTTCTTAAAACTTGTTGAGATCCTTGTTCTCAAAAGTCCTTCAGCCCCTCGATCACTAAGAGTTTTTTCACTGGCCACTTGTCAAAGTTATTGACTTCCTAGAATAGGACTCTAATTATTCTCTCCCTCTCATCCTCCCTTCTTTTCAGAGCTTCTCTCTCTTCATTCCACATTTCCTCTTTTTATCCCATAGAGAGTTGTTCAGTTATCACCTGTCTGTTTCCATCTATGACCTAGGATCTCATGTTCTACTCCTTAAGGGCTTACTGAGCTCTGTTCTAAACAAATTCCTCCTTTTTGTTTTTATTTTTCCTTTCTACTAGCCACCAAGTTCTTATTGAGTATCTCTCATGTGTCAGGATATTGGTATCTATTTGACTTTTTATCTGGATTGCAGTTCTATGCAACTGTGACTTTCTCTTATCTCTCCTTCCCATCTCTAATAGTTTTATATCCCCATGCAAAGGCTGTCATTTAAAAATATTTTTCATAGAACACAACACCTTTTCTTGGGATAGAACTGAGAAATGTATATCACAAAGTGGAAAAAAATGTGTAGGCATGACATTCCCTGTGTACAATATTAAATCTTTCTTTAGGATGCGATGGTTCAAGCATTTCAACTTAACCATTTCATATTTTCTATTGTAATGATTATTTTCTTGGCCATAAGACTGACAAAAGTGTTTATATGTATTACTTTATCCAGTCTTCAATACCATGTACTCACGTAGAAAGAGAAGGAAGACAAATCACTTCTTTCTATCTCTTGTCTTTCTCACCTCTATGGATAAATAATCACAAAGTCATCTTCCTACAACCACTTGCATTTGGTGATGTAGAAATGTATTCTTCACAATGTGTGTGATATTCATTCATTGATTTATTCATCCACTCTTTAACTCACCAAACATATGCTGAGTCCTACCAAGAACCATGCTAGGTAATAGATCTTAAATTAGTCTGTGACAGTTGGTGTTGGGATTTGTGGCTTCTCCCCCTTCAGGATGGCTCCTTCACTAGTTTGGGTTATCTTTTATCACTGAAACAAATGACAAAAGTTGAATCAAACAATGTATCTAGACGTTTGATTGGTAATAGCTTTAACTGAGAAAATTTTCACTTAGGAGATTGGTGCCTCTGTGACCAAAATGCTCCTTTCTTCATGACTATCTGCTGTGAGGTTGTTTGTATATTTCAGAATTCCCTAAAGGACCTAACAGAAGTAAAGACCATCATAGACTGAGCTTTACTCCATGAGCAGGGAGCATCTTTTATCTGAATTCTCTCTTCCAGGATAATGAAATTTCATGTGAAGCATTTGGTGTTCTGGGATTCAAAAAGGTTATCAGCCAAGCATTTATAATAAAAGTCCTCCCTGCTTTTCCCTTGCATGCACTGGGAAGATGGGAGTGCTATCAGTTTGACATTTCTGTCAGAACTGGTATTTGAACCACGGGATGATTCTGACAAATGCCACTGCTGTCATTGGCTCAGTTTTAATTATACCTGACTGAAGCTTTCAATGGCAGCAGCAGAAAACTTAATTAGTTGGAGTCCAGAGCATGAGCTGGCTGGAGGATTCCCAAAGTGTGTATATGGGCTTTCGGTGGAGAAGTGACCATGTTTAAACCTCCACCCTTGGCAGGGAACAGTCTAGGCCGGACAGTTTTCAAAGCCTCTAAAAATTATCGATCAATTTGAGAACACATTACATTTAAACACTTGTTTTTCAAGTGAATCAGTAGTGTATGAGCGTAGGGAAAATAAACAAATACAGAAACAACAAAAAACTCCCAGCCTGTTTGGAAAATAACTCTGTCTCCATGAGGACCAGAGAAAGGAGTGTGTGTGTGTGTGTGTGTGTGTGTGTGTGTGTGTGTGAGATTTTAGGAAAGTGGAGGCTCTGTTCAAGAAGAAACAAAGGAAAATGGGATGAATGCCTTTATTACATCTCACCTGCTTAATATTTGTTTTCAAGGTATACATGTGATTTTTTACTTTCCATTCCTTTAGAAAGGTGCGTTAGTGAGCAAGCCATGACGTCATACTGCTGGAATGCTGCAATTAGCCCAACTCTTGCCTGCTGGTTAGAGAAAGATTTCATCTCATTAGAAGAAGGAGTCTCTCAGAATCACTGTTCTTTTGTATGGTATGACTGAGATCCTACTGGAGGTTGCTACCACTCACCGAGCAACTCAGGGTCGGTTTACTCTACTTTTCATAATACATGTGGGTTTGAGACTTCTCATTTGTCTTCACTCACACAGTCTGAGAGGTGCAGAAGAAGTTTGCTGAATTTTGAGTTTTGTCAAACATAAAGGATGATATTCTGCTTCATTTTATAAATAAAATATGACAATGCCTGGCAAGACTGACTGAACTTTTGTCTTGATGACTCAGCCAAGACTCAGGATCCTCCACTCTTGTCAGCTGTCTGGTTTGATTCTGCTGCTGCTGTCACTCCTGCCTGTGAATCCAGTGACGCCTCTGGAACAGAACATTATTGGATACTGATTGACTTCTTGGGTAAAATAACAGCCTGAGGGGAATTCTACTTCTGAAGGAAGGCATGGCAGTGTCTGGCTTTGAAATTTTCTCCAAAGGATTCCTAAGGGAATAGCTGTAAATTTCTCACTTTCAGGAATACTGAAATGCTACTCCTTGGCCTAAGTTAGCCTTATTGTAGACAGGAGTCATTGACCTTTGAACGATATCCGGGTGGGGTCTTGCCTCAATGTTTTTAGCAACTTTGAAGAAAAAGAGATCTTGGGTTTGGTTGTTAAGTCTAGAAATATTAATTTCTGGGGGTAAAATTACTACTGAGTTAGTTACATTTCTTAGTATTTAGCAACACGGGAACTCATTTTAAGCATCGTGTTTTCTTTGTGGGTACATTGGTTTGGAAGGCAGCCATCTTTCTGAAGGTTGATGTAATGAAGTACTTAATCTTGATCCTTTTATGAATGTTTTCAAGGAACTGACTCCTGTACCCCAACTTTCTGGACTCTGATGAACCAGAGTGCGAAATAGAGCTGATGGTGTCCTTTTTCAACATCCCTTTGAAAATAGAATGGAATTAAAATTAGTGCTTAAAATTTAATGAGGTGAGGTTCCACGTATCAAGTAAATATAAAGTATTTAAAAGAAAATACTACAGATGACAGAAAAGCACAAAAATTGTTCCTGACATGAATAATTCACTAATTCTTGGATGGTATAAGTCACCTACTAATGTGCATTACTTGCCATTTAATGGTGGCTGTATCTGAAGAAATATGGAAATTGGAATATTTTAATAACTTTCTATATGAAAGATGATGAGACTGCCTAAATGATTAAGAGGAAGATATGTTATAATGAACTAAAGCCACTCGAGTGTAAGGTAATTTTAATTCAAATCTCCATCTGCTTATGTATAATTAAGACTCATTTAACAAGTTAATGCCTAACAGAGAGAACTGATAAGTTTGGTATTAAAGATCTTAAGAGAAGTAAATTAAACTGTCGGGGTTGAACTGGTCCTTAGTTTTAATTTCTTACACCTGAAACTTGATACGAATTTCAGGGTCCACTTCTTTATCCTCATTATTCATTTAACCATGGAGTCAAAGACAAAGGGGAGGGGATATGGAATCATCCTTTCTATATTTTAATTTGGGAGTTCTATCCTGTCCAAGTTGTGACAGCATCTTGACTGATATGAATATTTATACACTTCATATTGCTCACTGTATAGCATCTATATGCCATTAAGATGGTGATTTCAAAGCCACAAAAATATTTATGCACAGTTGAGACTGGCAGCAAGGTTAAATAACCTCAGAAAATAAGAGGAAAGGCTTTAAAGTGCCAAAAGGGACTGTTTTGATCTCTATTGAATTTCATGAGCTTGTTGACTGCTCAACTTCCTACTTAAATTTTTTCCTGCAGGTCCTGCCAAAGAAGGTCCAGCCATCATAAATACGGTGTCAACCTTTTTGTCTTCCAGCATAAAAATTTAATTTCCCGTGTATGACTCCTCATTTAGGAAGAAGATGAATGGATCTTCTATTTACATACTTCTTAACATTTTCAGGACTAAATTCAAATGGTAGTCTTGAAAATTCACTCAGCTTTCTTGACAGGATTCTTACTGAAAAGTCATCAGTTCCCAGCAGTGGGGGGTAATGCCAATGCCATGATAGGAACAGAGAACTGAACCTTGGTCTTCTTGCCTATTGTCAGCCATCATATATGGCTTTTGTCAGGTCACCTAGAAGACAACTTAAATCATAAGTTTCATAGATCGCAAATTAAATCACTGGAACTTTTTAAGTCCTCTCAAGAAATTCAGAGCTCTAGACTCCTTTTAATATGTCTGATTCATTTCTTATGACTATATCCTATTAGTTGATTATTTTATTTTATTTTATTGACCCTTTAAAGGTCAAGTAATTTGCTCAAGTTCTCAATGTTTGTAGAGAGCTGAGTCTAGTATTTTGTTTTTGTTTTGTTTTGTTTTTAAATCCATTTTTTAAAAGATTTTATATATTTGTCAGAGAGAGTGAGAAAGAGCACAAGCAGACAAAGTGGCAGGCAGAGGCAGAGAGAGAAGCAGGCTCCCTCTGAGCGAGCCTGATGGGGGACTCAATCCCAGGACCCTGGGATCATGATCTGAGCTCAAGGCAGTGGCTTAACTGACTGAGCCACCCAGGAGGGGATATGGAATCATCCTTTCTATATTTTAATTTGGGAGTTCCATCCCGTCCAAGTTGTGACAGCATCTTGACTGATATGAATATTTATACACTTCCTATTGCTCACTGAGTCTAGTATTTTGATTATTAATTCAGTATACTTGCCATCATTCCTTCATAGATCTATCAAATATACACTCTTTTTCTCACATACATTACTTTTATACAAATATTTATTTTTCTTTCTTTCTCTGTGTGCATGTATATGTATATAAAGGTATATATGATATATATATAAAATATACATATATGGCAAGTTATATATATGTGTATATGTATATATACACACACAGACACAGAAATATATAATGGCATGGCAAGTATATACATATATACTCACGCAATTGAAATATTCTTATTTAACAATGCCTTATTTTACCTTCTACTACTTAGAAATATATTTTAGAAGGAAAGTAAACATGTTAGAACTTTCAAACTATATATGAAAGCAAAACCCACATATGAAAGAAACTCTGATTACCCCTCTGAAAGTGTACAGTATTTTTGCTCAAAAATGTGTAGAAAGAGGTGCCTCCAGCAAGTTTTCATCTTTCAAATTATTGAAAATTTGGCCAGCATGTTCATGTTCAATAGACCCACTCACCTCCAAATTACTCCCTCAGTAATAGGCCTCCCTTGGCAAAGGTAGTAACTGCAACTGGAGATTCTCCTCAGAGATAGTGAGATCCTAAGCAAATAATTATTTATTTTTTGTACAATGGTACGCTTTCATGCATTGTTGTAGAGAATATAATTGTTAATAACTTTCTGGAGGACATTTTAAGAATATAATTCAAAAGTCTTATAAGTGACATCATTCTTTAGCTGGCTTACTCTGGTTATTTATCCAAAGGAAATAATCAAATTAGTATACATTGGTATATGAACAAGTATGTTTATTGAGTTGTTATTTGTTATACCAGTAGCAAACAATAAGGGGAAGGGAAGAAAAGGCAATTCTTAAATAAATTATGGTTTATTCATGTAATAGATACTCTAAACCTTGAAAATGCTATATATACACATTTATTGTTATAGATAGATATTTAAAACATATCATTAACTCAATCAGGATATAAACAGTTTGTATCATATGATCTGATTTTATAAAAAAAATCATACATATGCATAGAAAGAGGTTGAGAAGAACATTGTTTTAGATGGATTCTTCTGGTTGCAGTAAATGGAACCATTCCTAAGTTGGTATAATAATGGTGATTCATCATTGACAAATATATGAAGGGATATAAGAAACTTAATCATAGAGCTAGCCCTCACATTAAACTAAAGAAATTTTATTATCAGTCATCACTAAAAGTGTGAACAGCAACAGTCGAGCATTATGGAGACAGCAACTAGTTAGTCACAAGATTTTCCTATTTTGGGAATGCAGAAACCCCTACTCTAGTTCTTCACCATTATAAAGACTCTTTCTCTATGCATGTCTGCATACATCAGATAATAACTGATGATTTGCCTAAAGTTCCAACTCAAGTTTTTAGCAAATTTGATTGATCCAGTTGATCATTATTCTTGTTTGGACAATGCTTATATGCCAGGTCAGATCACTTCTTAGTCATATGGCTGACCATCAGTTTGGATGCCCTTGGGTTAGATGCCTACCCTCTGGTCCAATTAGCTATGGTTAAGATATGGTTTTCTGTGGTACCAGAAAGTGACCTATGGGGAAAAATGACTATAATTCAATAACAAATAATCAAATACTTCAGCTAAAAATAGGCAAAGGACGTGAATAGGCATTTTTCCAAAAAAGACATGTAGATGGCCAACAAACACATGAAAAGGAGCTCAACATCACTAATCATCAGGGAAATGCAAATCAAAACCATAATGAGATACCACCTCATATCTGTTAGAATGGCTACCATCAAAAAGACAAGAGATAGGTGTTAGTGAGAATGTAGAGAAAAGGGAAACCTTGTGCATTATTGCTGGGAATGAGAATTGGTGCACCACTATGGGAAAAGTATGGAGGTTCCACCCCAAACTAAAGGTGAAACTGCTACACAATCCAGCAATCCTGCTTTGGGGTATACAGTTGACCCTTGAACCCCACAGGCTTGAAATGCATAGGTTCACTTACATGAGGATGGTTTTCTGATAAATACAGTACAGTACTATAAATGTATTTATCTTATGATTTCCTAATACCATTTTTCTTTTTCTAATCTACTTTATTCTAAGAACACTATGTGTAATACATATAACACACAAAGTATGTGTTAATTGTTTATGTTATCGGTAAGGCTTCTGGTCAACAGTAGGCTATCAGTAGTGAGTTTTGATGAGACAAAAGGCTGATGACTCTAACCTTCACATTGTTCAGGGGCCAACTGTATGTGCAAAGAAAATCAAATCATTATCTTGAAGAGATATTTTCACCCTTATGCTCATTGCAGTATTATTCACAATAGCCAAGACCTAGAAACAATGTAAGTATCCATTGATGGATGAATAGATAAAGAAAATGTGGTAGGTGTATACAATAGAAGATTTTTTTTAGCCAAAAAATGAAGGGAATCCTGCCATTTGTGACAACATGGATAGACCTCGAGGGCATTCTGCCAAATGATATAAGCCAGCCAGAGAAAGACAAATAACTGTATGATCCACTTATATGTGGAATTTTAAAAAGCCAGTCTCTTAGAGATGGAATAGAATGGTGGTTCCCAGGAGCTCAGGGGTGGGAAACATGGGGAGATGTTGGTCAAAGTGTACAAACCTCCAGCTGTAAGATAAATAAGTTCCTTGGGTCTAATGTGTAGCATGATGACTATTATTAACAGTACTCTATTGCATACTTGAACATTGCAAAAAGAGTAGATTTGAATGTTGTTACCACAAAAAATGGTAATTTTGCGAGGTGTTGGATGTGCTAATTAACCTTATTGTGGTAATCATTTGACAATATATACATGTATCAAATTGTCATATCGTATGCCTTAAACTCATACAATGTTGTATACCAATTGGCATATTTCAATGAAGCTAAAAAGTTTTAAACAGGGAAAGAACAATAAGGGACATTTAAAAAAATTGTTGGGCACAAAATTGAGCTGGTTGACTGATATGAATATTTATACACTTCATATTGCTCACTGTATTTCTTATAATCTTATAATAAGTATTTTCTTATAAGTATTTCTTATCTTAGGATGGTCTGAACTGGCAGGAATAATTAGTACTGTAATGAAATAAATTCTGCCAAAATTTTTTTTAAATATCAAGTATTGATAATTATGCAGAACATTGGGAATTCTTATACACTGCTAGAGGGAATATAAATTGTTATAATTACTTTTTTCATATCTGTAATGTTGAACACATATATAATCTAAGATCCGGTAATTCAACTTTTAGGTATATGCTCAATAGAAATGATTTTATCATGCATACAAGAATGTTCATGATATTATTTGTAATATTCAGGAATTGGAAAAACCCCAGGTGTTCATCAACTATAGAATATATATATAAATTGTGGTAATCTCACAGAATATGCACAGTGATGAAAATGAACTACAAATACACCTAGCATTATGGGTCAACCTCACCGACCAAATGTTGGATAAAAGAAGCCAGACCCGAAGGATGTATTACCCTCATTATACAAACTTTGATAACAGGCAAAATTAACCTGTAGTGTAAAAAGCCTAGATAGTGTTTACAGTTGGAAAGGAGGGAGAGGTAATATTAGGGAAGGGGATTCTGGAGGGCTGGTCATGTTCTATCTGATGGTTATGCAGGTAGGTCAATTTTGTAATAACTTATAGAGTTTTCTACAGGTGTTTTACTTTGGTACAAAAGTTTAAAATAGAAGTCATTAGTAAATAATTAGAAATACTACTTGAAAGGGAAATATGGATGCCATAGATATTCTGAAGCTTAGCTTGACCAATAAGGTACACTGTAAGACTGCCAGTTGTTATTTCTGATGGCCATGGATGAGTCTCTATTAAAAGTAGGGTTCCATTCCAAGTGTTTTCCCTCTTAGAGACTCCCTAATGCTGTCAAAAGTACTTACCTCACTTCACATTCTTTGTAATCATCAACGATCCCTTAGTGGACAAGTGAAGCAACTTAGCAACTATCTGTTTTTTTTCAAATAATGATTTTGACATGTACTTAATCCTAAGCAACTACAGGTGGTATATTGTATGCCCACATTACTAAGGTCTCATTTTCCATATTCAAGGGGGATATGAATATGTTTGGATAACAGGAAAGTAACTTTATTCTAGAATCTTACACGAGGGCCTGTTTACTGGGACCATATCTAGTACCAAGAAAAATATTGGTTAGAGTTAAAGCAGGAGAACAGAAATTGCTTCAGAAGGGATGAACACCCACCAGTTGCATTGACATGGATGGAGGGGATGATGCCAAGTCAGATAAGTCAAGCAGAGAAAGACAATTATCATATGGTTTCACTCATACGTGGAACATAAGGAAGAGCATGGAGGACCACAGGAGAAGGGAGGGAAAACTGAATTGGAAGAAATCAGAGAGGGAGACAAACCATGAGAGACTCTGGACTCCAGGAAACAAACTGAGAGTTACAGAAGGGAGGGGGGTGGGGGATGGGGTAAGTGGGTGATGGGTATTAAGGAGGGCACGGATTGTGTGGAGCCCTGGGTATTATAAGCAAACAATGAATCATGAAACACTACATCAAAAACTAATGATGTACTGTATGGTGACTAACATAACACAATGAAAAAAAAATATATATATACAGAATTAGAAGCAAATCTAGAGTAAAATTTTCAAAGATTTTTAGCTCATGTATGGAAGAAACTTGAAAAAGGTGTTTTCCCAAATTTCACTATAATCCTAAAAATTTATTTGACATTACCAATATAGGTTCAGAAGATGAAATGTTTTAAACTCTCAGAAATCAAATTTTGATCAACTATGATAAAGGAAAAATTGAATTATCTTTCTATTCTCTCTATACAAATAATCACAAAATAATTGTCATGTAAGAGGTGATCTAAGTGTAGGTAGCCAAAAACACAGAAGAAATAGATACTAAACATATATGTTTGGCAGATAATTAATCATATCTTAATTTAAAAATTTTGTGATACTTGTAAACTTTACAAAATTTGTAGTTGTTTGTATTTTCTTTTTACCTTCTAATGAATTTTTACTTTTGGATCTAATTTTGAACTCATAATTTTAAAAAATTTTAAAAGTTTTTAAAAAGAATCTATTTCTTTATTTGACAGAGAAAGAGAGAGTATGAGCAGGGGGAGCAGCAGTGAGAGGGAGAAGCAGGTTTCTGCTGAGCAGAAATTCCAACCTGGGGCTCCATTCCAGGACCCTGGGACCATGACCTGAGGCGAAGGCAAACGCTTAAACCGACTCAGCCACACAGGCTTCCCTGTACTCATAATTTTTAAAAAGATTTATTTATTTATTTTAGAGAGAGAAAGTGAGTGCGTGCACACGTGCACAAGTCGGGGGAGGGGCAGAGGGAGAAAATTTGATGGGGGTTCGATCCCATGGACCATGAGATCATGACCTGAGCTGAAACCAAGAATTGGGCACTCACTGACTGAGCCATGCAGGCCCCTCTTGAACTTATAATTTTTATAAATGTATTTTTTAAATTAGAACCTCTGAATGTTGAAACCCCGCAAAACCTGGATATTTTCCCAGAAGAGGGAAAATGCATGGCTTTCCCTTCCCTTCCTCCTGTACTCCTTTCTCCTGTCATTGCTTACATTGACCAAGTCCAGCTGACATGAGAGCTTGGACATATAATCCAAGGGCAACTGCAGGGTAGAGGAAGGGAAATGCATGAAGAGGCAAACAGGCCCAAAACGTCACAGCAGGGAAGGAGAGAAAGTAGTTCCTTTTATATTCTGCTGGTAGGAGTTGAAAGTGGCCCACCTTTGCGGAGGGTAGTATTTATGAGAGTAACCATCAAAATCACAAATGAACCCACCCTTCGACCCTGCAACTCAACTTCTAGAAACTTATCTGAGTTGTACTCACTCATGCAGGAAATGATGTATTTATAGGATTATTAATTAAGGCATTGATTGCAATAGTTAAAGATTAGAGACAATCAAAATATACATAAATGGGCGATAGATGAATACTTTTATAGTATATCAATACAATGTAATACTATTTCCTTTAAAAAGGAGGAAAGCAAACAAAAGAAAGAGGAAACACTTTATTGATTAATATATAATTATATTAAGTAAAAAGGGTTTGTTCAGCTATGCTATCATTGATATAAATAAACATCATAATCCTTCAGCTGAAAATCTAAAATCCATAAATCTCTGACCACCAAATGTTTTTTCCCATAAATAATTGGATTGCAAAACCTAACTTGAAGTTGCTGGTGTTATTTATAGTTTAAATGGTCATATGTTTTACTGAAGAAATAGTTAAGTGTTTAGTTATGTGGTGTTTCCCCAGATACTACTGGGAATGTTTCTAAAATCCATTCTCCAGGCTTGAAAGTGGCTCCAAAGGAGCTGGGAGGACATGTGAATGGGAGACTCTTCCTTCTACTTTTAATGAACCAGGGATATGACGTTTACAAACCACCCCTTACTCCCCAGGGCACAGGAGGAAGAAAGGCAATGAAAATTTGGTATATCCCTCACTTCCTTGACACTTACTAGGTTTCTGTTCATTGCTCCTCTCCTGGTAACCAGACCTTTGTCGCCATAGAAGGGTCTAGATGAAAAAAAGAAAGCGTGTGGTATGATTGATGCCCCCAGCACCCATTTCTCCATTCCCTGTCTCCTCTTCTGAATTTCACATCTGTTTATTTATTTTTTTTAAAATATTTTATTTATTTATTTATCAGAGAGAGGGAGTGCACAAGCGGGAATTGGGGAGGCAGAAGGAGAAGAAGACTCCTCGCTGAGTAGAGAGCCTGATCAATCCCAGGACCCTGAGATCATGACCTGATCCGAAGACAGACATTTACCTGACTCAGCTACCCAGGTGTCCCCCTATCTGCTTTTTAAATTGCTCATTAGACATTTCCTTTTGGATTGTGTTATTGGCACCTTGAAATCAACATACCTCAGAGCGAATTGTTTACCTTTTTCTTCCAGAGCATCTTTCCCAGGCTAAGTATGTTCTGCTGAGTGGTATCATCATTACTTGGTAACATAACCAGAAACCTGGACAATATCCTCAAATTCTTCCTCCCTCTGCTTATCTCCTATTCTGTATCCTGTCATTTCCTAAGGCTGGCTATAATAGGATTGCCAGACAAATTACAGGATGTCTAATTCAATGAACATTTCTGATGAACTATAATTTTTAATATGTCTCCAATGAATACTTATATTTAAAAAATTATTCACTGATTCTCTGAAATTCAAATTTAACTGGGGTTCTGTATTTTATTTGCTTCTCTAATCTGCATCCAAATCTACATCCCTAGTTCCTATCATCTGTCAAATCCTCTCTTATTGGCCTCTTATTCAAGTTCTTCTCTCTTCCGTCCCATGTCAGTGGAACAAACAGCCTCCTAACTGGTTGTCCTTCCTTCAAATGTTTCTGCACCCAACACATGGACTAAATTGCTAATAGACGGATACTTCTAAATCACAAATTTGATCACTTTAACTCCTCCCAACTTCTTTGCATGTAAAACTCTTCATGACCTGGCTCCTGCCCAACTCTCCCACCATTTTCATAACTTAAATTCCAACCATAGCTTGTGTGAGAAACCAGCCAATGGGCCTGCTGGATGACCCATGGCGGCTTTCCCCCATGTAGTCCTGCAACAAGCCTTCTCATGTCAGCAGGTCTGCATCTTCACTGGCAAAGCTTATAATTATCCAAATGGCTCATGAGTCCATCCCCTTCCCATCTTCTCTATAAATATACAAGATTCTGCAGATCTAGGTCTCTTTTCTAAATCCCAACTCCTTGATGTTCTAGAGTGAATCAGGCATATGGAGTCTTTCAGAGGGCGGCAAGCATCATGAAAATGGATTTAAAAAATTTTTTTTTTTTTTTTTGGTGAATCATGGAAGGAGAGGACAGGCATTATTTTACACCAGTGGATTGCTTTCTTATTTTTCCTTTTGAAAATGTCCTTATTCGCTTCAGAGGCAGATGAGAAATTTACCTAAGATAGCTCCATAACAAACTGTGGTATGGGTGCAACAAAAGGAAATTTGGAATAAAATATTTTATTATATATTGCCAATTTGTAGAATGTTAGAACAAGATGAGCTTTGGAGATCATTTATTCCAACATTATCATTTTCCAAATGAGAACATGCAGGCTCAAAGAAGGGACATAACTTGCTCAAGATCATAGAAGTGATGAGAACTCTCCCATGGGTGAGTCATCATGCAGAACTATGAAGGCAGAGAGGGCTTCCCGAAGGTGGTGGGAGCCCAGAGGAAGAAGCTCTCACCTCTCCTAACCCTCCTGTGTTCCTCACTGGTTCCATGATTCTGTGCTGTCTTCTTAATACACTCAGATTTCAGGTGCTCCTACTTCATCCCCCAAGACAAGAAGTTTATTAATGATCCACATAGAGCACCTAACACACTAAACATAGTAGGCTCCCAAATACATTTCCTTAAGTGTTTTGTGCCATTTCTATTTTTTGAGTCCTCCATCTAATTGATTTTCTGATTAGTGTCCTCTGTTTCAAAAAAAAAAAAAAAGTCAGGTTAAATGAAATGGACACAAATAGCAATCTATGTTCTATTCACTGACCCTACCATAATGAGAACATCACTGTAGGGCTGGTGTATGGAAACACTTGAGTAGGCTTTGCCTACTCAGTATTCCTGACAAATATTCCAAGATATGCTGGGCAATTGCATCCCATTGAATCTATTCTTATCGCCACCACAGAGGTGAAGTTAAATAAATGTCTTGGTTTATTAGATTTCTTGTTCAAATACATTTTAGGTTTGAATAGGGAGCACAGACCATGCTTCCTATTAAAATACCAGGCTGTAAATGTTAGTGACAGTCCTGTAAATGGATATCCAAGAAGTTCTTTGCAATAATGGCACATTTCTGATTGTGAATGTGGCAAGCAGCCCTGTAGAAAGGGGTGATAAAAGATTTGAAGCAGAATGTAGTTATGTGCTACTTAACTGAAACAAAACCAAAATCTACCATCAGAATTCCCCACCACAGACAACATGCACTTAAAATAGGGCTTGACTAGAAAAGAAGAACCAAGCAAAGAAAGTCGCTTTGATGACATTTGATGACACAAAGAAAATGGTGTCAACTGTCTGGACTCCTGTTTGAAGCAGAACTTATGGAGCTTCGTGAACAAGTTGCTATTAATTCTAAAGTCCATCTCTAATTTATTGGGAGGCTGAAAGCAGTGGAAGGAAGAGAAACTTTGGGGGCAGACTATCACGAGTTTGCTTCCGAGATCTAGGGCTTAGTAGCTGAGGAATTTGTGGTGTTATCAGCCGCATGTGATACACATCACCTCTAAGTAAAAATAATAGTTAATATCTCTTGAGTGCACACTCTGTGCCAGTACTTATCTAGCTTCTTTATATGTATTAATCCATTTAATTCTCAATGTATGAAAGAGGCTATAATGATCTCCACTATACTAAGCAGTGGCAAGCTTCAGTAACTTGCCTGCGAATACAAACTTGGTAAGTGGCTGAGTGGGGAGGCAGAAAGTAAGTAGTAGATAGTAAGAAGTTAAAAATATGTAGTGGGATATTGAACAATGAGCAGGACTCTAGCTTAGAGATGGTCCATGAACCCAGAAGCAACTCTTTTTTGCAATACAACACCATTGACTAGGATGTGTTAAAAAATGCATGGCACCCAAAATCCTGAGCAGCTGCTGTTGGGTAAAACAGAAGAAATGCCAGAAGGACATATGTGCCAAAGGTGACTAATAGTGCAATACACTATACTCATGACAGACACATTATAGGAAAAAAGTAGTAGACTCTGTGGGGTAGAAAGCCAAGCGTGTGTTAAGACAATATCATCTATGAGTGTTTAGAAATAAGAGTGCGGCTAGAAAGAGTTAGAGCAGGTCTCCTGGAGAGATGGGAAGATAGGAAATAAATATCGATGGAAGGATGGACAGGGGTAAAAGAGAAGGTTTTGTCTGACTCGCAAAATACAGTAAGTAAAGAGTGATGTTGGAAATGAGAATGGTGTGTTTGAAAACCTGTGGGGAGGTGTGTCTGACTAAAGCAAAAGCATAGTGGTGTGGCCATGTGAACTGGCTCAGCCTTGGTTGGGAAGGGCAGCCACTTGATTGGAAAGAGCAAAAAAGAAAAGAACAGAAAAATATCAAAGTTCTCCTCACTAGGTGACTATCTTGGTCAATTTTTTTTTTTTAAGATTTTATTTATTTATTTGAGAGAGTGAGCAAGTAAGAGAGAGCATGAGAGGGGAGAGAGGGAGAAGCAGACTCCCTGCTGAGCAGAGAGCCCAATGTGGGACTTGATCCAGAGACTCCGGGATCATGATGTGAGCGGAAGGCAGTTGCCTAACCAACTGAGCCACCCAGGCACCCCTTGGTCAATTATTTTTTGTCAGTGCCTTCCTGTAGTCAGTACTCACTGAAATTCTGAAACTATATCAAGCATATTTATAGGGGGAAATGGTTTGTTCTGTCTAAAGTCCAAGTCCTTTAATGTACTTCCAAACACATACATTCTGAAAAGAGTGATAGAAAACTGAAAAAAGAACAAAACTTCCAATAAGTGAGAAATAATTTGCCGGGGGGAAACTTTTTTTTTAAACTGTTTTTCTTTTTTTAGAAGTGAATTAGTCAGAGAACCTGTTGCAGTGTCCTTTATTAAATAAAAATTAATAAAAATTATTTAGTAATAATTATGATGCTATCATATTAGTTATATTGCACCAGTTATATTAATGATTAGTAATAGAAAACTAATGGATATTAATTAATAATTATTAATTCATAGAAAATAAATTTAATTAGACTTTAAATAATATTAGTTTGAAGGAGATCAAATTATTCATCTACCCCAGGCACACGTTTCCTGAGGTCTGAGTTGGAAGTCCCTCCCTGGAAAGAAGTATGAGATCAGGTGGAAAAACAGGTTGAAGTTAAATTATGGAAGTCCTTAGATGATAGTCTCAGGCACTCAGACTGTATCCCATGCTCAGGAAAAGACTCTAGAAGGTATCTAAGCAAGTGAGTGAAGTGACATTTAGGAGGTCAAGTGTTGCCACCGTATGTAGGATAGATAGGAAAGGACACACAGGGAGACCAGGTAGAGACATGCTGAAGTAATTAGGCACAAAGCAGTGACAGTCCAGCCCAAGGTGTTCTAGGGTTCCAAAGATAGCTTGACTCATTTTGAAGAAAAAAATAACACATTGCTTTGTGACTGACCAGGTATAAGAGAAATTTGAGCAGATTTAGGTGATAAGCATGAAAGAGAAGGTGAACAATGGTGTCCAGCACAAAGCAAAGAATTTGAAGCAGAGAGCAGAAGCTCATTGGAGGGATAAAAGGAAAGTGTTTGGGTGGAAGATTTAGACACACCAATAAGACATGGATTAAGTCAGTAGACAGCTGCGGAAAGCCTACGTTATAGGAGTTCTCCCCCAGCCTACGTTAGGTCTTCAGAGAAGGACAATCTGCACAAAAGAAGATAGCCACAATAGCCTTCTTCATGGTATGTCGCGAAGAGATATGCATTGTTTTCCACCCCCTAGATCAGTCACATGTGGATCCTAACACCAATTTCTGTCACATCTTGAGTATAAAAGACAATAAAATATGGAATTTCAAAGGTTTGTCCAAGGAAAATATTTTTCTTCTTTACACTCACATATTTCTTCTGAACTGAAATAAAATATCCCACATATAAGCAATTATTTTTTTTTGCTGAGCAACAGATTTATTATTCATTTACTAGAAAAACATGTTTAGCACAAAGAGAGGTTACGTAGAAAGATAAAAACGTAACAGTTCCAGATATTCACTGATTTTTGAAAAAGACATTTCTCAATTTGTAGAATGTATAAACACAGACATGAAAAATACCAACATCACATTTTTTAAAAATTGGCAAGAACACTTGGCCTTAATAAAAATAAAATTAAAATGGTAACTTTGGAAACACTGCATTCTGTGAGATGTGTCCACGTTCCTTCTGGAAAAATCTACATGTTGGTTCCAAATCATATTTATCTATAGGAGTAATTTGAATACAGTGAATATTTAAACCCAGCTATGTCAAGAGGAGAAACAATAACCACAGGCATTAGGTCAGGAAAGAACTGAGCTTTTAATATAGACATTCTTATTTTAAAAACTCCAGGTGCATTCAGAGTAGTCTTAGTGATTGTATTAACAATGGCTAAAGTTGGAAGTGATGAAATTTTCAGTTGCCTTAGATTGCTATTAACATTACTTATCTTAAAATTTCTGAGTCCAGGTTTTTATTGTATGTAATTAAGTTCCATTTTTTTTTCCATCTCTGTAACAACCCTTAAGGAGATAAGAACTTGGAAAGCTAGAAGAGTAAGGAAAATAGTAACAAAAGGACCAATATGTGGAGAGAGAGATAAATGAATACAATAATTTAATTCAACCAGCATTCATTATTATTCAAATGGCATTCTACAGAGGTTTACAAAGACAGAATGGGGACACAAGGGCCAAACTCCATGAACTTAAAATCCAAGCAGGGAGACATTACATTCTACTTATGTGATTCAAATAACAGGATTAAAAAAACGAAGGTAAAACAATACCGCAGGTGCATCATAGCGCATGCCAAAATGCTGAGAAAAACTGGTGTCATCAAAAGAGACAGCCATTTTCTCCAAAGAGAAAATGTCTGTGTGATTACACTCTGAGGGAAGTGTAGAATTTGGCACAGGAACCCCAGACAGAAGAATAGTATAAGATAACTAGAGTGGAAACAGGAAGCCAGGAATAAACTCAGAGAAGACCTGAAAAGGAGGACAGGAGGCAAAGTGCGTAAGGGAATGAAGGACCTGGAACATACGGCCAAGGCATCAGAGTCTGATTCAAAAGGGAGTAAGAAGCCACTGTTGGTTTTTAAATAAGAAAGGAGCTTCAGAAATATTCAGATGTTGTGTCTCCAACCATCTCTTGGGTTGAATGAAAATGTGATCAAAATCATGTTTGCATATACATGGCTGATTTGGTCTTTACTCTGGAGGCGCCATGATCGACATATATGTGGTTTTTATGACGAAGCTAGATTTAAAGAACCTGGTAATCTAGCAAGCTCGCTTTTTCATAAACTGACATTTAAGGCATTTATAGTTGACTATGCTGGAAATTCTCAAAAAGATGATTCCCCCAAATTTATTCCCAAATGATCAACTAAAAGAATGCATGTAGTACTATAGAGTGAATTGTGTCCCCCTAAATCTCATATTTTGCATAAGTTCTATCCTCCAGTGTGAGAGTATTTGGAGATGGGGCCTTTGGGAAATAATTAGGTTTAGATGGAGTCATGAGGGTGGAGCTCTTTTGAGGGGTTCAGTGCCCTTATAAGAAGAGACAGTGGACAACTTCCTTTCTATGTCTCTGCCACCTGAAGACAGAGGGAGAGGGTGGTTATCTGCAAGACAGGAACAGAGCCCTCACCAAGTGCTGAATCTGCCAGCACCTTGATCTTGGACTTCCCAGCCTCCAGAGCCGTAAGAAATAAATTCCAGTTGTTTAGGCTACCCAGTCTAGGATATTTTGTTATGACACCTCAAGCCAACTAATACACTTATGCCATTATAAACATTTCAGACACTTCACTGATCCCCTCTCCATGTGCTTCCGTAGATTCTTCCTGGCTTTACCTTTCATGGGTGGCAGGCCAGGGGGTGTTTAGTTAACATCTGTTGGATGCTCTACATATATTATCTAGTTGAATCTTGGTAAGAATATGTGATGCGATGACTTACGGTAAGTATTTCAAGATAGTTTTATTGGAAAAAAGTGATAGAAAATGTACACATTTTATAATCCACAATTAGGAGTCTTCTAAGGAGTATACATATATAACTAATTTGAAATCTGGTAGCCATAGTGGACAATGAAAATAAAACACTCCTTGATAACTTTTCTTAAGGATAATCAATAATTTATTTATCATCACAATTGCCACAATTATCTAGCTACATGACCAATGTCACTACATACCACAGGAAGACTGTCCACCTACACTTCACTGAGACAAAGACAACGGCCATTTATGTGTTAAATGTACAACGGGCTATTAAAAAGAGGTGGTTTTTACGTATAAGACAAGATGTGGCACATGATTTATTAACAGGGTTGATTTTAATACGTATTATGCCAAGAAGCAAGCATAGAAATGTTTTGGCATTGAGTTGTTTTTAAAGTAGAAAATAAGTAAACTAGAGAAATAAATCCAGATCTTAACTTACAATAGATACATTAAAATAGGAAATTAATTGGCTCCTCAGTATTTCTGTTCAAGCTTTTTTTTGTTTTCTTTCCTTTTGTTAGTTTTTTTATATATATATAAATGAGTAATACGAATATATCACAAGTTAAAGAAAGATCTCAGCCAAAAAGAAGGTACCAGCATATGAAAAACAAATGAAAAATTACCAGGTATTTTTGCTTACAAAAAATTTAAACTATAAAGAGTCACAAAATATATATAAAAATGCCACATTGAACGAGGCAATCATACTCTACCCAAACTGGTAGCACCCTCCTAAAATCAGTTGCATCCCATTCATTCGGTCATACAGTGGTGACTGACAAAAAGGCATTATGCACCCGGGTGCCATCAGGAGACTTGGCCCCGTGGGTCATCAGTTCTTGGATTGTCATCCAGTTGTCCAAAATTTTCTTGTTTCTCTTTTTCATCATCTTTTTGTGACTCAGTTCAATGATGTTGATCTCCTTCTTGCCCTCGCTGCCACTCTGGGGGCTCTCCTTAAGACACTCCAAGCGGCTCCGCATCATGAACTCCCGGCGCCGACGCTGCTCTTTGGCGCGAACCAGGTGCTGCTTTCTCTCCTCTTTGCTCCAGTAGCGGCCCATTTTCAGCTCGCTCATGGTGTCATCATCCGTCGTCATGCCACTGCGCTCCTCCTTGATCTTTAAGGCACGTTCCCTCAGAATCCGGTCTCGCACCGGTCTCTTGGTGATGTACCGCGTCCCGTCGCTCCGGATTTTCACCTTCCATTCCATCTTGGGCTCGGAACACTTCTGGGGCTCCTTGCACATGCTCACTAAACTCAGCTGGCTCTGCGCATACTCGACTGCGGATTTCTGCTGAATTAACTGCATGTAGCTTTGATAATGGCGGGCATGTGCTGGGATGTTTGCGTACCTGTAGGAGGAGCTGTGGTAAGGAGAGAGGTAAGGGATGTGCTCGCTGCTGGTTTTCTCGTGCTCGGAAACCTTGCTGCTTTCGGAAATCTTCTCCTTGGCCTCCGCGCTGCAGCCTTGTTCGATGGTTTTGGCTTTGGTGGAGGTCGACTCTTTACTGCTCTGTCCGGAAGAAGACGGACTGGCGGCCATTGTGCTTCTCAGGTTTTTCTTATTGGTGAGGTTGATCATTCTGGGAAGGGAGCTGTCAGGGGAACGGTCCACAGTGAGTGGGGTGCTTCTGCAGCTTTCTGCTGTGTTGTAAGCACTGGAACTGTCCTTGTCCGACTTCTCTGGGTGTTCGATGATGTCGTCTAGTTTCCCCCGTGGCATATCCATGCTGGTGTTATAATTCCGGAATCCTCCATCGTGCAAAGCCCAGATGTCTCCATACGGGTCTGTCGCTTTCTGGAGCCTGTGCGCCTGCATGATATTCTGGCACTCCAGTTCAATGTTTCTTAGTTCTTCGTTAAGCAACTGTAGCTCGTGCTCCACTCCCTCTTGTTCCCCTTGATGGCATTCTATTGTGCTGCTCGAGTAATACAGGTCATACTCTCCATGGTTTCGAATCTTGCATTTGAGCTCCAAGAGCTGTCGGAATCTTTCACACTCCTCGTCCGGGTTGCCAAGGCAGTCGGAGTCAATGTATTCGCCAGACACGAAGCTCTCGTTGCACTGAAGCTCAACGCTTCCCAGAGTGTCTTGGCTCTGCCCCAGCTCTCTTGTGCTCTTCAAAGATGTGCTGTTGGGATCCTCGGCTGCGTTCTCCTGCTCTGAGCTCTCATCATTCCGCAAGCTTTCATCCGTGCGCCCTACCCCGCTGTCCTTCTCATGGTTGTTGGAGGACGATGTTGCCGTGTCTGTTGTGCCTTCTTCTTCTTCTTGTTTTTTTGGCTGAGAAAATAAAGTGCAGAGATCAAACAAAACCCGTTATTTAAAAAAAACAAAAAAAAAAAAACAAAAAACAAAACAAAACACAGGTTGTTGCAAAACTTGCTTGAAAAAAATGATGCTTCTTGGCAAAGATGTGGTTCCTAGAAAGAGGTTCCAATTTTAGTACCCTTAACCATTTCAGAAATAAAGACATTTCGCTCAAGGCAGCTTTTTATGAACTGAAATAAAGAAAACCAAAACTGCTTAGAGACTTGACTTGGGGTTAAATAGGCCACATTTTAATAAGTGATTCTTACGTTAAGGTTCTCTCCTACTTGGAAAACTGGCAGGAAGTTGTGTAAATGAGGTGATTGTATGAGTCTCTGAGGTGGTAACACAGAAAAGGATGAGTGAGACAGGTGGTCTAAATGGTCTTCTGCAGTGTGGAGGCCTGGAGTTCTGAAGCCAAGTCACCTTATTATGAGGATTTTTTCCCTGAACTTCAAGCTCAGAAGAAACTTCGCTGATCTATGACACACTGGTTATGGTAAGTCAGACAGCACAGTATCGCAGGGATAGGTTAGTACTGAAGCCTCGGTCCTTCTTTCTATCGATGAGGAACTTTAAGCCCAGATGGAATCAGTTTATGAGTGACTCAGAGAGAGGTAGAAAAGGCCAGTGCTATTCCCCAGAATCAGGATTTCTTCCATGTCCGGGATGCCATTTCCTGCATAGGTACCCTGACCTCAGTGCCTCTCCAGATCACATTGCTCAAAAGCAACAAAATCATCTCAGGACTGCTTTGGGTTACTTAAAAGTATTTTTCTACTCTCAACCGGAACTTCCTTCAGATGTGAATTTTATTCTTCTCAGAGTAAAGTGGCAGTTCTCATGAAAATCGGAGAAGCACTGATTGCCAGACAAGGGCATTGTATCACAAAAATATATTTTTGACATATTTGTGAATACGGACTCATATGTACACTTTATTCCTTGATAGTTTACAGCTTTCATGTAGAACAATTCACTGTTGCTATCCTAAGAGGATGCTTATGTAATTCTTTCTCTGTGAAGAGGGTAAAATTATTTTTTCCTCCATCATGTATCATATACAAGTCTACATGGCAATTTCTACATTGTATTTCCTTTATATGTAAACTTACCATTTTATGTAAATATTTCCCTCTAGCAGGTGTAATTATACAATTAAATATAATTAAGTCTGTTAGTGTTAAAGAAGGACAGAAAGCATGAGAAAAGGTATTAAAAAACAGACGTGAAAGAGTCTATCAAGAAAATTGCTTTATTTTCTCCCACAGAAAGCAGAACAAAACATCACATAAACTGCAGAGGAGAGAACATGACCATGTATAATGTTATTTAAGGATTCCCTGTCTTTCCCTAAAATAGTTTTCCTCATTTTTTGAAAATATGTTGAAATTTTATATGTCATATTGATAAAAAAATAATATTCTAAATAAGTAATTGTGATTAACAGTGGAGCGCTTGAAATATTTGTATGGTCCTTGCTTATAAGCTGACAATAGAAATCTGATGTGGTGACATTCACACTTGCCATAGCCCCTCCAGAGGTTATTATTGATATTGGACATCTGAGTGGATACACCACATTATTTACACTTATATTTTTTCAACAGCAATGAGTTTAAAAATATAAAAAAAGCTAGTGTTTTTTGTTTTTGTTTTTGTTTTTTGTTTTTTTTTTTAGTCTTTTTATGTGGAGTGCCAAGGATATAGATAAATTATGCCAGGGGAGGTGTTCCACAATGTGTCAACAGCAACCCTAACACCAAGGATAGTATGGGAAGTGAAACTTTCATGTGTACATGGATTTTAGTTTTGAAGTACAGATATACGTTTTCTTTTTTTAATCAAATTCCCTTTTCTTTAGTCACTGGTTTATAAGCAAGTATGAAAATAAAAAAAGCGTTTTCCATTCCCAAACCTAGACTTCCTAGTTTCTAATATAATGCCCCTTTCTCATTTATCCTTTCCCTATGGAATTATTATGGTGACAGGCAATGCTTCTACCAAGACATTTCTCATGTAGTATTATTGTTTATTAGGGCACAGACTTTTAAAGGTTTCTGTCCTTCTTATCAGTTTTCAGTCTCATGCAGAAGAAAAATTTCCACACAATGAAAATCTAACCTCAGGGACATCTAGTGTTACCTCAAAAGACCTAGCATTTGTATTACGTCTGATGAGTAGGCAGCATTTGACACCATATCACTTCACCTGGACAGGTTTCTCCCTTCTTTCTTTATTCCAACATCCCCCTGTCAATTCTGTATCAGGTCACATTTTGTATCTAAGAGAGAAAAAGCCTGAAGCAAGGACTTTCTTGCTTGTAACCAGCAGCTGCCACCAAAAAATATCTTTATTTGTGGCCAGCGTTGAAGTCATACATAAAAATTCCATCTGTCTTACCTATATTGAAAAGCAATCACCACAGTAGCAACATTGCTCGTGAGCATGAACTACAGTTTGTGAACTGGCCAATGAGCGTCTGTGCTCAGCACAGAGTAGAGCACACATGGCTTTGACACTTAGTCTGCGACGAAATGATTTATTTAATATACGGGCCTGTGCCCATACACACATGCATCCATCTCTGTTGTGGAAAGCTAACATGGCCATATTTTCCATCGTGCAGCTTGGTAAAGTGATCAGATGTTTGTGCTTCATGTCCCTAAGTGCAACTGTCCAGGATTTTTAAAAAAACTATTTAAAAAAAAAAAAACCACAACAAAACACCCAAAAAACTATCTTTTATAATGTGTTAAGAATTCATGTTGAGACCAGGGTGATAAGGATAAGGATAATCCTATAAACTGACAGCAGAAGCGTTCACGAAATTATACCAGGCAGATGACTGACATGAACTCAACATAAAAAATCTCGGATACACTGATCTTGTCTGGGCACCTGGGTGGCTCAGTGGGTTAAGCCGCTGCCTTCGGCTCAGGTCATGATCTCAGGGTCCTGGGATCGAGTCCCGCATCGGGCTCTCTGCTCGGCAGGGAGCCTGCTTCCCTCTCTCTCACTGCCTGCCTCTCTGTCTACTTGTGATCTCGGACTGTCAAATAAATAAAAAAAAAAAAAAATCTAAAAAAAAAAAAAATCTCGGATACACTGATCTTGTTTTTACCCATAGGAACAACGACAATCACAAAAGAGTACCAAGACTCAGTCTGCTACAGGCCCCTCTGTAACCTTGCACCAGCAGTGAATTAATTAAGAGCAAAAACTTTGCTCATTTTAATTTGTATGCTCAGGATCAAGTGTGGTGCTTGGGACACATGAGGAGCTCAGCATTTTTGGCTGAATGATTATGTGACCCTAAGGCGAGATGATATCAATGATCTCAAATAGTGCGACTCCTGTTGAGAAGTACATAGGTAGGGCCATGATACCACAAACATAAATAAGAGTGATGGCTTACATCATGTCATCATCGTCTTATACTTGCCTAACTATTCAAATAGACACATTAATATTTTAAATTATAAAATTAATTTTGGGGAGGGGGGTAGCTCATGGAATATAGTTTCTCTCTGGCTGGCATATTGAAAAGCAACGCATATTTTTGCCTTTAAATTTCTGAATGAGGTCGAACAGTGCCCGGGTCAACATTTGAATCTTGCTGTACTCTGGCAACAATGGTCCCTAAGCTTTCCAAGCTAGAAAGATCTTAATAGAAAAACATTGTATTTATTCCCTCTGCTTCATTTGAGATGCCCATCTGCTCTAGAAAAATTACCATTACAGAGGTGTTTGATCAAACCCTTTGATTTTGTTTTTACTCCATTTATGGTTCTATATTAAGAAAAAAAAAAAAACAGCAACGTTTCAAATGATGTAGGTCAAGTCGTTGGCCGTACCTGCTCCACCTCGTTGGCTGTGCCCTGCATTGCTTCATTATGCTGTTCTTCCAGCATCTCTAAGTTTAACTCCTCTAAGAATTCATTTCTTTCATCTTCCAACCAGCCTTCATCCAGCTGCAAAAGAATACATTAGTACATTACATTAGTTTAGTGCGAGCTCATGCTAAAAGAGGGTAAACTTAAATGGCGATGCCTGACCAGTTCCTTTTATGATAATGATTCTCTTCAGAATACCAGCCTCTAGTAAGTTCACCTCTCAGAAGGAAGAAAAGGTGATTAAAAAAAAAATTGGACGCAGATGCCTTTTATCCTTTCCTGAAACAGAGCTACAGATTTTCTCTCATAACCAAGTAGATCTCACAGCATAGAACATTACCGTCTTTCAGAATATATGAAAAGCATATTGCATAATCCACAGCTGTCACGCTCATTACCTCCAACAGTGCCCGTATTAAAGCACTGCAAAGGTACTAATAGGGCCATGAGACAATTGGGCTTTTTTCCTTAACAACAACCCCCAATGAGACTGCATACAAAGTGTTCCCCACCCCCAGAACACACCGATGCTACCCTCATCCTGCTTTTTTATCTTTAGGCAGATGGCTTCCAAGTTAACAAGATGGCTGCACGCCACAAACACAGACATTTATTTGATCTGGGGGGAAGAACAGAAAAATTCTAAAATATTCTTCTCAAAAAAAAAAAAAAAAGTAAGGCTATGCCATGTCTATTTTGATTCATTTTTTAGGTCGAATTGCAAAAAAATATATATATCTGAGATGTTGCATCTAAAGGGAGTGGAGCAGTGTGGAGCACGCAGGGTTTTGTTTGTGGGCTCAGGATCCAAGTATTCTGGTGGGAGTCTTACACAAATTAAACTGAATAAATCCTTTCGGCTTCTCAATACAAAGTGAAGTGGGAAACCTTGCTAAAATGATGAGTGTTGACAGTCAATACAGATAATTTGCCTCAAAGTGGATTTCTGGAGCTGGATTACATAAATTAGCTGTCTATGCTGATTAAATTAACTGAATTACGGTCCATGTTCTGTTTTACTCTGTGTTAAAAGAAACAGCAGCTTTCTAATGAGCCGAAATTGACAATATAGTTGACCCTTGAACAACAGGGGTTTGAACTACGTGGGTCCACTTACATGCGGATTTTTTTTTTTAATACAGTACAGTACTCTAAATCTCTTTTCCTTATGCTTTTCTTAATAACATTTTTTTTCTCTAGCTTACTAGGCTGTAAGAATAGTCTATAATACATGTGACATATAAAAATATGTTATTGGAGTGTTTATGTTATTCGTAAGATTTCCGATCATCAGTAGGCTACTAGCAGTTAAGTTTTTGGGGAGTCAGAAGTTACAGGCCAATTTCTGACTGGGTGGGGGTTTTGGCTCTCTAAATCCCTGCATTGTTCAAGGCTCAGCTGTAGTTTGAGGGATTTTCACCACCCAGCAATGGCAAAATAAGCTCTTAAGGGTAAATGAAACTGTAACACTTGAAAAGAAAACAAACTCTGAGAGGACATTAAGTTGCACTGGAAAATGCATTCGCATATATGCTTCATATTCCTTAATATGAAGGTAGTTGTAAGTTTCTTGATATTTATTACAGGCTGCCTAGAATTTAAATTACTCAAATTTGACTGAGGCCAAAGTGCAGACACATTTACTCATCCTCATTTATCTTAATGTAGCCTGAATAACCAAGTTCTACCTCACTGACTTTGATATGCAGATGAACTATGAAAATTAAACTGACTAAAAATTCAAATTCAGTTTATAATTGTTTAAGTTTTACATCCTTTTTTTCTTTAAGATTTTATTTATTTATTTGACACACACACACACACACACACACACACAGACTGCATGCAAGCACAAGCAGGGAGAGCTGCAGAGGGAGAGTGAGAAGTAGGCTCCCCCTGAGCAGGGAGCCTGACTTGGGGCTCGAGCCCAGGACCCTGAGATCATGACCTAAGCTGAAGGCAGAGGCTTAACCCACTGAGCTACCCAGGTGAACCAATTTTACATTTTTTAATCCCTTGTAAATTTTATGAAGCCAAAAACTCCAGACTCCAAAAGAAATTATGTAGAGCTACAAATGTTACTTTTTATAAGCACACCAAGGGATTTTTCTTTAATCAGGTCAAAACAAAATATTTGCTTGCACAGAGCTAGTGAATAATGGAACAGAGTCTTCTGAAATTTAAATGAAGGGGTGGGAAAGATAAGGAGAACAAACTGTAGAAATTAAGGATTTCCTATAACTCTTTTCTTATTAGCTAATCCCACAGATCCTTGGGTGTTACCTGTAGTCAGCCTACATCTATTTCGACAAGTCTTTTGGCTGGAGGTATACACAGCACAGTGAGTGAGTCACCTCCTTTCCCTCTTGTATTTCCCTTTCCGCTGAAATAAGCATTCATGGTAGTCTGAGTTTCAGACTCCGCCTCAGGCGGACCTTTCCCTGGAGCTGAGCCTGCAGGAAAATGGGGCTCTCTTTATGAAACGGAGATCTGTCTGCACAGCAGTGGAACACACGTGCCATTTCAGAGAAAGGAACTATCTGCATTGTCTCTGGAGTAGTGTTTACAAGTTCTTATGAGAGCCCTCTCTGCCCCAATGTCCCAAGGGGAAGAGGACAGAATAGCAATATCTATAATGGTCTAAGGAAGAAAATGAAAGAAAGTTGACAGGGAATGAAAGAAATGAGTTATTTAAAAATATTGCGCAGATGTATAAGACTGCCCCCAGCAAATCTGTAGATCATTTCCAAGAATGTAGAGAGTATCTGAAATATTAAGAAAGGAAAACGCCTAGAAAAAGTGCACAAGAAACTTCCACACTTTGACGAGTAAAATTCATTTGCAAAAAATACCATAATAAGATACATTAAAATTGATAAAAAATATAGGTGATATAAAGGCAAGGTTTTCTTGGATTTTTTTCTTGCCATTTTATAGCATGTACTGCTTAAATTACATTTTTAAAATATGGTGTGAAGATCCATTTTCTTTCTTTATTTTTCTAGAAATCTGATTTTCTAAATGCAATTAGCTTTCTTCCAGTGTCATGAGGCTTCTTTAGGATCAAGGGGCTGAAGCAGATCCTGATTTTGACAGGACAGAGTATCCTGCAGTCAGACAGCCATCTTTTCTCAACTGTGGAGAGGAAGTCCTGTTTGGAAATTCATCTTCCAACATTGATTCTGTTAGGTCAGGAGTGTAGTCAGATATTTGAAAATTCCACCAGTTCTACCAAGCATATGTATTCTATTAATGATTAACAGGATCTAGTCTTACATCATGAATTTTGATTCTTTCCACAGTCTGTTATAACCGTTCTATGGCATAGTTTCAGGAAATGCTTTAATTCTAAATTAATGAGGTTCTCTAGAAGTTACATGGAAAGGGCAAGGGAAACCACATTATGACATTGAAATACCTTTTCTCTAACAGGGAGGACCCCTGAGTTCTCTTCGGTTTACCATGCATTTCACTAACATATGTTTAACCCCTTTATTTTGTTCTTTTTCAAGAAAATGGGATCAGTGAGACTAAGTGGTTTGCAAAACTTCCACATAATTAGTGAACTTTCATACATTTTCTGTATTCTTAAATTCATTCCTAAACAGGCAGTCCAGCCAGGCGTGTAGGCTCTCTCCCATTCCCGAGACCGCAGCTGTATAACTATACTCTGCCTTGGGCTATAGCAGGCTTTATGGGATCCATTTAGAATGGTCAAGGGCATAAAGGGAATATATGCGGAAAGGGTGATCTTTTATAACCACTATATTCAAGTCAGGATTTAGTCTGACACTGAAATACACTTCCTCAATGTAATTTATAGATAGTATGCAGTTACTGAGTTTGAAAAATATCAGATCAATAACCTGGGAGACAAATGGTGATATAAGGAACTTCACTCAAACGACTGACAGATGGAGAGAATGGTGACAACGTGCTGTCCTTTCTGCATTGTGGTGGGTTATAAAAAGCATATAAAAAGAAGGACCCATAGCACTTTTCTTCCAACATTACCTTTCCTTTACTTTCATGACATCCCCCACTGTTAAAGATAGAAAAAACAATTCCTCCAGAAGCTATCTGCTTGTTTTTGACTGGACAGATGTTTTTATCACACTACACTTGGGAAAAATTCCTTCATTATACTTGGAACTACACCATGCTACGTGGGTCACTTTATTTGATAAAGTTCTTCTACAAAGATTTAAGTTGATAGTTGGATGCACTAATGTTTCTCTCGTTAGAGATTCTTTCAAGATACCTTAATATGCCAATTAAGTATTTTTAGATAGAGACCTAAAGCAAGGATCCAGACAGAATTTAGAATCATGTGAAGTGAACCATTTTTCATTTACGAATTCATTCAAATAACTTGCAAGTGGAAGGAGAGAATAATGGTTCCATCTTGTGTACATTTTTCCTTCCTTCTTCTTTTTTTTCCCCCCAAAAAGATAAGTTGATAAGGTTGGTAAGTTAGGAAAGATGACTCTTAATTATGTTTTGCATACTTGGCTTTACCAATAGCCATAGTACTGAGTTGATACAGAACAGCAAATAATGGATGCCAAGTTCAGTCTCAAGATTTCCGATGTCCGCTCTGACCTGAATCTCAGGCCTTGCGACAAGCAGCACGATTCTCTTGCACTCATCGCTAGACAGCAACGCCACTGCTTCTTCTCGATTCTGGACATCTTCCCCATTTATCTAGAAAACAAATGGAAGTGGCACATTAGTTTCCATTTCCACAATGCTGCACACAATAAATGGCAAATATCAGCTCATTTGTGGTGAATGTATGGACAATGAAACTCACACAATGGGCTCATCTTCAGCCCCTCCGTGGTAAGTGCCTTCACTCAATTACGCGCTTACTGTAAGAGCCATATCGATCCCTGAAGGATGGCGGACATCAGAGGAAGCAGTTATGTTCATAAATGTCCAACCTGCGCCCTGGCAACATACATCTAGCAACACAATTAACCAGCCCCTGACAGGTGACGTTCATCTTTCTCCGCTCAGAGTAATGGAAGTGTCACTCTGAGATAATAGTGCTGGGGGAAGCAGGACTGGCAATCCCGCATCTGAAATCCGTCATCCTGCACGTCTGCTACGAGCCAATTAGAGAGCTGCGGTATTATCTCTCACCAGGCAGTGCTCCCAGGCCACTGCTGATTGCATTTTCATTTAATCATCTCATATTTGTGTGGGTCTGACTCAGTTGCCCCAGTCACTCTCAGGGTATCTTTCAGGGCTTCACTAATCAAAAGAAGGACAGTTCATCAGTAACGTCCATATCAATACTCCAGTTCTTTCTAAGATTTATCCATTTCCTCAAACAACAAAACTAATGAAATATCTTATGGCTCATCTCTTAAGTGAACTTAGGTTAAAAAATAAAACACAGAGGAAAAATGGCTTTTTGCAAGAAACCAAGCTTGAGTAAACTTTTGATTAAAAAGACTCTGCTGGAATTCGAAATATAGCTTTTGTCCTTTTTCTAAATTCTACAGACAGAGCAAATAAGGTTTCTGAAGTTTGTATTTTAAGCTACATTTTCATGTTCAAATGTATTTAGCTCTGAGTTAACTTCTTTCTTTGGATATTTTATATTTATTTTATATTATTGATTGTTCAAATCCACAGGGACAGTGAAGGTTTTGATATAGTACAGAATCAAAATGTGCAGAAAGAAGTTTCAATTCAAGAGGTCAAGTAATTATGCCTAAAATAAATATTAATTATTTCAATAAATTACATAGAAAAGGCAGCTATACTGACCAATTTTTCAATAATTAACATCTTTCATTAAGCATTTCTGCTGGAAAGCATGAATTAGACTGCTAAGATTTTATTTTCTTCTTGTGGATCTTTGGGATTTTGGCTGATGCACGAGGGCAGATAAAATTATTGAAATAAGCCCAGGTATCTCAACTCCGGACCACAATAAATGATCCTTAATCCTGGACTCTTATCACACATATGGAGCACAAAGAAAGCAGACAATACGTAATAGTCAAAGGGAGGGGGGCAATCATTCAAACATATATTTTCTTACTCTGATCAAGTAAGTATTGCCTTTGTTTTTCACTTATATATGTAGACAGGAAATTCAGCTTTTACAAGTTTCAAGCACATTTCCTCTTTTGGCAACTCACAATAAAATTCATCAAATTAGAAAACAGAAGCTATGATTCCAAAATGAGAACTAATGACGGGAAAGGGAATTTTGTGGTTTTTCTTAAATATACATCTGAAAAGCTATTTCTATGTTGAATCCAAGGCTTTTTCTCAAATAAAGATAAATTGGCCATGGTGGATTCTACTAAACCTCCCCATCCCCAGTGAAGTGTACTTTGAAAATAATTACTTGAAAATGTTTACTTTCTTTGAGCTTTGGGGGCTTATGTCCATTTCGTAGTAATTCTTAATAGTATATCTGCAGTGTATCTATTTGTCCATTCATTATGGACCTAATCGTCCATCCTCCCTCCATCACCAGGCATGTTGGATGCTGGGGAGATGGAGTTGGGTGCTTTCAGACAGCTTCTCTTCACCTTTTCTGTGCAAAATCTAATGCTCACTATTTTTTTCATTCAAGTATATTCATATAAATTCTTCATCTACATTTCACTTACCATTAACCTAAATACTCTTCATTCATGTCTACTTAATGTTACTATTATGTTTCCTATATTAAATTGCAGGTACTATGGGGTGCCTGGGTGGCTCAGTGGGTTAAAGCCTCTGCCTTCGGATCAGGTCATGATCTCAGGGTCCTGGGATCAAGCCCCACGTCGGGCTCTCTGCTTAGCGGGGAGCCTGCTTCCCCCTCTCTCTCTGCCTGCCTCTCTGCCTACTTGTGATCTCTGTCAAGTAAATAAATAAAATCTTTGAAAAAAAAAAAAGTGCAGGTAATAGTGCCTTTCTCAGAGTGTTCTTGTAAGGGTTAAACGAGTTAATATATCTCGGGTTTAACCAAGGGCCTGGTATCCAGGAAGAGCTCTGAGTTGGCACATGGTACCGTTGATATTTTTGTTGTTGTTACTTCTTATGACTATGACTACTACTATAATTATTTATGTTCATATTTTAATCCTCAGTAAAGATTCTTTTCTTCTAAATAAAGCAAATACAGTGAAATTCATGCACAAGAATTAAATCCACAGTAGCAAACATCTTTCTACTTTAAAAGACATCTCTCTCATATATATTTTTAACTCCTAGAGAACCACCAAGAAACAATATGGTGTGTTTGATTTGCAGTCTCCTTAGGGTTGGTATTCGTCTCTCTCTGTGAACTCCGCACGACCAGAGCTATGGTCTTCAGTCCCAACGTTATGTCCTTGTTCCTGGACGGACAGATCCCATGTTATAGAAACACATTTCCATTCAGAATCCTATGTGAATGTGAAAGGAAATGAATTCGCCACAGAAATCTGGGTTTAAAATGTAATTTATTGTTTCTTTTTCAAAATAAAGGCCACTTTAGCCAATTGGCTGGTAGATCCTATTGAACTCAAGACATTAGTTTGATACCCAGAGTGATACTGGGGCAAGAAATGCAGCCTTGGGTCTCAGCAAAGAATGAAAAGGTCTGAGGAATGGAATCAGATAGAGCTTTCAACCTTCATTTGCTCTTGTTCCTGAAGGATGGCTCATACGGCAGGATTGCTGGTGGGAGAGAGGTTTGCTGTGCCTGAAAACACCAGGCAGACATAAAGGTGAAGGACTCAGAATCACACGGAAGAGATAAGTGAGTGAGTGCGTCACCACGGTTTAATGGAAGGCTTTCATTTTAAGAAAAGAGAGGGAAAGAGAACCAGGAGAAAGGCAACATACAACTTTTGTCATAAATGAGGGAAAACTGTGCCAGAGAGAATATGTCTTGTCTCATTTTCTGTGCATGGCCCTATGTAAATATTGATTTCAAAGCAGATATTGCTTTGGCTTAGAAGAGATTTGTGGCATTACAAAAATAAATCACCCAAAATCTCACTTTAGGCCCAATCTCCTGTATGTGCATATGAGTGTGTATGTACGTGTGTGTGTGTGTGCAAATGTGTACAGGACCCTAAAAGCCTAGAAATGGTTTAATATAGCTTTTTTTTTGCATGAATGTGCCAATTTTTAGGTTTCCTATATTGATGTTCCAGAAGTGGGTCGGCAACTAAAATTCTTGGCATCTGACCACCTATGGAATTTATTTGAAAATGCAGGAGCCTAAGGCAAAAGAGGCATGATGTACTTTAAGTATGCTTATATTTTAGTGTGGAAGGAAGGTGAATAACATACAGAGATATAGAGGTGGACAGAACAGAAATGGGAGGAAAACCGTTATCTAAAGGACAGAAAAGAAAAGTACAGGAACAAAAGCTGGGGACAAGTTTATGCGTAGGGCAGGGATAGAGAGAGAAAGCTCAGTTGGAGTCTTATGGCCCCAGTGCTTGAGTTTTTGCAGGGTTTTGTTTGGGAGGGAGTAATCCTTAGGAACATGACCGACTTTTTTGGCAAACATGAGATTAGTTTGCTGACATAGAATACTGTACGCTTACTGTCCCAAGGAGGAAGTGAGAATATAGCCCTCTGATCATGGAGGTATGTGATCTTTAGTTCCTCCTCTGTGGGGCTCAGAAAAGCCTGTTTTCACTCAGCATTGCAATTTGTGAGAGGACTTCACCATATGAATTCCTGAGGCTACATCTGATACCACAAGCTTGTGGCAATGGCACAGCACACAGAACTGTCAAGTGCTTGCAGGGAAAAAAGCATGTGAGAGTTAAAACTTGTTATCATGAAACCGGGTCATGGTTTTTCTTCTGTACAATCCCTACCTTGGGCCAATCTCGTGTGAGTACCTGTGGGTGGTGTCTCTAGGTGAGGTCATTTAACAGACCCGCAATGTACTACCTTTAGAAAATTTTAGCTACACCATGAGGACAGGACCATAGGAGTACTCTCCTTAGGTCATCATGAACAGGAAATTAAAACCACAATAGCTCTAAAGAGATTGATTTAAATAAAAGCCAGCCAGGAAACTCCAAGGATAAGAAGTAAATCCTCTCTTTCTCCTCCTCTCATCTCCCTGCGACAGGAGTCATTAATTGTTCATTACAGGGTATCCCATAATCTCTTCATCAGCCATATGGGAGCTATTTGTCTGTAGGTACAATTTTGTCACAGTTTTATTTAATATAATTTCACCATCACCCTTAAGACTCTTTGTTTCCTATGTGTGCAAATAGACTTGAATTCTAGGCTTTTTAATGTGACATGTATTTGTTCATTAAATGTGACATATTTGTTGCTGAATATAAAGTAATCAGGCAGACAACAGCATTTTGTCAATCCTGCCGTTGTTTCTTCAGTGAACAACTCCATTAAGGAATGCCTTGTTATCCAGCAAATATTTTATCTGAAAACTTTATCTGCCTCTAATATAGCTGAAAATAAGGAAGTATCAAAACATATAACATGTATATATGAAAATACAATTGATTTATTTCTATCTACCTCTACTCATAGAATGAATTGATGCAATTTTAACCACTATATTTGTAGATCTAGCTTGTGAGAAAGTGGTTAGCTGGAAATCAGGAAAGGAGCCAGTGAGGTTGCTGGAGAAGCTGTCAGATGTGGAGAGTAGATGGTGAGAGAAGACATGACAGCTGGAAGCAGCAAGAAGAAAAGTGACAAAAAAAAAATGTAAGTAACACATCAGAAAATGTGGCCAACCAGGGTGATTTCATATTGTGGCACAAAGTCTTCCAGACGTTTTAACCATTGAGTATTTTATTGTTATTATAGCATCCTGTAATGATTGCTGGGCACAATATGACCTTGAGCATCATGAGAAGGTTATATTCTTTTCAACTGAGTATATTCAACTGTAGATGTTAACAAGGTGAATGATACATTTATAATTGTTTCCAAGTCAAAGTAATAATAATAAAATATGTTTGAAGCTTTCATTATCTGGATAGCACACAAAAATGGTACCCTTGTTTTTTAATGAGGCTACATCAGTAAAGCTTTACTGCAGATTGTATTCATTTATCCTATCACTCTGTCCACTGAATACCTGTTTCATTCATTCATTTATTCATGCATGATTGAGAAAGACACTGAAAGTATGGTAGCAAACAAGACGATGCCTTGGTTTCCAGATTCACTTTCTCTTGCCCTGATAGAGCCTGTGACACAGTCCACTCTGTTTAACTACAGGTTGCCACTTAAGGAGCTATAGGAATACAAGTTATATTCTTGAAGTTTTCTAAAAATTAGTAGGGCCATGAATGACTGCAAATCATACTTTTATTCCTTCCTAACTGGAGTCTTAGGAGCGGTTCCTTGATGAAAAACGAGTTCTGCAGCATCTAGCTAGAGAGGAGCAAGGGTATGCAGTAGAGGTGTGAATCAGTGAGTGGAGCCCTACAGAAAGGGAAGAAAAGGAGAAGGCTGGGCAGGATAACTGTGGTCAGGGCCCCAGGCAGTGCACCACGCCGTGACCATGACAGCGCCCCCTGCATTGTCATCCTCTGTGTGGGCAGCTGTCTTCCTAATTGCATGGGGAGTGCCCCAAATGCCAGGATGGCATCTGGTCTGTTTTCGAAGTCCTGGTTCTAGGCAGAGTGTTGAATCTATTCTTGTTAAAATGCAAAGCAACACTCGTCAAGCATCCACATCTAGGAAGGAGAAGTGGGAGCTGTAGGTTCATCATATGGTCTAAAAGTTATGTAGAATATTTGAACGGTTGATAACTTCCTCAGTTTTTCTTGTGAGTCATCTTCTCAGCTTTGTAGTTGTATGATCAGCAGTAAACTCAAGCCTCGGCTCTAAATTTGGGTTAATCTGGACACACAAGTTGGGGAGCTGTGTGTCTTTCTGCAGCACTCTGTATGGGAAAGGACTCAGAGGAGAGAGAGAGGGTCGAGGCCGGTATAGGAGACAAACTTTGGCATTCAAAGTCATTTCTAATTTGGCCTGGAATTCTTTCCAGCTCCACATCCCCCTTATGTTCCATTTATTATCTTGCTCATTAAACTGAAATTTTGTCAGTCTCTACATTTTCACATAAATCAAATTTCTTCAGACTTCTAGACTTTCAGGTCCTCATGGAACATAGGAATCCATGTTTCCCTAATTTATTCTGGAAGAGGCAGCAGTAACTGGTGTTGCTGTTGCTCTTACTACTAGAAGTTAATGTTTGTTACTTACATTGCAGTGTGCTAAGCCCTCCAGAGGTATACTCACATTTAACCTTTGCAACAATATATCTTATTATTACCATTTTTTAAGATGAGGAAACCGGTTTAGGATGAGGAGTAAAGTAAGAGGTGGAGCTGGGAGGTGAAGCTGAGTTATCCAAGTCCAGAGATGATACCTTAATTACTAATTATTAGCCAATAATTCTTAATCAATAGTATCATCTTTACTTAAAATTTTTTTTAAACAATAGCTGTTTGTTTTGTGGATGCCATTATCTAGAAAAGACAAATTGTTTTCTCTAACATTTTATAAAAAACTAAATAAAATGGAAACTATTGAACAAACGGTAGGAAACTAAAGGAAATAACCATCTCACATACTTGCAAAATTCGATCCCCTTCTCGAATTCGGCCGTCTTTGGCAGCTATGCTATTTGGATCCACCTGTAATGGAGAAAACATGCATCTTCAACTGGTTATGCGATACTCCCCCAGGAACTTAAAAATATCACTTAAAAAATATTTTTAGTAACCTGGTTAAAAATTCTCTACTGATTTATAGAAGGCATGCCAAAGTTTTCTGTTAAATAAAAATCACTGCTTCAAAAAATGTAAGTGGACTATTTTAGAATTAATAACAAAAAAGTTAGAAAGAACTACTGCAGAATTTAATTTGAAAATGATTTTTCTCTCTCCCTCCCTTTTTCTCTTTCTTTCGTTCTTTTTGCTCTTTTCTTCTTCTTCCTTCTTTCTTCTCCTCCTCCTTCTTCTTCTCCTCCTCCTCCTCCTCCTTCTAATTCTCCTTCTTCTCCTCCTCCTTCTTCTCCTTCTTCTTCTCCTTCTCCTTCTTCTTCTCCTTCTTCTTCTTCTTTCTTCTTCTTCTTTCTTCTTTCTCTTTTTTAAACATCTGGTTCACTCATTTCTGTATCCAAACTGTCAGGCATGGTCCTCAGCTGACACCATCTTCAGCAGATGTTAATTCTAGGATTCTCTGGACCCAGGAAATTTGCTTTCTACTAGGGTGATCTTTAAATCCTAGTTTATCTGTTTTAGAAAAGCTGAGAGCTATACTAAGTCCATTTTATTAAAGAAATTTCTGTCTCATGAACACATTAATTTATAAAGAGATTTATAATTGATGTTGCTTAAAAAATGAAAAAAAAGTTACCTATGTAGATCATTACTAGATTCTAAATTATAGGGTGAAGTGTATTAACTATAAATTATTTTAGAACAAATAGAGATTTAAGCCTTCATTAGGGGTTTACCAACATTTTAATGGGCCAAACTTGAGTGATGACTTACAGTTCACTGGGGGTAAATCTGTCTATCATATTTTGAATGATGTCACTAAGCCATTTATTTAAGATTACTTGATCAAGTCTTTAATTTAAGCCAAGTATTTCAAGTGTAGTATGAGGTTGATTCATCCTATCCAGATGTTACGTATTACTTTCTTATTAGGTGGTGCCACCTAATAAGTGAATTTTAAGTGATCGATCAAGAACAAAGACACTATTATTACATGTAAGAAGCATAAGGAAAATATCCCTTCCAAGTACATATGTTCAGTTCCTGTGGCTTCTTTATTGTTCCTACAAAGTTAAGCTCCAAAGTGGGCATATTTAAATGGTAAATAGAGACTTACTAGAGGAAGAGAAGTATGATTAATCAACTGTATCCTACTGAGAAGCTATTCACAATCTAAAACTTTGCCTATGGAACTGTGGTTAAACTAAGGCCAAACTTTGACATTTGTATCTCTGTGCCTATTACAGAAGAAAATTCTTCACCTACTTCCTCACCATATTTGGAGGGATGACCATAGCTGTCCATTTAAAAGAGGTGTATAAGTGAATCATTCTCTGATTTTTTCAATGCAAGATCCAGACAGTAAATTCTTGGTTAAAGTAATAAAAAGTAACATTTACGTTTATAGAGCTGGGTAATTTTCTAATTGCATTGATTACATTATTTTTCCATATTCTAAACACCTCTATAGAAGCAATGAGATAAACATTGTTGTACCAAGTTTCTAGTCAAGGAAGCTGAAGCTCAGTGAGACAAGATCATGGCCAGGAACATTTGGAACAGCATGGGATATTAATTAGTATCTAGTTTGTCTAACTTCTTTTTCACACATACACATTTACATGTACACACACGCATTATGTGTATGTGTGTGTATAGGTATATATGGGAAGGAGTTAGGCAATACTCATACATCTATGTGTTTCTATATATATTTATATAATTTTCAGTCATATGTACATATAATTAAAATAAATTATACCTTACTACTTCTTACAAAACGATTCTTTGGTGAGTCTTAAAAAATCAACTATAATAATAAATTCTGCTTCACATTTTTTTCAAAGTCATTAACACTAAGAGAGTTTCACGTACACGTACTTCACTTTCTGACATTGATTATAGGGTTGAAAAAAAAACTCACAGATACATTCTGTGGATATTCAAAGGTATCAATCCTGCCAGCAGAGTTAAATATGTAATATTTGTGATATTAGGTCTAAAACAATTAGTCAATGCTCTTGTTAAAGCACTGATGAATGGAAGGATGAATGTTTGCTCATCAGAAACTTTGCTTGACTTCCTGCATACTTAGGGGAATTTATTCAAATTTAGACAATGCTCCCATTTTTGCAGTTTTCCTTACTGGGATTCTGTGGTGAAAGCATCCCCATTAAACAAGCTGATAATAATTACATTACTTGGGCAACATAATTTACTTTCCTAATTGAAAGTGACAAGTACTGGAACATAGCCAATTCTTCACATCCAAGCCTCCCAAGGATTTTCTCATCGTGAGTCATTTGACTCCATTACTTGCAGTCTCCCTCCCCCTATCTCCCCTCCTCGGCATTTCTTACCTCGCTGACATAAATGCCTGTGTCTTCTTCATCATCTGTTCGGTAACAGACTGTCAGGCCCAGCTTCTCTTGACTGCTAACACGACACAGCTCGACCTCCTGAGAGAAAAACACACACAGAACGACATTTATCTCAGAAACAAATCCCACAGCAGAATGGAGAACTCACTGATACTCCCTGGGTTGCCTTGGGAGGTTTTCATAATTACTGCCCAACATTTGAATTAGTTTATGTTACCAAAATCATCCAAATGTACCTTCAATGTCTATTTCTATATACTCAAGCCAATGTTTCAAATTTTCATTGTACAGGTGGAAAAGTGCAATTTTTTTGGTATCAAATCATAAACTTAAGGCTTAAAAATTGTACAGTGAGGTATAAAGTATGCATCAATCAGTAAGATATTTGAGACTCTCAAAGTAGGTAGAAAAATGTTCATAAAAATACTGAGAGTTACTGTGGATTTTATTTGTATTTTAATAAAACAAAACAAAGTTCAAATTAAAAAAGACTACATTGGGCTCCGTGTCAATCCTTCTCTGGAGTTCTATGCTATATGGTAATCAGCAAGTGTTTTGTGTAGTTCAGGCCAAGGCTTTCTCTTATTTTGTAGAAGCTCTAACCCTTGGAATGAAATGGGTTCATCCAGGCTGAAGGGAGAGACATCAACAGTCATATGAGCAGAAGCAATGATTCAAAATGTAGCAGTAAATGAACATGGAAACACATTTACTGAAACACATGGCTAAGGGGCTTGAAATGTCAGTCCTTAGGTAATGTATATTGAATCTATTTCCAGATTTATGTTCAGTAAAATAATAATAAATTTCAGTGTATTTCATTTTTATATAATGAAATAGACTTGTATTACTTTCAGAAACAGATGACTTTAGGACAAATCACATAATTCCCAGCACTAAAAGATAAATTAGTGTTCTCATCATGGAGAACTTGCTCCTATTGGATGAAGAATATAAGGCCCTTTGATAAATAATCAGATGAGATAAAAAAAAAAAAAAGAAAATGGAAATGGAAAGAGAAGTCTGCATCAGGGTTCTGGAACTCGGGCTCTATGGGAGTTGCAAATTTGTCTGCCTTGCTTAGTGCTGTTTCTCCAGGTCCTAGAACAGGGAAAGGCATAGTGTGGGCACTCAGCAAATCCAGGCTGAAGGGTGGCTGCTTTTATTTCAAATCTTTCCTGGTGTTTGTAACTTTCTGTAAAACAATAATTAAGCAGTCTTTCCTCTTTAATGGGAGACAGATTTCGTGTGTATGTGTGTGTATACATGCATGTGTGAATGAAAAGAAGATTAGGAAGTTTGATTATAATAAGCATCCATTTAACCATGTACTATCTGAAATAGCTACCAGGACTAAATAAAGAAAAGCTCACTTAACTTCAGACAAGGGGATATTTTCCCGAGTACTCTGTTGCATTTGAAGAAGGAGCCTCCCTTTCAATTTTGTATCTTCGGGCAGGCCTTGTCATTGGAAAATAACCATTTATTTTAATGACATGCTATAAACCATAGGAAAATCCTTAGCAAGGGTAGACTATCATAAGCTCTAGTGACCAATAATTTCACAGCTGATAGCAGATAAAACAACATTAGGTCCTCTGTCCTGAGATATGTACTATAAATTGGCAAACTCCATGAAACTATGAAGAATGACTTTGTAACTGGCTGGCAAAGATTCTCTAAATTCCACCACAGTGGTTAAAAAGGGCATGCTAAACAGTAAGGGAAAAAGGGAGAAAAGTCCTTTCACCTTGAGGAAGAATAGGAAACAGTGGTGTGATCTGGCACCAGAAGTAAAAAAAGTACATACCCAGCAAGAGTATTCTCAAAACTGGCAATCATTAATGCCTCCAGAGGGGGGAAAATACTTGACTGAAACCGTTACATTAGGAAGAAATTGCAGCAACAAAAGAGCTTCAATTACAGCAATGCACTATACAGTTAAGGAGGAGAGAAGCTTATGATTCCTAAGAGGCCTACAAGGAAACCTAAACACTCCATAAAGAACTGAGATTGGTACCTTTAAATTAAAGCAAATGAGGAGCTGTAGTCAAAGCTGTGCCCTGACTTTCAGCGTCCTTCTGATAGCAGGGCAGAAAGACCCTGTGCTGCAGGAAGACACTTCCAGAGGGAGTCTTGCTTTTTAAGTGTTTTCTCGACATTCTCAAGGCTGCAGTATGGTTCTGGGGTTTGTTTAGGAGACACATGCTGAAATATTCTGCAATAAAATGGAACCAGTCTGTGAAGACAGGGCAGAACCTACCCATAAGGCTTCAATACTGCAAATCAAAGCACCTACTCGAGAATCGCAACAGAAAGACAAAGATCCTGAGGTCAATGTAATTTTTTCAATATTGTCATCCTACTGGACCTCAGCAAAACTGTAGAATAGGTCTCAAAATTATCTATGACATCTTTGTTTTTAATATCCTACATTTAAGACACTCAACACCCTCATATTTCCTTCTAACTGTCTGGAGTTGCTAGAGATCTGCCTGTCTAGGCAGCCAGTGGATTTCAGGCTTGTCATCTTACCTATCTCCTAGCAAAGGGGGGCATTCAATGTTACCTTCTATTTCCTCACACAATTAGCTCTTAGTACATAAATAAAAGTGATGAATATTTCTTAAAGAGATCATCATTAGTAATTATTTTTTTAGGTTTATAATTTTACTTCTAATACAGTTAACATACAGTATTCTATTAGTTTTGGGTGTGCAACACAGTAACCCAACACTTGTACAGTACTCGGTCCTCATGCTGGTAAGTGTTGTCTTAATCCTCATCACCTATTACACCCATCCCGCCCCCCCCACCTCCCCTTCCATAACCATCTGTTCATTTTTTATAGTTAAGAGTCTGATAAACCATGAAACACTGTGGACTCTGAGAAACAAACTGAGGGTTTTGGAGGGGAGGGGATTGGGGGGTTGGGTAAGCCTGGTGGTGGGTATTATGGAGGGCACGTACTGCATGGAGCACTGGATGTGGTGCATAAACAATGAATTTTGGAACACTGAAAATAAAATAAAATAAAATGGAAAAAGAGAGTCCGTTTCTCAGATTAATAATTATTTTAAATGTTGCCCACTTAGGATTTGGTTCATATTAATAAAGACTAAAAATATAAAGCCTTAACTCAAAGGACCAAACTTGAGGTGGTAGGATTTCAGGCTCTGAGGAAGATTTGAGTGAGATTTCCTGGATCCCACAAACCACCCAATACTAGTGCCAAGTGTAGATCTGCCATTCTTTCTTCAGTTGAGAATGCTTTAGACACTGAATATTTTACATTAGTATACAGAAGCACACATTTTAGAATCAAAGTTCCTTTAATTCTATGATAAAATAACTTCTAAGCATCTACCTGTAGAGCATTTTGTTTGTATGAGGCAAAGGTGGCTTTGTAAAGCCTGATTATCTGAAAGAAAGTCACTAGTACAGGTTTAATTTAGTATTCCCTTCACAAAGCACACAAGCCTCTGACTTCTGAAGAAACAACCTCCTGGTAATAGCGAATGTTTTCCCTAACAACTTTCATACCTTTCCCTCTGTCACTAGGAAGCTGTTTGATGAAAAACATAAAAGTGAAATGTTACCTCTGTACATTTTTTCCACAGAGACAATTCACAGGCCTGTACGAATCAAAGCCAAGCATGCATGATGGCGCCACTAACCATCCTTAAGTCATCTGTGACTGGACTGAAAGAAGCACTTCATATACCTGGTAAGACTATATTTGTTTGGTTTAAATGTGCGTTAAGATGCTATGTTCTGGGAACATGTAAAGTTTAAAAAATAAAATCATAGTGCCTAATCTTGTGAGAAATTGGCTGCATGGAGATTGAGGGTGGAGGAGAGGGTTAAAGTTAGTTAGTAAAGCTTCCTGTGAAACATCTTTCCAGTCATAGAAAGAATGGGATCTATCCATAAGTCAGTTGCCCTACAGTACTGTGAAATTTTTATATATTTTATGATTTGATCTAAGGAGGAACAGGGAATTAAAAAAAAAAAAACACTTTTGCTTTCTAGATAGGACTCTGTTGCTAAAGGAAGAACTTAGGCTTAAAAGTGTCTACAATGGCTTTTTAGGCAAATTGTTTCCAAACCCTAGAGAGCTCGGAGACCCAGGCCATGAAGAGAAAATTCAGAGGCAGGCAGTACCACAAACGCCCGAAGATAACCCAGGGCCAGACAGGATGGTCACCGATGTCAACTGACAATCATGGGAGACAGGGGTCTCTTATGTCCATATCATCCTTTTCTTTTATTTGTGTTCCTGATTTACATTTATCAGACAATAGATGCACTACTATACAAGCTTAGTATTAATCATATATCATTATCTTACATTTTGTAATGTTGATTAGTAACTATCAGAATGCCATGCTCAGTTGTTCTAACAAAACATTTATTAAAAAAAAAAAAAAAAGAATTAGTGGGAAGTACAAAAACTTTAACTCCCACAGCTAAGGGAAGCTAGGTAGTCAACTGTGAAAATATTGCTTCAATATCATTATTTCCTCAATAATGAAAACCAGGAATAATACTTAGTAAGAAAGAAATAACAAAATCCCGGAATACCCATATCACTAGGACAGCATCAGGCTCACACACTCCCATCTCCAAATACCCATAAAAAGCTGCTGCACCTCGTAACTAAATCATGTTTCTGTAGAGACAGTAGGGTAAAAGCAAGAACAGATGGTCATGTCTTTCCACTAACATCCTTAACCTCAGTTCCTTACTCGACTTTTTCTTTCTTAATGATATTGTTGTGGAACGCAGGCAGCTCTTTTTTTTTTTTAAGGTTTTATTTATTTATTTGAGAAAGAGACAATGAGAGAGAGCATGAGCGAGGAGAATGTCAGAGGGAGACACAGACTCCCCGTGGACCTGGGAGCCCGATGTGGGACTCGATCTGGGAATTCTGGGATCATGACCTGAGCCGAAGGCAGTCGTCCAACGAACTGAGCCACCCAGGTGTCCTGCAGGCAGCTTTTAATACCTCAGTTTTCTCCTCTTAGGAACTCCCTAGATTCTTTGGGAACTAAAGAATTCACAATTTTCTATGCCCAGGTTGCCTGCTTCTCACTGTAGGCTTCGAATCACCTTAGGAAGTCCTAAATTACTCCCTGCAAATGGATTTTATACATTAACAAAGAAATACTAATTTTGTGTGTATTGTTATTCCGGGGAGGGTGGATTCACATTGTCCCTAATCAGTAGTCGATGTCATCAATTCTGGACCAGGAAGAGAAATGAGACTTAAATTCAGGGTAGAAATGTGATACTTCAAGTACATATTGTTACATCTACCCCACCAGCAAGAGAATCATGCCAACTGCGTGCAAAGTTCTTTATTGATGGGTTCTTACCCAGTCCTGCTCTGTCTAAAATAAAGATCACTGGCATATGACACTCGGAAAACTTCCACTTGTATCAGTTAATTTTGTTGTTGTTGTTGTATCTTTTGAGGTATAAAGATCATTTCAATCCTGAAATCCAGGATTATCCACAGGTGACTCTTGAGTTTTGAACAGACATGAACATGATCATTTATTAACTTGCTAATGGCATTGCCAAATACCTACTGTCACTTGTAGCTGGATTTTCTGATTTATATGTTCATTCTTGGTGAGGGGGCATTTTCATTAAAATTGTTCAACATGCCGTAAACAATGTGTAGAAAAGACTATTCATGAACTGTCATCACCCTAGTTGCTTTTCTTTAAAATATCCATTTCCAGTGCTCTACTGTTTGATCAGCACAGATACTCCAGTATTCCTTCTCTAGAATGTTTGCTCATTCACTAGACCTTGAACCTACAGATTCTTCCACTTTTCACGTTCAACAATTTCCTCATGACCTCCCCTCTCTCCTTGCACAGTTTCTAAGCACAGTTACCCATGATTAACTTTCATGAAAATCTACAACTCCCTCATTGATCTCTGTTTCCACCGTATCACCCAGCAAAAAGTCCATCATGGGTAAACCCAGTTATGACTTCCCTGCATTCCCACCCGAGCAGCTGCATGGTCCTGGAGGAAAATGCACAACCATGCTGACCACATTGACTCTTCCAATGTAAGTTCATTACCACAGATCTCAAATGGACCATCACTACTACCCGACAATCCCAGTATACTTCCCTTGTCAAATTGCTCCTCTTTATCTCAGCTTTCCAAGAGGACCTACCCATGTTCAGTTGATGACCTTGTCTCAGAGCCCATGGTATGTTAGGTTATTATTACCTCAACCTTCCACTCTCCCAGACTCGTCTTTTATACCCCCTTTCTCTGTAATTCTGCTCTAGTGTCTTCCCTCTCTTCATTTTTAGGCAATATCCTATCTTATGCTTCATGAAGAAAAAAGAAGCTATGAAAGAGAAACTGTTGCTTCTTCCTTCTGCTCAGTGCGTCAACCTAAATTCACCTGTATCTATCCTGTGGCTTGTCCCTCTAGTACAACGAAAGGGAGAGGCTCAACGCTCTCAAAGGCCAATGAACCCACTCATGCTCCATAAATTAGGCCCCTTTTTAAAAACGTTTTATTTTTCAAGACCTTTTCTCTTTAAATTTTCCCTTTCTCCTGTATCATCAGTTTCGATTTCCTTATTAGATTATTCCCATTGCCATACCACACCCACAAAGCATTACTATCACTTATATGGGGTGAGGCAGTTGGAAATCCAATACCTATGATATGGTGGTCAGCTCTAGTTTGGGGCCTGCTGGAAGAAGTTAATAAAAGTGCATTGGAAGAGATAATAGAATTGATCCTGGGGTTCACCGAGACCAAATTTCCAAGCAGAGAACACGGACTATACAAAGGTTACAGATACAGGAAATAGCATGTATGTTACAGGAGCTTTATATAGTTAATGTGTGTTAATCTAAGGGTTTAAGCCTGGGAAGGGTGAGGGGTCATGGTGGCAAACACACACACACAAACTGGAGACATAGACCAGGGCCATATCATGGAAGGATGGCTACACCATACTAAGTAATTTGGATTTTGCAAAAAATAATTTGGATTTTGCAAAAAGTAAAGAGGACTCACTGTAAAGGAAGTAAGAGTCTGATCTGCAGCGAGAAAAAAATGGCTGCAGCAGTAGCATAATGGGTGAGCTGCAGGAGTCAGGAAGCCTGGTAGAGAATGTTATCAGTTTTGTTTTTTTTTTAAAGATTGTATTTATTTATTTGACAGACAGAGATCACAAGTAGGCAGAGAGGCAGGCAGAGGAAGAGGGAGAAGCAGGCTCCTGCTGAGCGGAGAGCCCAGTACGGGGCTCGATCCCAGGACCCTGGGATCATGACCTGAGCTGAAGGCAGAGGCTTTAACCCACTGAGCCACCCAGGTGCCCCGAATGTTATCAGTTTTGCAACAGGATTTGAGGGCTTAGATGAAAGTAGTGCTTTATCAGTCTTTAATACAGTTACTATCATTTTCATCTTATTGATGAAGAAAATGAGGCACAGAGAGGTTACGTAACTTGCCCAAAGTCACACAGCAAGTCAGAGGCAGAGCTGGGATTCAAGTTCTAGCTAAAAGGCCAAGACTGAATTCTCAACAGCTCCTTCCTCTAGTTCCATGAAAAGTTCTTTCTCCTTCTGAGTTCTTAGCTCAAATGATACTTTCTAGATGGTATTCTTCCCCATCCCACTTTCTTATGTAGGGCCCCTAAAATTCTCTATCAGAATTTTACTGACGCTTCCTAAATTCTTGAAAATTATTATCACTTACTCTTTCTTTTTTTATTAGCAAATCTGTATTTTACTACATTGCTTACTTTTTTAAAAAAAGTTTTTTTTCCCTATTCTATGAACAGGTCTTTGCTATGTTCCTTGCTATGTTATGTTATAACCTACAATCCTTAGATGTAAAACAAAGAAATACAGCTCTTAAGGATGGTGCCATGCCCTCTTGTTGACATTCTGAGGGCCATCATAGTCTGAAAATGTAAACAAAGGCCCATATTCATTAGCTGGGTGAGTTAACTGCTATAGTCAATTGCGGTGTAGGCTGAAATTGCTTTTTTCTATATTTATACCTATATTGTATTTCTATATATCTTATATTTGTATAAATGTATTAGATTCAGTAGGATATATTCAGCAAGCTGTGAAAACAATAGATGTGATTTAATCACTTACAATCTCTGTCAACAAGAAAACTAACCAGAGTTGATGAAAAATAAGCAAAATTATCTATAAATTACTCATTCTAAGAATTCCTCTAGCAGATTCTGTCTTTACTTATTTATTTTATTCACTTGACATTTTCTTACCACCTGCTATATGCCAAGAACTATAGTCAGCATTAAAAACATATATATATACTTTTACATATATAAAAGCATTAAAAACATATATATTTATATAAATATATATATTTTTATATCAGCATTAAAATTTTTATATATACAAAAATTTTATATATATGTACTTTTATATATATGTTATTTATGAGTATTTTGCAAATAATATTTCAGTTAGTTTTTTAAAAATATGACAAGATTATACATTGTATAGGGATTTCTGGCCCACCCAGCATTCACATTCTCTCTTTTTGGAAACATGACCCTAAATTTCTTGTGCAGAATTACATCTTTCTCCTTCCCATTCTATAGGTTTTCAGGCCCAATTCCAGCTCTAGGGGTAGGCATGTGACCTAGATGGTAGCAAATTAGTGTATTTTATGTCCTTAGCTGTGGCGATTCTTTTAGGGATAGGTATTTGATCCAGTTCAAGCCCACCGAAATAGGGCTCAAGACTTTTGTTGAAACTATTGGGAAAAGAACACTTGTCTTTCTGTTTTATTTAAGCCTGCAAGAATGTAGATCAAGAGAATCTCAAAGCTTTATCTTACCACAATATAGAGAGCCTGAGGATCCGTCCAACAAAGAAAAGATAAAAGCCAAAGATGGAGAAAGACTGAAACTTAGTGAAATTATTTGAACCCTCATACCAAGTTATGCCTGAAGGAGCAAACTCTTGGCATTTTGAGTTTGGTATGCCACTCCATCTCCTCTCTTTCTTTAAGCATTTGCTTTGTATCTTCTGTCTCTTGGATCACAGTTCCCATTACTTTTAGTAGACAGTATAATTTCATTTTATAGATTAGGAAATTCAGGGTTAGTACTAAGTAATTCACCTAAGGTCACTCAGCAACTATTTTTCTAAATCAGAAATTGAACACAGGTCTTTGTTTTGTTTATTTGAAAGCTTTTTTTTTTTTTTTAAATCAATGGACTTTTCTACTTTTCCAGTACACTGGTCAGTTAAAAAGCTCATTGTCTAGACTGAGGCATAAGCATAAAAGAACACACAGTAGTGTGGTACGTGGAAGGGTTGCAATTTTAAATAGGATGTCAGAGTGAGCTTCATCAAGGAGAAGGTACTGGAACAGAATCAGAAAAGAGATGAGGGATTTAGCCACGTGGTCATGTGGGGTAAGCAACCCAAGGCAGAAGGTGCATCTGGTGGCAATGCCAGGAGTGTGCCTGGCAGGTTGGAGGAAAAGGCAGATGGCAATCTCTCCAGAGCTGAGGGAGCCTGGGGTGGGTAGGACATCTGATCACAGAGGTGAAGGGGCTCCACAGTACACAGGGCCAGGCGGGCCTGATAAAGACTTTGGCTTTACTGCAAGTGATGTGGGAAACCTTTGGAAGTGTTTCCTCAGACAAGTGACCAATCTAGCTTCACTATGTATCTTGGCACTGGTCAGACGTGTGATAACTACTTTTTCTTAAATTTCGTATCTTTTTTGGAACCACATTCTCTTTATTTTTAACCCTGGGAATTACAACAATGGCTCACATTTGCTGTGTTGGGTAAACTGCCAGTCACTGTACATTGATTACCCCCTGTTGACTGTTAACAAGTTTAAGCAGGAGATATTATTACCATCTCCACTTTATAAGTAAGGAAACAGACAGGGTGGTCAGATTGAAAAATGTGAGGCTTTCTTTCAGACATAAACCATGACCAGTTATGAAATTAGGACAACTGAGGGAAAGTAAGGACTTGTTTTTCTGATGTTCAACAGAGGCAGAAGCATAAATTTATTCTGTTATTTTTAATACTGATTACATTTTAGGGAAATGATAGAATCAATTTATTTCATAGAATTATTTGGAAGGGATTTTAGCCATAGTTTAACTTGCCCTCTGATCCATCTATGTAAATGACTTTCTCCCATTCACAGGTAATTCAGTGGCAGGGAGTGGGAACCAGGCTTCCAGACTATCATACAAATTGCTTTTTTCCGTGCTCATCTCTCTGGTTCTTCTATGACTCCTGGGACAAAGTGGGGTGGAGTGTGCAGGGAGGAGAGTGTGTTGCGAGGGCAAAATCATGGTGGGGAAGATAGAGGCTGACTGAAGTGCTTTATGTAGGTGGGATATGTGGAGGCGGGAACTAGGTTGAGTAGCCTACCTGAGCTGCACCAAACACCAAATCAGGGTGATGAGTACAGGACTCTAGGACAGAAGGGCTGGAGTTGAAATTCTTTTCTTTTTTTTTTTTTTTTTTAAGTATTCTTTCATCCCTTCATGTAGAGTAAATTTAAAAAGAGGGAACAGGGGTGCCTGGGTGGCTCAGTTGGTTAAGCGACTGCCTTTGGCTCAGGTCATGATCTTGAAGTCCCAGGATCGAGTCCCACATCGGGCTCCCTGCTCAGCAGGGATTCTTCTTCTCCAGCTGACCTCTCTCCTCTCATTCTCTCTCTCCATCTCAAATAAGTAAAATCTTAAAAAAAAAAAAAAAAAGAGGGAATGGCACACTAACTTTTATGTAAAAGTACCATGCATTCACTGAGCAGCTCAAACACATGTTCTCATTTAGATAACATGGCTTTTCACCTTATTTTATCTCCACTCCTGACATTTGTAAACTATCTTTTCTTTGAATTACTGAAAAATCAGTTTTTCAAAAGACAGTGTTAACAGCATTTCTTTGATAACGAGCAATGTGCTCTCTGCAAAGTAAATAGTGGAAAAGGACAGGGTGACCCCTTGTGCCTTAGTAGTCCCTCGTTCAATGGCTACAGTTCTTGTGATGCTTTTGACCTGGTCATGTTTTCAGTAAAAGGGATCAGCTAAAGAGATACCATCTACTGTTTGGGATGCTATTTTAAAGCAAAAACAAAACAAAACAAACAAACAAACAAAAAACCCCCAACAATCATTTTGAAGAGGCAGACATTTACTTGAGAAAGGCAAGATGTCTTTTGCCTAAATATAGGGGTCTGTATGGACCATCTCTAGCTACTTGAGGTAGCAGAGTAAACACTGGAAAGAAATAAAAGCAAAATCTAACCATTCACAAAATGATCCTCGGGAGCACCTTCTAGGGAAATTAGTAATCCTGGACTGAAATAGGTCATCAATATCAACTTCAGATGACAAGGTACTGTGGTTGTCACTGCTTTAGCTTAATGGGAAACGTCATTAGCAATCAACATTTTGGAATATTGGAAGCCCTGTTCAATGTCTGGGATGTAGGGTGAGACGCTGCGGCCCCTTGAGAGAGAAGATAGATGGGGAAGGGCAAAGTGGTGAAGAAGATGGAATGAAGAGGTACAGAGCTGTGATCTAAGATAAACCCAAAAAGGAGCATATGTAGGTTTGGTAGGACTGAAAGACTGCTCCAAAAGGCATAGAGTTTGGTCGAGATGGTAGATTTACTGTGAACTTGGGCTAAAGGTTAATGAAAGGAAAGCATCTAGGGCATGGTAACAAAAAACTACCTTTTGAACTTGCATAGAGATATTAATCTAAATTTATCAGCTAATATCCCATTTATCATGTTTCATGTTGTGTCAATATGTTGCTATGCAATGACTTTTTTGGTGAAAAATAGTGCAAAACTCATTGTTTATTCCATAGGTGGGGCAAACTAATTATAAAAGTTGCACAGAAACTACAAAGATTTTATGTGATAAAACCTATTATAGAATACATTTTTCCTGCAAGTGGATTAAGGCAAGGAGTCCTTTCATATTATCACATTTTTACACCCAGTGTTTAAGACACCATTTAAAAATATGATCAAATAGTAAATTAAATTTTCTATTATGAAAATCCCAAAATATTGTCTGCTCTACGATGACCACACAAAAATATGGTACTTTATTCCAACATTTGAGGATCAGTAAGGAATTTGATCCACAAGATTAGTTATTAAAAGATGCTTAGATTCCACATCTCCAGATTAGTACCACATATGTAATGACAATTTTTTTATACATACTGATTAATTATGGGTGACAGCTGATCCTGAATTCATGCATTATTTCCTGTTTGGTAAGTTCTACATTTAGCCGCTGGTCACAACCATGAAGTATCCAAAAACTCACTTGATGGCACCAATTCTAGATTTTTCCTTTTCTATCATTCTTTTTGGAGCCAGCTCTCCTAGTTATTTTTTAATGCCAGTCTATTATGATACATGAAATGCACTGTGTCTTTATTGTACTGGCAATAAAATTCTAATAACATGCATTAAAACCAATTAGTAGACCTGAACATCTCCTGATCTGATGAATGAGAAAAGGAGGGTCTACATTTATCTTTTTCAGATATTATACATTGAGTTCCAGACTGGGAGACGCCCGTGTCTATGTTGACACAACAGAAATTTGTCAATCCTTCTCAGAACTTCTTTTTATTTGAAAAGCATTCAGGAACTTTTACAGTATGTGTTATTAAGGAAACATAAAAGGAAGATTAGCAAAGCAGAAGAAGAATGGGAAATAAATAAACCTGTTGACAAGATGAACTTTATTTCCATCAGCTGGTTACCGAAGCAGGAAATACAGGCTTTTCTAATGAGGCACTGGGCTATTACTGCAAGTCTTTTCTAAGCTATTTTATAGTGGGGCTGGGAGTTTTTCCCATAGTCATGATAACAAGAAAAAGTACAAGATTTTTAAACCCGTCAAGATCCCATAAAAGTCACAATAATAGTTCCCCAGTTTTTTTTTTCTTCTGTTCTTTTTCTTATTTAGTAAGTAGAATTCTCATATAACTAATTGTGTCCACTTTTCTCTATAGATATTTCTCATCTAACCAAGGAAATTAAACCCTAAAAATAGACCTATTCCAAAGTATAACAACAGGTCATAAAATGTGGAGGTTAAAGTTTTGTGCTTTACTCAGCATTTTACCTTTTCTCCCAAAAACTCAAGATATTTGATGAAATTTTTTTTTTTGAATCAAGAAGCAACATATGAATTTTAACACTCACCCTTAGAAGGGAGAGAGTTCATTTCTGGGAGGTATGCACGTTGTTAAATACTGGAGGAGCTCCCCAAAAACATATATAACATTATTGAATGGCATAATTTCATATACACATATTTTCTCTTTTTGCTTCCCTTTTTTTCAAAATGTTATTTAAATTCTATTAGTTAACATACAATATAATATTGGTTTCAGTAGAATTCAGTGATTCAGCACTTACATACAACGCACAATGCTCATCCTAACAACTGTCCTCCTTAATCCCCATCACCCACCTAGCCCATCCTCCACCCACCTCCAGCCAGCAACCCTCAGTTTGTTTTCTTTGGAGTCTCTTATGTTTGCTTCCCTCTCTCCTTTTAACCCCTTTCCATATGTTCATCTGTTTTGTTTCCCATACACACGTATTTTCTAAATTTACTCACAGTTCTTTATCTGTCCCCACAGGACTCATAATTAATGGTGGATTGTAACAGTTTATATTATATTACCATACATTTTTAAAACTGGAAAATGAATGCTGTTATAGACTTTTGTAGAACTGGTAAATTTTCATAAGAATGTAGATATGTGTTTCAGATATGTGTTGGTTTTTATTCTACATGGTGTAGTTTTCCCAGTGATGGATGTATAGATATATAACAGTACGTTTGTATAATCATGATGTAATTTCTGTCATTTTAAAGGAATCTGAAGAGTATTTTATGATATTGGATAGACAAAATAAATGATCAGGTTAATTTTAAATGTTTTATTTGCTTAACTTATTTTTAAAATTATTTTGTGGTTATTTGCCCAACTGCTTTATGAAGCTTTTCCTTGGGCCTCTGAAGAGTAGGCATGTCTCTCTATTTGTTGTTAATGAGATTAGTCTGATCACTTCGGCCACTTGAAAATTAACTTCAATCAGTGCATTATGTATTCTGCAGTCTGGTTTGGTAACTACATACAAAAACATCATCAAAATTAAGCTGAAGTATATCAGCATCTGTTCACTACTGCATAATTTATAATAGCAAAATATCATAAATGTCCTTAATGTCCACAATATGGGTGTTCTTAAATAAGGGAATATCTAAGCAATAGAATATTGATCCCAAAGAAATTTTAAAATGGGAAATTATTGTGATAAATACTGGCAAGAACAAACTTACACTTTCTAGCTAGAGAAACCCAGGCCTCAAAGGGTCCAGAGATAATGTTAGAATAAAAATAAACATGCAGTCAAATTTCATAGAATGCACAAGAAACAATGCACTTAGGGTGAGATTCAACAGGAGGAAAAAAATTAAACAGGTATCCTATTTGGAAAGATATTGCAAATATATACAGGGAGATCTAACATAATGAAAAAAAAGAGAATTGCAAAGATGAATAAAGAGTGGGAATAAAAATAAACAATATAAAGTATAAGTTATAGAAATAACAACTATAGTAATTGAAATTAAAATTTAATGGATGTATTTAATAACAGATTAGACATATCTGAGGAGAGAATTACTCAATTAGAAATTAGTGAGCTAGTAGATAGACGGCAGAATTATCTAGAAAGCACACACATAGACAAAGAAATGAAAAATATGAAATAGAAGTTAAGAAACACAGAGAAAAAGGCTGAGAATATTCCTGACCTGATGAAAACCACTAATCCACTGACTAAGGAATCAGTATCTTTACTGTGAATTGTATCTGTATTGTGTGTGAGTCAAGGTACAGGGCGATGATATCTTGGTTGTGCTGAAGCAAAGGTCAGCTGATCTAGAATTCTATATACCAAGGGAAAATATCCTTTTTTAGAACAAAAGTAAAATAAAGATATTTTCAGATAAACAAAAACCCAAAATATTTTGCCAAAAGCACACTCTTGCTATAGGAAACTTTAAAAGATGTATTTCAAGGTCAGAAGGCAAACTCTAGGTGTAAGGTCAGAGACACAAAAAGAAATGAAAAGAAAAAAATAGTTTAAACAAATATAGAATGTATATAACAAGTTATATTGTGTATAATGACTTAGAGGTTAAAATAAGGCCAAAAATATTTAAAATGCTTATAAAGATAAAAGGTAAATCAGGAGGGACCTGGTTAGAGTGTGTGTTCTTGAGCTCCTGTATTCCTTTTTAGGAGGAGGGTTAATATATTGCTTAATTATAAAAATGGATGAATTAAGATTTCTAAGATAAGAACTAAAAGAACAGAAATAGTATATCTTTTCATCCAGCAGAAGGAAAAACATGGAATGAGAAAAATGGATGATCAGGCCACATAAAAGATGCAAAAGAAACAGAAGAGAGAAAACAAATGAAGTGCAACATAAGATAATGGGGGTCAGCCAAAATTTCTAAATAATTATAATAAATATAAATAGACTAAAAGTAAAAGACATAAAATGACAAAACAGAAATGCAAGCAAACCACCACCACCACCAGGACAAAAGAACAATAATCCAGCTACACAAAAATTGTACAAGAACACTTGTAACAAGAGGTTATAAGAAACACAGGTAAAAAATAACAGTTCAGGGGCGCCTGGGTGGCTCAGTGGATTAAAGCCTCTGCCTTCGGTTCAGGTCATGATCCCAGGGTCTTGGGATCGAGCCCCGCATCGGGCTCTCTGCTCAGCAGGGAGCCTGCTTCCACCTCTCTCTCTATCTGCCTGCCTCTCTGCCTACTTGTGATCTCTGCCTGTCAAATAAATAAATAAAATCTTAAAAAAAAAAATAACAGTTCAGAGAAGTTGAAAATAAAAATGGCAAAAGTTATGTCATGAAAGACTAAGAAGCTGGTATAGCTACGTAGCAATATAATAAAGTACATCATAGAATAAAGGTCATCAGAGAGGGGAAGTCACTACATAATTTTTTAAAGAAAAGAAGTTAAAATTGACCAGGAAAAAACAAATATTCTGTACTTGGATGTACCTCAAATTATGACTTCAAGTTCTAGAAAGCAAAAATGATAGAATTAGAATTTTAACAAATCTGTTACTATAATGGTGACTGATAAATTACGCAATATAAGTTTAAGGATATAGAATATTTGAATAAGATTAACAAGCTTGATCTAATGTATAGCTCTAGAATAGTATTCCTGATAAATGCAGAGTATATATATTATTTTCAAGTGTGAATTAATCACTTATGAAAATATTCTCCTTAACAATAACAGCAAACACATTAAATTTAATTTGTACTAGGCAGTGTTTTAAGCATTTACAGTACATTTTAATTCCCATGATTCTAAAGGTTTGGTATATAAATATCTCCATTTTGCATATGAGAAAATTGAGACACAAAGAGGTTAAGTGATTTTACTCAAGGTAATACAACTAGAAAATAGTAAAACTGGATTAGAGAGTCTGTGCTCTTATCTACTGTGGAACATTGCAGGAAAAAATAGCAATTGTTAGGAATAAAGCTAACGAAAAGATGTATAAGCACTTTATGGAGAAAACTGTAAAATCTATTGAAGGATATTAAAGACCTAGAGAAAAAGAGAACTCATGTTCATGAATTAGCAGAATAAATACCATAAGGAGTTCATTCTTTCCAAATTGATGAATGAATTCAAAATCCCTATAATATTGTTATGGACTTGCACAGCTAATTAAAAAATTTATATGAACTGCAAAGGACAAAGCATACTGAAGACACTTGCGAAGAATAAGGTAAGAGGATTATCCAGCCAGCTACAAGGATTTTGAATAAAGCTACAGTACATCTTAAGACAGTATAGTATGGCATAGAGTTTGACAAACTGACCAAGGGAACAGACAGGAAAAAGCAGAAATCAATTTACACCTACACAGAAACTTGACTTATGATGGAGTTGTGATTACATATCAAGCAAAATGTGAACTTTCAATTAGTAGTACTAAGAGACTAAGTAATCCACACTGAAAAAAAAAATAAATTTGGGCCCCAAGCTTCAACCATAATCAAAAAGAATTTCTGTGCGCAGGGATGGGGGGATGGGTGAAATAGGTGATGGGGATTAAGGAGCACACTTGTCATGATCAGCACAGGGTGATGTATGGAATTGTGGAATCACTATATCATACGCTGGAAACTAATATAACACTGTATGTTAACTAGCTGGAATTAAAATAAAAACTCAAAAAGCCAAAAAATAATTAACTTCCCTCCTCTCCATGTTTCTCCTCATCTGTTCACCTTTTTGAGATTCCTTTATTCATTCATTCATGCCACCTCAACAATAAAAATAACAAAAATACGAAAAAAAATTTCTGTGAGAATCCAAGATTAAAGTGAAGAGAGAAATTGTTTTATTTTTTTAAATTCAGAATACAAAATAAAAGAGGAGAATTTCTTAAACTAGATACAGGAGGCATAAACCATAAAGAAGTGTATTAACATGTTTTATGATATTAAAATTAGGAACTTTTTAAAGCACAAGATACCATGAAAAAGTGAAAAGACAAGTCACCAACTGAGAAACAGTATTTGTAATACAAAGAACTGATTTCACAATCTGTCATATGAAGAATTTTTTAAAAAATCAATAAAAAACCAATATAGAAATGAGCAAATACCAAAATGGTGTTATACAGAAGAAGAAAACTGAACAGGCCTATAAACTTATAAGAAGATGCTCAACCTTATTAATAATCAAGAAAAAGTATATTTTATTTTAATTTTTTTCAGGAGAAAGATTTTAAGCCACAATATGATACCTGGTGAAAGCTAATTATCACAACACGATAACTGGAAAAAATTATGTGTGGAGAAAATCGTAAGTCTAAAAATGCCAAGTGTTTTTGGGAATGTGGTGCCTAGTATCACCTTCATGCTGGTATGAGTTAAAATGGGCTCAGGGCTCACTGCTTAGTGAATGTGCACATCCAATACCCAGGAGTTCCCCTAGAAAGCTCTAACATGCACTAGTCTCTACACAAAAGATTATTCATAGCAAAATTGTAGCATTATAAAGCTGGAAACAACTCAAATGCCCACCAAGTGAGTACCTAAACTATGCCATTTTCATAAATGTTAATCCTATAATAATAGTGAATATTAGTGAATTACAGCTATACATAACAACTTGGATCAACTAGGCTCATAATTCTGAATAAAAAACATAGCTTTAAGAAGAATACGTTCAGTATGGCTGCAAAAATATGTAAAGATATAAAGTTAACATATTTTTTTAAAGATTTTATTTATTTGACAGAGAGAGATCACAAGTGGACAGAGAGGCAAGCAGAGAGAGAGAGAGGAGGAAGCAGGCTCCCTGCGGAGCAGAGAGCCTGATGTGGGACTCAATCCCAGGACCCTAAGATCATGACCCGAGCTGAAGGCAGAGGCTTTAACCCACTGAGCCACCCAGGTGCCCCCTAAAGTTAACATATTATTTAGAGCTACAAACTTACGTCACAAAATTATACAGATAAACAAGATAATGATAAGCATAAAATTCAGGATAATGCTTACTCCCAAGGGAGAAGGTAAAAAGACAGGATTAGGGAGAAGCACGCACAGGATTGCAATGTCATGGTAAGGTTCTTTTTCTACAGCTGGGTGTTGACTAGACAGGTGTTTACTGCATCTCTGTTTGGAGGCAAGTTGATGTTGTAGCACAGCATTATTGAGACTATTTTTAGATCTGCCATTACAGATTTCTGTCACTATCCTAAAAATACAATAGAGAAAAGTGGATATAGAAGACATATCTTAGCTCTTTATGACACCAAAAGCATAAAGATAGGCAACCATTACTTCTCCCTGAGGTAACTCTTGCAATGAAGCTTGGTGTGTATGCAGTGACCTGAGCAACCTGTCTGGGCCAGTCCGAACTGGATGGAGGGAAAGAGAGTGGGCATCAAAAACATTAGGTCCCACAGAGGATATGATCATCACAGTTGAAGCCAGAAGGAAAGAGAATGTCAGATTTTACTGGGTAGTAACAAGACAGTTTGAGAGCACACAGGAGACCCACCCTGAGGATTCTCAGAAGCTTCTGGAAAGATTCTGAGAGTTATCTTCAAGAACCCAAACAACCGGGGGAGAGAATACAGCCAAAAAACATACTGTTGTTTTCACTGTCCGTGTTTCATCTAAACCGAGGCATTCCCTAAGAAAACTGTTGAAATGCATTTAAAGTGAATAATAGATGTTCATTTACTGAGGGCAGGGTTTGTATATTTATTTTATACTCATTTCTTTTATACTATCCCACATGATGTAAAAAATAAACCTCCCATGAATGAATGAAAAAAACCAACACAACTTCTATAAAACATAGTTAAGTGTGTGTGATACTAGATATTAGGGATACGGTTTTTACAAAAACAGGATAGTTCACGGGCACATGACTTACTGTAGCACTACAGTGCCATTCTGTTGGTCTTTTAATACTATTAGGCATACCCAAATTTACCTCAATATCTAATCTTGGACAAGGAAATATGTGGAAAAGGGCCTGTGCAAGCATGTGTATCCATGAATTTATTAAGGGGAACAAGAAGCATGTGTAATATATAGAGATAATAACTTAGGGACACATGGAAATTCAGAAATACACACACACACACACTCCTCACTAGAGCTCCGTCCCTTCCAGCTTGGCAATGCCGCTGGTACCCAGCACCCAGGCACACACTTCCTCTGGATGTTCCTGGCAAAATTGCAGAAATTCTGCAAATTACTTCTATAATGGGCAATGGAGGGGAAACACTGGATGTAATTCAACATAGGGAAAGCCACTTTAAGTACTATAAAACGTTTCCTAATGATGGAGTCTATTAGGTCTTGGAATAATCCCAGCAGGAGAATGTGAAAGGAGTAGGATAGGAAGGACTTAAAAAAACCTCAGTGAAACATGGCATTTCAGCTGTCAACTGGGCAAATACCTGCAACAGAGGAAAGGCAAAACCTTTCCAACATTGCCAGGGCTATAACATCATTGAAAACTTGTGTAACAAAGAACGCCTTGCATTCACCATCTTGGGCCGGAAGGTAAAGACCACGGCAGTTTTGAAGAATCATTAGTTGCTTTCTAGAGAATAAAAGATCAGTTGAATCTTCAAGATATGGTTTCCTAAAGTAAATAATGGGAGGCGGAATGGTCTGGCGATGAGGAGGGGATGCCTGCCATAATTAGTTTCCCTAGCTGCTGCAAGCATCTCATTTGAAGGAAATGCCCATGTTAAGAAGTCTGAGTTTCCACCGTGAATGGAAGTTTTGTTCGTGAGTACACCATGAGTAGACCAGGGTCCCGCCATTGCTCTATTCAGATTTCGGTTCTTTCCTTCTTAGATTTTGCAGCAATGTGCTCACATACACAGAGAACCACAATCTCATTAGTAAAGAGAAGAGAAAGCAAAAGTTTACTGTACAGAACTGTGCTGTGCACTTCTCATCAGTGTGGGGGTGATCCTCTGAGACTCTCATTTCTTTCCTTCACAAAAGCAGAAGATGAGGTTTAAGTGTCTTCCTGTGTATTTAATTTAAAAACACCAGCCACTCTATTGTTCAGAACTAAGTCCTTTTAATCAAAAAATGGCTCCTTATTCCTCAGATACCTTCCATGCATGAGGTAATGAGCATTTTAGGATTTTAGAAGTACACTGCACAGTAATCCCTTGGGCTTTTCTATTTCACAGAATTTACTACCTATTTTGCTAAATGCCTACAGAGAATTGGTCAAATTCACGCTTTCCCTTTTAAAGATATTGAAACTCTTCAGTTGTGAAACAGCCTAATGAAAGTAGCCTCTTTATCCTCCTCCCACATTTGCAGACTAGTCTGGAATGAGTATCTCGCATAGGTAGGCATAGCCTCAATGCATTTTGGGGCTATTTGGGTGGAAACAGAAAAGTCTCAGAGCGAGACAGATCAGTCTAGAGGTGAACAGGCTAGAAGCACTGGCAGCTATGCCCTCACAAATGAGACTGTGGTCCCTGCTGCTGCCTCACTTATCAATTTTGACAGGTGACTGTCTTGACTCCCTGGGACATTTATCAAAGAGGACAGATCATGCCAGATGTCAAGTTTGCCAGAATGACTTTGGTTAGTAGCTAGGCTCATAACCACTTGCTATGCAGGAGAAAGATAACACCTATATAATTTTTTGCTTATTTAAAAAAGCCAACAATTTATTTACTGAATTTTAAACTCTACCATTGACACACCCTTAGTTCCAATCTTTTTTGTTTGATACCTAGTCCATAGAAATTGACCCCTAATTTGTGTCTCTTCTTTGGGTTTTTTCCCTCCAAACTGGTCCTACACACGCCTACAAAACTGGGTCTAAATGGAACACAAGTCTGATTCCATGGTGCCTCTTCTAGCATGAATTATCTTCCATGGCCTGTAGTAAAAGCCCAAGGTATTCATTACGACATAAAAGGTGTTTCCGGGCATATGGGTGGCTCAGTCAGTTAGGTATTTGACTTGGGCACAGGTCCTGGGATCAAGCCCTGCATCGGGCTCCATGCTCAGAGGGGAGCCTGCTTCTCTTTCTGCCCCTCCCTTGGCTCGTGCTCTGTCTCCCTGTCTCTCTCTCCAATAAATAAATAAATAAATAAAATCTTTTTTTTTTTTTTTTCAAAGTGTTTCTTTATCTGGCCCCTGCCTACTTGTCTAGCCTTGTCCTATATCTTTCTTTACTTCTCAAAACTTACTCTCTAATTGGACTGAGCTATGCAGGTCCTTGAACTGGCTGGGCTTGTTGATGCCCTCACGTGTTTGTACTTGCTCTCCCCTTAAATGTCTGCTTGTTCAAAATTCTTCTCAGGTACCATTTCCTCTCTGACCATTCCTCTTATAGCGCATGGCTCACAGTAGTGTAATTATATATGACTTTCGGTTTCCACATCTGACTGTGAGCTCCTTGACAGAAGTCAGTGTCTTATTTATTTATTTTTGGCTCTCCAATGCCCACATAGAATCTGAAATATCATATTGCTCAAAAGTATTTCTGAACTTAACTGGGTTGGACAGATGAAAGGAAAACATCTTCATTTCAACGTAGAAGTGGAAGTCATTTCAAAATTTTTGCTCTAAAAGCTAAATTTAGTGGAATATGAAAAATAAAATTTAAAAGTGTAAAAATCCTGCGTGTGTAGTCGTATACTATGGGGTGCCATGATCAGTATTTGCATGCAGAAGGCCTGAGAATTTAGAGTGCAATTTTATTTTTTTCTTAGCTTTTTTCCAACTTTTCTTATCAGTCTTTATCATCAATCTCAATAAAGCTGGAAAACTTAAAGTTATATGTCGAAAACATGTATGATAACACACAACATGTAAGTTTAAGGTGTACAATGTGATGATTTGTGTGTATTGTGAAATGATTACCACAATAAAGTTACTTAATACCTCGGATAATTACCTCTTTTTTTGGTGGGTAGAACATTTAACATCTACTGTTTTAATAATTTTCAAGTGTATAATATAATACTGTTAATTATCATTACCATTAGACCCTCAGAATTTATTCATCTTATAACTGGAAGTTTGTATCCTTTGACCAACACCTTCTCATCTCCTCCAACCATCAGTTCCTAGCAGCCACCATTCCACTCTCTATTTCTTTGAGTTTGGCCCTTTTAGATTCCACATATAAGTGAGCACATACAGTGTTTGTCTTTTACTTATCTCACTAAGCACTAGGTATTTCCTTCTTTTTTCAAGGATGAAAATTATTCCATCATCTGCATATACATTTCCACTATCCATTCATCCAATGATGGACACTTAGATTGTTTCTAAGATAATCTCTTTGAGATAGTGATTTCATTTTCTTTGTATATATGCCCAGAAGTGGGACTGCTGGATCATAGGATAGTTCTAGTTTTAACTTCTTGAGGAACCCTTATACTGTTTTCCATAGTGGCTGCACCAATGTATACGCTCCCAAAAGATTCTAATTCTAAATGGTAGTCTGTCTATCTATCTATCTATCTATCTATCTACCTACATAGCTAATCTCCATCCCAACTATTTTACTACATGGTTTCATATATTATCTCACTTAATATTAAGTACTTATTATTGGGCCACCTGTCTGGCTCAGTTGGTAGAGCATGTGACTCTTGATCTCAGGGTCATGAGTTCAAGCCCCACATTGGGCATAGAACATTTTTAAAAACAACAACATATATTAATGTTATCTTCTTTGCACAGCTGAGGAACCTAAGGCTCAGAGAGGTCACACAGGTATTATGCAGTGGAGTTTGAGTTGAGCCTACTTCAGGCTGATTCTAAATATACCTAAATATAATTTTCTTCCAATCAGAGCAATACAATCAGACTTTGATTTGTTGGAACAAATTTTTTGAGGGGTTTTCTTGCAAATTAATGGTAGGTTACTTATAGGGGACAATAAATGAGGATTTAATGAAGGCAATTTATTTTATGTAGTTGGAATATAAAACAAAATACTTTGGGTGCCAGAAAATGTTCTAGAACTTTTTTCAGTTGAGTAATCTGATATCCAATAGGTATGGATCCATCAGCATTATAATATTACGGAAGCCTACACTTTGTTATATGGCTACTATACCGTTATGCATGTGTTCAAGATCACTAAGAAAAATGACAGGAAATGATTCTAAAAGTAAGGTCTCTGGACCTGAGAAAAGTCCTTGAGAGAATGTATGGATTTCTTTCTTTTTGACACACATAAAGAATAGAACCAGAATCCGGAATAGCCAGTCTGGTTTTTGAAAAAGTGGTATTAATGTACTTCCTCCCCTGAGAGAGTCAGATAGTAAAACTAATTGAATATCCACATGTGCTACAACCTCTATGAATTACTCTATGTCTTTGAACTTGTTGATCCATCCCACAACAGATTTATTGCATGAGATTTCATTACTAAAAATATTTAAGGTAGAAAAATTCTTAAATCATAGCATTTGGAAATTTAAACCTTCAAGTCAACACAGAAGAAAGTAAGTAATAGGAAACTCTGGGTTATCTGAAAGAGAGAAACCAAAGTTAGAAGTCCCTTTTGCTTTCATTTTGGAGAAAGAGATTATATTAATTTCTGTACAAAGCAAATAGGGAGCCTATTAAATCCTTCCCAACTGGGACCAGTTAGTGATATCCCCAGTCATGGAATCACAGTTTCCTTTTAAATTTCCCAACTACCTTGTTCATTTATGTTCCTAAAGCATATTTAAAACCTCTGTTTAAAAGGATTCCCAACTGTCTTTATTTGGCAGATATTATGTATAAGTCAAATAAAGAAAAGTTCTTTAAGGATTATCAACTTCCTGGCTGCAAAAAGGCTCAACAGCTGTCCATGGATCCTTTGATTACTCATAAACATCCTCTGGAAGACACCCTATCCTTCCAAAGGTTATTCAGGGGTTTTAGACCTCTCTCATAAAATAAATCACAGGCAATCACACTTTATAGGACATACTAATTTTAGTTTGTTTATAAGAGAAGGTGAAATATTATATACTCTTGATGATTATACACTCTAGGAAAGAACACCTACTCAGTTACATGCCAAGGGGGAATTTGAATAAGAAAATAAAATAATGAACATCTACTATTTTTATAATCATAAATTTTTTTTTCTTTTATGAAAAAGAAGAAATTCATATCTAGTATCTGCTACTAATTAGCTATGGTATATGAGTCTTTTAACCTTTTAACCTTTATGGGCTTCAGTTTCCTTTGTCAAGTCATCAGGTGTGCTTCTAAGGTCTTCTTGTGGTTCAAATTCCATCATGTCAAAGTTCTCTTAATCTTAATTCTCTTCTGTCCAAATACCACTTAATTGTTCTTTATCTAAATGTGTTTATCTATTTTTATTTTAAAGTTCTACCTCCAATATCTATTATTATTATCTGAATACTAATATCCTTTTACATTTGAAAAGAAAGCTCTTATTTCTAAAGTGCACACTTCTTAAAAATAAGCTATTTATGGCAATCCCCCTTTTGTTACTGCTTCCTACAGAAGCCTTCATTTCCTACTGGGTGGACTCTAGACTTTAAAACCTGGTCTCAGGAAAGTGAAAGAGCAAATGGTTTCAATGTGTTTTTCAGAACAAAGGAAAAAAGTTACAGATTTAACTTTCAAGGGTTGGCTATTGAAAAACAAATAGAAATATAAAAAGGGAGTATCTATAAGAGGGCAATACAATGAAATAAAAACACAGGTAAGAGTATTTGTAGGACTGATCAAATTTTAAACTTTGGCTGATGAATAATTTCTGCTGTAGAACTTCAACTCACAATTAGGCCTGGCTTCTGAAATAGTGGACTCTATAACTTGCATCAGCCAAGTACAAACACATATTGCCTTAAATGTCTTGTTCTAAGAGATGAAATCTGGTCATTTAAAATCCGATTATATAGTTAAGTATCATATCTCAGTTCAATTAAAGTGATTACCAACTTCGTGCCATTCATTTTTGCATTCTCTCAATCTATTCCACTTATAATGACTATGTATGTAGATATTTTTTGTTGTATTTAAAAATACTGCTGTCCAGTGCTTCATCCGTAAACATCATTATAATTGACATTTTTTTCTGGGTTTAAAATGGGCCAACATATTTATTTGCTTCATCACCACATTCTAAACACCCTACTAGCCAATGAAAAGACAAAGTCAGAGACTTTGTGACAACGTGAGTGTGTGTGTGTATCTATGTGATATGTTTAGGTATGTTTATTAGAACAGTAAATAGTAAGTTCCAATTCTAACCAGAAAAAGTTTTATTTTCTTTAGTATTTCATTTGAGAAATAAAACAACTATATGAAAAAATGATTAACATCTAAAGAGCTGTAACTCTAAACCTCCTTAGTCATATAAGCCTTACATTTGCTAGCCTGAAAGTATATTTAAAATTTAGTTATTGTTTCAATAAGTCCACTATGTGCTTGGTACTTGGAAGACAAAGATGCATAAGACAAGGTCCTCCACACTGAAGAATATCAGAGATTTATAGGGGAGCCCAAAGTGGGAACAAGCAATAATAATACAATAAGGCAATAGAAGAGGGTGCAGAGATTAGAAACTGAGACCCGGTGCTTATTTATTTATGAGAATAACTATAAAATCTTATGTTTGTCAAATATTTAGCTAAGAAACATTTTTGTCTCTTTGTTCTTATTTCTACCTCTACCACAAAGTCAATTCATCAGTTCACAAAGGAAGTCAGCAAGAGGAAGAAGGAATAAGAGAACTCTAAGACAGTCAGAATACAATTAACAAAATAATATTACTAAATCCTTACCGATCCATAATTACTCTAAATGTAAATGGATTAATTTTCCAATCAAAAGGCAGAGAGTGGCTGGCTAGATTAAAAAACAAGAGACCCAACTATATTCTGCCTACAAGAGACTCACTTCAGCTTTAAGGACACACTTAGGCACAGAGTAGAGGATGGAAAAAGATAATCTATGCAGGTGGAAACTAAACGAGATCAGGGGTAGCTATACTTATATCTCATAAAATGGACTTTATATCAAATCTGTAACAATAGACAAAGAAAGTCATTATATAACAATAAAGCAGCCAATTCATCAACAGGATATTATAATTATAAATTTAATATGTACTCATCATTAGAGCATAAATATATTAAGCAAATATTTACACATCTGAAGGAAGAAACAGACAACAATACAGTAATACAGACTTCAACACCCCACTTTTGACAATGGGTAGATCATTAATAAGAAACTAATAAGTAAACACTGAAAATCAGTAAGGAAATATTAAAATGCTGAAAACCAGTAAAGAAACATTGGACTTCAAATATACTTTAGGGCAAATGGATCTAACACACATATACAGAATATCTGATCCAACAGTAGCACTTTTTTCTCAAACATACACAGAATATTCCTCAGGATAGATTATACATTAATTTAAAAAATAAGTTTAGCACATTTAGAAGACTGATATCATATTAAGTATCTTTTCTGACCACAATTGTATGACTAGAAATTAATAACAGGAGGAAGTTGCAAAATTCACACATATGTGGAAATTTAAAAAACACACTGCTAAATAATCAGTGGTCAAAGACAAACTCAAAAGGAAAATAAAAAATTTATTGAAAAAAAAAATGAAGATACAACATGCCAAAACTTATGGAATGCAGCAAAAGCAGTCCTAAGAAGGAAGTCAGAGTGATGAATGCCTACATTAAGAAAAGAAAGAACTCAAATAAACACTCTAATTTTACACCTCAAGGAACTAGAAAAAGAACAAACTGAGACCAAAGTTAGCCATTTTCTTAGCAGAAATAAATAGAGATCAGAAAAACAACAGAAATAATAGATGAAAACAGCTGATTTTTTAAGATGAGGAAAATTGGTAAACCTTTAGCTAGACTAAGAAAAAAAAGAGCGAAGTATCAGATAAATAAAATCAGATATGGAAGAGGAAGCATCATAATTGAGACCACAGATATACAAAGGACCATGAGATTGTTATGAACCATCATACACCAACAAAATGGATAACCTAGAAGACACATGAATAACCTCCTAAAAACATATAACCTAACAAGTGTGTTAGTGAGGAAGTGGAGAAAAGGAAACTCTAGTGCACTGTTGGTGGGGATGGAAATTGGTACAGCCACTATGAAAAACAGCATGGAGGTTCCTCCAAAAATTTAAGAAAAAGAACTACCATATAGTCCAGCAATCATGCTTTGGGTATATATGTCCAAAGTAAATGAATATAAGATATTGAAGAGATATCAGGACTCCCATGTTTGTTGCAATCTTATTCACAATAGCCAACACACAGAAACAATGTAAGCACCCGTTGATGGATGAACGGATAAAGAAAATGTGATATATACCTCCAATGGAGTACTATTCAGCCATAAAAAGAAGGAAATCCTGCCATTTGCAACAACATGTGTGGACCTCAAGGATATTATGTTAAGTGAAATAGACCAGATGGAGAAAGATAAAATACTGCATTCTCATTCATAGGTGTAATCTAATAAAGTTGAACTCAAAAACAGAGTAGAACCATGGTTGCCAGGGACCAGAAAGTAGGGAAAATGGGGAAATACTGGTCAAAGAGTTAGAATTTCCAGCTCTAAGATGAATAAGTTCTGAGAATCTCACATTCAGCATGCTGACTTTAACAACACTGTATTATATACTTGAAAGTTGCTAAGGGAGTAGATCTTAAATGTTCTCACCATACACACACAAAAAGGTAATCATGTGAGAGGTAGAGGTGTTAACTAATCTTATTGCAGTTATAATTTCACAACATATACATATATTAGGTCATCATGTAGTATACCTTAAACTTATACAATGTTACATGTCAATCATATCTCAATAAAGCTAGAAAAAAGTAAAATGCAGATGAAGTTTCATGTGTGACGCAGATCACTCTGTTTTCCTATAGCTAAGAAACCCAGGAAAAAAATGTAAGTACCCAACAAAAGGATGAAATTTTAGTTATAGGAAAAACAATGTGAGACACACAAAGTGTTAACTGTGGTTACCTTGAATGGTACGACTGCAGAAAATGGTACTTAAAATTTTATTTTGGACTTTAAATACATACATTGGATTTACCAGAATCTTTGGCTCATAACATACTATCTATATTGAGCATGCAAGAGTCTCTTTTATTTTTATTAAGTTTGATTATTTAATACATAGTGAATATCAGTAAACTCACTGTATAATTATGGACCAGAGCATTGCCAAGGGCTTAAGTCTAAAGGAGAAAGGGGAGAACTGTCATGACAATATAAAACACATCCACTTTAAAGATTCCAAAATTTTTTCAAAGACAATCTAAACTGGGATTGTTTTCTATATTTTTCTAATTAAAAAAATAAATACTGTATTTAAATAAAATAATTTATAGTGCCTACAGCCTGCACCTGCCATTTCACCTTGGCAAATATTTATGGGTCAGCTGGTTCCAAACACTAAAGCTAAAGTCAGAGATAATATGGAGATGTGTGCTACTTTCTACCCATTGGTAAAGTATGGTACTAGACATAGACCAACGTGTGTCCTTAAGTGTGTACGCTCTCTATAAAAATCTGGAAAATGGGGGTTGATAGGACTGAAGTGTTAAAATATTCGTAAAATTTTAAGGATCTGACTATGGGTTTGTCTCATTTTGCTCAAGTGAGTTACATGGGCAGACCAGATGAGAGAAGTCATTCCAAATATTATTGGTATCCCCATGAAGCTCACATGTGAAGATGCTATGACTCAGAAGGTAAGTGGTGCCTTTAAGAGACAGAGCTAGAACTGGGACCATATTCCTTGTTTGGACATATTCAACTAGATTATATTGCCTCTGGAGGGAACATTGGAATCCTTATCTGGAATTTGCTTTATAGTAAAAAGACAGCTCTCCTTTCTATGCCCCTTTGAAAATAGTTCTTTGAAAGCAGAATAGGAAATATTGGGGAATATGATTTGACATGCAAATTTTCACCTAAACACAACCTCTAACACCTTTTAGTAATGCAAAGCAATCATCTGAATGTGTATCATGAGTATCTTTGAACAAAAATTGGATGTCAGGATTTTGATAAAATTCATATATGTAGTGGAAGTAATCTTCATCTTATATCTAGGTTTCTAGTATTTTAATAACCAACTTGGAATGTTAAGTTTGCCTTTCATTGTTTTCTTATGAAATAAAGTTTAGTGTTCTCATAATCAGTGAGGTGAAAGATAGATGGGCTTCATATTTATTTTATGAAATTACATGAACAAATTAACAATAATACTAATCTCATTTCTTTTTTTTTAAGACTTTATTTATTCATTTGAGAGAGAGAGAGCGAGAGAGAGAAAGAGAGTGCAAAAGCTGGTGGGAGAGGCAGAGGGAGAGAGAGAAGCAGACTCCCCCGAGCAGGGAGACTGACAGACTGACATGGGGCTTGATCCCAGGACTCTAAGATCATGATCTGAGCTAAAGGCAGCTGCTTAACTCACTGAACCACCCAGGTGCCCCAATATCATTTCTTCCAGGAAGAAATCTAAAAGAATTACAACAATTTTGATGGCTATTTCTTTCTAGTTACTTCTTATGGAGAACTTTTTTTTTTTTAATAGAAAATCACAACTTAGGAAAATCCTTCAATTTTATAAACATGGGTTTTCAAATTAAGAAATTCTGAGTTACCTCTGCTTGGAATTTTATGATTACATAAAGTGTCATTACAAAGTTTCAGCCTCAACTAAGGTTCAAGTACTGAAACTAAGTCAAGTATATAATGTAGTATGTAGGTAGGACATTTTTGAAGATGGAAGAAAGACGGTGTTACTCATAATTAAAGTGGAACTTAGCCATACATGGGGATAGCTTAGGGTATACCAGAATGTATGGTTATCCTACCAGGGAGTTGAATTCCAGTCATTCTTTACCTATGTAAGTCAGCTTGTCTGTTTAGTAGGGTTCTCCAGCTTCTAAGTGTGAGGTAAAACATGGATATTCTTGTTAGAATGGCAACAAAAACACGAAATCCAAATTTTCTTTTTTTATAGTCTGGCATGAGTGTATGTTTAAAATCATTTACTCCAATTATTAGACTGTTAGTTGAAATATTAAGAGAAAAATCAAAGACTTTCACACTTTATTTCAAATTTCTATTTTCTGTCAGCTGTCTTCTCCCCTTTTCCCCACCATTTCACCTTTTGTATTTGTGTTCAGGATACTTACAAAATAAGAACAGTAGCAGCAATGTCAGTAATTTATTCACTCCTCAAGCAAACATTTCTGAATGCCCTCTGTGTGCTAAGGTATGTGGAAGGTAGGCTCTCCCAGTGATATAAAGATGCTCAGAAGTGGTCACTTCTTTAAAGAAGACAAACTATTTAGAAGGAAAAGATATGTACATAAATAATTATAACCTGAGGCATAATGCAAAAAAGAAATTATAGAATGTGATATGGTAGTTCTGTGGTGGGACAGTGTGAGGAAAGCATTTGAGGGGCAGAAATTCTCATAGGTGAAGGTGTAGAGGAAGGAAAGTACCCAGCTTTCTCTGAGTATTGCTGGGCTGCAGAGTTTGACCCCAAGATGCCTGAAAAAGTAGGGGGGTGACAGAGTATGAAGGACCTTTCCTGCCAGGCAGAGAATTTTAGAGTTAACTCAAGGAGTAGAGTCATACAAGATGATGAATGGGGGACCGACCCAGTGAGAACTCTGTTTGAGAAGGGCTAGTCTGGCAGGAATTGGTGAATGGATGAACGCCAGAGGCTAGGGGACTGAGCACAGGAGACCAAGGAAGAACCTAGAGATAATCTCCTACACAAGGGAGGAAGCATTGGTGATGTGAAGGAGAAAACGTGCCCCAGAGAGTCTAGAAATACAAGCCCCACTACCTGACTGCTTCTGGGTTGCCTTCCATGACAAAGATTTTAATCTGCTATAACTTGAGAAAATGGTGGTGTCATGAATAGATACTTCAGTGAGCCAACTCCGATAGCATACCATCTTATCTTAAATGTTCAAGTAATAAAAATATTTTCACACTTCATCTAGACCAGTTTTCAATTCAATAAATTTCCCACAAGAATGAAACCTATTAAGGTGATTTTTTTAAATGGATGATTTTATTGCCCCAGTGGTAAGTGGTATAAAATTATTTCATATATTTCATTAATAATTCTAAAATGTGACTAACAAGTGGAATAAAAGGGACTGGTGAAATATAAAGCACGAAGTGAATCAAAATAATTCTGAAAATGCTACACTTTCACACTCTATGCACTATTGTCTCTTTTCCCTAATATCTAATGCACATATGGATAATATTATCATCTCTTTATAAATTATGTCTCACACCAAACATATTCTTTCCAGCATTGTTTTTCAAACTCCTTGACACATTTCCCAGAGACCATCAGAGTCAGGGTTGGCTACTTGGGGAGGCTCTCAGTTCTCTGTCCATGGTTGTGTTTCATAAATTTGTGGGATGATCCCTTGGTGAGGAAGTTATAAAGGAAGTACTGGGGTGGATTAGGGAATATGCCAAATTCATATTAAGTATGAGATTCTTATAATAATCGGCAGGAATGAATTTACATGGAGACCATTAAAATTCTATTTCATTTCTTATCTCTCTCCTCATTCTCCTGCATTTTGGACCTTTCTTTGGAAGTGTTGAACTGAAACAAAAATGATGCTTGGATTAGAGAACCCCTGACATAAAAGAAAAATATCTCTATTCACAACAGCCAAGATATGGAAACAACTAAGTGTCTGTCAGTGGATGAATAGATAAAGCAGATGTGGGGTGTGTGTGGTGTGTGTGTGGTGTGTGTGTGTGTGTGTGTGTGTGTGTGTGTGAAAGAAGGAAATCCTGCCATTTGCTACAATAGAGATGGATCTTGAGAGCATTATGCTAAGCGAAAGAAGTCAGAGAAAGATAAATTTGCACACTATCATTTTATGTGGAATCTAAAAAAAGAAAAAACAAGTCAAACTCACAGAAACAGAGGGTCAGAGTCAAAAGATGGTTTCCAGAGACTGGGGATGGGGGTCCAACAAATAGGGAGACATTGCAGAGAGGTATGAACTTAATAAAAAAAGGAACATATACCTATGAGAAAGAGAGAGGATATCTGTTATAACTGCATGGTGGTCCCAGGTTCCTTTCCAATTCCCTTGTACAAAAAGGTCCAAAGGGACTGCATTGCTCAAAAGTTGGTCCATGCAGACAACAACAGGAATCCTCTTTTGTTCATTCACCAAATATGAGCACCCACTATGAAATGGGTGATGTGATCGATGACAAACAGACAGATAAGGTCTCTGCCCTCACAGCCTAGAAAGGAGCCACCAAGTTCTACACACACACATGAATTTTTTCCCTAAGTTTGTTTCACAGTCATGAAGCTGCTTGAAAAATATGACCAAAATCTAGTTAATATTTATCCTCTTGTTATTTTTTTGAATGACCATCTCCTTGATCCATAATTCTCTTTTCTTTAACTATGTATGAGAGAGATTATCTACTCAGATTGTCACAAATATTCTGCACCTATTCATAGGGATCTAGGTCTGGAAAACAAATTTTGCAAAATGACCTTTCTCAGCATAGCACAGGGTTTATTACACTTTGCATAAGAATTGTCAAGAAGAACATAATTAATGTGCTAAATGCTCTTTCCTATTTCTACATAGGAGCCTGGGTTTGGTTTTCAGTTGATATATACACAGTTGATATATACCTGACATACACTTGTCCTTTTCACCCTTCTACTTTTAACACCTCTTCAAGCCAACTTCTAAATTCCTTCTTATTCTGATGACCACATGTTCAGAAGGGGAACTCGATGTACACTTAATTCAGGTTCTTGGGTATTTAGCCTGATCTCAGGAGGAGGAGTAGAAATGGTTTTGAGTGGCATTTCTAGGTGATGAAAACCACCAGACTTCGAAGTGCTACTTAAATTATTTGCTTGTCTTGGCTAACCTGATGTTTTATGCTATCAAAATGTTGGACTTTACTATTAGTCTAATGTTACTTCTCTGACTCTTCTCTAGCGCACCGACTTTTGAGAGTTAATGGTAAATGCTGCAGAAAATTCAGCATCTTCCTTGCACTCCAGCAGGGGCAAACATATCTTTATTAGGGGTTGGATGAAAGGGCTCTATATTTCTTGAAGCCTTTCCCTTTAAATTATTTCTGGTAGAGGCTGGATTTGAGATCTGCCTCTGAGTTGCTAAGGGCTATTTATGATTTATTTCAACCTTTAGCTGGCTCTAGGAAAAAAGTGCACAAAGTTGAAAATAAAGAAGAGAAGACGCTTAATCCTCAGTAGTATTTCAGTGGTATGGGGCACCCTGACTCTTAGGATGGGTACATTATTTAAATTTTATATTTTTATTATTTCTCTCACAAATAAAATTAAAATCCTTTATCATTTTTAATTAGAGAACAAGGCCCATCATTTATAGAAGAGAACACACTTAAAGCTATGAGTCTTTTAATGCAGACTGGTCCTCTGAGACTTTTCTGGAGCACAGTGAGGAAATTTTAAAGCCAGTCAAATAATTTTCCTAGGCAAAGTGGTGATAGGCCATGGTGAGATATGGGTGTCATTAAAATTTCATAGAGGTCCGTAACGCACCAGAGTCACCATAACATTGACATGCTGACTATAATATCTCCAAAGAAGCATTTGCTGCCTATCATGGCTCTGAAGGGAGCTGTTACAGTCTATCAATGCAATAATCTGCATGTTAAAAAGTCCCTAAATATGTATTTACAAGATAGTCAGATCTGTTTTGGTCTATTGGGTCAATAATCCAGGCACTCAAAGTCCCTAAATATGTAGGCACAAGATAGACAGATCAGCTTTGGTTCACTGAGTCCATAGCAAGTAGGTCTTTACAAAGGGGCCTCTACAGTTACACAGTTGGCATTTTAGCAAGTTCAGAAATGCAGTTCTTTGCACTTCCTGTCTTTTAAAGAGTGGGTTTATTATGCTAGTTCCAGTGGATGCCAGAAGCTGTGTTTCCCTTCGCCCTATGGTATTTTGCTTTTTAAAAAGTCAGAAGGAAAATCCCGTTTTTAGCCCAAATCTGTAGCCCAAATCTAATTGCAGCTTGGAGGCAAATGATGGAAACACGGACATTTAGGCAAAACCCTGTGCCCAGGGATGAATGCTGTCCTTCCAGACCATGCCTCAGCCCTTTCTGCCTCACCATCCCCGGGCATCCACTTTGGCTTGCCTGACTATGCCGCTGCAGCCTTTGCTTCCTACGCCCAACACTCCCCCACCACCCCGCCCCCATCCCCCTGCAACTGTCAGATTCATTCTGGCAACCAGAGGAATCTTGCTAGGGTTTCAGCTCTTCTACAGCAACTTTCCATCCTCACGGGGAAAGTGAAAGGTGCCTCAAGATAAGCCCCTCCTCCCTCTGGCTTCTCCTCCTTCCACTCTCCTCCTTGTCCAGGCTGCTAGAGCACTGGCCTCTGCTGTTCCTTAAGCACACCGGGCATGCTTCCGCTTCCGGTCTTTTGTACTTGCCCTTCCCACGTGGCTGCTCTCTTACTTTCCTTAAGTTTCCTATGAGAGAGGCCTTCCCCGACTTCCTTGCATAAGACAGCAAGACCCCGTCCCAACAAACAACACCATGCGTTTTCTGTCTCCACTACCCACGCATTTGCTCTCCGTTAGCCCTGCCCATCCCAGAACAGGCTGTGTCTTTCCCGTTTCCCTGCGGGTTAAGCTGCCCCTGCAGAGGCTCCATCAATCACATACTTAGATAAGAGCCTGGCCTATTTTAAGTGCTCATTAACTACTGAAGGTAGAAACGAATAGGAGCAGATGGAAAGGGAACCTTCCTCAGCTTCTTCGACAGCCTGCTGATGTGTGTTCTCCTCTAGGTTGAGGAGAAATCTTATCTTTTTTTGAGATGAAGTTCTCTCTTTGGCCATTAGGCCTGTTTCCTGTAATATTCTCTAAGAGGCACAGAAGCAGTCCTGGAAGGGGCCCGACCACTGCGTCCTCAGAGCTCTGAGGGAGCTGAGGTCATCTTAGCTGGTCACAGAGGCACTTGACTGGTGTGCGTCTAAGTACAACAGGGCAGGAGACAGGACTGTGATTTCAAAGTTTCCCCACTTAATGTGGCATCCACGATGCTCAGCAATCATCCACAATCATCAGCAATGCTGACAGCCGTGGACTAGATTTTACCATCTAATCTCACACAGCTGTGAGGGATGGTGTGTGCCACTCTGCCTCGTAACCGGGACAGACTGAGGAGTGCTAGGTAGAACCATTATTCTCTCCGAAACCTGGTAAATGATCCTTGGGATACTCCCCCACGCCTCTGCCCCTCTGTTTAACCATGTACAATGCTTTCAAATGCATCCTTTCTCGTGATTGAAGCCTGTCACAGTAATGTCTTCCTTATTTAAATTTCACAGGAACATTCTTATTTCAATCACTCAGAAAGACGCCTTCGGCAAGAGAATCACAGCTGACAGCAAATTAATGACTATGATGCTGTGATTAGTTGAGATTACAGGCTACAGAGGACCTGTCTGAGCATTTACCACTGTCATCATACTGAGGCTGGCATCTATTAGGGATTTATATTGTTCAAAAAAGAGGATGTGCTTCAGCTACAGTAAGCCCTACAAAAAGGTAAGGAAATATGTCTGCATTGGAATATTCAACGATATGTTAATTAATTAACATAATTTTTACTGTTAACCTGCTAGCCTAAGCAAGTTTTTCTTCCATGCCCTCCCTCCGAATACAGATTTATTTTTAATAAAGCTTAAAGGCACAAACTAAATAAAAAGCTGAAGTGAGCTAGGTAATTCCACTCCCTAAGCCCAAAGTATTCATTAGCTGAAAGGAAAACATCATTTAATCTTGAATTATTTGGGTAAGTGACTCAATTTTGTAATTTGTTTTTCATGAGAATACAAAACTTAATGGATATTTCAGTGCATACCAGTCCTTGAATAGATTTATAAAATAAAACTTTTCAATCAACTTAATGGAAAAGGGATAAAAAATCAGTAGGAGCAACAACAACGCTGAAACCATCTACTCAGATGCTAGGTATCATCACACAAATGATTTTGGTAATCCCCAGCAATGACTTTTGCGGGGCAAAGATTTCAAATAAACGTCTATTTGCTTTGGGTGAGCTTCACGGAATCGGCCTTATTTGATTTCACATCCTCCTAAGGGAAGAGATTTCAGGATTTCCAGGTTGTAAAACGGAAAAGAACATTTTGCTGAACTTGTATGACATCATCTAAAGCATTAAAAGGGCAGATAATCATGGGTTCTCTACCTGTTTACCAAAGCTTCTTTACCTTCCCAATCTACTTTATTTCCAAATGTCAGAGTGGTCTGAAACCTTTCAAAGATTTATAGATGGCAGCAGAAGAGGAAATATTAGGATAAATCCTTTAACTTTTGTGAAAGCTTTTAAATAATTAATCGATGGGCTTTTGGAATTATTGTATATCACAGTCTAGGTACTCTACCGTATATGGTGTTAAGGCTAAACAATAAAAGGGCATTAGACCATTCCTCTTTCTAGAAAGTCAGTGAAATTGCTTTTTATGGTATATACTTGAGTCACAAATAAAGAGAATGTTGAATAAGTGAAAGAAAATATACCTAATATAAAACAATTTAGTTTGTCAACTAAAATCAAAATGCCAATGAATGAAAACAGAAGTACAATCTTGATTTTAAATATAATTTTTTTTTCAAACTCTACTTGGAAATTACCTCATTACAGTAAAAAGAAAAAAAAGTGGCTGCCCTAATACTATTTATGAAAATCAACAAAAATGCAAGCAAATTATTTTCAAGCCTATATTATAAAAATGTTTTCTAGTATATCTAAAATACTAGACACAAACAGCCCAAACAAACAATAGGTAAAAGAACTTACCCTCAATATGTAATAGACAAAAATATTTCTCATAGTAATAAGTTAAATTTTTCTTTGTTGTGCAAAACCCCTCGACCATAACTTCATGAAGAAACGTGAAGTGGTGTGAAAACGATCTTACCTCATATTCAAAGTCCTCTGCTCTGTCTGCATCAGCAGGCAAGCTGGAAAGATACTCATTGTCCTCATAAAATTCATGCTCCATCGGATGAAGAGAATGGCAGCTGTGGGGAATGTAGCGAGATGATAGAAATGGCTCAAAAGGGTTGTTTTCAAGATTAAAACTGATTTTAGAATTTCACTTGTTTTCTCTGCTTTGCCATAAGACCTGTAGCAATCCAGGCTTTGAGTGAACTAGAAGCTCGCAAAAAGCAATTGCTTTCTCTCTCCCCTCCATGGGTTCTGTCAGTTTGATTTTCTGAGAGAATACCAAGAGGAAGGGCCCATGGCCAGAACTGCACTCCAAAGAGTCTGATGTGAAGTCTCTTACCGGCCATGGTGCGGGATACTCCCTGGCCTGCTTCCATTCCACCAAATGTGACTTGCTCCATACATGGGTGTGTGGCTTCGGAGACCATAGTCTACCCAAAGAGGGGTTTTTACAATGAAGTACTACCCATTTCCTAATGCACAGCCCCAAACTGTTTTTTGAAATCTGATTTCAAAAGCACCCATTTTTCAGATTGTAAAGCATACTTGCCTTGCCCTCAATCCTTAAGACCTTCTTCCTTGTTCTCCCTCATAACACACATTTTTCCCTCTTTGATAGAGGGCCCATGCACAAATATTAATCAGCATTCATGTTGACACCTCGCTGGAAATTCCTATAAGCCATAGGGTTTCATAATCCCTTCCAAAAATTCAGAGAGGATTAAAGGAAATAAGGGAGACCTGGGGCATCGTACATAAATTTTATTTATCTCGCTTCAGAAAAATGTTGTAAGTCATTTATAGAAATGCTTTAAAATTGCTATATGCTATGATATAGATCCTATACTTTAGACCATGTGAAGGTCAAGTATAGTTTAAAGGCAAAGGACACGAGGGCATCTCTATTTCTAGAAGTTAGTGAAAAAGACTCAGTGCAATTAAGCAAGCTGGTGGCAGGTGCAATCTCCAAGCTCCACCTGGGTGGACATTACTGAAAAACTGGAGTTAGTAGTATAAATCGTTTCCTTATCTCTAGTCCGAAGGTGCACAAGAGACGCATCCTGGGGTCCTCACACCCTCAATATAAACATTCTACCATCTCTTCTCACTGCTATCTATGGCTGTCATCTCCACATAGGGCTAATCGACGTGAACCCTAACAGCAAAAGCAGTACATGGAACATTTTACTTGCTGGTCTAACAGGTAAACTGTCCTTGCTTAAATTTAGACTGGCTCTGAAAACCCATTTGGGCTGGTAAACCATTAAGCTTGCTGCTTTGGAACACTAATGGGTTTCTCTTGTCTTTCAGTTGGTAAGAAGGGAGCTCTGCCACAAGGAACACCTTATTCATTCAATAAACATTTATTGTCTACGAGATGCTAGGCCCTCTCCTGAGGGCTAGAAATCTGTGGGTATACCAAATCCGATCCTTGCCCTGTGCACTGGGTAGAGCAGTAAGGTGGGAATGTCAAATGTGAAATGTGAGACTTCAGGGGAAATATGGAACAGATGGGAGGGGGGATGTCCCTACTGCAGTTCTAGGAAGTTTGCTAGAAGAGATTGCCTTTAAGCTAAGGTCTGCTGGACTTACGGAGAGCGACATAGGATATCTGTTTAGAGAGTGGGTAGTGGGGTCGGACCTCTTAGGCTCAGAAGCCTGGCCCTATCACTTCCTTCCAATATGACCTCGGCCAAATTACTTAACATCTTCCCTCATCTGTGATGGTTATAGTACAATGCACTCCCTCTAAAGACTGTTGTGAGGACTAAGTGGGTTAATAAATGTAGACCACTTGTAATATTACCAAAAACATGCCAAATTAGTTAATAAATATTAGCTGTTATTCGTTCAAGAGAGTGTTTATTGGAAGTCTCCTCTGCGTTAGGTAGCACTTATCAATATTCAGTATTTGTTTGCCTGTGTATTCTTCTCCTCCTCTAGAAGGTAGGTGGTGACTTTATTTTCATTCCCAGTTGCATGCCCAGCATCTACTTCCAGTGCCAGATAAAGGGGGCTATTTGATAAGTAGTGGTTGCTTGGATGGAGTAGGAAGCAAGATAAACAGCGTCCTTGCCCTCCTGGAACTTCAAGTTTCAAGGAGTGGTTTCCAAAACATGACTGTACCTTAAAATTGCCTAGGGAGATTTTGGCAAAAAGATTTGGTGCTTGGGGCTCACTCTAAAAACTCCTTTTTGATTGGTCTTATGTGGGATTCAGGCATTGCGTTGATATGCCTTTTTAAAATTCCCAGATGATTCTAATGCACACCTGTGGACCACTGACACGAACAGAAGCCACTAAAGGGCAGGGAAGTGATCAGATTTGTGTTTTACAGAGTGCAGAATGGATTGTAGTAGGCAATGAAAATGCAGCCTAAAGAGACCATTGTTCTTATAAATCAAACTCTCTCTAATGTTTGAATATTTGCTGCATAGCACACAGAGCAAAATGTATGGGGCAAAACATACTTCCTCATAAAATAAGACTGTACAGGTAAGATTATTTGAATAAAATCTCTTGACCTGCCTTTAAATTAGGTAAAAAATTGGGAAAAGATATTCCTTTAATAGATTCTGATTTCACAGCCCTTATACTTACTCACTGACAGTCAGAATCTTTTGTTGACATCTCCTTATATTGGGTAATTGCTTTCTTTGGAGAATTACACTTTAATTAAATTAATTTCCTAGCTTTTCCTTTAAAGAAGAGAAAAGCAAGAGTGAAAGAGAGAGAGGCGACCCACAGAGGAGACCAGAGTGCCAACACGCCACTTCTGTGTCAGTCTTAATAAGGTTTTTGGCAGCTTTGGTGAGAAAAGCTATTTCCCTGACCGGTGCTCACGAGTAGCATGAGGTTTTTGATGGCTGGAAATATGAAGATGAACTAATCAGAGCCAGAATTCTTCATTGCTCCGCAGCAAGCATGATTCCTAACGTGAAGCAACTGTGTGGGTCAGGGAAAGTCACTCGCAGGGCCAGCTGGGATCTAATTGGATATAGACACAATGGAGACGTTTTCCAAAGAGAACTGAGAGCCTGTCTCTATAATGGTCAGCTTGCTAGTGTGACTGATTCTCTCCAACACCTACTTGGAATGCTGAGTGAAAACAAATAGGGCTTTGGGAAAAATGACAGGAAAAAAAAATACCTGTCTGAGAGCAGGAATGGACAGATGTCTGGCACTGGAGGGGTAGGCGGCCGAAGTTTTGCCAGAGCCATGATGTGCTCAAAGGTGATGTCTGTCTGAGTGCTAGCGTCCATGAGCTGCACTGCTGGGGCCGTTCCATAGGCTGGTTTACTGAGAGGTGTTCGTCTTAGCACCTGGACCACAATGGGCTCCTTGGCATTTCGAAAAGCTTCCACTGCCTCTTCATGGGTGGCCTTTGAGAGATCCTTCCCATTGACCTGTGAAGATATAAGGACACTGCTCATCACAGAGGAAAGAACAGAGAGGCTGTCATCCTAGATTAAGAAAAGGTGGGAGGCTAAGTTTAAACATCCGCTCTCATACGAAGTTTGTAAAGCATTATTTAATTGGACACTGACATTTACTGAACACTTCAGCAATACTCGGAAGTGAAGAAGATTAGGAAAACAATTGCTTCTTGTTTCATTCAGAAGGATACTGTCAGGATCATTAGTAAAGATTAAAAAATTTGAATCACACGTCGGCCTCAGAAAATGTTCACCCAAACCTTCAGATAGGTAGAAATGTTAAGTATATCTTTTTTTAAAAAATGTCCTATCCATCTCTTTGTGGAATTTTCAATATTTAATCAAAGTTTGACTGGCTTGACATCTGATTTTGTGGGTATTGTCCAATTCCTTTCATATTGTTTTTAAATCCAAGACCATGTTATCGTCATAAAATCAAGACCATGTTACCATACATTTTATTGTAAATCTTGGCTGTTCAACGTGTGGTCTGTGGACCAGCAGCATAAGCACAAGCATAAGAGATTACTAGAAATGCAGGATCCCTGACCCAACCCAGGCCTGCTGAGTCCGAGCTGGTGTATTAACAGGATCCCAGCTGATTTATATGCACTTGAAGGGCGCACTGCTCTAAAACATCTCTGAATATACTCTGTTCCTTTGGATCCTTGCCTGTTTTAATTTATACCAATTTACGACTCTCCATAGTAGCCCTGGACATAACAGAGAGAGGGAATGTCTGCCTTTGCTCTCTGTCACTGCTTTCCAGCAGGGACAACTACTGGCATTTGGGAGAGAAAAATCATTCTTTTTGTGAGACTCTCCCATGCCTAATTACCAAGAGCCAGTGCTGTGCTCCAGCCTTTGTGGCACTCCAGACACCCACACAATTTTCTAAACACTCTTTCCAGTGGCAGTACAGACTGCTTTCACATTGCTGTCAGTTTATTTTCCTAAAACCAGTCCTGATGACAGAGTCCATCGTGGAAGTTGTGTTAATAAAGGCCTACAGCATCCCGAAATATCTTCACAGTTCCCACCCTAGATGAATCAATAATGTTGGTTTTTGCAAATAGGAAAAGATACTTGGGGGCACAATACTGTGCTTAAAACCCCTGAAATGATACTCTTTCTAGACAATGAAGCCATCTGCCTGTTGGGGAGGCTCTCATAACAGCCATGTACCAGCAAATCCTTAGGGATCCCTGGGTGACTTAAGAAGAAGCAAAGAAAGTCACTGAGTTGCAGTCAGAGAACAGTGGCTGACATGCAAGTGTGGGGCATTTGGGGGTAAATGATACAATGCCAGGTAGAAATCATCATGTCATGTCGAGACAGGCTTAATGACCTGGAGGACCTAATTTACTCAATGGACTCTGAAAGAGTTAATGTGCCTTCAAAAATTGAGCAATTAAGTTTCCTCACCAGCAAAATATGTCCCAGTACAGTTCTTGGATCACTAGTAAGAAACTTCAGTAGACAATACAAATGGTTACCTACCAGTGTGCATACACTCATGAATCTTTACATTCTCACTCTGATTCTTTTCTCTATGGACTAAAGTTGAACATTATTGCTGCCTTGGTATTGGTACAACCTTGGAATGTCTAGATAACCTTGGGCATGGGGGAGTATGTTAACAAGGGACATCAATGGACATATTCATTCCTTGAGCTATTGGTCTAGGGTACTTTAGGCCGAGGCCACCACTTTCTCTCTTGAGGATGTGTAATCAGCAGATGGTAAGTGAAATCCAAGAATGGAGAAACAAAACCTAAAATCTAGCCTCTCATCTTGGCTGGTATCATTCTTTATGTATCACACTGTGGTCTGTATTTAAGAACTCCAGGGTTGTAGAAGATGATCCAGTAGTAGACAAGATTGCTCTGCCAGAATCTATGGGGTAGGGAGAAACTGCCCTTTGTCTCCAGGCTTCTGCTTTATGGTGTCCCTTCAGTTTAGTGAATATCCAATCCTGCAAAGTCTTACATCCTTCTCACCCTGAAAAGAAATCTTGGTCATAATCTATAAGCCTTACATTTAAAGTAACCCCTAATAGGGGTAGAATGAAGGAAGACAGTGCCCTTTTTGAAGGACTTCAAACAATATCTGAAGGTAAAGAGAAAAACAATTTGTGGCTAGGGTGTCTTCCAGTCACACATTAAATCCTTCTAATGCATAAATTTTGTGTCATTATGTAGTGGACGGACTAATGCCATTATCCTATTTCTTTCTCAAGGTGGCTCAGCGCCTTGCCTACAATGTAGTCTTGGTATTCCTTTGTTTCTTACTTGTTTTTGTGATTTTCAAAGCAAGAGTAATTTTTAAAAAGCGAGTTCCTCACTGATTACTGATTATTTCTGCAAAATCCAGAAACGTATAACAATTTCTGCAGAAACATAAAGATTACCAAAGAGTATTTTAGGCTGTGAAATAATTAGTTCTTATTATAATGTTCAGTATATGCAGACAGTATTAGCGTTCTCACAGCAAGATCAATAGCTATTGATTCTAAGACCCGTACATTCATTCATTTACAATTATAGCATTTATATGTAAATTTCATTTCTTTGCTTTAAGGACCATCAAATACAATCTTACAAAAGGACAGTCAATAAAATCTCAAATATCTTACTTCCCCATTGGGAATGTTCTTTTCTTCCAGTTATCATGCAGCTGACCTCTATTTTCATAAGCTATTTAATATCTCTCAAAGTAAAGAAGTCTATGACCTTTAAAGGCTCTACTGTCCCATGTGATCCCTTAGAAAATGTAAGCACTGATGATACTAAACACTTTTTTTTCACTTCACTTGAAGTTCATCAACATACTGTTAGCCTCCCAAAAGGTCACCATTTTATAAATTACGCCTTTCACAATAACAAAAAAGAATAGCTTAATTGGGGTTCTCTGACAGTTGCTTTGCTCAGTTATCATCAGTTACAGCCAGGAAGAAGAAAATTGGGCGAATATCTGAGGTTTTAATCCATAGAAAAAAGTTTGCAATAAATGAACAAATAAATTAATAGCCAAACCTCATTTTTCCCAAGTGGCCAGACTCTAAACCAACGTGGTATCTGGTATTCATGGTTCCTTATCCTTATCATTATATTTCTTTTCCATCATATTCTCTCTCTCTCCTTCCCTTGCTTCCTCTCCTGCCCATCCCTCCTTCCCTGTCTCAACCTTGCTTTTGTATGAATTGCATACAATTTTTATATGTTTTGTGAAATGAGACAGGAGATGGAGAAGCCCTCTGTTAAAGGTGTCCCACCTAATGTAGGTAGTCATGGGTGCAGACCACAAGTGTTCTGGGTGCCTAGTAAAAGGAGGAAAACAAAAATGCCAGAAGAATAACAGGAAAGCTGATTTTCAAGAGGAAAAACTGCCTAAGAAGAGTTGGGAACAAAACTGATGGGAAGAGAAGTAATTTGAAAATTAAAAGAGGAATATGCATTGCGGAGCTTGAGTTTGAAGTTTTCATGTAGAAGGGTTTCAAAAACACTGGCGATCTGATTAAAGCATGGCATAGAGAAAGAGACTTCTTCATGAAGCTGTTGGTGAAAGGCACAGGTGAGAGGTTAGCGTGTCATAATAAACACGAGACGTCTATGAGATAATTCCCTCTATTACCATAACATCTGGCACGTCGATAAGTGCTCAAAATAGGTTTGGTTCTGCCTCTACCAAGCAACTGGAGGGCAGCAACTAGAATACAACTGAAAAGATGCATGTGATCACTATCTGACCAGGGGCTAGCAATCACACAATGGAATGACTGGACTCCAAAGGTAATTGAACCACCTGATTTGAGATAAATGAGAATCCAGAGCATTATACCTTGAAAGGGTTATCAGAATTGGCCACAACACCAGGGAGGAAAGAAGATGCCCATGATAAAAGTTCCAGGGTAGAAAGATTGTCCTCATAACAACTACATTTGTGACTGGAAGCCAGCGAAAGGAGTAGCTGTAATCATGTCAAACTTGAAGCAGCCAGAAGACATTCGGAGGAACTAGCAAACGGAGGACTGGTGACTAAAGGAGACACTGATCGTGGGAAGCCATCCTCTGGGAAGGCTTCCCTCATACCCCAGCACTTAAGTTGAAAAATATACAGAGATGAAAAAATAAGTGTCTTGTTTCTAATAAGTTATTTTCCATTATATTGATAAGGATAAGGGGATAGGAGAAAAGTAGTGGCTTTTCAGCAACTGATGCAAAAGAAGTGTGAACACATTTGTTGTGGCAGATGGGCTAATTAATCCATAAGCAACTTGTGAATGTTAAGTAAAGAATATAGCTTTTCATATGTAAACCATATCACGCCAATGTTTGATGAGGCTTCTGTCTAACGAATAATCTACCCTTTTGGATAAACTGCAAAATCTGGGCCACTTGTCAGTAACCTCCCCAGAGTGGCTGGTGGCCTCAGCTTGGATATGAGCTGTGCTAGTTTGATTATATCTCCAAATCCAGCCACATGCAAAATTTTCTTGAGTATCAGAAAACAAACAGGCTTTTCTTTTTTTCCTTTTGAAGTGCAAACAAGTGTGTGAATAACCGAGTCACCCTAGCGTGTTGCCATTTCCAGAGTCAGCTGTTTGGGAATGATGAGGGTTTCCAAACCTCTGTTTCCTCTTATGAAAAATCAGGCCTTTTATGCATCTGTGCCTTTCATAGGAAAATACATACAGGACTACTCAACAGAAGAAGCATAGAATACCTAACATTATGTGCAATTTATATAACCCAATTTCAAGTTGAGAAGAAGTATAAAGCCCAGGAATATTGTTTGTTTCTGTTTACAAAATTTTTATTGCTTCCTTTCTTCATTTATTCATCCGGTTGTTAATGGTCAGCTTTACAGAGATGTAGATGACAAGGAAAATTATAATATATTTAACATGTACATTGTGTTGATTTGATAGATGTATATATTGTTAAAGAATTCCAACCATCTAGTTAATTAACACATCCATCATTTCACGTATTGATTAATTAGTATTTTTGGTGAGAACATTTAAGTTCTACTCTCTTTGCAAATTCCAATTATATAATACAGTGTCACCAACTCTAGTCACTGTGGTCTACATTTGGATCCTCAGAGCCAAGCAGTATAATTCTGGTTGGCATACCAGTTTATAAGATCTTCCCCCTTCACAAATAAATGTGGAATTAATTTTGACTAAAGTCTTATGAGAATGCTGATCAAATGCTCCACCTGATAATTAGGGAGGTATTGTAAAAACATGTTCTAGTAACATTTTATAGAAGGAGGAAACAATATTTAAATTACTGCTAAAATGTTGGGTATGGAAGAAATTTAAAATAATCCAAACCCTATAGTCATTAAAGCATTTGTCATATGTAATTGTGCAATCAGTTTTAAGGAATTGAATCATATAATTTTTTCTGAACTTTGGTATGTTTGCTTGTGTGAGGACATCTGTCCTATAAATTAGGCATAGCACAGTATAAAAAATATTTATAGTGAAAAGAACACACAGAATAAGAATTGTCAAAATTATATGAAGAAAACCTAGCAAGAGATTGACTAAAATTAATTTTGACATTTTAAAATGTTACTCATGAACAAAATAATCACCTGTGGGTTTGTGATAATTTAGAAGAATACAAGATATGTTAGATGGCATTATACCAAAAGTCTGTGTAGTACACTCTTCTGCTTTGAAAGTGCTATTACTGGAAAGTCTGTGTAGTACACTGTTTTGCTTTGAAAATGCTATTACTGGATTTTGGGAAGAGAATAAATATGTAATTATCACATCTGATGTAATAAGCAGATTTATTCAAAAAGTGATCCTGGGGCTCCTCTTGGCTTATTGGGACTATAAGGGACCAGTGGCTTCATTTTCCCGGTGTATGGGGGTGTGACAGCTTCCCATGGGCTCCAGCGTCCCCCAGGGCTGGGCAAATGGCTTTCCCAGCCAAATGGAAGTCACTAACTTCTAACCCAGACATTCTGAACCTCTTATGTTCTGTTTCCTTCCTAACAATGCTCCCCAAAGAGGAGAAAGCCACAGTGGGTAGGGATCCTTGCACTGGAATACAGACCTAACGCAAGTCCAGCCGTTTCGGACCCCCGCATGACTCCTGAGCTGCTCACTCCTGAATTGGATGTTTTCCCAATAAAGACTGTTGCCTAACCTATAGAACTCGTGATACTGTGGGATTTGCCCTTGATTAACATTTGTGTGACATGATATGCATTTACAACCTAAGAAACTGACTGTATTAAAAATGCTTATTTATATAATAGTAATGAACAGCAGACCCCCAGTAACCCAAGGAGATATCTAGAAAGCCTGTTGTTACATTTAATTAATTGACTGTGACACTGAGGTCCCTACAGTAGGACAGTATGCTACTTCCTGACCCCTTTCACAGCACACTTTGATGGTGAGGTGCAAGTAGGACTTGGTTCCAGCTTTTCTTATTAAGATATTACAGACCCATTCTTTGTGAATTTATCAGAACTATTCTTGGCCAAACTTATAATTTTGGTTATAGGAAATCCTGGGGAGGCATCACTCATATTGCTTTTCCCCTTGATTATCTTTTCTTTGTTTCATTTTTTGTGTCCCTTTTTCATATTTTCTGTTTCTTTCCTGAGGCTCCCTGCCACATTCTTCTCTTCTGAGCTTTCCCACTTGGAAGTGGTTTTTTATATAAATTGTTCCTGTTATTAAAGAACAGGTCATGATATGTTTTGATTCTTAGTGAAGGAAATAAATTGAAGTCTATACAACATAAGTTTATTGACCGCTTTATAAATACATTTATTTTCCCTCATGTTAATGAAAGAAATGGAGGTATCTGCTGTTTGGTACATGAGCTGGGGGTTCTTGGTCTGTCCATCAGATGCACAGTCTACTCTTCTCTGCCCAGCTCAGGGCTCTGGGACATGGACCACTGTATACGGCATCACTAGGTTCCCTGCTTTATGTATTTTGTTTGGTTCGGTTAATGGTAAGAGAGTTAGTACTCTGTGTCTTTATTCAGGCCCCTCTCCCCTGGCTTTTAGGACACCAAATCTTGCTAGGTTCTGTTCACATCCCTCACCTACTTTCCACTTTCAGGTCTCTGGGCAGTAAGGACTTCTCTTTCTATTGCGATTCCCTAAATTCTTTTTTTTAACTCTGCTCACACCTCCTAGAATTTGCTCCCTTATTGAACTCACTTCCATTAAATCCTTCTAGTGTGCCTTCCAATTCCTTCTGGGACCCTGCCTGATACAACTAGACATAAACTGTCTGATTTAAACAAAAATAAGGCAAAAGCTAAAAGTTAACATCTTTGCAAATTAAGTTCACTATCAAAATTAGTTGCATCAAAAATAGAATTTCTGGTGTCTTAGATTTAGCAGAAGTTGCATTTTTAAGGGAGTACAAAAATACAACTTTCATTGAGATCACATAGCAAATCTAAAGTATTCACATATTTGATGTCCATGCTTATTTCACAGAATCTCCCTCAGTTGGTCTTTGTGTTTCTTGTTCATTACATTCAGGTTTTGTATTTTCTGGCAAGAATATCTAGAAGTGGTATTGTGTCTTCCTCAGTCTATCCCAGCAGGAAGCAAGTAATATGGATTTGTCTGTTGCTGGTGACGTTAACCTTGAGGACTTCTTGAAAGTGAGAGGGTGAGGGGTGGGGGAAGGGAGAGGATGGATCTAAACCAAATGGAATGGAATGTTAAATTTTGAGGAATCTAGATGAATGCTATTTGAGAATTCTTTATACCATTCTTGCAACCTTTTGATAAGCCTGAAATTATGTTGAAATGAATGTTACAAAATCTTGTTGTGTTTGTTATTAGTTAAAAACAGATTCTTATTATCATCACTTAGACTTAAAAATAATTATAAAGAATTGTTGGACACAGAGTTTGTTTCTGGATTTGCATATCTTTAGAGAAATAAATTCCCACTTTAGAGAAATAAATTCCCACTCTGCGCTGAATGTCTTTTTTCCTTGTGTATGTGCGTACACAGACACACACACAGACACACACATCCCTACAGCAAAAAACACAGATTGGTATCACCAACTTTATCATTGTCATAACAATTCATCTACCAAATATCACCTGAAATCCTGTTCTCCTCCAAGCTGAGCTATTTAAAAAGATAGATGGCTGCCTTCTGGCTAATTGTGGGAGCTCTTTCATTACTATAAAAAGACTTTTTATATCTCAAGTGACTCTATAAGCAGTGAATAATGACTTGAAGTCTTTGGAGGAGAGTCCACTGATAAAATGGTAGGATAACAACTACTTACTGACCTTTTACTTCCTAAGATAATACTAAGCTGATGTAGCTGATTATTAATAAACCTATCCATTGAGTTTTGACACATCAGATCCAAGTATGTTCAACTTAATGAGAAATTCTCATGCAGACACGAAATTTTCTGTAATGGGCCTAAGGGTGTAAAGACATAAGGCATATATGTAGGGCAAATACTTTTGAAATGAACTCAAATTATTTCATTGGGAAAAAAAACTTCATTGTGATTAAATGACCCAGATTTTCTTTTAAAAATTACTATAAACAGCATCAGTAAGTGAGGACTTGGAGCAATTCATCTTTTATGTCCACTGAAAAAGAGGAAATGTGCTCTTAGCCCCTGGACAAGAGCTCTTGGTCCCATTTTTTGCTATATGGATATCAAGAGTATAACCTTGGGGCACCTGGGTGGCTCAGTGGGTTAAGCTTCTTCCTTCAGATCAGGTCATGATCTCAGGGTCCTAGGATCGAGCCCCATACTGGGCTCTCTGCTCAGCAGGGAGCCTGCTTCCCCCTCTGTCTCTGCCTGCCTCACTGCCTACTTGTGATCTCTGTCTGTCAAATAAATAAATGAAATCTTTAAAAAAAGAAAAAGAATATAATCTTGTGTCTCAGTAACACTAGCAAGACGCCAAAGAAATGTCCAAAATAACTACCTGTTAAGTGAAAGGAATAATAAACGTGTTCCACATAGTTACTAATAAGGGACTAAGGAGGCAGTGAGTTACTTATAACATGGCATCTGTCAGAAGAACATCAAAGATGCCAACAGCATCTTCACCAGAGTTTTACTGTACCCTATCTATACAAGCAATCCCTATTTAAATGCTTCCATGCAGAAAAACTGTGTTTGACAAGAAACTGACAATTTTGTTCAGTGCCTAAGTTAAAAGTCCAAAAACATGGTTGGCACATGATTGATACTCAATAAACACATGCTAAATTTTCATATATTTCTCAATCAAAATCCATGTTAAAACACATGTGATTGTATTTGTCATTAAAGTTATTCGTGTTTACAAACAAACTGCTTTCCTTTCACTTCCACCCCCATGACGCAGCCCAGTGCCCCATATTATTCCATTTACTTGAATCTATTGTATACATTGAGGGGCGTACAAAGGTGAGCCCTACTCATAAGCCCCACCTATCTGTTAAAAGTTATAGTACCAAAGAACATGATGCAGGGAGCATTCAGAACTGGGGTCTCCACAGTTTTCAGTATTAGCTGTGTCACTCTGAGGAAGTTATTGGAACTCTCTGAGCCTCAGTCTCTTCATCTGGAAGAGGAGATGCTAATACCCCGTGCAGAGTCATGGACTGGATCAAAGAAATATACAGCTAAGGCAGCTGACAGAGTGCTATGATGTTGAGCCATGCTTCCTTCGTTTCCTGCTTCCTTCCTGAGGAAAGCTTGAGTGACGGAGACTCGGTGATTCTCTGGGGATCAAGTTAACACCTGTGCTTAGAGTTCTGGCAGCGACAACAATAATAGTATCAGTTAGCACCGAGTGAGCATTCATAACGCGCCAGGAACTGGGGGAAACACTTGGCTCATGTGTTCTCCATCACACCCAGCAACAGTCAGGTGAGGTAAGGATTTTATCTCCGTTTGAAAGTTGTAGAAGCTGAGGTGTTACGGTCTGAGCGAGGGAAGGCACCTGCCCTTCACAGCCTGTTAGGGAAAAACAACATCTACATCGATGATTTTAAGCCAACTTGTGAAGAGCAAGCACAAAGGTACTAACAGTGTCCTGTGGGGGCACAAAGAGCCGACTGTGCCCAGATGCATAGGGATTTGATACTTGAGTTGGGTCTTTAAAGATGAAGAGTTTTGTAAGTTGCAAAGATGGGAGAAATGAAAAGGAAACTCAGGTAAAGACATGGAAGAGCAAGTCTTCTGGGAACCAAAGAGAAATTTGGTGTGACTACGGGGGATTTGGATAAACGTCTGGCAAAGAGGTGGGAAAGAAGTCTCTGACACAAATCCCACAGTCCTCAATAGGCCATGGTAAAGTTTTTTTTTTTTTTAATTTATTATTTAATTTTTTAATATCTTATTTATTTGAGAGGGAGAGTGAGAGGCAAAAGCAGACTCTCTGCTGAGCAGAGAGCCCCATGTGGGGCTCGATCCCAGAACTCTGAGATTATGACCTCTATCCCAGGACTCTGAGATCATGACCTCCACTCCAGGACTCTGAGATCATGACCTGAGCTGAAGACAGATGCTTAACTGACTGAGCCACCCAGGTACCCTTAAAATATTTGTTTTAAACAACTCCTTTCTTGGAAAAGCAGCATGATCTCATTTAGGTTTTGGGAAGATAATTCTGAAGGCTGTGCTGAGAAATAACAGAATGGAAGTAGGGAAACCATTTAGGAAGTTACTGGGAAAAATGATCAGTGCCTGGATCAAGACAGGGACAGCCTGGATGGTCCAACTAGAAGAGGAAGGACAGGGGTGTAAACTAGCTCTGATCCTTTCAATCATATCTATTCCAATGAGACTTATCAGATTAGCAGATCGACTAGCATAGCCTAGCCTCAGTTTCTATTCCAATTAATTAAATCCGTACCGTAAGGAAATACAAGCCGTAGAAGTTGAATTTTAAGTAGAAGGACATAAAGGCTTTCCAAGTAGATATCACCTATCCCCTACAGACGTTTATTTTCTGTCATTATCTTAGAGCTCAAAAACTACCTCTTCCAATTTTCCCAAACTCTTTCTGACTAGTACCCATCCAGCCAAATGGGTAACTATTTTAGCAAACACAATACACACACACACACACACACACACACACACACTCACAAACTCATACACAAACACCTGTATACTTTCTAGGGTCTTCTACTTGAATCATTTACAACTTTGTGTGGAATATAACCTTAGAAAGATATTTTACCCAAGTGAATACATAGGAATTTTAGAAGATAGGGATTAACACAAGAAAGTAGAACTTGCATGATATATAACCGTCTCTTTCAATATCAGCATCTCTAACTTAGTGCCTGGAACATGAAAGGTGCTTTATACCACTTTGAAAGGACAGGACAAAATCTGAACAAAGCCATCAACCAAGGAGAAGCAGGAGGTTTAAATCATTTTCAACAATCAATTCTGCCATTTGAATTCATTCTGACACTTGTTGAGCTCAGTCAATGACATGAAACTACAGAAAAAAGGCCGAGTCCCCAGGGAAATTTGCAAGTGTCTACATCCGCAAATAAAGCCACCTGAACTTGTGCCCATAACCTTTCTAACACCACGCTTCCAACTTCCTCAAATTTATAGGCTTTGAAAAGAAATATTTTGTTCCATATTAACAACAGAGAAGATTGCTGCCTAAGGCAAAAGATGAAGTAAATGTATTTAAAATAGCAATTGATGCTATTTTATACCAAATAGGTGGAATCGGCACCAGTACTTTCACTGACTGGTGGTTGTCTCCAAGTGCACCTTGAAATGAATAATAAGGACCATAGCAGTAATTAAAATTTGTTAAGCGCTCACTATTTACCACATGCTCTACTCAGCACTATCTGCTACTAGAGGTGGAAAAATACTATCATACTCATCCTATAGATAAAGAAACTAAACCTGAACAGATTAAGCAACTTATTCAAGATCACGCTAAATACTAAGTTTAAAAAAGACCAAGATTTTTCTATAAATTCCTATGAATTATTTTTTAAACATCGATAGGAGTTTTAGCTTAGAAGCTCTAAAAACTGGCAAGAGAACTCGTGGGAAATTTATTCTTCTATAGTCTTTTAGCAAACAGTTCATAAGCTTCAAATTAAGTAGTGAATGAACTGTTGGCATTCATGAGTATGGATAATTGTCTTATATTTTGTCCCTGGACAAGAAAATTCCAGGTGGAATGTGAAAAAATGTTTCTGCAAAATGAATAGGCTAGCAAAGATGCCATCCAACAACCTCCTCAGTTTAAAAAAAAAATCTATAAACAACATGCATAATGATGAATAAGTACTCTTCCTTTTTTTTTTTAAGAAAAGATTTTATTTATTTATTTGACAGAGAGACAGAGATCACAAGTAGGCAGAGTGGCAGACTGAAGGAGAGGGGGATGCAGGCTCCCCACTGAGCAGAGAGCCTGGTGCAGGGCTCCATCCCAGGACCCTGAGACCATGACCCAAGCTGAAGGCTGACACTTAACCACTGAGCCACCCAGGCGCCCCAGCACTACTCCTTTTATAGCCCTTGACACTTAAGACTGATAAAAAAGAATCCTGTTTCTGCTTCTTTTCTGTAAGTGAATCAGGTAAAGCTCAGACAAGGAGGTGACTCAAGACCCTGTCTGGCACTGAACTATTACCTTAAGAAACCATAAGAGACTCTTAACTATAGGGAACAAACTGTGGGTGGTTGTTGTGGGGGATGGGGTCACCGCGTGATGGGCATTAAGGACGAGACTTGTAATACGCCCTGGGTGTTACAGTGATGAACACAGGCGATGAATCACGAAACTCTGCTCTTGAAACTAATACTACACTATGTGTTAACTAACTTGAATTTAAATAAAATCTTGAACAAAAAAAACTAAAAAAAAAAAAAATCTTGAAAGAAAAAAAAAATAAGATTCCCAGTTCAAGGGCCAGCCTTGTTCATGTGTCTTGGGAGATTGTTAATGCCTCACAACTGTTTAGCAGCCTCTGAGGTGTGATGGATGAGGTCTCGAGGGAGGGGGGAGGGGGAGACCACCTGGGTCCCCCCAGGATTTTACCTTACTGGACACAATCACAAGTGATTCAAACAGAAAGCAGTTCTGCAGAATAGCTGCCATGCCACAGGGAGAGTGGGAACCAATTCCAGGCTTTGGGGCTGAGCCATGCATGAAAAATCAACTTCTAGTATTTGGGGACAATTTCTGAAAACTGTTTCACATGGCTCTATGTCTCCTTCTGGAAACAAATCAGAGTAATAGAGTGAATGTAACTCTGCAGATAGAGTCATCAGATTTTTTAAATGTAAATTGCCGCAAACATTTTTCTACACTAATACTGTTGACTTTATTTCCCTTTGTTTAGAAGAGTGGGGGCAGAAGGGCAAATTTTTTTTATAAATTTAGTTCCTTCAAACAATTAACATCTGTATGCTTTTGAAAGAATTTTCAGCAGAGAAAACAATCCTGCAAAGTCCCAGTAAAAGCTCTCCATTGTTCCATGTCTGCACAAATTACCTTGCATCTCCGATGATTTTATGTACATTTAATCACTAAAGATTAATTACATGGCATACGGAAATCAGTGAAACACTGAAGAGATAACTTCAGTTTAAGTGCACATGCAGCTAACTTGTGGCTTTTTAAAACAATTTTAATTAAAAGTACTAGAAGAAGCATCGGGCTGAAAATATTAGGAGCTCTGGGATGGATGAGCTTAGCATAGCTAATTAATTGTATATTTAATCAAAGCAGCCTTTGGCTGTAATTAATAATCTATTTTCCTCTGGTAATAAATATTGTAGTTCTGTAAAACAGAATTTATAATTTCCAGAATGCCATATGCACAGAAGAGTGGGACAGAAAACAAGCATTTCCACACCAGCTTTCAAGCCGAGGTTGATTTTGTTTATTTAGAGAGGATGTTGTCTATATCTCTTTCATTTGTTTTAAATGTCATCTCGCAGTGGTAGCTTACAAATAGCGATCCCAGAGTGACTTGGACATTTCAAAGGGGTAAAGAATAATTCGAAAAGGGTCTCTAGTAGAATGCTAAGTGAAATTTGATTTTTCTTTTGCCACAAAGATCTCATACTTCAGAGGACGTTAGGTAGCTCTATCTTAATATGAATGGTAGGATGGCAAGTCTCAAGTCTCAGCTTTAAACAGTTCCTTCCTTCATTTCCTTTTAAATGGCAGAGAATCAGATTTCTACCACCTGCAACCTGGTAATATGCTCAAATCTCACAGCCAAATTGGAACACCCTCTTCCTTATGATAGTGCCTTATGAGTATCAACACACACACACACTCTCTCTCTCTGCTCCTCAAGATTCCATAGTATATTTTTGTTCTTATGACCCTTGCATTAATTTTTGAATACTCTCTAACAAGAGGTAGTCACCTGTTTTTAACGTGATCTAAGATTTCTTTCTTCTTGTAAGGAAGATTTAAATTTCAAGAGTTTTGCCCATAAAGGAGATATCATAATAAATTAACAGATAACACATTAAATTAACTAAGATAGGGTTTTCCTATTTTTCAAAGATGTTAGGGTATATGAAAATTAACTATCAGCTTGCCATTGCTGTCTTATATTTTTAAGATTTTTATAGTCATATGCAGGAGTTATAGGTTGCCAAATATACAAGTCTTTAACTCAAAAAACATTTTTAAGATCATGGAGAACACGCATTTTTGTATGCATTGGATACAGTCACTTGATGTACTAATCAATTCATAGCATACGTTCCATTTTTCTGGGGGTTATGTGGTCTTCATATGAATATGTATGAGAGAAACATATGCATTAGGTTATTAAAATTATATCAAAGGAAAATATTTTTATTCAGACTATACTGGGCCTTCATAAAAGTCTGGGAACCGGATGAAGAAGAGAAGAAAACACAGAGATAAAAATTTGCCACCATTGATATTGTATGATCAAAAGTAGTTCTTATTAATACCTCATGACATCTTCAGGGCTTAATCAGTGTATAATATAATATGCAATTTCCAATGAGAACAAAAGACAATTTTCAAAAAAATGACAAGATAGTTTTTTCTTGGGGCACTTGGGTGGCTCAGTTGGTTAGCATCTGCCCTCGTTCAGCTCACATGATCTCAGGGTCCTGGGATTGAGCCCCAAGTTGGGCTCCCTGCTCAGTGGGGAGCCTGCTTCTCCTCTCCTCTTGCTCCTGCTCTCTCCTGCTCTCTCCAAGAAAACCTTAAAAAATAAGATAGTTTTTTCTTTTTACAATTGTGACTGGTTAGTAGTTCCTGACATATGCCTTCTCAGTGTCCTCCTAAAATCATCTATGAAGGCACAGGGAAGAAAAGTACACCTGGACCGTGAATGGCAGGGTCTGCAGTTTCTTGCATCAATTCTTACGGAAGTTTTCATTTCCTGCTTGAACCAAACTAACAAGTTAGACAGCTTTCTCTGATGATGTACGTGGTACTAGGATAAAATGGGGATGTGTGCGCGTGTGTGTGTGTGTGCGTGTGCGTGTGTGTCTGAGTGTGTGAGACTGAAAAGTGACCCACTGGTTTCTCAGAAAAGCAAAATGGCTGATGTGCTGCTCACTCAGTAAGGAAATCTCAAGACCCTGGCAGCAGCCATACTCACCCTGAAACATTCTGTGCCACTCACAGTACCAAAGCCCACTCTGCTCTGCCCTTCTGGGACCCTCAGAAGCTTATTCTAATAATTCAGACCTGAGTATGTCCTGTTGGGACTGAGAAGATGGACTCTGAGAGGTGTGATCCCGTTAATAGGTAGGTGGTAGGAATTTCTTGAAATGTGTTGGGGAGATTTGCACAGCAGAAGCTCAAGGTAGAGGATCTTAGAGGTGGGACATTCCTGAAGAAAGGAGAGTCTAGACTCAGGTGAACTTACAAGATGATGTACCTGTGGGGCTGGAACATATAGAATCTAACCAAGGAAAAAAGAAAGTACTATTTTGAGAGTCTGAGTTGTTTAAACAACATATGAAAAGATATTGATTGATGCACTGTTGTAAACGCAAAGGCAGAGTAAAGCATAAGGGGGAAAGTACGAATGTTTCGCCCCAGGTTTGGTTCCAAATTCTACCTCTTAGTGGCCATGTGACTTCAGATTGATCGCTTGACTTCCTGAACATTGATCTCTTCATCTATAAATTGGTGATAATAATGTTCTGAAATAACTCTAAAAGCAACGGGGAAATATAGAAAAGGTAATCAATGTGTGAGATAGAGTAGGAATTCAACTAAAATGTGGAACTTATAATACTTTATTATCTACATGACATTCAGAAAAGGTTCTCTACCCAAAGTTTATCAGTGAGTGATAACTGTGGCGTATTTAGACATGTGGAGAAAGCACACTTGCGAGATTTAGGGATGGAACAAGTTTGAAAAAGTAAATCTATATACAATGAGAGCATTGGATTTGTAGTCAGAGAACTTAAGAAAACCCATTCCAGACCATTTGTTACCAATGTAGACTTGGGAAGTCATGTAAGCTCTGGTTTCTAATTTCTAGTTTCAAATTTCTAGTTTCTAATTTCTAATTTCTAGTTTCAAATACATGTGAAGTCATTACAGATGAGGGGGGTTAGTGCTTGACATCCACAGTCTATTTAGCAATTTATTAATCAATTGCCTCACCAACATTTATCTCACTGCTCACAGGAGATTTAAGTATTACCCACATCTTAAATAAGAGGTAAATATTGGTTTAATTGATTTTTAGCAAGGTCATACAACAAGTGTTAAACCTGGGATTAAAAGCCTTGACTGGCTCTCAGCATTCTTGTTATGCCACCACAAGTCATCTCTCCTTTGTTTTCATCTTGTTGCCTGGATTCATTAACCACCGTATAAGATACAGAAAATGGTTGTCAACTTAAATCCAAATATTATGCTCTTGGTAAAACTACTTATCAAAGAAGGCACTGATGACAAGACGGACTCTATGGTTGAGTCTCAAGTTCTGGTAAGTACTGTTGAGTTAACTAGAAACCAGACTATAGATAGAACTATCGGCTGAACTTGCCCTTTGTGAAATATTCAATTTGGTAATTTTTTAAAAGCTGAGGATTATGGGTAATTGATGTCACTATGAAACATTCACTAATGTCCTAGACTTATCAATGACAGCTTCACAAAGTAAGAGTTCTAGGTCGAAGAGGAAGAACTTCAGTAAAGTATCCAAAATTTATGAAGTCTAAGTATGTCAAAATAAAAATAAAATACTACATTTAGACAGTGGTGAGTTGATTTCCTCTCATTGCTTGAATTAGACACTGTGTGTGTAAACTGTAGAGATTCCAGACAGGGAGGTAAGTTCTGTCCACATCTACTGCTCCCTTACCCCCACAATTACTGCAATACAAGATTCACACAGAGGAGCAGCTGCTAGAACTGATTTCCAAAGGGTCTGGATGCTGAACAGCACGGCATCCTTCAGGCTGGGCTTTCTGAACAGTGGCATGGCCAGCATTTGGGGCTGGACCTCTCTGTCGCGTGGTACCACCTCCCGAGACAATGAAGGTTAGCAGCCTTCCTGGGTTCTATCCACTCAGTGCTAGGAACATCCCCACATACACCACCACCATGTGTGACAACTTAAAATGTCTTCAGACTGCCATACAGATAGAGGGCGAAGTCACGCTCAGTTGAGAACCACCATTTTAGGGTTCATTTCAGGGGCGTTTTTCTTCACTAAGGTTGAAGAATGTGGGTGTCACAGAGACCAGGATGGAAATTTACCTCTGCTTCATGGATTATTTTTATCATTCTAAAATTACATATATAGGCATGTTTTAAGAGGGAAAAAAATGGGGGTGCCTGGGTGGCTCAGTGGGTTAAAGCCTCTGCCTTCGGCTTGGGTCATGGTCCCAGGGTCCTGGGATCGAGCCCCGCATCGGGCTCCCTGCTCGGTGGGGAGCCTGCTTCCCTCTCACTCTCTGCTTGCCTCTCTGCCTACTTGTGATCTCTCTGTCAAATAAATAAATAAAATCTTTTTTAAAAAAAGAAAAAAATGGAATATATCCGAATAAAAGAGCAAATATCCTGGAATATATCCGAATAAAAGAGCAAACAATATTATTTAAAAGGGCTCTAATTACATTGTTGTTGTTGTTGTTTTTGCCAATCAGGAAAAGTTTAGTGTGATTGTTGGGGTTCTTCACTATGGCACTGTCCATGTGGAGACTCAGAAGCTGTCACCTGCCCCTCAGCTATTCTGTGTCGAATTTTTTAAGCTGTCATTAAGTTGGTAAAATCACGTTTTGTTGGGGATGGCCATATGACATGGATCCCTAGATGCCAGACCACCTGCTGTGTAGTTATACTAATAAATATCGTGCTTGAATATTTTTTTCTGTATAGATCTTATTTTCTATTTTTTTACTTAATTTAGAATTTCTTCCCAATTTACTTAAGTTTTCCGTATTGCCCTCAAGTAGGGAGGCCTGCATTGGGTTATAATAGGCACCATAATAAATAATAGCCTAGCCACTGTTGGTGTGAATTTTTAAAAATTGTTTGAAATTCCACACTTTCTTTCTTGAAATGCTCTGCTCCATACTGATTGCCTGAACACCTCACTGCATTGCTGAGCCGGGGCAGGATTTAGAACGTTACACAAAGAAATGCAGAAGCGATGGCAGAATATACTTTTGCGGGACTAAAAGGCTGTGAAACCTCACCAGATTAACAATAATACTTTGTAACATTTGTTTTGGAAATAGTCCTTAACTACTTGAAGCTTTTGTCATGACTGCATATGGTTATTTTGGATGCTGATAGAAAGAAATGTAGCAGACTCATTTCTTATTCATTCACTCTATGTAATCTATTTCTTTTTACGTTTCAAAAAGATACATACATATGTATTTTCTAAAAGGCTATAAAAGTCAATTACTATGTTTATCCAACAAGGAACTGCTTTCTCAACTTGAGAACTCCCATATGAGAAAAGGCTCACCTCTTAGCGAGTAGGTATTCTCCATCCTGCTTCATCAGGTGCTGAACATGATACAGTAAATAAAGGCTGATGAGACGGGATGAAACCTGTGCTTTGTCTACACCAGTTGCTCACACTGAGATTTTACTTGCTAGATACCAGGGCTAAAGATTACTTCTCCTGATTGTCAAGAGATAAGCTTTATGAATTACATTAGAGGCTTGGTACAACCTTGTACATATGTATTTTGTATAATTAGCTACTTTTTGGAAACCAGCACATTTTTAGAGTTCACAACATTGGACATTTTAATACATATGATTGAGGCTCCCCTGCTTGTGCTATTTCAAGTTCTAGGTCTCTTTAGACTGGTTTACAGTAGAAGAGAAGGCAAATGATGTAATTAAAACTCAAAGCTAATGATTATAATTTAAAATATAATTAGATGTTGAGTCCTGTCTAGTATGTAATGTTATGCTCCCGCCAAAGCACTGGGAATACTAATTAAAAGAAAAAAAATAGAAAATAATTTTCCTGAGTCTGAGATCAGTTTCCTCTTCCCTCTTTTCCCTTAAATTTTCATTTGTGAATTAAAGAGAGAGAGAAAGAGAACGGGAGAGAAAGTACTGAGTACCAGGTATGTGCCAACTGTTTTAGGCACTGAGGTAATATAAATGAGTTAGTCAGACAAATCCCTGACCTCATGGAGTTTACATTTTAATGAGGCAAACAGGCAATAAGTATAATAAATTCCTCATCTACTGGTTAAGTGGTACAGAAAGATATTAAGTGTTATGGAGCACACAGAGCAGCATGAGGAGGACCGAGAATGGGGGAGGGGAACTGTAATTTTTCTTTTTGTGGTCCATGTAGGTCTCAATGAGAAGGTGCCAGACATTTGTGCAGAGATTTAATTAAGAGATAAAGAATGCTAATATATCTTTCTGGAGGAACCCAGGGAGAGAAATAGCCACTGCAAAGGCTCACCAGTGAAGTGTTCTTTTTACTTGTGGACAGCATGGGGGAGAAGGGACCTGAGGAGTGAGTAGGGGTGGAGGCGTGATGAACAAACGCACAGTAATTGGACACATACTAGGCTACTGAATGGACTGGGCTTTGACCCGGAGTTGTCTTTTCCAGGAAGCTTTCCCCACCTCTTTTACTTTGGTTTCTTTTCCCTATTTTTATTCTCCACTTTCTCATCTTGGTAGGTCGGCCTCCTTTCTCTATCATCCATATAATCCCAGCTGTTGCCTTTTCATGCTATGACCATTCTCTTGCAATCTCTAGAGAGAGCCCCCCAAATAATAAGGCCTTATTTACTGAGTTCTTACTCTGTGCCAAGCATGATGCATCAGATACAGTCTTGCTTAATTCAATGTTTGCGATAACTCTCTTAGAGTGGGCATTATTACTACATCTATTTTCCCGATGAGAAAAGAGATAAAGGTTACATATTTCAGTTTATGTTGCATAATAAAGATTCATAAGCAATGAGATTTGAGCTTCACATGGGTTAACTCCAAATCTAAGATATATATCCAACAGATTAAATTTTTCCTGATTTTTCTATACCTAACTTAATTCAAAAAGTATTTCAAACAGTAAAGTTAATAGAATAGGAATCTTATCAAAATTATTTACCAGTATTAGAATGGGTCTTGGAAGTCACTCTGTCTAACTTCCTCTGAGTACCTGAATCTCCTTTATAGCATCATCCATGCCAAGTGGTCATCTAGGCTGAACATGAACACTTCCAGCAATAAAGAGTTGAAATAATGTGTTTCTTTTTTAATAGCACTTGTTAAAACATAGGTCCATGATATTCCATTATTCTGCCTTACATAAAACTGGAAACAATGGGCTGTGACCTTCTACATAATATTAAAAGCTGATTTTCTCTTCTCTCTTCTAAATGGTATTTTGTTTTAGTTTATCTCATCAAGTGTTACATTTTAAAAATATTTTAATAGCAAGCTCTTACATATATTTCTTGTTAAGTTTTATTTTTGAGATTAAGTTGTAGCAAAGGCAGATACAGGAATTGTTAAACTACCTTGCCTTTAATTCTATTTCAAAGCAAACATAGGAATAACTTGGGAAACAGGTGGCAGTAAGAATAGTAACACTTCTAGTAAGTCCTGGCGTGCCAGGAATTTCCTGATGTGCCATTTCCGTACCGGAATTACTCCACAGGGTCAGTCAGTCTTTAGCATCTAGTCATCTTGGGACAAGTATGTGGTACACGCTGTCTGATTTGGCTTACACCAAATACAGGATAATTCAGTTTTGACTGCCCAGAGATGGGCTTCTTCCTGTTTCCTCAATAGCTTCCTCTGTCATGGTACCCGAAACTCCTCCCTTCTCCTGTCCCTACCCCTACCTTCATTTAAAAAAAAACAAAAAACAAAAAACACATATCTTGTCTGGGAGTAGAAACATATTAACATCCACTGCACTTTACTACAGATGAGTTAATCAGGTCAAGTAGTGTCAATGCTAATATGCTGAGAAATGTGCATCTGGGATAAGTACATTTTTCCACGAGGAGGTTGGGCTTGGGGAGAAGGGGTCAGTTTTGAGGCATGAGATATGTGCTGAGGGAGTCAGACTTGAGGAGCATGGTAGGGACCAGGCTTGGATACCCAGAGGGAGGTTACAGTCTGAAAGAGCACAACAAGTCATTAGTGGACTGGGGTGTAGGCACACTTAATCTACCACATTCTTTTCTCTGGTGTTTATTATCTTGTGATGATTTCAGGGTAAAATGCCAGTGTGCCCTCAAAGAATATTTGGAGCAGAAACTTCACCTTAGAGTTAAGGAAACAGAATCATAGGGGTTGGAGTGGTCCAAAGTCATATAGTCAAACTTGTAGCAAACTTGGGCAATAGAAATTTACCTGATCTTCAGACTCCTTGGTTTGGTCAGGGTAATAGTAAGTGAGATGACAATATGGAAAATAATAATTCTAATAGCTCACACTTATTTAGCACCTACTATTCATCAAGTGTTAAGTTCTTCTTGTAGGCAGTCACCATGTAATCAGTAAAAAAGTTCCTTGTGGTAGGATGATCCTTCTAGCATACTTTTTGAGTGGGTGAGAAACAGATGCAGCAATTTTAAGTCATTTATCTTAAGCCACAGAGCTAGTTCACAATGAATTAGGACTTGAATCAAAACTCTGAATTACTGTACTAAAATGAAGAAAGGCTCTGAGGTTGATAATATCGAGTTACTTGGTTGTGGTGGAGGAAGCCAGCAAACGTAAATGACCTCTTCAACCCTGCAGTTTTCATTAAGGTAGGTTCATGGTCAAAAATTCACACGGATTTGCTCTGATCTCTTAGGATTATTTGAGTATTTCCAAATATCTCTTCTTATTTTCACATTATAGTAGGGCAAGAAAAACTACTAATGAGGAATAATGCTCCTCCAGTTTTGCTATATGACACTCATAAGTCCTCTGTGTCATACAGATCCTTATTCTCTTTCTTTAAAAAATAAGTTAAACTTTTTTGATGGGTCCAACAGAAAGAGCAGGATCTTACACAGAAATTCTTAAGTGCTTTTCATCTGTTTATATACTTTAAAAGGTATTTTTTCCAGAGTGGGAGAGAGAATATAATTTAACAAAATTAAAAAATGAGCATGTGGAAGGTCCTTTGAAAAAAAATGAGCCCCCAAAATTTACACAAAAAGGATCTATGTTCTAATGGCCCATAAAGAGGGGTTTATTTGGATAAATACAAAGTGTGTGCTACTGGGCTCTGACTTAAGCCACAAAGAATTCCTACTTGAATCAGTTGTTTATTTTTTTGCTTTTGAGAGGGCATATCAGGGCAAAGATGAGATGTTTTAATAAGCTGCCCAAGAACCTTTAAGAGAGAGGAAAAAGATTAGCAGTTAGATGCCTGACATAATGTAGGGATCCTGACAAGAACCATTAATTGTCACTGTGTTGTTACCATTTGAACTCATATATTCGATTTAGTCTGAGTCCCTGCAAGATCTGGGAGGATCATTAAAGGAAGCTTGAGGCTAAGCACAGATAATAGTAGTATTTTAATATTCTTGATGCTTTTACAAAAGAACAGCATGTCATATATCAAAATTCTACACATTTCTCTGAAGCTCTCTAGATGGGGGGGGCAGGGAGGAATCTCAGCTGCCCTCTCTTTTCTCCTCCCCAACTGCTTCAAAAAAAGAAAGAAAGAAAGAAAGAAAGAAAGAAAGAAAGAAAGAAAGGAAGGAAAAGAAAAAAGAAAAAGAAAGGTGTTTGGGATGCTGCTCTTTTCTAGAAGTCCTAAGGCACCATAAGAATCCAAAGAAATCTCAAAAGAGACATATTATTTTTCATTCTTTTTGAGATACCTCTCTTTGAAGTCTCATGTAAGCTTATTGAGAGAATGAAAATAAATCGCTACTTTTTGGATAAAACCTTAAAAAACAAAAGTTAAAAATAAAGAAAAATCATAAACCTTGCTTATAGAGGACATCTATCTGTAGTTTGTCAAAGAGGAAAAATATAAAGTGTTAGAATAGTTAAAAGCTCAGCCAAACTACAGGCTATTCTTCAGATTCTACATAAATTATATCTCCTGAAAAATTCTATTTCATGACTGCTTCTCAAAGATATATATAGATCTATATATATATATATATATATATATAGATCAATGACACACAGGAAGGAAAACTAGATGTGATAAGACCAATCTGCCAGACTCAAGTAAGGAATTAAATGCTGAGCTAATGAATTGGAGTTGGTTGTGTAGGCAATATGGTTTTGAGCAAAGAAGCTTAAGTTGCTTCATGCTTAAAATTAATTTGGTAGTACTCTATAGGCTATGTTGGAAAGAAGAGAATCTGAAGGTTCCAGAAATATAGATCTATATATATCTTTGAGAAGCAGTCATGAAATAGAATTTTTCTATTTATATTCTATATATAGAATATTATAGAATTCTTATATATATTTTATATATAAATATATATATTCTTACATATTCTATATATAGAACATTATATATTTTATATATATATTTCTATGGTCAAATATATATATATATTTAATGTCAAGATAAAGTTTCTCAAGGAGTTATTTTTATGTTTATATAAATAGAAATAATTGCATAATTATGGGGAGTTTTAAAAACTCTCCAACATTCAACAGAGTTGATCCTCACCTAAACTCTGATGGACGCCACAATTTCCCCACTCCCTGCTAGGCAGCCTCACTGTCAGAAAGCTAGCCCAACTGCACTGTCCCTTGTTCCCCCCCTTACTACATACCAGATGTAGACCCCCTCTTATTCTGGTTACGTTTTTTCCTTCTTTACCTACCACTAAAATTTTCTGCTTTGAGAATCAGCTGAGGTGCGATGGGAAACGCCCTGACCTTGGCCTTCTAAGATGGACTTACATATCTCATCTCTCCTACTTGATTTTGATAACTCTAAGCCCTATGAGCCTCAGTTTCTTTAGCTGTTAATGGAAAATACTACCAATCTCACAGGATTGCTCAGAGAAAGAATTATCTCAACATATGGGGAAACAGCTAGTATGGATCCTGGCACTGTAAATACTTCATGATTATTACTTGACTCTGAATCTTACCTGGTGACAGATGCTATTGGTTGCCAACTCAGAACCATTCCCGTCTTCCTTTTTGTAGAATCCAGCTTTCATAATAGACTAACTACTTCAGATGCTTCTTTTCTAGCTTCCTTAATAGCTAGAGACTGGCATATAATCCTACACTGGACTAAAGTACTCCTGGGGGGAAACTACAGTAATACTTCTGAGTTTTTCATCTTTCTTTTTATTTTATTTTATTTAATTTTATTTTATTTATTTGAGAGAGAGAAAGAGACAGAGTGAGAGAGAGCATGACAGGGGAGAAGGTCAGAGGGAGATGAAGACATCCCCCCCCCGGGCTGGAAGTCCCGATGTAGGACTCGATCACGAGACTCCAGGATCATGACCTGAGCTGAAGGCAGTGGCTTAACGAACTGAGCCACTCACGTGTCCTGGGTTTTCAAATCTTGGTAAAAGAGAGAGATGTCAAGGAAAAACACCTTCTCCGTCATTCTATCTTAGGTTTGGCTATATGAAGATGTGATGCTCGGTGCTATGGCAGCCATTGGTGATAATGAAGAGAAGGTTAATATAAAGACAGGGAAGCTAACCTAAGACCCACACGTCATTGATTCATGATCTAGGCTGGGAAAAGCTATTCCTAACATGTTTTGATGTGATCAAAATGATCTAGAACTCCTTTATTTAATCAATCTTTGGTGGGATATTTGGTTACTTGTGGTCAAAAAAGCATAAAAAGTGATAAGACTGAGACACCCTCTACAGATAAAAAGTATTATTCTAATCAATTCATTCTTCTTCACCTGGTAAATTGATCTTTATAACCTGCAAACATCTAGAAAATGCCCAATCTAAGTAGGGCAATGTAATAGATACTAGGGAGGCAAACAGGTCTAAAATATAATTTTTGTCCTGGGGTGCCTCTTAATTTACTTGGAGAGAAAGGGTATACACATGAAAAAGATAAAAAAAATGTAATGTAGCATATTCTCTCTTTTTTAAAGATTTTATTTATTTATTTGACAGACAGAGATCACAAGTAGATGGAGAGGCAGGCAAAGAGAGAGAGGAGGAAGCAGGCTCCCTGCTGAGCAGAGAGGCCGATGCAGGGCTTGATCCCAGAACCCTGAGATCATGACCTGAGCCGAAGGCAAAGGCTTTAACCCACTGAACCACCCAGGTGCCCTGTAATGTAGCATATTCTAAATACTCAGTTAGTAGTGTAAACAATCAGTGCTACAGGAATTTAAAAAAACTCAGGATTGGGTGCCTGGGTGACTCAATTGGTTGGACAACTGCCTTCAGCTCAGGTCATGATCCTGGAGTCCCGGGATTGAGTCCCACCTCGGGCTCCCTGCTCAGCAGGAAGTCTGCTTCTCCTGCTGACCTCTCTCCTTTCATGCTCTCTCTCTCTCTCTTTCAAATAAATAAAATAAAAAATCTTAAAAAAAAACAACTCAGGATTATTGATGATCAGGGTGAACTTTATGGGTTTGAGCTTATGGGTTGTTTTTAAGGAGGGTTTAAAGAGAATGTTTTTAAAGGAAAATAAAGGAAAGACTAGGAAAGACAGCTGATCAATGACACACAGGAAGGAAAACTAGATGTGATAAGACCAATCTGCCAGACTCAAGTAAGGAATTAAATGCTGAGCTAATGAATTGGAGTTGGTTGTGTAGGCAATATGGTTTTGAGCAAAGAAGCTTAAGTTGCTTCATGCTTAAAATTAATTTGGTAGTACTCTATAGGCTATGTTGGAAAGAAGAGAATCTGAAGGTTCCAGAAATAAGCTGCTGAGCTGAGTGTCTACATATGGGTAGTTGGAGTGAATGAGAAAAGAGAGGTCAAGGAAGTGCTCCTCCTTTGATGGATGACACTGGTAGAAACAAAGATTATGACTTACTTCACCAGGGACCACAGCCATGGTGGAAATAGGAGACCCTGTTCAAAGTTGTGGACTAGATCTGTTTTGGGGTACATGTGCTTTTACCACCATATATGTCTTCACATGCAGCTCATCTTCATTTACACAGAGGAGGACAAAATGAAAATAATTTTGAAATATGACCTACTAGAAAAATCTACACCTGTAACTTAAGATTTCATTTTGGTTTTTACATTCTTTTGGCCTGACATGAGAATTCTCAGTCTAGCAAACAAAATGATTTAGTCATGTTTTGAAAGCTCTTTTATCTTCTCCATTCTATTCCTTATTGAAATTTTATCTGTTCCCTGTTCTACAAAATACCAGCATTTCCAACCTAGAGCTCTCTTTGAGTTGAACAGTGTCCCTTTCTACTTTTCATATTCTATCTTGCTCTATGTTGACTATCTGGAAAGAATATCTTCTAGGGAAGAAGTTAAGAAATTATAATAATATTTACATGGAGGTTTCCTTTTTGGGAATGGGGCCTGACACTGGGAAACAACTAAATAACAATGTTGTTTTTGTTAATCTGTTTTTGTTTATTACCTTCACTAAAGCTATGTTATGTAGAGGTGCAAAGGTATTGGAAATCTTCACACAGAGCATCCAGGATATGAAATGAAACTATCTTATGAAAAACTTTATACCTTTGTAGCTTGATGTTTGACATTCAATTAGATTACTCTCAAAAAGACCCAAATCTCAGCAAGATCTGTTACTCCACTAAAAATAATAAGTTCTGAGCATAATTGGTAGACATAGAACAAAGGGGCAGGAGTAAACTTTGTCCAAGAATTCCAAATATTAATTCCAACTTAGCTTGACTGTCTATAATATCCCAGTCATCTGGTGAATTAGTAGTCAGCTAATGTCAGAGCCATGTCTTGTGAACAGGATCAAAACTAGAATGGCATTGATGAACTAGTCTCACCTCAGAAGGACACCAAGGCCACTGAGGCAATAAATAGGCCAGCTGCTCTCTCAACAGGTGGATGCTAAAAGAGATGGCTATTATGACTGAGGGAGGAATTGCTGACATATCCAAGATCATGCCCTTGAACTTCCAATTGTAATAGTAACTTTAGAGAAGAAAAATCCTTTGCTAATATATCATGAGCATGTAACCTACAGACTTAAAACATGCAAAAAATGACACGGTCACAAGAGAAGAACTATCCTGGTTCATGGAAATTACAGTATGCCATTTGATTTAGTTTTAGAAAGTTATGGATCAGTGATGTTCATTCATGTTTAATAGGAAAGTTAGAGTGGATAGAATAGTCAGGGGGCTCCAATGAGTGGTTTTAAGGATGGAAAATGTGTCTTAATGTGTGCAATGTTAATTCCCCCATTCCTTACATTTTTTGGATTCTCATTTCCTTTGATATAAAATTGTTATTGAAATTTTCAACAAAGGGCCATGTCTAGATTTATGTTTCTATAAAGAGATCCACACAAATATGTGCTCTGGAATTTCTTTTGCCGAGCCTTCCTGGCATCTAACCGCCTTTCCAGGGAGGAAAGGCTTTTCTCTGTGTACAGCTGAAACTCATGTGTAGGTTTTGGACAGATGATGATGTCAATGATGATGATTCCCACGCAACTTAGAGACGGGTGACATCAATTTAAACTATTTCTTCTTGCTCGCTCTTCAGTGAAAATGGTGAGCAGCTGGTTAAACTCTTTCATAAAATAATCCCATGCACATGAGAAGTTACTCAATCATTCTCTCAGCCCTAGTAGAATTTTGAAGTAATAATGGAAGCAAGTAAAAATGGATAGATATATTATCATAATCACTATCATAACTATAGTCCTTGATCTATTAGACTGTGAAAGAAATGAAGAAATACTGTGTCATCTACTTTAGTTTTCTGACAAATCAATTCTGCCCCGGTCTCAAGAGGAAGTCAGGCTTTCCTTCTGTGCATCAATTGAAAACATATACCCACACCCACGTCAGGATATGATCACATTCTTTTTATCTGCCAGTGTCCCCAACTGTATCTCAATAACATGCCATTGGTAAAAGTCATTCTTTCTTATTCTGAAATCTTCACGTCAACTGAATGTTGAAGATTTGAATGAGTTCTACAACAGAAACAAAACTGTTTTGTTTTTCTTCACAACTGCTTGCTTTTATTTTGGGAAGCAAGGTCAGGATTCCTTTGGTCCTTATTTTCTTAACTCATTAGAAAGTAAAAACACTATCATTTTCCCTTAGAATTCTGACTTGGAACATCTCTACTACCTGTGAAGCCTTGGCATTGGATATGTGTTTCCGAGGCAATGTGGTATGAAAACGTTCATCAAGCTTTAGCATGGCTCCATCAGTGTCGCCAGGTGAGCTCTCTGGATATGAGGAATGGTGGTGTGTGTGTGTGTGTGTGTGTATAAGGGACCAAACTCCTTGTGATTACATAACATTTTAGCTTTTCTGACACAGTTGTTACTGGGCACTCGGTGTCATCACAGTTGTATTTGTTCCTTCGTAATAAGAGGACTCTAAGACTGGAGAACATGAAGGAAAGTTTGTGTCTTGTCAGACGTTAGGGTTTGTCTTGGCTCCATGTAAATTATCAACACATGAGTAAGTTTTAGAACATATTAACATGTAAGAAGAACAGCCTCTGGTCTTGAAGTAACTTTTCTACTAAACTTTTCTTGAAGTAAACTTTTCTACTGAGCCACCTGGGTGGCTCAGTGGGTTAAGCCTCTGCCTTCAGCTCAGGTCATGATCTCAGGGTCCTGGGATCGAGCCCCACATCGGGCTCCCTGCCCAGCAGGGAGCCTGCTTTCCCCCTCTCTCTGCCTGCCTCTCTGCCTACTTGTGATCCCTCTCTCTGTCAAATAAATAAATATATTTAAAAAAATAAATAAATGTGCATTCTTTTGTACAGAATTACTGTGAAAACCAGCTTTCCAAGTAACAGCATAATTCAAATAAACCAGCATACTCGCACTTTCATTAACGTGGTTCATGGTGTAATGTCCTTCAAGGTACCTCCAGGAAGAAATATGTTACTTGGAGGCACAGAGCCAGTGGTCAGGAAAAAAAACTAGAGCAGCCAGGTTTGTCCTCTTACTTACAGTCATGTAGGTTAATTTACTCACTGATAAGCAAGAGAATAAAGTGATGAAGTAAATTTAATCTCATTCTCACAATGGATGAACAACACGTCACAAAGCCAAAGGTTTAAGGAAAAACTGTGTCTTACCTGAAAAACCCAAGAGAATTTTTAAGATAAGCATTTCCCAGGCAAAACCATTACCACCTATACGGTAAAAGCCCCTGGGGGCTTTTCATATGATGTCACATTTACCTCCAATAGTTTTATTTGGCTGTTTTATGCAGAGTTGGGGTATTTGCCAAATAACCAGCATTTACATTTACGTGCATATTCAACATCATACTGATTCTGAACCTATACAAAATAAGCTTACATGTATGTGGTTCTGTAGCACAAGTGACCAATTGCTAATGCCCCAAACCTTTTAAGCAATAGTAATAAACTTTTTGGAATTAAGCTCCAAAATGTATGCCGCAATCCTTCCCTAACCAAGACCAGTGTCATTACTTTTTACCATACTTTTTAGCTATTCTTAACAGCCACGTGCCAACATCTCTTCTAGACAATTTCACCTTCAATACTGCTGAGAATCTGCCCACTAATGACCATAATGAAACATGCTTTGTGTGAGAGCCTGTTCATTTATTTTCATTCCCGTGAGTGCCTTCAGAGACCAGAGTTGCAATCACGGCTACTTACTATTTAATTCCCAGCCAAATTTATGGTCAAATTGAAAAATGGAGGCAGGCAGCCTGATGCAGGATGCTTTTGTCTGAAGTGTCCTCATGGAATCATTATACTTGCATTAATCTTTAATCTGCAATTAAACAATCAGTTCTATGTAAAAGATAGCTACAAACAGATCTCCTGCATGTGTCCTAGACAATATATCTTAATGGGAGCTGTGGGGGAAGGGTGAGAATAAGGTGCAATTAGGACTAAATTCGTCACAGATCCTGGTTCCGTAGGAGGTTATTTATGGAGCTGAAAGTTCCTCATGAAAAATAATTTCTGCATATTCAGCCGTTCGCCAAATACCCTCCCTATCTTGCAAAACTGGGGAACTGCAGAATAACAAAAACACAAATGCAAGTGTGAGGGCCAGGGAAAGAATCTTGGCCAGAGTGATACACGTCTTGGCAGAAATTGCAATCTGCCTTGCATCTTCAGCTTCCCAATTAAGAGGCCTGCTTTCCAGCTTCCACAGATGCTTAATTGGAAATTGAGGCCGCCAGGCAGGCATGGGCACCATGATCATTAACAGGTAGTTTGAGGACATTAGGTGTTCAGACTTGTCAATTTTCCTTCACTATCAGAGCTGTCAACAAGGTGCCACCTTCCCCTAAGAGTGAAACACCTGGATAAGAGGCACTTTTTACAAAGGAAGCCAACAAAGCTCTCCGAGTAGACCAAAGGCTTCAACTGTTCCTGGGAGAGGAGCAGTCTGAAGGTGATGGAGCACAGCCCTTCCTGCCTGGCAAAAACAAACATTAGAAGAGGACTGAATGGGTGAAACATTGTAGGTACACAGGTCCTTGGAGTGGTCCCTTCATTCAGTTTGTATAAGGGGGAACACTTAAAAACCAGTTCACTCTAGGTCTCAACCAACAACTTACAATTAGATACAAAACTCCTAATTTTAATTTTTTTTTTTTAAAGACTTTATTTATTGACTCATGAGAGACAGAGAGGGAGAGAGAGGCAGAGGCAGAGGAAGACTCAGGACTTGATCCCAGGACCCCGGGATCATGACCTGAGCCAAAGGAAGAGGCTTAACAGATTGAGCCACTCAGGCACCCTCCTAATTTTAATTTTCAATTATGATTCTACTCCTGGTGTGTTAAGCTGGTTCTTTAGCAATGCGTATATACTATGAAAATGAATCATTTCAGTTAATTTTGCAGAGATCAACACCTATTACAAATTCGGAGTCAACCTAGTAAAGAGAAACAAATAGGTATAGTTATTATGTTATAACAATAACCTCTGGAGGGACTTTGTTTTCCAACCACATTTCTATAGGTATTTTTCCTCTCAATATCTTGCTTCTTTCTTTATGCAAAATGTCAGTACAATCACAATAATCAACATATAAGGGGCACTACAAGACTGGTTTCAAGGCACTTTGGGGTCTCAAAAGGCTGTCAACCCTTAATGGCATTCAGTCATGTTCTGTGTGTGTACAGGTGTGTGGTGGAGGTGGGGTTTGGAGGCACTGGGGAGAATCTTTATAAGCTTCAGACACAGTTTCCTCAAGGAGCTGAAATTCTCTGTGCACGAAAGGATAGCTTAAAATACCAAGTGGCACATATCAAATGAATGGTGCAGACAACATTTACCCCTGGAGGCCAAAACAGGAAAATAGAGGGAGAAAAGAGCAAAAGGAATATGATAGAAAAGGCCCTGTATGAATTCTGTTCAAGACTCAGGAATTCCAGGATTCTAACATATCTCAAACAGGATAAGTAAAGAGGAGGAATCATACTTCTCATGATATTATGTGTGAAATAAATAAATAAAATTTGAACTGCGTCAATCTGCTTTTCAGAGTGGTTCAGGAGATCACAGGGTCAAGACACATTGGTATTTATAATCAAGGCTTAAGGGTCACTTTCCATGCACGAATATTCTTTTGAGAGTTTCCTACAATACCATTTGGAGCTGTAAAGAATTTGTTTCTCCACACCACTTACAGCCTCACAATCAAGTACTCTAGATAAACATAATTAAAGACATGAAAGTAATAGGTATGTATCGATTCCAACTACTAAACCATTAAGAGAATTCTAAGGTAATATTTTATAAAACGTCTAGTCATTTATTTTACTCTACAATATCATAGATTGTGAGTTTTAGATTCTATTAGGAAAACACGGAGCTGAGACCACAATCTCCAGAAGAAAGAAATCAGGCATTTGGGCCTCATTTCTCTGCTCTTTTCTTTAAAGACTCAAGGCTGCAGCTATCATTATTATTTGTATAATTCTTATGCATTCTATCATATTTATTGAGCATCTACTATGTTATCAGGTCCAGTGCTAGGCATTGATGAATCTAAGGGATAAGAATCTAGAAATCACTTCTAGGAAGGAAAAACAGACCTACAAACACCTTACTGAATGCAGTATAAGAACATTAAATATAAAATGAATGCTTGGGGTATCTATGTCTTGTGGTTCACTGGATATTTCTACTTTCACTTTCCAGCCTGGGCATAAGATCTGATACAAAATGCTTCTTGCAATTTTTTCCTATTTCAGATAGTTGCATCATAATTACAGCTAGTCAGGCAGACATCTTTAGAATCATATTTCACTCCTTCACACTCATCTTTCGTATCCAATTAGTTCTCACAACTGCTTTTTTCTTCATAATATTTCTCATATTTTTTTCTTTTTGTCTTCCTCAATATTGTCCTAACCTATGCCTTAAATAATGCAATTAAAATTATAGATGTAATCTTCCACCTGACCTCCCACTTTAGTGTTCAATAATAGGTACATGCTACTTTGGTTATGTAATTATCCTTCTTACAACCTTTGGTGTCCCTTTACCCCTTGGTTTTACAACTTTTAGCAGAACAGGTAACAACACAGACACTGAAGCAAGGCTTCCTGAATTGGAATCCTAGCTCCACCATTTATAAACTGTGAGATTTTGAACGAGTTAGGTAACCCCTAGGTACTTCATTTAATTCTAACAGAAGATGAAAACAATAATAATAATACAATGACTTGCCTCACTGGTTTGTTGTGCGGTTTCAATGAGTTAATTTTTGTTACGGACTCAGATCTAAACCTGTTACATAGCAAATATTTTAAAAGTGATTAACAGAAGATACTTTGAAAATTTAGCTTTTGATAAGATCCTTACCCTCTCTGGATCTCAAGTTGTTATCTATATAATTGATAATTCATTTCTTTGATTTGCTACGTTGAAGAAGTCCTCTGTCAAATATGTAGCACATGGCAGGTGTTCAAAATGTGGCGACCGGGAGCGGTTGGGACTTGCCCTCAGCCCAACACTGAAGACTTGACACAAACTGTTTTAAGCCACTTTCTCTTCTATCTCTAACTATGTAAGATCATTGCGCCAGGTGGATATCTGTTATCCCCTCTGCAGGCCATGGAGCCCTCTGTGCTGTTCTTTTTACTCCACTTTTTCTATAGCCTGAATATCCTTGCTTTTCCATTCATCCCAATTCTGCCTACCAGCTGTTCAAAATTGCATTCAAAGCTTACCCAAGTCAGTGAAGTTTTCTCTAAATATTCTGATTCTCAGAAACCCTTGCTCTTTCAGATTACAACACTAACCATTTTGGTCTCTTTGAAAGACTTTATTATATAATATTTATAACCTGACTACTTGGTAGGATAAATCCTATGACGGCATCTACATGGGTACTGGGGACAGCTCCAGTGAATACAGGAGACAGAGACAAAGGTCAGATGCTGGAGGAGGCACCCAGGTTGGTGACTGGGGCAAGTCACCAGTGCCCGACCAGGAGTGGGTAAGTGCATGACTGCAGTGGTTAGTGGCAGCATCAGCCTGCATTAGGGTGAAAGACTCAGAGTGTGTGTGGGCAGCTTCTGTGGGGCCTATAAGCAGATGCTACCAAAATAAGGCAGGCACAATATTCTTTAGGGGGACAGTGAAGTTACAAGGTCCTTTCTGAAATGGTGGGAGCTTTTTCCTGTCCTTGTGCCTCTCCTGGTTTTCTAGGGAGAGTTTCCTAGGCTGGGTAGCTGGACATGATTTCATTCTGTATGGTCTCCTGAGTGCTATCATTTCCATTTACAGGTAAGTATGTCTTGTTCTCACATTCATATTGTATGCCTCGTGACTAGAACCACATATTACTACCTTTGAATCTTTTCATTTCTTCATCAATATTTCTGACCCACCATTTAATAAATACTTGGGGTAATCGGCCATGGTGGAATCACGTGGAATTGCCAATATGTTTCCATTTTGACCCATGAAAATGACAACTTCATATGGTTAAACTGAACGTTCTTCTAGGAGTATCTAGGATGCTTAAAAAAAAAAACAACATTATTTCAGTTAACTTATAAGACTGGTTGAAATAACACAACTTTCCCCTGCCTCCCTCAAGGATTAACTGTTCCAAGAGTCTTCTAAAACAAACAAACAAAAAAAAACATTTTTTCTTCAAATTAAGAGAAACAATGGCTATCATTTCTGTCTTTTATATGTAGTAAAGGGATACATACACATTCCATGTGATTATTAGTTGCTCAATAGTACTATGCTTACTTAGCTACACTGCAACAATTATTATGTAAAAATACCTTAAAATCACTATTTAACTTATTCTGAGTAGAGACACAGCTTTAGTGTGGCTCAGAGCAAGGCCGCTGGTGTTTAACTTCCTGGGTTCAAGTTCTACTCCACCAGTTAGCAGTGTGAAGACTATGGCTAAGTTATTTAACATTCCCATTCCTCGGTTTCCTCCCTGTTACAATGGAAAGTTATGTTACTACCATCTCATGTGTCTGCTGGGAAGACCAAATGAATTCATATGCTTAAAATTCTTAGAGGGATACCTGGAATTTTGTAAATATTCAATAAATGCTAGCCAATATTATCTTAACATAAATCAGGGTAAAGAGAGAGAGAGAGGGAGAGAGAGGGGATGATCCTGTAATACTTCTTTTTAAAATAACATGATACTTTATGTGGAAAACCCAAAAGTCTTCCCTCCCAAATTACTAGAACTCATACAGTAATGTGGCAGGACACAAACAATGCACAGAAATCTGTTGCTTTCTTATACACTAACAATGAAACTGTAGAAAGACAAATTAGAGATTCAATTCCATTTATAATAGCACCAAAAACCATAAGATAACTTGGAGTACACATAACCAAAGAGGTAAAGGATCTAAACTATAGGAAATACAAAATACTCATGAAAGAAATTGAAGAAGATACAAAAAGATGGAAAAACATTCCATGCTCATGGACCAGAAGAATAAACATAATTAAAGTGACTATGCATCCCAGAGCAATCTATACTTTCAATGTCATCCCAATCAAAATACCAATGGCATTTTTCAAATTGCTCGAACAAACAATCCTAAAATTTGTATGGAACCAGAAAAGATCCCGAATCACCAAGGAAATGTTGAAAAAGAAAAACAAATCTGGGGGCATTATGTTGCCTGATTTCAAGCTCTATTATAAAGCTATGATCATCAAGACAGTATGGTACTGGCACAAAACAGACACAGAGGCCAATGGAACAGAATAGAGTGCCCAGATATGCACCCTCAACTCTATGGTCAACTAATCTTCGGCAAAGCAGGAAAAAAAAATATCCAGTGGAAGAAAGACAGTCTCTTCAATAAATGGTGCTGGGAAAACTGGACAGCTATACAGAAGGATGAAACCGGACCATTCCTCTTACACCATACACAAAGATAAAATATAAACGCATGAAAGACCTCAGTGTGAGATAGGAATCTGTTTAAAATCATAGAGGAGAACATAGACAGGAACCTCTCTGACATTGGTTACAGCAACTTCTCTCAAGATACATCTCCAAAGGCAAAGGAAACAAAAGCGAAAATGAACTTTTAGGACTTCATCAAGATAAAAGACTTCTGCACAACAAAGGAAATGGTCAACAAAACAAAGAGGCAACCTACAGAATGGGAGAAGATATTTGTAAATGCCACTACAGACAAAGGGCTTATATCTAAGATCTATAAAGAACTTCTCAAACAACACCCAAAAAGAGATAATCAAGTCAAAAAATGGGCAGAAGACATGAGCAGACACTTCTCCAAAGAAGAAATACAAATTACTAACAGCACATGAAAAAGTGTTCATCATCATTAGCCATCAGGGAAATTGCAAATCAAAAGCACATTGAGATACCACCGTACACCAGTTAGAATGGCAAAAATCAACAAGGCAAGAAACAAAAATGTTGGAGAAGTTGTGAAGAAAGGGGAATCCTCTTACACTGTTGGTGGGAATGCAAGCTGGAACAGCTACTTTGGAAAACAGCGAGGGTTTTAGAAGGGAGGGGTGGTGGAATGATGGGTGAGCCTGATGATGGATATTAAGGAAGGCACATATTACATGGAACACTGGATGTTATATGCAAACAATGAATCCTAGAACATATACATCAAAAACTAATGTACTGTATGGTGACTAACATAACACAATAAAAAAATAAATAATAACCCTCCTAAAATAAAAATAAAATAATTTTGAAGAAAGTGAATTACTTTTTCATGTTGCTGAGGAGGTGAATGGTGCCTGGCAAAATAATATCTATCCATGAAAGTCTACCTGTCATCTTTTTTTTTTTTTAAAGATTTTATTTGACAGAGAGAGATCACAAGTAGGCACAGAGAGAGAGAGAGAGAGTAAAGAGAGAGAGAGAGGAGGAAGCAGGCCCCCTGCCAAGCAGAGAGCCTGATCCAGGACTCGATCCCAGAACTCTGAGATCATGACCTGAGCTGAAGGCAGAGGCTTAACCCATTGAGCCACCCAGGCGCCCTACCTGTCATCTTTTGTCACAGTTGATCAACAAACAGCATTGTGGGATACAAAATATTTCAAATAGAATTGGGTCTTTTTAATAAGTACTACAGAATCATAGTTATTAAATGGATGTACTTCTTATTCCTTGAACTTGTTGATGATATCATCTGTCACTTATCAATTATACTGCAGTTTAGCAGAAACATAATTACGCTCAAAGGGATTGTAAGTACTAAAATGTATTCTTAAAAAAGCAAAATGGACTTCTATAAAGAAATTTTTATAAAAGCAGCACATTCTATTTTAAATGAAATATATTCTTGGCATGTTTTTATCAATGATTTATGTTTATAATCATCACCCTATAATAATCACAATAATGACTACTATTACGATGATACAGTTCATCATAAGAGCTAAAACAATTTCAACCTGCATTCATTAATCCATACAACTATCTCTGAGTTTCTGTATAAAAATCATCAGACTCATCAGCAGCCGCATCATCAAAAGGCTTATTTAAATTGATCAAATATTTATTAAATAAATACCTTCTATCTAGAAGGCAATGATTCAAGAAACAAAGCAATAGAGAAATCCTCCCCTCTGCTAAAGTAAAGAAAAAACCCTTTCTGAAAGCTAAATTCAGCTACCTTTATATATTTTCAGATGTGGCAACAGAAATAATTCATTTTAGAAAGTAACTGAGTTTCACCTTTCTCCTTGAATCACCTGTTAGGTGTGACAATAAATGGCTAAACCAAATAAATATATTTAAATAACATTAGCAAGCGAAGAAAAAAGTTTCAAAAAATTACTCCTGTTCTTTGGTCATGTGCATATTTTAATAACATCTGAGTTGTCTCGTGCAGGCTGCCACGTGGGTGCATTTTGTCGGTAAGAGAGTTTTTTTGTCACCACAGCTCTGCACAGGCAGCTTTCTTCTCGGAGGGGGTCACTGCAAACCACCACCACTCCTGGAAACAATACTCAGAGCCCATGATTAATTCAACCAGGAGGGTTGCTAAGAGCTAGATGACTTTATTCTATGTACATAGTCTTATCTATTTGTGCATTTCCCCTCCATTTCTAGGTTGTTTATTACCTGTAGCTAAGATGTCTAGTTCTCCACTGTCAAGTCTCCCTCTCTCCCGGTGTGGGATTGTGGCTGGGGTGTTGTTAAGCCAGAGACAACACACTTCCTGACTCCTCCACTTTGGCCAACTGTGGTCATGTGGCTTGTTATCACCAACACAGTAAGAGCAGAAGAGATCTCTATCCTTTCTGGTCAGGACTTCTAAGAAGAGGGCTGGATTTTTTTTTTATTCTCTTATTTTTCCTTTTCTGCAGGCTGGAAGCTAAGACTACTGAAGCTGCTGGGGGCTGACAGAGACACACGATGGAAGGAGCCTGGGTCCCTCAATCACATGGAGGAAGGTCTCCTGCCAGTAAGAGACTATCCAATCCTAGGTTTTTTTTTTTTTTTTCCTTCCATGAGGAGCATCTTTATCAAAGTAATTTGGACATTTCATATCACCGTTATCACCAGTTGGTTAAGAATGAGAGTGATTTATTTAATTATGGAATTTAGTGAAAGATTATATGTAGAGATCTCAATTGCAGCCAAAAATCTAGAAGGAATTTGGAAAATTCCTGGCAGATTCATTAAAAAACTCAGTAGAGACCCAGAGATAAATTTGGAAGGACCTTGAAAATAAATGTCAGAAACTCCTTGTGCCCAGTGACAAGGCCTGCTACAGGGAAGAATCTATTAGATTTAACTCTGAGCTGAAACACTCTTATTTTACAGAGCAGTTTAGGAAGCCTTCATCTGATTTTCTAGTCTGTGGCACACAAGAATTAGCAGACATGCTCACAGCAGCAAGAGACAGATCTGGACTGATTAATGCAAAACAAAAAGGGAAAAAAATTCAAATTTAGGCAGAAATACTACAAAAATTATGACAGAGTCTACTTAGCAGGGGTAACACAACAATACAAATCACTGTTAAACTCAACTACTTATGTTTTCACTGATAGGCAAATTAGAATATAGAAAATCCTTTGTGCACATCCAAAATGAGATACACATAAACTAAGCCACTATAGCAAGAAGATAAGTTGCTATTCTTTGATTTTATACTTTTGTTAATATCAAGTCATCTAGCTCTTTCACCAATTAAGGTAGATCTTTTATAATTCTTCAACTGTTCTCAGCATACTTTTTTTTTTTTTTTCCAAAAACCTTTAATCTGTATCTGGTAATTCAGGCAAAATGATGTTGCTAAAATATTTAGAAGGAAAGTCAGTTTACTACACACTGCCCCCAGTAGTTCTCCGAAGAGAACTACTTCTTCACCGAGTATCCCCTTGTGATAGTCAGGAAAACTAGTACCACAGTGTCCTTAAGGGAAGGACAGCTGTGACTCAGCCCCAGGTCTAAAAATCAAAGGCAAAAAACAAAAGGGAGCAAAAGGAGATATACTAGGTTGTTTGTGATAGAATGGATCCTGATTATTTCTAATTAGCCACAGTAGATTAAGGAAAGAGATTATGGAATACAGTTAGTTTGTATGTTATGCATTTATGCAAAGGTTGTTTTATAATAAGGGTATGTTAACATTTGTGGGGAGAAAAGACCCAGAAAGTTTAAAAATGTTAATCACAGTTCCTATACCACAAAAGGAAGAAACAAGATAATAATTTATTTAGGAAAGTGTGGCTATTACTTAAGAATAATGTATTCGTAGTAGATAAATAGGAACAAGCAAAGAAAGTACACTTTTAGCAAAGGAAATAGACATTTGAGTCTTTCTGGTGGTTTCCCTTATAGTTGAAGTTCAGTTAAGAACACCTGTCTTTGGGCGCCAGGGTGGCTCAGTCTGTTAAGTATCTGCCTCTGGCTCACATCATGATCAATCCTGAGATCAAGTTACATGTCGAGTTCCCTGCTCAGTGGGGAGCCTGTTTCTCTCTCTGACCCTGCCCCTTCTCCCCACTCGTGCTTGCACTCTCTCTCTCTCTCTCAAATTAATAAATAATCTTTAAAAACAAAACAAAACAAAAGGAATACCTGTCTTTGGTGCTAAGTTAGTTCATATTCAACTCAATGTTTTTGGCCTAGTATACAGAAGGCAACAATACTTTGGAGCCTTCTAAAGGGAATACTGTCCCTTATTTCTATGGGTGAAAAAGAGTTTCCTTGTAATGCACATATAAGTCCATGGAAGATTTTCCCCAGTATTTTCTGATCCAATCACTGTATCCAAGGAAAAGTTATGTAAGTTGGGGAGGTCCTTCTAAATATTCACTGCCTTGTTTTTAGATTTCACATTTCTGGGTATCAGCTGCATATTCTCTGAAATTGTTCCTTTCTGCTTTGTGCTCTCCCAGTACTTTGCCCCTACTTCAATGACAGCATCACTCATGTTAGGTTGTAACTATTTGTATGCTCCTCCATTAGAGGAGGGATGTCATCTTGATTCTTCCATCAGTTAAATACATGGCACTTGGTAGGTGCTCACATGTATTTGCTGACTGAATGTTAAACACCAAAATTCACAGAAGGTGTACACTACTTAAGTCTTTTGAAAGGGAAGAGAAGCTTTCAGTCAGAATAGTAATCAATTCACCAACAAAAAAGGGAACACATTGTGAATTAGGAATGACTTGTGGAAGAAGTGATTTCTCACTTTTATATATTATATTTCTGCTTCTACTTGGCCAGAAAGTGCTGAGCTCCCTGGGGCTTTCTGCATTGATGACTTAGGAGCTACCAGCTATCACCAGGCAGTAGATCAAAACGAGGGGTGAAGCTGTAGCTCGTGGTTGGCTCAGGGTCACAGTTTTATATTTCTGGTTTGTGGTAAGGTAAGAGTGGATAAGTCAACTTGCAAACCACTTCTGTGTTCTGGGCAAATGGCTAAAACCACATCATAGTGATAAGTAAATCCAACTGCTTCCTCTGAAAGAGTTTAGAACCCCCAATTTCCCTCACATCCAACCTCGTACATGCAAAAAATCCTCCTTTCATTTTGTCCTATTGGGTAGCACAGGAATAAAGTGAGGAGAAACAGAATTTCAGTAGCACGGAGGCAAATAGTCCAACTATGAATCGTCCCTTAACATCTTTATATAATGAACACATGGGATATTAATTTCAACTCTAATGGTTTTGGAAAGAAGATATTATTATTATAAATATTTCCTTCAAACCCAGAAAAACTCCTTTGATTTTGAGTCCAACAGCATTAAAAAAAATTCCTTCCTGGGTCAATATTTTCCACACTATTACAGTGTAATAAATTAAAACTTCCCACCCACCAAACTCTCACCTTGTCTACGACTGCCCTTATAGATCATTGAAGGATACAAATAATATTTGTGGTTAGGTATGCCACTCTCCCGTCAGGAGCAAAGCTATTTTTCGCTGTAATGCAAATGACTGCATTCATCAAATGAGCTTTGTTAGTTATTCATTGTGTTCCTTATCATGCCTTTCCCAAAGCCCAGGGATTCTGCTGCCTGCACAGAGGTGCGTCAACAGAAGCATCAGCCACTGTCAAAGGCATCCTTATCAGGAGAGGCAGGGTGCACTGGGAATGACCTGCCAAGTCGCGGCATCATCTTGTCTTCCTACTCCTTTGTGCGTAGTGGGATTCTTTGTCCTTATTCTTCGATTTGCTTTTAGAAGCATGGTTCCTGGTGTGAGACCCACAAACACATCTGGAAAAACACACTGGAAATATAAAGGATTTGTGAAAACACTGGGCTCTTTTCTTCTTGTATGAAATGGATTACTTTGTCCGGCCTTCCCACATGGATAAGCTCAGTTGTTTCCTCTCGCTCTCCATTTTTTTTTTTAAAGCACAAACATAATTATTTAAAGATGCCATGAGACTCAGAGTAGCCTTGTAGGAGTGGAGCGAAGGAAAGCCCAAAAGGGATATTGACAAGTTGAGAAAGGGTCATCTAACGTCTCCAACAGAGGGAGGCACAGGGGGCTCTTTTTCATTACATCTAACACAGCTTAACTGAGTTCAACATAGCCTTCCCTATCCTCTAGGGGAAGGTTTTCTTTTTGGACAGGCACTAGAGATTAATCCATCTGTAATTTCTCCTGCTTTTCTAACTGTCAGGGGATTTGTGTTGGAGATAATGGCGGTATTAATGCCTAACCTAGGTGTAGAAATTGCCTTAATATAACAGGGATCATGAGGAGCACACCAATAATTGCCCCTGAGTGATAGCCCTTAAAGTAAATGGTAATATAGGAGGGCCCACATCCAGCGGTCTTTAATGAAGTTTGGGGCTTTTCTGATGAGATTCTCAACACAATAGGCAGAGAATCAAGGCTGCCTCATGAGTTTTAACCTCTAGCCTGGATTTAATATGGCCTTATTAAAGATCCTGGCCAGGTTCATTCTGGCATGAAATGTAATAAAACAAGGCACAAAATGTGATGTAATTAAAGCAGTTTGGATAGTATTATCAGATACTTAATAATTAAGGATTTTATCAGACAGTCATGCTGGACAATGAAAAAAACAATACACTGATAATGAACTGATAATGGCATTGAAACCAAGGCTATTTTAAAAAGAACACTAAAAGGAGTCATGCATGTATTTAGTGAAAACAGTGAGGAATCGTAACTTAAGCTATATTTAAGTATCACTGGGCGAGATCCTAAAAATAAAAAGTTAAGAAGAAATTGAAGTTGTCTTATATAAATATTTTTCATATCCTTCTCTTCTTCATCACCAATTCCACAGTGAACCGGAGACAGGAAGAGAAACTAGTTAGCACTATAATTGCCTAGACATAGAGCAAGACTATGGCAATGGGATGAAGACAGGGGAATAACAGGGGTTATGTTAAGAGGAATACTGCTCAAATACAAAAAGATAATGATGTTATTATTATATTAATCTGACCGTAAGCAAATGAGCAAGCACATTTTTTCTTTTTAAATGTAGCTTTCCATTTCTAATTTTGTCCATTTACTATCTCTTCCTAGCTTTTCTTTGCCTACCCAAGTTTTCAGAAATATGCACATTTTTGTAAATGTCCTAGTTTAAAAAAAGATTTTTAGAAGAAAGAAAAATAACTTACAAGATGCATAGTAAGTTGCCAGTGAAATCTCTATGGCTGTTTACTGATGTTTTTAGATGTCATAATTTAAACATATCATTTCTTCTACACTGACCCAGTACATGGTCCTTCCTCCCCCCACAACATAGAGAACAAATGATGTAAGCAGATACTTAAAGGTCGCTCTCATGCTTTTAGAAAGAAGTATAACTTGAGAATAAGACTGTTGTCTACCCACACTCACTCACATCTTAGCAGATAAAAAGTAAGACACCGTAACATTCATTCATTCATTTAACAATAAAATGGAATCCAAATGGTCCTAAACAGGCTACAGTCATACATATCTTGATTATTAAATGTTGTCTTTACTCTTTGTAAGCGTGATGAATGAATTCATCAGATGAATGAATTTAAGAGAAAAATATATAGGTTAGTACTTGGTTGTTTTTACTTACAAATTCTTATATGTAAACCCTATTAATTCAGAAGAAGAAAAGTAATAGTATATACTGAAAAAAGCTATAGAAAAAAACCCATGACAACGATGATTCCAGAATGCATATTAATTATGCATATAATATTCTAAGTATTCTGATCCCATATCTAGCGGTGCCTCCCCAGCCATTGTTGAATGAGTGACTCCACCTGAGATGGTGAATAGGCACAGGGGGCTCTTCTGCTGACTTGCATTTGAGTTGTTCTATCTACAGAACTGACCAACATATGAGAGCCACATTCTATTTTTTTTCTGGAAGCTAGTGCAGTGAAAGCCCAGAACCGGGCTAATTCTCTTGGCATTCCCCTGGATTTCTGCAGAGAGCCAGTTGCATCATCCATTGAACCGTGTTTTGCTCCTCTCTTCATTCCAGACTATGCTGGCATACGAGCACTTGACTATTCTAGTTGAACATGGCTGGTGCTATGGAGTGTGGAGGACAAAGAAAGCACTTCTGGAAGTAATTGAATTCTATTCCCTTGGCGTCCTTGGAGATGCAAATCCAACCTTCAAAATAGATTCACTGTGGAAGTCATGAGAGATCTGGCTGTCCTCTGTGCCCCAGAGCTGGGGTGCCCTCTCTAGGATAGCAGAGCTCCCAGAATCCCCCTTGTGTTTGGCCAGATTGGAGCCTCCTTTTGGATGAAAATGGCTAATCTCTATCTTACTGATGTAAGATCTTTAAATACTGGAAGGAATGTATATTATCCTCCGATTTATCAGAGACTGTGTCTAAATCCAGGTGCTTTCTGAAGATCAGTTCAATCAGAATAGGAAACAAAACCTTGTTTAATGCCAAACGAGAGTGGGTAACCTACCATTTCTGTTTAAAATCAAATATATAACCTTGCACCCTACTATCTGACTTACAAAGGGAGCCACATGTTGGAGACAAATGTGATGATCACCATATAATATTCTCATGCTACAGTTCTATAATCTACGGTGTATATTGTGCCCTCCAAGGTGCTGTGTGTTCTCATTGGTTGACTTAAGGATTGTGTGGTTTATATCCATAATGAATAAGACATTGTACTAGATATTGTGGAAAAGAGAAAAATCCAAGACAGGGCTCCTTTCAAAGAGATTATAACATAAGAGCCCCCTCCCAACTGAGTAACTGTAATATAAGTCAGAGTATGAAAAACTTCATTAGAAGTTATAAATTATTCTATAATAAATAAATAATAAACTATTCTAATAATAAACTATTATTAGAACTTCATGATACTATACATTATAGTAGTGTGGACTCTGAGAAAGAGTAGTTGAGGAACTCAGCAAAGGCTTCAGGGCTGGGGAGGCATACTGCAGGTTGAAAAAAAAAATGTTTTCAGCAGAGACCATGGAATGGGCAACATGCAAAATAAAATCTGAAGGCAGTTGCCCAGCCAGGCATTTGTATAATTGAGGGAATTGGGTAAAATGGGTGAAGGAGAAGGTGGGTTTGATCAAAACACTGATCAAAAAAAGCACTTAAAGCACTTAAAGCACTTGCTAATCATAACTGTTTTTGCAATTTTACAGACAAGAGGTATCTAGTAAAGATTTTTGAGCATGGAGTGATCAAATTAGCTATTCTTTAGGAATATGTATTTGGCAGTAGGGTGGCAAGGAATCACGGGCCATGCCTATTAACTAGAAGTGATCTCAGAGTACATGACCCCATCCTGGCTGCGAGGTAACTGGGATGTGCTCAGGATATGGCAGTAACCGGACCCCAGCCCTTCTACACTCAGTCAATTGCTCTTGCTAATATCACTGTTGAATTATTGTAATTCTTGTCTTTCCTTATAACACTATTCTCTTTAAAAGATAACAGAATTACTAACACATAATTGTGTTCATCAATTTTTTATAGCATAGTCTATCTATTGCAAAAAATTTCATTGATTCTTTTTTGCCTGATTTGGCAAAGTTTGATAATATTTCTGCCTTTGGCAGAAATATCCTCACAGAGTGGCTAGGAAAAATTGGAATCTAGGCAGAGGTCACTATGCATATCCTTAAATATAGTCTAGAAATTCTTCTGAAGGAATGACTAAGTGATGACCAATTTTTTACCTGGGTAGTTTCATTTGTTTTACTCAGGTAGAGAGATTAGCAGCATCTTGTGACTAATGATCAATGACTTCTAAACCATGTCAATACCTTTTTAGAGTTAAAGCATAATGAAAACTTAATGAAGTCTTCCTGGTACATTAACTTGCTATGAGAAATATACATAAGAAATGCAAGCTCAGCAGTTGAGAGTCTCCATGTGAGTTTTATAGGTATTCCTGACTTAACAATTTAGTTCCACAAACACTGAATATCTATTTTGTTAAAAGCCCTGTATTAAGCAACTCTGTGGGATAGAAAAATGATCTATGAAGTGGATATTTCCCTCAAGGACCTTTTGGTATAGAAGTTAATTTACTTGTATTTAATCCTGAATGGATTTGAAAATCAAATTTAGAAACCTACCTTAACTGCTGGTTAGCAGAAAAGATGTACATGGCATAGGTATATGAGACTGAAAGCAATCAGCGCTACCATCAAAGGCTAACCCTTGGAAGCACAGTGTGAGGTTAATGTTGAATGTGAACATGAATGACATTTTACTGAACAGCTACTACATGCAAAGCACTCTTCTATGTGATTTGGGGTGGGGTGGGCAAGTGAAGCAAATATCAAAGAGACAGGTACTGCTCTAGAGGACAAAGATGACATGTACTCAATGAAAATACAGAGGACCTGCTCAAAGTCCAATAATAGAGGCCCAGACAATATTATGGATTTTTGGAGGAGAATCCATTTATTCTATTTAAGGTTCTGAGAGGACAGTATGAAGCAGGCGGCATTTAAATTGGGTCTTGAAGGTGAGACAGGGTTTTATAAAGGTAAGGAAGTAAGGGAAGGAGAAGTTCGATCTCCTTTTCTGTTTTTATATGGGTAAATTCTGGCTAATACATATCTATATTAAATGTTCCATGGGATAAGCTATTGCTTGGAAATAATGGGTAGAGGTTTGGTTGTCGGGAGCCTCCTCTCCAATCTCTTTAGGGAAGTTGTGCCCCAATAGTTCACTGGTTGCTTCTGTACTGCTTGTCTTTGTCTGACTGGCATACCCTGTCTCCCTGCAGCTGTAGTCAAATGACTGGGGTATCTCCAAAACCCGAGGCTCAGGGGAAGTGTCCCTTTTATTACACGGGAAATTGCAGAACATTGTCCAGGGCAGAGGAGAAGTCAAGTCACACGACTGTGTCTGAGAAGGGGCAGCCACAGAAATAGTAGAAACCCTTGCAGTTGAAGGAGTCAGGCTGAACAATTTGAAACTCCAATGAACCCTCAAGACCACTCTGTTGTTCCTCAGTCTAGCAACACCGAGGTGTCTACTCGTGACAGACAGACACACCTCCACGAACCCATTCATCTAGGGTTATATGGGCATTCTACACCAAGGCAGGACTCTCCTCTTTCCCTTTCCACGTGAGAAAGCATAGCAGAATGCCAGGGAGCAGCCGTGCGGTTATAGGCTAACATTTCCCTCTCTCCTGTCCTCTTCCTTCACCCCCGATCCAACACACACCTTTATACAATTACTAGTAACATGTCACTTGGAAATAATACACAATTTCTGAGACACATTTGGATATTTTTTTAAAAAATACATTCGATAGGCTTTAAAAAGACTGGTATAGACAGCTTGCTGCAATTTTTTTCTCAAAATAAAATCCAAGTGAATTCATCTGTGAACAATTTACTTTCTCCAGACTTGCACTGTTCAAATTGAGGTTTTTGTTTAGGAAATGCCTCTGTATTAAGCGTCATTTCTAGCCTGTTAAAATTTGTGTATTATAGAGGTTGAGATCAGATCAATACAAGTTTATCTGCATTCACTGAAAACTTGTAACTGTTAAAGACTATTTCACATGTAACATAAAAAGTGCCTGGTTGTACACTTTTACCTACTCCTAATATGTATTTAAGAAGGAGCATATTTATTCATTAGAATAAATTGTCAAAACTGCAACGAATATATATTAAAAGACAACAGTAAAAAACCTGTACTGGGCAGGCTATGTTTATGATAGCCTGACAGAAAATGTATAAATAGGGAAAATTCACCACTCATTCACAAGAGCCTAATGAAGCAGAACTAAGATCTCACGCACACCATCCATCAGGGTGGGAACGTATGTAATTTCTCAGTTTCATGGAGAACAGCATTGTTCAAGCCACATCTCTTGGAACAAAGGTCATTTCCTCCCACTTCAGTCAAACAGTAAAACTGTAATTGTCCTAGAAGTTTTCATTTTTCTTAAGCTAATGTTAATTTAATGGTTCTTTTTCTGTACCCTTGGATGAGGGTAACACTGAGCTGTGCTGTCTACTGTATCAATCTGGTCCATGCATTATGGGATGTGAAGTACACTTAATTGATGTTTATTGCAATGCAAAATGATTTATAGGGTCTAATAAGCATTCACAACTTAAAGCCTTGTTGTTCCTAAGAGCTTCTGAAATAACAGAATCTGGGGTTGCAGAAGTCTCTTCATAAAGGCTATTGACAACACTGCCTTTCTTTGGCTATGGAATCTGATTCAGCTATAGACAGGATGAATAACCCAGCACCAGCTAAATGCTTCTACACTGAAGTCTGGTAATGGCTAACTGAAAGGTTGCAGTATATAGGAAGGCTTAAATATGGCCCAGATTTTAGACAAAGGCATGCTTCCAATTTCTGAATGTTCATTTATATTTCCACAAGCTGCATTACTGTGTTGGCCAAAAGAGGCATATGGAGTTTCAACTACTCTCTAAACTGCACATTTTTAACTTGCCCATGAAAATGCATTTTAACATTTGTTGCATCAGCCTGGATCATACGCCAGGTGTCAAGCCTCTCCTCTAGGACCTCCTCAAGTTGTTCTGAAATGTTGGTATAAAAGATCAGGCTAACAGATCTCCAGGATGTACTAAAGAAAAAAAAAAAGTAACAAATACAAACACATCACCTTACTTAAACCTGGACCATGCTGACATGATTTTAGGTAATCAGATATTTAACACCTTCAAGTTAGTCAGTGAAGCTGCCAATGTTCATCTGAGTTTCTGACACCCACTCTTCTACAAACCCTTGGAACTCAGGTCTCATGCACACGAACACCTGCTCTTCCATCTCCTGGGTGTCTGGTCTTTGTGACACTGCCCTCTTCTCAGTCAATCCCATCAGAAACTTCTCTGCCCCCTTTCTCTCCCTCATCTCCTCCGCTAGGATCAGTTACTGAATCATGATGCTCTGGCCTGAATCTCTCCCACAGTCCCCCTTTCCAAGGCAGTCCTGGCCTCTATTCTCAGTTTTCTGGATTCTTCTGTTAACCCCCGGTCTCCTAACCATTCCCACCCGTAGGAGCCACAGGAGCTACCTTGGGGCATGCTCAGTCCACCCTCCTCAACTTCTCAGACTCAGCCAGGCAACTCTGTCTTATATATGAAAGCTCCTCATTTCATTTGGCGGGAAAACGGTTCTACTCCTAAAAACTAGTGCAAACATCATACTTACCCTGCTCATAGTAACTTCTGCTCATATTAGCTAGCCATAGATCTGGTCTTGCCACCCCTTTCTCGAAAAACAAAATCATGTGAAGGTTTCTAACTGCACATAGAAGAAAATTCACTCTCTTCAGGCTGCCTCGATCTCTCACAACCTGCTCCTGTCTTACTTTGTGGTCCCTCGCTCCTCTTGCCTTCCCCAAAGTCCCCTATGTTCCAGCCACACTGGATTCACACACTTTAGATTCCCCAAATTCTGATCCTTCACTTTTACTGTCTTTATGGCCAGAATGCCGTACCCCCATCCGGTTGCTCAATGTTCAGCTCAAATGGCATCTTCTTTATGAGGTTTTGTTTGTGCTTTTGTGTTTGGTTTGGCTCCCTTAGTTATAATACCCCTTCTTTTCCTGGCCATCGGTTGCATTTTGTCTCACTATACTGACCTAAGAATGGTTAGCCCCTGGAGGGTCTAGGTCCTGTCTTGTTTCCCTCTGGTGCCCCACTATATTAGCAGCCTTGCACCTAGAATGCACTTGAAATCTGTGTTGAATTTAATTGGACGGTCACTATTAACCACTGGGATAATTTACTACTCATATTACCAAAAAGTCACTAATGCATCCAATTATTTGTAAGAGCTATATTTGACCATGTGCCATGTTTTTGATAGTGGTACAATGAAAATAAGCATTAATGGATAAGATCTTAGTTTCCTAGGGATTGTAGTTATAATCACATGATTCAAATGCATACAATAATCCAGCCATTTTATTTTATTGTAGCTTAAAATGGATTGGGGGTGGGAAGAAATTACTTGTTGCTTCATGACTTGAAAGTTTTTTGTTATAAAAGCAGAGGAAGTTTATTTATTTATATATTTTAAAGATTGTATTTATATATTTGAGAGAGAGAGAGCTGAGCCAAGGAGGGAGGAGGGCAGAGGGAAAAGAAGAAGCAGACTCCCCACTGAGCAGGGCTCAAACCCAGGACCTTGAAATCATCACCTCAGCCCAAGGCAGATGCTTAACCAACTGAGCCACCCAGGCACCATGAGGTAGAGGAAGTTTAAATGTTTATCTTAGTATTCCCTAGAAAATTAAAAATTTTTCTTTCAGAATTCAAGCAATTTTTCTTCTATGAAGAAGTTAGTGCTGTTTACTGGACTTCTATTCCACTTTTAAAAGCACCAGTAACTAGGGCGCCTGGGTGGCTCAGTCATTAAGCATCTGCCTTCGGCTCAGGTCATGATCCCAGTGTCCTGGGATCGAGCCCCACGTCGAGCCCCATGTCGGGCTCCCTGATTGGCGGGAAGCCTGCTTCTCCCTCTCCCACTCCCTCTGCTTGTATTCCCTCTCTCACTGTCTCTCTCTTTCTGTCAAATAAATAAAATCTTGAAAAAAAAATAAATAAAAGCATCAGTAACAAAATGCATTGTGGAAAAACACGGCCAGTACTTTTGAGATGAGCTGATTTTCTGGAAAACAGTTAACTGTAGTTGTACAACTTGTGCTGAAGTTAAACTTTCATGAGGGATGCTGGATAATTCAATTATATAGTGTTTATGTCATCTTCAAACTAATCAATTTCCACACTACTTGGAGGGTCTACCTTTTGCCTGACAATGGGCTAGGTGCCATGGGAACAATAGAGAATTAAAAGATAAAGAAAAACAATATTTTTGCCTGTGAATAATTAGACATGGATCCAATAAAGAGAATGAGACAAAATATAGTGTAATCAGATGCCAAAAGGTTTAGCACAGATAAAGGCTCATCTGTATTCAAGAGAAACAACTCCTCCTCTAGGCTTCTCTCTTTCTGGAATGGGTACTACCTTCAGCCACACACCAAAGTTTTGCCTTCTACTTTAGCTTCTGCATTAAATTTCTCTCACTTTCTTCTTTTTATTTTGGGTCCCACAGTCCTACTGTCCTACTGTCTGAAGTGTGTTTCTCCTTGTTTCTTCATACCTTCCTAATTGTCCTCTCAAATTTGCCTGCACCCCCCCTGCTCACACAATCCAGTGACTGCTCACTGTCTAGTTATTCCAGTTCAAATGCTGGTCATCATATTTCAAAGAGCCTCAGCAAGGTGTCTTCATCCATTCGTTCTCTTATTCATTCAGTCAACATTTATTTTTTTATACTTACTCTATGCCAGGCTTTCTTCATAGGTACTAGGGATATTACTATTTTCTACTGAAAGTTTTATTTTATTACTATGGAATGAATCCAGGAATTGGGTCCCTTACTGACTGTGTACCTGGCTCCAAACTGAGCTGGTTTCCTTCTTTACAAAACAGGGACACAATTTTTCCTGTTCAACTTAGATCACAGAATTTCTGGGAAACTTTGAGATATAGGATGGGGTGGGGGGGATTTTGAAAATCTTTTGCAGTCTTTAAAGTCCTAAATTCAGTCATCTAACATAGGGAAGAGAAACTTGTTCCAGCTGAGGTGACTGTGGAAAGCTTTCAGTATTCACTGTTCTCTGAGCTAGGGTATGGACCTTGTCCTGTAGACAGTGGGAGATCTGTCACTAGAGACTTCTGAGCAAAGGAGCCAGAAGAACAATGTACTGGCCTCAGGGTGGAGAGACCAGAAGCAAGGAGACAGGTCAGGAGTGGCAAGAAAATGTGGGTTCAATAAATCCAGAAGATTGGTGGTAAAGGAAAGGAGGAATGGAGTTAAAAGTAATATGGCAGAGGAGGAATCCCCAGATTTGAGAGCTTGGATGTGGCGGCTGGGAGAACAGGATAAAGGCCACTGATGAAGAGATGGTGACTCACAAATTAGGATTTGAAGGGAATGATCAGCTTGTGATCCCTTTTCCAGGGAAAAAGAAACCCGATATCATTTATATCTGAAGGAGATGGGTTTACTGTTGAATGGCGAGTCTGAGTTGCACATCTATTGAGATAAATACCAAATATCTATTAAATAATAATCACAGAAAGTATAATTAGAATCAAAATGGACTAATAAGGGCTTTGAAGACATAGTACTTCATAAATATTTCTCAGATTAATGTACGTGATTTATGGGCAGAATTCTAAGATTGGGGAAGAGTGTGAAAGGAGGTTCAGTAAAAAGTGCTTCCCTAATTATACTGTTATTAATACTATTTTATTTACTTTTGCTGTTATAGTTGAAAAGGAACTGTTTTTCTTAGAATGCTCCAACTGATTATAATTTTTTGACATCTAGAAATGCAACTCTTTTGTGTTTGGGTGAAAATGAATTCATTCTTTATTCCCACTGCTACAAGATAATGACCCAGATTCCAGGCTTTCAAGATCTGTAATTTATAAAATGGTAAAACTGGTTTTTTTTTTCTCCTGTGAAATTTTGGTGCCAAGAATATTTACTGAACACTGTTATGTAAGGGTGTTCCTTTAGAGCTCCAGTTTCTAAGACTCCTCTTTGCAGGTTATTCCATGCAATTTGTATTTTTATGCTTGTTTTCTGAACTTACATTTTATTTCAGTTCTTAAAGAAGCATTTCATATTTAAACAAAATACCTCCCCCAAGAAAAATCCACAAGGGATTTAATAAATTCTAGCATAGAATAAAAATGGATATCATTCCTTAGGAATTTCTACACCTGCACTATTCAATATAGTAGCTGCTAGCCACATGTGACTATTGAGATTTAAATTAGGTAAAATTAATAAAATCAGAAATTCATTTCCTGAGTTACACTAGCCACATTTTAACCAATCAATACCCACTTGTGGCTGGTGGCTACCACAGTCAACAACACAGACATAGAATATTTCCATCAACAGAGAAATTTCTATTGGGTAGTTCTAGTCGAGACCATTGTTTACATAAACGAAAGGCATGATTGCAGTCTGATTAGCTCCATTTGCTCCACAGTTGGTCCAACTATTTGTATAGCACATGATAATTAATATTGCTGAAAATGGAGATCAGCTAGGCCAGTTCCAATTTGACAGCTGTTCACAGACAGACTCCTGTGGTCAAAGTCCTGGAAGAGCTTTTGCCATTCTTGGGAGCAAGTCAATACGGAAGAATGTATTTTTTTACTTCACTGGTTCTAATGGGACAATATTATCCATAGCACCCAAATCATTCCCTAGAATTGTGGGCAATCCGATTCTCTTAAGGGACTTCCAGCATGATTTATTTCATATTATGTAGTCAAATTTATTTCACTTTTAATTTTATTTAAAAAAAAAGGTGAATCTCTCCAGTCTCTTAAGAAGTAAATCTACACCACGTCACCTAACTCAAATATAGGAACCTGAGGGGGAATGAGGTGTAGGGGCCACAGCCTGGTAACTGCCATTGGGTAGGTTTCTCCCTCTCACCACATTAAATATTGTAATTAAACAAATGTTTTGTGAGCACTGTAGAAATATCTTGCTGTTCTGCAATTTGTTGAACACCAAGAAAACATTCAATAGATCCAAGAAAAACCTAAAAAGATTAGGCCTTCCAAAATCACGATGGTTTTGGCTTCAGTTTACAATAATGGTCAATTTAATTATTCGCTATCACAGAACACAAAATGAGCCATTATGATAGCTTATTAGATCAGAGAAAAACAAGTCTCACATGGAAGGCATCTGATTTAACTGATTCTAATACTGAGAATTCACCAAAATAATTCCTAACTATAAACAATGTTATAGCCATTAAATTCATCTTATAAAGATCAAACATTTCAGGAGGTTGAATTTTAAAGCACACTGAATAATGGATTCTTATGGACAGGAGACTCTGTTTAGTAAACCCAGCTAATTAAAGCACTTAATAAATGGGGGAAAACCCACTACTCTAAATCTCTTGTTGGTACTAGAGAATTCTCATTTGTTCTTTCAGAGAAGTAATCAATTGAAGGGCACATTTTTCTTCTCTTTGTTCTTTTCCATCAATTTTAATGGGTACAGAACATCAGTCACACAAAATGTAATGGGACAAGAAGATGGATGGGTACATCTGAAGCCACTAGTCACAGGACAGAAAACATCCTGATGAGGTTACCGTGGCAGGCAGAGTTCAACAATATGGCCTGGGCAATATTTAGTAAGTGAAACTACGTTGCTACATGACTTGATATTAGCACTCAGCAAAATCAATCTCCAGACGCAATTTATCAGATTTCTATAGGTCAGACTTTCAAAGTCACATTCTCAAAATATGCTTCCATGACACTCTTAATTCCAGAAAATGATTTAATCTAGCAACAAAGTGGATAAAGAGGATAAGAACAATCTAACCTTAAGGAACCTGACCTTGTCTTAAAAGTGATTAAAACTCCTTTGAGGAGGGAGTTTTATTATAGACTAGAAATTATGTCCCCCATCTCAAGATGAATTGGTGGATGCAGTGGTTGCTTGCCAGATGCTGAAATACCCTCCTTCAGGACCGAGGCACTCACTCTCCCAGCCCCTGGGGACACTGGGTGCAGCCTCATAGCTTTGTCCTGCTCCAGACCTATGCTCAGCCAAAGCAAACTGCCTTGTACAAAGCTACACCTGCTCCCCAGGGGCCACCACATCCAAAACTCCCTGTGCAGGAGGACAAAGCATGGCAGCTTTGCCTCACTTGAGAACAACTCCCAAGGCCCATTCCAGCTTCCTCCCATCCCCCACCATCCAGTGAGGTCTCTGTTGAGACTATATCACAGGCTGCTTTTCCTCTGCCTTTATGTCCACACAGTACGGTTCCCAGAGACAACTAACTCTCCCAGCATCTCTCACACAAATGTCTCTCTCAGAGCCTGTTTCCCAGCACAAAACCCAAGACAATATATATACTCAAAGAGTCATTTTGGGAGGACAGAGAATTAAGATAATTGTGATTCTCTTAATTTAAGATGAAATTAGCTGGATGAGATGACTCTGGATATTGAAGTTCACAATTGGGGTAATATACTATTACTTTGTTGGGAGTGACACAAAAAGATGTTTTCTATATAACTTAAAATTTAAAGCATATCATGTTTAATAATTTAAATATAGATTGATTCTAGTGGGCCTCTATATACTCATGTATCCAGCAACTAGTCAAAGGATATTAATGTACTTGGGGGCTAAGGTACCATTTTCTTGGCATGCCACTTTCCTTTCCTTTTTTGAGGAATTCGAGGCAACATTAGGCATCATATGACCATCAATTGGTCCCCACTTATGAATACTATGATATTATTAATAATGTGTAAGTAGCTATTTCTCTAAGGTCCTGTTTGCCATTTGTCTCATATGTACCTTCTAAAAGCAATACTTTATAACAGGATATTAAAAAAGGGAACTAAACCTATTTGAAAAATATCAACAGAAGATTCAACACCTCAAATTAGTAAGTGTTTTTCCCTCTCAGGATTTTCTGTGATCTACGAAACAGATATAATACTGGCCGGAAAGCTGTGAATACTTCAAAGCCATCAAAGCAAACTTCAAAGAGAGGGGCCAGTTTTAAAATAATTTTCTGGTTGTTGTGCAAGGTGAGAACCAGGTATTTATGGTGGGAGGAAGAAGAGGAAAGCACTGTCAAGCCATCATTAACACACTGATAATATTGTTGCTGGGTGTACACAGTGATACCTACAGGTCATGTACATCGGTCATAGATAAATTGCCAATCACTCAGTAAATGATAATCCATCAGGAAGATCATTTCATGAACGTGATCTTACAAGGAAATTGCTGGGAGAGGCTATTTATCTCTACCCATTGTGCTACATGCTTTTATCACTATTGTTTTTAATCAGTTATGAAACCACAATTTCATTTTCCTGAAATCTAGGACCTAGTTACTTTGCTTTCAAGAGGCTGGAATGACAATATAGAAGATCTGTAAGATCACTTCTCTATATTAATATTTAATGTAGTTTTAATAACTTTTTAGAATGGTTAGTATCCAAATGGATCCCACAAACCTGAAAATGAACTGACACTCACAGACTCCACGTAAATATATCTGAGAACAATCTACTGTGCATGTGAACATCACAGAAATAAACTGTAATTTTTATACATTTGCTAAGGTTATGGGTATTTATTGGTGATATTATATTTCAGAAGACAGAAATGGAAAAGACTGAATTAAGCCATCAAGTCTATACCAATTCAGGTGAAGTTCTTTCTAAGACATTTTGGTCTAAATTTCTCATCCCGTGAAATATGAATATATTAAATACAATACTGACACTGTCTCCCTTTCTCTCAATTCTACTAACTGCATTAAATATAATATGGTGCAACTCTAAAAAGCTTTCAAAATTTTTACTTAATTTTTACAAATTCCTGAAGGTTGAATGATTGACCCTCAGGTAGAGATACCACCCTTATATATAATTCTTAAATTATAAATTTCAATCATAGGCAAAACAGTAAAAATATCCTCCCTCCTTGCCTCCCTCTGCAGATTACCCTAGAATCTGGATAAGGTTCTGTTTGACATGGAATGTGAGCATTTCTGACATGGGTCAGAACTAATATTTATGGGAATAGGAAAATCATCCTGGTTTGAAAAGAACTTTTTCAAATTCAAAAACTTAACTTCTCCCCTCTCTGAGTTTTCTATCTCGAGTTACCTGTGGGTCACTGAGTTAGAGTGTTCCTTGAAAAACTTCACTGATATTGGGTATGTAAGGGGGACTATCTTTACTCTCACTATATTCCTCATGGCTCAAAGAATATCTTAACTTTTATAAGGAATAATGAATAATGAGTAAAATAAATATGGTTTTTAATTATGGGGAAAATATTTTTAGTATATTATTGAATTGGACTAGGTTTTATTTCGAGCTTAAAGTTTTAAGAATCGTTTTTATGTTTTTTTTTATAGGCTATTCTTTGCTTTTTAATTGGGATATCTGCACTTGGATAAATTGTCATTTTAGTGCTAGAGTAATTATGAAACCCAAAGACATCTTCATCAGGGAAAATTCAGGCATATCCCAGTACATTTTACAATCATCACCTTGAATTATTTTTATACAAAGGAGGAATATGTGTAAAATGAATTGTTTAATAATTTTGCCATACTGTACTATGCCAGTGATGGATATAAATCATGTAAAATAAAAATAAATATGTATTCAGCCATTTTTGCTAAAATAGCTAATTCAATTTTATAGCATAGAAGGCAGCAAATTTAGAAAATGACAACTAAATCAATAATCAATTCCTTTAATCACACACAGAACACTGTTTTGCTTCATACAATGTATATATAACATTCTATTTTAAGTTCCTTAACTTTCACCTATGTTACAGCAAATCAGCATCACTATGACATCTCATGATACTTTGCTCTTTTCTCTCAAGTAATATTGCACCGTGTACTATAGCTATCCGGGAATAAGTGTATTCCCAGACAGTAAACACCTTGAGGGTAGAGATTCTAACTTATTCAGTTTTTATGTAGTCTTCACCATGTTGCCTGGGACACAGAATTCATTTAGCATTTAGTCATTCATCTTTTATTCAAGAAACATCCATATGGGCACTGGACTAGATTAAAGAGAGGGGTTTTGCCCACCAGAGAACTTCAGAAACCAGTGAAAATCATAAGCAAGATAACTAAGAAACAAAACCATTGGGTATAAGCTATGACAGAGATAAGCACTGTGTACCTTGGAAGACAAAAGAGGGGGCCTGCTCAAGTTCAGGGACTCTGGGAAGAGGAGAAAGGTAATACCTTACCCCAGCTTTCAGGAAGGCTACAACTTGCGTTGAAAAACAATGGGGAAATTCTAGAAAGCAACAAGAGCTAGGTTTATTGGCTCATTTGACAGTTGATAAAGTTCTATCATTACCTATCATGACTGGAGACTTTGAGATAAGAACCTGATATGCTGGGTCCACTTGGGTAATAAAGTCCTCAGTTTGGGAGAAGGGGTCAAGGAATTAGAGTACAGTAGGGGTGCAGGAAGGGCCAATAGTGTTTGTTTTGAAAAAAGCAAAGACGGAGTTTCCTCAATTCTAAGACACAAAGCCCCCCCCCCCCCATATCTTCTTGTTTCTGAATTTGGGATGCAGCTTGCAATCAATATGCATATTAAAGGTGGTAGCTTGTCAACCCTGCATGCCTGCAGCTGTTCTTAAACTTGATGATGAGCCTTACAATTAACAATACCTTAAAATAGATGACATCTTCAAAATCAAGAAAATGCAGAACATGTAGTCTCCTGAATTATCTTATTTTTAAAGAGAATTCAGTGAATACTGGAAACAATGACACATTGAGATTTCTTTGGTGATCATCGTGGTAGCGAAACACTCCCTACCTCCCCCCTTGCCCCTTCTTATTCCTTGAGTCAACTGCTTTAAATACCTGCTCTGAGTCAGGCCCTATAAGATATGATAAAATCATAGAGATGGATAAAATATAAATCCAGAAGCATTTGATTGTATTTCAAATTGTGAAGCATGTTGAATAAGAGCACTGGGAAGAGTGACTTCCCTAGTCTTGGGTTCAGAGAGGACTTCCCAGATAGCAAACCTTGACTTGAGTCACAAGGGATTAAGGTTTTTATATGCATGGTCATGTGAAAAGCACTCTAGGCAAAAAGGACATTGTGTCAAAAGGCAGAAAGATGGGAAAAACCACATTATTTTCATATAAGAAATTATAGTTTGGTGAAAATTTGGACTACTGGGAGGGTATGAGGAGAGACAGCAGATTGAGATAGATTTTTCATGTCAGGCATGGTATTACAGAAAAATGGGGAAAGACTTTCCAAACTCTCAAAAGTGGGAGTGACAAACCACTTACCTCTACTAATGGACTCTCATAAGTGAGATAATTTGATTTAAGTGGGAAAGAGGTAATAGAAGAACCTTTTTCTCTTCCTTATAATAAAAAGGGCATCTCTATAGACCCCTTACAAGGAGAACTACAAAGAGCATCGATTATTTCCCTTCCTTTCTTCTTCCTTTCCTCCCTCTCTTCCACTTCTTCCTTTATCAAATATTTATTGAGAGACTACTCTGGGCTAGGGGCTCAGTACTATGGATCAGTTCAGTGGATAAATATGGAAAGCTCAAGGAGAGAGATAATTGGTATTTACAATAAAATGAACATGACTTTGGCATCAGGCAGGTCCTGATTTGAGTTCCAGGTGCTCCGTTTGCTGACAATATGAATCTGTTACTTGATTATGTTGTGCCTCAGTTTTCTCATTTGTCAAATGGGGACAATATTGCCTATTTCATAAGGTCGTTGTTGGACTGAAATGAGATCATAATCTCAAAAGTTACCATTTATGGCATTCCTGTAACAGGTAATGCCCTTTGAATGTACGATCTCATTTAATCCTCGACAACACCCTTCAAGGTTAATACTGATCAATTAAATGAACAATTACAAGGAAATTATGTAACTATCTCAGTCAGAGAGGAAATGAGTGGTATTCTTGTTTGATTCCAAAGTGTGTTCTTTCTCCTATGTGTTGGGCCTCTTCTATGTACCACATTGTAATTGGTATTCAGCACACACTTATCAAACAGTGACAAACCCATGTGCCAATGGAATAAAACATTTTCACTATTTTTCATGCTGTCTTAACACGGAGATTCTGTTGCCTAAGCAAAATCAACTCCTAACATGGTAAACATGAGTCACGAAGGAAACACAGAGCATACTTAGGGAATGAATAGCAAAATCTACCCACTATGCATCAACTCAACAAGCTATGCTCTCTTCTTTCTAATTATATTGATATTCATTTATAAAAACATTTAAAAATCATATATGAGCTTTTAAATTGACATAAAATAACAGGGCTTAAGAATTACTCAAATTTTTAAGTCACGCTGAGTAGAAACAATATTTCTAGATACCTGCAAATGACTGTAATGTCATATAATATATGCAATTCTTTTATTGAGGAATAGTTGACACACACAATGTTACATTAATTTCAAGTGTACAACGTAATGATTTCACAGGTCTGTATTTCATGCTATGCTCACAGCAAATGTAACTGCCATTAGTCACCATGAAACACTATTATGATACCATTGACTATATTCCTGATGCTATACCTTTTATCCTAGTGACTCATTCATTCTATAACCAGAAGCCTGTCTCTCCCTCTCCCCTTCACTCATTTTGCCCAGTCTCCCCGCCTCTGGCAACAATCAGTTTCTTCTCTGAATTTATGGGTCTGTTTCTGCTTTTTGCCTGTTTGTTCTTTTTTTTTTTTTTAATTCCACACTATAAGTGAAATCATGACTGTGCTCTCTTAAATAAATGCCAAGCAAAAAATACTTACACATTTTCTATTTAAGTTGACTTCAAACACTCTTTGATTGTATCCTTAGGGTGTACAATGGCCTGCAGTGAGGATGGCCCTAAATCCACTTGTTTTTGCTTGGAGATGGAGACACTCAACTATCCTCATCCCATATTCTGCTTTAGCCAACCTGTTCTTCCCACTTTCCCCTGAGTATGTCCTACTAGTCATATTCTGTGACTTTGCTTTTACAGTACCTCCTGGATACCAAACATACTGCCTTTGACTAAATGGACATACAATAATTAAGCTGAACTAAAAAATGAACTCCTAACCTAAGCCATTCAAAATAAGAACCATTGCTAAGCTGTTTTTATGAAGACCCTTAGGTTATCCTTACCTATACAGAACTGTCCTTTCTCTGCAATGTCCATGGTGCCAGGGTCATAAATTTCTACATTTGTTTTCTAATTGCTTCATGATAATACAACTTGAAGACTGGCCTCTTCTGCTTCTTTTGTCTCCTCTCTTGCTATCTAGCATAGTACTGAGCACAAAGCAGGTCCAAAGTACTTTGGTTATTCAATGAGAAATATTCTCTCCTGAACTTTCCCTTATTAAAAAAAATTCATATCCAAATTCTACCATGATTCAATTACAGGAAAATTATGATCACTGATTATAATACTAGTCTTTCATCTGTGGATTTATTATTTTTTAAAAACAACAGTAAGTATTTTAGAAATTCTCTTTGTTCACTCTTGAAAGTTATGTTGTTTTAATAAAGGTACCTGAGACAGGTGCTTAAGAGGCTTGGGAGTGAGAGGTTAGTTCAGAAAAATCTAATTTCCACTAAGATGACAGCAAGTTTCTAAAGAAGAATTTCTTACAGTATTTCTAAAAAGCTACATAAAGCATAAGTGTGTGTGGGGGGGAATGCTTCACTAGGACCCAAACAACCATAAAGAAAGATTTACAGCTTGTTACAGAATGGCACAAATTAGCAATTAGATGTTATATGTTGAAAAACAGGAGAATATGGGGTTGCTACCTTTTAAGCTTTTTGTTGAAGGAAACAATGAACTTTTCATAATAACCCTTTTAAAGCTGTTATTCCACATCGAGATTGATAGAAGCAAAAAAGAAGAAATGAATACAGCTGGAAGGGAGATGGAGATGGGACAGGTTATATTGATGATTTTGGAAATGTTGCATTTATATATGAAAATCACAGCTGCACTTAAATTATCTAGACTTCTAAATCTGAAGACAAAATTACTATCCTGTGATACCTAAATCCTCATGAGCCACAAGAAGACATTTATTAAGAGTTACATCTAAAATCCTTACAGTGTGTGCCTGAGGATGGATCATGGGAGAAAAGAGTGTCTAAAAAAGACTAAGTGTTTGAGGCAGATCCTGTTCTGGGCACCCTGCTCACCTTTTCTCCATAAATTATAAATGTTTCCAAGACCAGGATCCTTCCCAGAGTCACAGTTCGGGGCTTCTTCTTGAGTACCTAGTGATTTAATTTTTGTGCTTTTCTTAATTTAATAAGATTGGGGCTCCTGGGTGACTCAGTTGGTTGAGGGTCTGCCTTCAGCTTGGGTCATGATCCTGGAGTTCCAGGATCAAGACCCAAGCAGGCTCCCTGCTCAGCCGGAGCCAGCTTCTCCTTCTCCTCACCCCCACCCACTCGTGTGTGTGTGTGTGTGTGTGTGTGTGTGTGTGTGTGGTGTGTGTACTCTCTCTCTATCTCAAATAAAATCTTAAAAAATAATTTAATAATATTAATTGGATACCTATTAAATGACTTGTGAAAATTCAGTATATGAAAATCCACTTCTATAAAATGAAAGTACCAGACAGTGATTAGCTGTCATGGAAGGATTTTTCCCTATCAATCTTTAGAAACAGTTCTTGTAAAGTTCAGGAACCACTGTTTGCCAAAGCTATGTGGCTCATTTATTACTATCTAACATGACTGGAAGTGAATAACAAATGTGGTTATGTTAAGTAATTATGTAAATAAGATGATATATTTTAGAAATATTTTCAACAAAAATAGAAATTAAAGAATTTGTCAATCAGGTTATCCTACTTAGCCAGCAAATTGAGTTGAAGAGTCAAATATCTCAGCCTATCTATTAGCTACATTTTCAGCAACATGTGCTTTTGCATATAACATAGAATCAGTAAAAATATTTTTCTACAGCATTCCATCTAAATAGAAAGGCAATTAGAGATGGTTGACCTTTTCCTGGGTCTAGATCAATTCAGTAAGTGTGAGAGTATGGAGAAATTAAATGTAGACATTTTAATATGTGATATTCTGATCCTTTCAGTAGGGAAAGTCACTTCCTTACTAAAATTATCTACATTTATTATAATCATTAAAACTATTTACTTTTATAAGAGGCCTTTTGCACGTTAAAAACACTCTAACACTTAAGGTTTTCTTCAAAAGTCTTGGATAAGGGAGATTCTAGCTAACTGGACATGTTTTATTTCTTAATCACTACATTATCATCACTATCTGAATAACATGACTCAATATTAAAATCACTCGATCTTAGTTTTGAAAGTGAAAGTTAAAGATGACTTTCATTTTTAATATTCACAATATTAAGTAATTTTGTATATTTTTAAAAAGGCTAAGAAAATCTATACTCCAATGTTAGCAGGAACTCCATTTTTGATCATCTGCCTTATCTTAGAGAAACTTCTTGAGGGTACAGCAGAACTCTACTTTGAAGCCATTGCTTACTGGATTTAGTTCACCTTTCTGTCCTCCAATGCTCTGTAATCATCATCGCTGACCTCTGTCCAGGTCAGGCTCTCCAGAAAGCCAACTCAGAGTAAGATAGTGTGCTGTTGCCTTTGTGGAAGGGAAAAGAAGGCAGCAGGAGTGGGCAGAAGGAGAACTGAACTAGGATACAGGCCCAGTGACACCTGCAGGGAGCTCTAGAGCTGGAATTACACGCCCCCCCCCCAAGAATGTTCCAATGCAGGCTAAGATGCCAGGCATTATACACCTGCATCAGTCTGTCACTGGAGGGGGGCCTCCTGGGAGGGCAATAACCTTGGGTGAGGAACTCTCTGCAGCTAAGATAGTCCCTGAAGGAGCTGACGGTTGAAGTTTTTCATTGACAGCACTCTGAGCAGCTGGGGTAACAAGTCCTTCTTGAGGAGGGACCCTGGTAGCACATGATGTGTTTTCAAATTCAAAGAGGCTGCAGTTCTCACACATTCTAGTGTGTCTGACCACAGTGGCTGCTCCTTTTTAGACTCTTTCCTCTTTGTTTCCCCCACAACTTTCCACTCAGTCTCCTTCTGGCTCTATAACAATTTCACTTTTTCTTCTTTTCTTCTCCCTTTCCTGTTTCTCAATATTATGTCCTTGGCTCACAACTTTCCTTACTTTTGAGTTTTCTTTCACATTTTTCTGGGTGATCTCATACAACACACGTCTATATGCACCAAGTTTTTGTTTTGCACATTTCGCTGTCTGCCAGACATTGCTTAGGTAGCCCATAAAAGAAGCCAACAGCCTCTTCTCTCGCTTCCCCAGGCCTCTCTTCCCTTTTGTCTTCTTTAGGTAAATTTCACTCTAACTACCCAGGCTCCTAAGCCAGAAACTTACTGAAATTTACTTCCTCATGGGTCCCAATCCTTTCCTCCCTTTTACATTCTTTCTACCACTAATTCACATTAGCAACAGCCTCTACACTGGTCTCCCCTGTAGTCTTGAACACCATCCTCATCTCAAACTCAGCTGTCCCGGCACCACACCACCACCAAGTCCACATGCTTCCCTATCATCAGAGTGATCTCTCTTTTGGATCAAAAACAAACAGAAAATCCGGTCATGCGCTACTCTGTAGGGTTTGGTCTTGTGCTGGGAGCCTGTCTCCGGCTTTAGGTTTTAGTAACACAGAGCATAGTTCTCCGACTCCAAGTCCATTCACACCTATCATCTATTTGCCACTTTCGTCACTCCTCCATCTTTTCAGTTTCCTTTCTTCTCTCTCCCCAACTCCCCAAGCCCCCCAGCAGGTTGAGCACCTCTGCCCTCCTATAGTGGCCTGGCAACATCTCTGCTGATAGAAGGCTTCACTTACATTGCACGGCAATTCTCGCTCATGCATCTTTGCTACACAGTGTGCATTTCTCAGAAACAAGGACGGTCACATTTGACTCTGCATTCCATGACAAAGATCAGCATGTAGCACATACCAGGCAATCAGAGCTTACTGAAAGTTTATTGAGCTGAACTGCATGTCTAGAGTTTCAGGCACATGCTAGGTGGTTGACAAAAGCAAGATGCTATTATGGTGTATCCTCATTTGTTCTTCTGATAGTAAGGAATAGACACCTCATTCAAATAAATGAGATGTGGATGGGTTTATTATGGGAAAGTTATTAGCACTGGAAAAATGAGGCCACTCTGAGGACCTGTTTATTCTTTGTGCTTCTCTCTCTCTCATGCCCCAGGTGCTTTATTTCTTACATGTCTCTAATTCTCTTATACATCTGAGCCTCACAGACCCTCAAACTTGCCAACCTGCTTACAGTCTTCTCACTCTGCAATCCTTTCAGCCTAATCCCATTCCTAAGGCTTGTTTCCCAGCATAGATTTTTGAGACCAAAATCACCTAATGGAATCCTCAACTTCATGCACCAGGTGACTGGCCCTGATTTCATTAGCCATTAGGCATGGGGTGGAGAGGAAGGCTGAGTTAGATATGGTGCTTCACCAGAAGCTTTGGGTAGGACAGTTTACTTTAAAGAAGCTGTGGATATATAAGACATCATGACCAACCCCAATGAGCATCTGCTGGTAGGGGAAGGTCAAAGGACAGATAAGCACCTGACCTGCCTTCAAGGAACTCACAATCCAGCCACAGGAATTGACTATAATAGACTGATGAACATGAAAAAGGAACCACCCCCCCCAAAAGAGAAAATGTTGCAAGAATTCCAAGGTGGAAAGATACACATTAAAAAAAAAAAAATCAGTTAATTGCAAAGGGCTCTTGGCCTGAGGAGACATTTGAGCTAAAGGGGCAGGGTATGTACAGCCAGTGATGGAAGAAAATAGTGGATATGGGCGGAGGGCCACAGAAGCTGAAGAAAAAGAACTGAATTAAAAGGATCCAAGATGGAAAGATGACTTAAAAAGAAAAGCTAAAAGACTCATCTGGGGGGTATTATAGATTGCATTTTGGGAAGACCAGTTAGAGAGAAAGATGGAAAGAAACCTAGGGAAGGCTCAAGAGGTCTCTGAATACACTGGAATAAGAAGTTTTACTTTATTTTATAGGGCCCAGGAGCCACTGGGTATTATTCCTGCAACAGTAGTCAGGATAGACCGGCACACTGACAAATTCTAAGTGGGAAAGTTCTTACCATGATATTAGAGAGAGTTAGTAGAAGGGACTGTGGTTCTGGGAAGGCTGGAAGTGATACTGGGGAATGTGTAAAAGTAAAAGAATGAGAAAGTCACTGTGTGGATCAAGAAGACAGAAGTACCCATTTTAATTTGGTGTTTTTGTGCTTTAGTGATGGCAAGGACAGTGAGAACTTCACTGTGTGTTAAGGAATGTGGGGGCAAGGATGAATTTTGGGAAAAGTGGTTATGACCTTACGAGTTGTGTTTACATAGCATGTGACAAGAGACATTTCTGAGATACAGGACAGTCACAGAAAAGAGAGATTTAAGGAAGTCATTATACGGTAAAGGAAACTTCCACATATTTAAAAAATTATGGGAAGCGATCCTATAACTCCCTATTGGGTTTTCTGTGAAGATAAAATAAGACAAAGCTTAGGAAAAAGTGCTTAGCACAGTTCTTAGAATATAGTAGAGGCACACTATCAGCCTCTGTCAATATTGTCATTGTTGTTACTTTCAGTGCAGGGTCTGTTTCAGTTCATGTTGCAAATTCATGGATGCAGGCTGTGGGGAGACCTTTGAGCTGTGCCACAATAGTCAAATGTATCAGTCACCTCGGTGTCATGCAACAGTGTCCACTCAGACGAGGACACAGCCCGGACAGCTAGCGCCATTCTCCTTGGGCTTTTCGTGAGACCGAAAATGATTTCTTTTCTCTAATTTGCCAAGTGAGTAAGAGGAGAATCTTACATACCACATTAGAAGATCTTAATGAAATCTTATAAACAGTTCTGTGTTAACAGTATGAGCTTTTAAATATTTGCCCACAATTGAACAGGTTATTCAACAGCGGTTAACACCCCATTGATAATTTCTATTATTTAGCCACTCAAAAAGTTTCATTTGGTTCATGTATGAAAAATCAAACTAAGAAGTCAATAGATTTAGGTATTATCCTCCAACCTCACTTAGAAATAAATCTGTCAGTAGCTCAGGAATGACTGACAAGCTATTGAAGCTCTCTTGGTCCAGGAGGGCTGTTTAATCAGATTAATAGGAAACAGGTAATTTGGTTCATGTCCACAGAAGGGCACTGTTCAAATTACTCATTTATTAATTCTTTAGAGGTTAATAAATAACCTATTTTGGAAAAAAAAATCATGGTAGACAACAATTATGTCCTAGGCACATATAGAAGTTAATAGACGCATAAAGATGCATGAAAACTGCTTGGTGGGATTACTGGATCTACCCAAACTCTAGATTCTTCCATCTGTGTTCATGCTGGAGCCTGATTGGCCCAACTCCAACTGAAAATAATTTTCTTGAAACGACACTCCCTCTCCTCTGCCAACTGAAAATCTCTGCTCCTCTACAGGAGCAAAAATTATCAAAAAAATACAAACTTGACCTCATTTCACACCTAAGCACAGCATTCTGATCATTTCTCTAGACTCCTCAGTGAGCCCACATTTGCTTTTGTTTACTACGGTTATAAACCTGAAACTGTATTCTATGTGGCCCATGTTATCAGATCGCTAAATATAGAAAGAAAATGTGAAAAAGTTCAATCTCATGGTGATTCCATTACAGAGAAATACATATTTTGTTCTTGGCCATGTGTTTAGGATTCAACATTAACCTTCTTCATGTGTCCTGGTAAACTTTAATTTGCCTTTGCTTTTAAGAAATAATAACAAAGGAAGCAAGAAGGTAGGTGACCTGAGGATTATAAGTCTATAAATAAATATGATGTGGAGAATCAGGTGTTAATGTTTGTGTGAGCTAATTCATCTTAATATACCAGCTAGAAATACTCAGGCTTCTAATCTCAAGTCACTTTTGTAAATAGTGTCCCCTCTTATGGGGGCAGCGGTGTGCCCTCCCGAACACCTGGTTAAGAACATACTCACTTTGATGTGTGCTCTGAGCTGCCTCTCCTCCAAATAAAAATAGAAACTAGTTTGCAGCACCACACGGGGCTCCAGGGTATATTATATGAGCCTATCACCGGTTTCCTTTGATATCTTATCTATTCCATTAACTCAATAAAATAGAACGCAAAGCTGGGGACGAACTGTAGGAGGGCTCCCCCTGGAAAACACATCCAAGACCTTTAAGCTGGGGTTTTAAGTTATCTAATAAAAGCCAGTTAAATGGAAGCTAATTCTTCATTTTTCGCCCCCTTTATTAAAGATCATAAGTACTGCAACTCAGGAGTAGAGAAAATAAAATAAATATATGGAGGAGTACAGGTGGAGGCAATAAAGAGTACAGCTTATCTATTTTCTCAAGATTTAGGAAGCACTTAGAGGCAAAAGTCGCAGACAAGCATTTTAAAAATCCACAACAAAGACTCTCACTCCTTAACAAATACAGTAGTCCTTCCTGGTTGCAGCAAGCCTGCTTGATTTCTTAGTAGAATGCAAACAGCTTAACCTAGGCATAATCAGGAAGGAGGTCACCTACGACGTCCACCATATTATACTTTTATATCAATTTAGTAATTCAGGGGAAAAAAGAATAGATTGATTAACCACTCCCCTGCTCTCCTACCACCCAAAGAAAATCAACACTAGAACTCAAACTCCCAACAAACCAAACTAAAGGAAAGTGTTCCACCTAGAGACTGTTTTCATGAGTCAAAGTGGATGAGAGCTTATCTAGGAAATGAATATTATGTTAGCCCATCCTTGCAAGTTTGTAGGGAAAAAATAAAGCAAAAGGTATTGCCCCTAGTGTAATTAACAATGTTAATCTTCTTTTTCCTCTCTACGGTGATAAAGGAGTCATTTTTATATTTAATTAATGCAGAGGATCATTTTGGAAACTGGCTAATGAGCCTCTGATCACATTACCATGAAAATGTGCATTAACATTGCAACTGAGGAGGCTGTTTCATGTGTAGCAAATCCACTTTGTAATTAGCCCACTGTGAAATGAATCACGTCAGGGGGAAATCTGAGGGAACCAGTAGGCAGTGGGCACTTGGCTACTGCTGTGCCCACAGACCACCAACATCCCAAACATTGTCTTTCATCAGCAATATTGTCTAAGAACAAAAGTAGCAGTGTCTCACATCTGGGACAAACTGCAAAAAGGAAGGAATAAACTTTATTTTGCCAAACAACAAATCTGGACTTCAGCATGCACCCCAGGGAAACCCGCTTAAATAAAATGGTGAATTAACAGAATCCTATGAAAACTATGAAGGCTAGGGATATAGTTTTTCTTATTTTTATTCTGAAAAACCCTCAGATATACATTAAAGGACAACTGAATTTTCACATTCTCCCTAAGACAAAAACATATTGTAATAAGCTCCTGAAATTAATGTCTAGCACCAGAGAGACAAAAAAATAAAAAATAAAAAGGACCTAAGAACAAGTGATAAGAAAATCCCTTTATCTCCTTTTTAAGCCAAGACATATACATATTTTTTTCTCATATAATACAAATATACCAGGTGATCCTCTTAACCCAAAGCAAAAATTCCTAATTAATCAAATAATTCCTCTGGCTAACAAGATTTGGCAAGAAACTTTTCCTGTCTATTCAAAATAACTGAGATCACAGACCTATAAAATCCCAACGTTAATGGAGCCACGATACACTTGATTTTCAAATGTCAACACTATTCCAAAATGAAAGAGGTGTCTCAAAATATTACAGTGTTACTCCTTTGACTTGACTGACATCTTGGCAGGAGATACAAAAAATGTTAAAAAGAATCCCACAGGAAGTCATCTGAAGGGGGAGTGGCAAGGAAACCCGAAAACGGCCACCCAAAACCAAAATAAAAAGCCCCCAACCAGCAAGTCTGCTCTCAATTCTGAAATCTACTGAAAGAAAAAAAAAAAAAAAATAAAGCTCGCCACAATTCATTTACCATCTTTCCAGACAAACACAAAGCCTGGCTGCTGAGGTGCTGGCATCAGACCCTGCACTCACCTGGGAAACTTCATATAGCAGTTTGTAGTGTTCCTCTCTTTTCTGAAAAGTGCACAAATTGCAGCCCATTCTAAGAAGCAGAGGGAGAGAGCAAATCTTCTAATTTCCCCAGACCTGAAAGGCAAGTGAACTGAAAGGGAATCACCCTCCAGACTTGACTACTGTTTTTCATCAGTCACTTCAGCCCAGAAACACAGACAAACCGCTGTTAGCTGGAAGCACAAGCCAGGCTGGTGTGTGGCAGCATGCTCTTCGCGTTCCCTAAGTATCTTGCACTCACGGATACACACACAGAGTTTCCAGTCAGTTCATGGCAACACTCCCCCTGTCTCTGCATCAGTGCACATGACTACACAGATTCCAGCTCATGAATATTAATAGTGCCTCATTGATTATTTATGACAGAACATGTTAGCAGGGAGGGGTGTCATAGCTGCTGCTGATGACAGATGAATATTCACTAATTAAGAAGCAAATGTAGTGTGGTTAAACAAAATTCACTTGTGTCAATACCATCTCTGTTTATTAAGGATAGAGGGGGTGAGCATAGGGCATTTCAAAAAGGAACATACACTTAATTTCTCTGTTGATGTAAGGTTTTAATATGGGAATAAGAAATTCAGAAACAGAAATATACTTGGTTCACATCTCCATGTTTTGCAACAATTAGAAGAAATATTTTCAGTGTTAGTGAGTCTAGGGGAAGACGAATGGGAGCAATTATTTAAATTTACAAAATAAATGCAGACGCAAAGGAGAATTTGGGGAGTGATGTGGGAAAGGAACAGAAGATGGGGGCTATCATTCAGTTTTAATTCTGATCCTATAAAAAACACTGAATAGTTCATGTGTAAAGACCATTACCTACCAGAGAGGAAATAAAACATATTTTCTTAATCTAAATAAAGAACGTTTAGGCGAGTATGAAGAGATGATACTTGTACAGCTAATAAATATTTTAATTAGATAATAAGGGCATATTTATTGAATATGAATTTGCAGCACTATAGTGCATGTGGGTCTATATTTAAAAATTAGATAAATAGAATGCCTTTTCTGAGAAAAATTTCAAATGCTTATAGTATTTATGCTAATTTTATTAAAGTCATATATAATATTTCAGAGAGCTGACATTGGCAATATTTAAAATTCTAATGTAATGCACAATGACTCCATTTATGATTCTATATTTAGAGTTCATAATGTACAAAGGTGAACACAGACTTAAAAACTCAGCTTAGATGTTTAGATAATAGAAGTAATGCATTTAATTTCACACTCTCACAAATACATATATTGTATTGCAAGCTGGCAATTTTTATCCTTTATAGATATAGTACAAACAGCTAAAGCAGATAATAAAAGAAAATTCCTTTTGTTCCTATTCTGACTTAACCACAACCTCTGCTAATTAAGAAGTATGTCCTTGTTCCAGCACACCCTTAAACTGGACAGGATAGCAGGTGGGTTCCAAAGCAAAAATAATTACTTGGAAACTGATGACTGTGGTTTGGAATCACATTGGATCTTCAAGATTTTTAATTGTTCATCACTTATGTAGAGCCACTTTTTGGGGTCCAATTTCCTAAAAGCGCTTTGTCAAATGTTTAGAATCGATAACAGGAAATGATTCTAATGAGTACTAATTGTTAACAAATTGGCTTTGCAACTAGTAACACTTCAACACCAGCAAGTCACAAAGAGATGAGCAATCATCTGCTGCTTATCGGCCGTTTCCCTTGGGATGTAATAATCCGATTTTCTGGGCCTAATTTCACCTAACAGCCTGGACGAAAGCCAAGCTGAGAGACCTACATGAAAGTGGCATCATAATAGGGAATACTGCTCGTGACCAAAGTTCACCAGGACTTCCTGCAAATTCGAAACCACTTGTAGTAGCTATTAATTATTTTGATTCCATCATGGAAAGAAATATTTTCAAGAAAGTGTCTGAAAAGACCTTTTATGGGAATCAACGCTGGGGATGAGCGGGAACGATCTTCTGTAGGTGCAGTGGTAAAATATACATATTTGATGCTTTAAAAAAATGTTAATTTTCTCTGAGTCTCTAGCGCCACTTCCAAGGAAGTGTTTTTATGCTGGAGTCGACATCCTTAAAGTGAGCATTGCCTTTTTTTTTGGAAGGATTCTGAACTGCTGAAGTGAAAGAGTTAATGATCTCCAGATGTTGAAATTCTGTACTTTACAAGAAATTAGAATGCAGTAAGGCAAGGATGGTTCAGTCATCCATCAATGAAAGTGTCTGCTTCCTCTACTTATAAAACTTCTTTATGAGACAGGTTTTGAAAGCTAAGTAGGAAACCTAATTATTAAAACTATTGCTGCTTATTGGAGCTTTCTTCTCAGAATATTTTGTAGTTAGCTTTTAAAGAAAAAAAGAACAATTATAACTTTCAAAAATATTTTCTTAGTCATTAGAAAGTAAAGAATGAGCATTCCACTGAAGTCAGCAATTTCAAACTGAAGTTATTCATTCCTCCATTTGTCTTGGCTGTTTGTGTCTGTTCATTACTAGTGCCCCTGTTCTTTTGTTTCTATTTCAGGAAGCAAGGGCAGCTTCTCTAATCATTTGTCAAATGCTGCCCATGGCCCATATACTCTGGAAGGATTCCATCTTCTGCTACTAATGGGCTCATTCCATTGAACTGAAGGGTATTTAGAAAAAGGGAACACATATTCCAAAGTTCTCTAAATTTCATTAGAATACAAGGCTTTAGAAGTTCCAGTGACTAACCTGCAGAATCTTGTGTTGGAACGTAACGTCTGGAGTAGATAGGGGCAAATGAGTTAATCCAATGAATTTTGGAATATTGAAATAAAATAAAATTAAATTAAATTTAAAAAAAAGAAAAAATGGGGTGCCTGGGCAGCTCAGTGGATTAAATCCTCTGCCTTCGACTCGGGTCATGATCCCAGGGTTCTGGGATTGAGCCCCGCATCAGGCTCTCTGCTCAGCAGGGAGACTGCTTCTGCCTCTCTCTCTGCCTGCCTCTCTGCCTGCTTGTGATCTCTGTTTGTCAAATAAATAAATAAAATCTTTAAAAAAAAAAGAAAAAGAAAAAAAAACAATGTCTTAAAAATACAAATGGATTAGATACTGTCTGTGGTGGATAGTAATAATGTGGGATAATATGGTTTAAAAATAAGCTGAGGGGTGCCTGGGTAACTCAGACAGGGGAGCATCCACCTCTTGATCTTGGGTCTTGGTCCCAGGGTCGTGAGTTCAAGCCCTGTGTTGGGTGTGGAGCCAACTTAAAAAATAAACAAATAACTAAATTAAATTAAATGCTGAAAAAAATAAATAAAAATAAAAGTAAGCAGAGAATAGAAGACTATCTTTCCGAGTACCCATGCAAAAATACTCTCCAAAGTGCAAAAACATTTGTTGCGTATGTATTTCAAAATATACTTATTTATTTTTATTGCTTTTAATTTGTGTTAGTTTATTCTCCCAAAGTGCAATGGCTTGCAAAAGTGGACATACTATCGTTAAGATCTATACTGGCATATAAGAGGGTTAAACCGAGGTAGCTGAAAGGAAGGAATACAGAATTTATCCTGCTTCTCCTACATAAATGGTAACGCTGAATTAACTAGAGTAGATGAGAGGGAGTTTCTCCTTATAGAATTATTCCACTGAATAAATGAAGAAAGAATGATAGAACATGCTCATGCCGGAAATCCTTAATTAATGGATCTAGGTACTGAGAATTAATGGCTGCTAACATCACACACACACACACACAGACACGCACATAATCTGACAGAAGAAAATGAGACCACTCTTGAAAGAGCATTTCCAAAAGTGAGCAAATTAGAGGGAATTCAGAGAACAGGGAAGAATATTAAACTTTACCATGGAGATGTGATCAGCCAAATCCAGGCTGCGAGTAACCTGACATAGATAGATACATATTCCCGTTTCTTAGAGGGAGAGGGAGAGAGAAAGAGAGATATGATGGAGAGGAAGTCTACAGATTAAAGGAAACTTTAATGACATTTTAAAAAAGGCATTACTAAACTACATTTTTTGGTATGTACATCATTTTGAGTGATAAAAATCCTGCCTTCTTTTTAGAGGATGCTTGGGTACTTCTGAGTCGGCACTTAGCTGCTTAACATTTTCTAAGGTTTAGTATCTTATATGCAATCACAAAGATGAAGAGCTGGAGGCTCAGAGACACAGCGACTTACCCAAGGTCAGACTGAGTAAACAGATCTGAACTCAGTTCTCCAAGGACAAATTCTGTGGTGGAATTCAATAGCTAAGTTGCTGAGCTCTCTCTCTTGCAGAGGAAGTTAGAGCCACATCAATGCACCCTTCCTTGATTCTGATGACCAAGGACACGGAGAATATAGTATTTCAAAGCAGTGAGGAGAAAGAGAGCGAGAATGAGAGAGAGACTTTTAAGAAGATCTAGTCTAAAAGAAGGGAAATGATTATTTCTGGTTTAAAAAAAACACTTTATTATGATTTAGATAAATAACTAAACTAAAATTAAACTTTATCAAATTAAACTTTTGACTTTTTTTAATAGGTCACAGCTAAATACCTTCCCTTACTAATACACCTTGATAATGGATCACTGGGCACTGTACTGGAGTGCACACTAGGGATGACCAACCTATCCCAGTTTGCCCAGGACTCTTATGGTTTTAGCTCTCCAAATTCTATATCCCAGAGCCCCTCAGCCATGGGCAAATGGGTCACTTGAGTGCATGCTTCTGTTTTCAAGCTCCAGCAAAGCTGAACGGCTGTGTAAATTTCCCCGTCTTCCTACCTTTGCTACAGAGTGCACCTCATGCTGTAGAAATCATTCTGTGGTCCAGCTGAAATGTTCTTTCCTCCCTGGCCTCATGAATTTGGAGAAGTGATCTCTTCACTACTGAACTTCTAAACCCTCAGTGGATTTTATCCACACCCATCTCGAGCTACGCATCATTTTCTACTTCATATCATTTTTATGTAGATGATTTACCCCTCAGGGTAGACTACAAGACCTGTGAGGGCAGTAGGACCGTAAGTCCAGGACAAACTGGGATGAAGTGGTCAATTGTCCTTTGACCTCCCAGAACTCCTAGCGTGATGCTGCTCATGTTGAAGGTCTTCAGTAGAGGACTATTGAGTGAATGGATGTGACTGGGAGATTAAACAGACCTGATTCTGGCAAAGTGACATAATTTTGCGTTTGTGTTTCTATACCTCATTGCTAGGTAAAGTTTTTTCTCCAGTAGGGCTGCTTCAAGAATATTAAGTCAAAGGACTGAAGAACCATAAGCATAAGATATTTAACTTGGTTTAATTCTAGACACATCAAATTGAGAGTTTATGAAGTAAAAATTTCTCTGACAGGTATGCAAATAAATGAGGTATGATCACATGTGTTTTATCACTTATTTGCACATTTATGCATATATTTTATATGCACCTTTAAAGTTCTATTCTGTCCCACATATGAATGAATTTATTGAATATACATGATAACTTATTGGGCACTGATCATTTGCTTGGTAGTACAGGATTTCCAGGTGTCTCGAATGACATCCTTTTATTTGATTTTCACAGTGTCTCTGAGGTAAATATGTCCGATATTATCCTTTGTTTTTAATAAAGAAATGATTAGATGTTGAAATTGCCAATGCCAGGAGACCTAGAGCCTTTGCCCTTTGATTTCATCCAGTGTTTATTCATAACAATGTGCAATATCAACTACTCTCATGATTTTACAAAAACGCTCCCACTTATAGTGTCCACGTGTCATCCACTTACTTGGTTATAGCTCAACATTTCAGTGTATAATCCAGCATCCTTTTCACATTGTTCTCACTACTTAACCTTGTTGATTTTGCATCTACAATTGTGGCTTGCAGAACTGAAAGTACTTTGCCCACTTATAAACTCCTAGGAATTGTCAAGTCAGTCGATGAGACTCCCATAGAAAGAAAAGGTATGGATGTCAAGGAAGATGACTAGGGTTTCCATTTGAGACCTGTCACTGTTGTCTGTATGGCTTTGCACAGACATAATACACACCTTGCATGCTGATTCTGAAGATGAAATGCAATAGAATCCAGAAGAAGAGATTCATAAACTCTGAAGTATTTTGTCCATATTGGTGTGCTGTTCAGCCTGGGTTCTAGGGGCAGTCTGCCCTGGAAGTTCCACTTCCCCTAGTTTCTATCTATGTGATATGGGGCAAGTTATTATTTTTGTTTATCTTCCCTGTTTCTTGGTTTCTCATCTTTAAAATGAGGATATAATGGTACTTGCCAAATAATTACTGCAAGTGATACAGTTATTATGATGATCTTATGTGTCAGGTACATCTGACACATCATACATGCGCAATAACATACTGGATACTAGTAATCACACAAGTAGTATGATAATGGTAATGATGATTAACTCCTGTAGACTTCTAGGTTATCTCTTTATAGTTTTTCAGCCATAATAAATCCCTATTACATTATTTGAAATTCACTTGGTTGAAACTTTATAGTCCTATTCCATCCACATCATTTGCTAGTATTTACTTGTGTTGGTCATTCAAGAGCTCCTCAAAGGTTTTTTGTTTCCCAACCCTTTATGTAAAAGATGTCAGCACAGAAGTACCCATTATGTATGTAAATGGGATACACACACACACTCTGTGTAAAGAATGTAATGTAATATATTCAGAGTAATAATCCCGATGTTCTTTTTATTTACTTTAATGGATAATGTATAAATAATGTGGACATAAATGTGCAAGAAATCAATGATAGCATTTGAAGCAAGATTCATAGGAAGTAGGTAGTTCCATCTTATTTCTTTGAGGAACTTTAATGACTAGTAATCTAGCCCAGAATAATACCTTTCTTGATTTGGTCATTTATAGGCCAACTGGCCATACACATACATCATATTTTGGTAATGTCACACTATTCAGCCACATCACAGGTAGTATTTAGGGTTTCCTCAGAACAAAACCATCACCATTTTCAGTTCTACAAAAGTAGTCTAGAAAATGATCAGTAGAGGTGCCTGGGTGGCTCAGTCGGTTAAGCATCTGCCTTGGACTCAGGTCATGATCCCAGGGTCCTGGGATCAAGTCCTGCATCAGGCTCCCTGCTTGTCAGGGAGTCTGCTTCTCCCTCTGCCTGCCACTCTCCCTACTTGTGTGCTCTCTCTCTGACAAATAGATAAATAAAATCTTTAAAAAAAATGTTTAGCCAGTATTTATTAAATGGTACTATGAGTAGAGCATGATGACAATTCCCAAATATTTTTGAAAATAAGAGCTAACACTTATTTAGTATTTTCTATACCAGGCATTGTTCTAGCACCATACATTATTAACGTAATTGAGTCTTCATATCAACCCTCTGGGGTAGGTAATATCAATGTCTCCTCCTAACATGGGTTGTAGATGGGTTACATGAGTAGTAAATTGAGGAACCAGGACTTAAACCAAGTGGTCTGGATCCACTGTATAAACAGTCTTTTTTATTGCCTGTCACTCGGAGATAGTCATCATGATGACAAATTCCTAGATGGCTAGAAGAAGGCATTCTGGTGATGCCTGAAGCACAGTGAGATGTAAGAATTTCCCTGAGGACAAGGAGCGAGTCTAAAATTAACTCCCAGGTTCCAAGTTGTGTCCTCAAGCATGGCTGCATAAAATAGATTGAATAAATCTAAGCAATTTCATAACTTTACTCCACTCCACTGGTGATGGGGTTTCGCAGCACTGAATATGTACCGATAACTGTAGAATATTTTTCTTTCTTAATATTTGTTATAGGAGGAAATATATGCATTGGTAGTAGGACAGTCATATCTCCATACTAAGGAATAATCATCAACAGTTACATAAGACAGGGAAATTTGGAGATTTTGAGAAAGGTGAAGGTATAGATTAGCTGATGACTCCCAAATTTAAATCTCTAGATTTCATTTTTCTCCTAAGCTTCAGACCTACTTATTCATGGACTACTACATTAACATGTGGGCTAGGCATAGCACATTAAAGGCAACTTACCAAAACTTAAGTCATAATGCTCTTCCACCAAGACTGCTCTACATGTGCTCCCTATCAAAGACTGGGCTGACTAGCCCCAGGAACTCAAGTCTGCCTTGCCTCTTCCCTTCCATCTAATGACCAAGCACAGTCATTTGGAATTGCTCAATCTCTCCTTTTTCCCTTCCCAGACCACTCTCCTGTGTTAGGTTACTGTTTATTCTCTGATTTATCCTTCATTCACTCATGAATATTTAGCATTTAGAATAGTATAAGGAAGCAACTGTTGGGTTCTTGCTTTACTCTGTCTACAAACACACATTTATAAGACCATTTTCCTGGCCCCTAGGCTATTACCTCTCTCTCTCTGTCTTTGTCTCTCTCCAACACAGAGACACACAGACATACACATTTGCAAAAGAGAACATAAAACAGAGTATTCCTGCTCTCGGTGCAGAGATCACAATTCTTCTAGCACCACTTTTTATGTCTTTTGGAATATTTCTCTCTTTCTCTCTCTCTCTTTTTCTCTCAAGGGTTTTAAGTAATCTCAACACCCAACATGGGCCTCGAACTCACAACCCCAACAAGTGTCACATGCTCTGTTGACAGAGCCAGCCACGCACCCCTATTTCTTTCTCTTTTGATCTTAACAGTCTCCAGACTCTACTTTTCTATCTGATATTATGATACATGATCATTCCTCCCTCATCTTTGGACTTCACTCACCTATTTGGTCAATATGATGACATTCAAGATACATCAAGTCCCAGATCTCATGGAGAAAACTTAGGTGAGAGAAAGCAGTAAATAAATAGATCATTGTTGTATAAACTATCCAGGAAATAATAGGGGTTATGCAGGGAATTTACACAGGGTGGTAGGATAGGGAGTGATAACTGTCTCATCCTTCTTGGATATTCTAGGGCCTGGATTATCTATTCTTTCCTTACATACTTATTTATATGCATATATAACCAAGTAAATATAAGGATAAATAAGACAGGTAAGTGGACAGCAAGCAAAGAGATGACATATTTTAACACACTGCTCAAGGTCTGAAGTTTTTTGCCACCTTCAGGGTCCTAGAAAATCACTTAACTATTGTGGTCTTGGTGTCTCCAGATCTTCCCCATTCCATTGCCACGTTTTTCTATCACAGAAATGGCCCTAATGTGGTTGTCTGAAACACTGGCACTACAAGTCAATATGTTTGTATCACATCAATCCGTTTCTGTGAACTAATAATACAGAATGCCTGACAATATACAAATTCTGATCTAGGACACCACAATCATCAGCATGAGCCCCTGAGTTATTTTTGACTTTGAAGTCACCTAGGAGTGTCTTTGAACGTCACTCTAAAAAATTTTCCATATCAACTTGAACACGTTACACATCCTTTGTGTGCTTCCATTTTCTCACTGTGAAACTGGGATAGTCACAGTACCTACCACAGAGGGATTTTGAGAACATGCGCTTTCCCTGGAGCCTGCTCCATGTAGACGTTTAACAACTATTAACTGGTATTATTACAGCTTACAATATAGCATTGCTGAAGTGTCTAAATTCTGTTGTCGTGAAGATATTTTAAAAAGCAGGTAGCTATATGGCTGTTTTGTCTACATTTCTGCAAATGGCTGGACACTTTGAAACATCATGTATTCTCTGGTAAGGGCTGGGGTCCTCTAAGATAAACAATAGTTGATATCATAGGTACTTGCAGGGAGAAGGTGCAAAAAGAAATTTAATGGTTATAAGAGGTAGGAACTGGGCCAAGATGGTGACCCCCTGAGTTCCATCAACGTGTGTTGAGCAACTCCTATGTATCAGGCCCTGGGCCAGCCTTGAGAGTGGTACTTAACTAGGCGTGTGCATCTGAATCATTCAGGAAGCTCGTTTTCAAGTTACACATGGATAGACCCTGTTCCCACAGCTTCTGAGCCAGCAAATGAGGGGCTGAGGCCTGAGACTGCATTTTCAAATAATCCACTGAAAATCTACAGAAATTCATCACTTTCTCTCCTCCAAATCGAGATGTAATATATCAAACCCAACACTCCTCCCATCAGTTAAATTTCTGATATGGTTACTTATACAATTATCAAGATCCCTGGGTGTTTGTTACTCATTTTAGAAGGGAAGTAACATTTACAAAGCACATAGTACATCAAAAGTGCTGTAAGTCTCACACAGTTTTATGAACTCTATGTGGCTTTTTCACATACATGGAAACTCAGGCTCAGGATACTATGCAACTGGATCAATTTCTGTCATAGCTAAGGGGCAAAGTTGAGATTTAAATGGAAATGGGCTTAACTCTAAGATTCTGCCTTTTCTGAAAAGATATACTACTTCTCTCAGGAAGTAAGGCAGAAGGACCCATTTCATATAGTACAGTGTCTTTAGTCCTGTGTCCCATGAATGGAATTTGTGGTAGGGTCAGGATTGGATCAGAGTCATTGTCTCCTTCTGCAGTTCACCTGACATGTTTTACATAGAAGCTGTACCGGTGAGCAAATTTTTACTGGACCTGTGGGGAGGCTGATTTTTAGCTTCTGGGATCAGGTATGCGACTGAGCATGAAGAATCCAATATCCCTAGTGGGACAGTGAGTGGCCCAAGTTTCAGGTGTTGGTGCCAGGCAGAGAGAATTAAGTGACTGCCTACTGGATTCTTTGTTAATGAGACGACTTTCTTTAATGCACCATAATTGATCTGAGTAAAGGTGTAAATCCATCTACACTTCTAAAAGATATGATTCTTCTTTGATTTTCAGTATCTCTAGACACCAAGTTCAACCTGTCTGGAGCTTAGCTTTGCCATCTGGAATCTGTTTCACAAAAAGCAGTGAGTAGTGATGACAAAGCACTTAGGGGAACTGAGGTCATAAAGCTTACGGTAGCAAAGGGGTAGTAATGGAGGGTGAACCTAAGAAACTGTGGTTACAGCTTGGAATTCCTAAAACTGTTTGTCACCCAGCTATATGTAAGCCTCCTTCCTTGTTAGGCTGACTAGACCCATAAGTCTGGTGTGTAAACCCAGTGGGAAAGGATTGTATGTGTCCACCAAGTGCCTGTAAGCAAAAGACATCACTGCAGTGGAGTCAGATGAAAACAACAGCCTAGATCCCTGACATTACTTGGAGAAAGTCCTTCAGCTGAGCTTTCAGACTTGCATCCAACTCTGCATGAAGGAGAGATGCACCTTTACTTCATAAGCCACCAAGAATTTGAAAATTGTTTTGTTACCTCAGTATAACTTAGCATGACTAAGACTCAAAGAGGACACCTCTGAATTCATGTATTGAAACAAATAGAGTGAGCATGAAAGAGCTCAACTCATCAGGGCTTAATAACAGGTCATGATGGCTGCTAGGGACCTCTTAAGCAATTCTGTGCAAAGAAATATAGTGACATTACCTAGCATAATTAAATGAATATTCAGAAATAAAAGTATAAAAATTGTCAAGTTTCTCTTAGAAGCCATTCAGATTTTCATCAGATCATTTGTTTCACCGTAGGATAAGCAGTATTTCATTTTGTTTGGTTTTGTTTTTGAGTGAAGGGAGAACATGCTGGATTCAACAGGAGGACCATCTAACATAAGCAGCCTGAGTATATATGCATGTTATGGTCATATAGAGCTCTTGATCCCGTGGAGCAAAAATTGTGCCCATTTCAGAAGTTCTGATGTTCAGAGGGGTTTTGCATCTTAATTGGGTGAAAACATCAAATCTGTAGCAAACAAAAATAGCCTAAGTAGGTTAAGCTGATTTTTAATCAAGTGATGAATTATTTTTAAATAAAGAAAAATAGGGCCTGAAGGAAACCAGTCACAGGATGGAATAGTTTTTGTTTTTGTTTCTTTAAAAGATTTTATTTATTTATGTATTTGACAGAGAGAGAGAGCACAAGTAAGCAGAGGGGCAGGCATGGGGACTGATGCGGGGCTCGATCCCAGGACCCTAAGATCAGACCTGAGCCGAAGGCAGAGGCTTAACCCACTGAGCCACCCAGGTGCCCCAGGATGGAATAGTTTTAGTGTGGTTTAGAGAATAGGAATTTCTAGAAAGAGCATGAGGAGCTACTCAACACAGAAAAGAGTAATGGAACAACATGGGCTTCAAAATCAGAAAGTCATGAGGTTAAGTCCCAGCTCTACAATTTGAGCTATAAAACCATGCTCAACTTTCTGAGTCTTTGCTTCACATTTGTGAAACGGAGGGAATAGCTTGTGCCTCGTGGCACTGTTGATGGGATTATGTGAAATGATTGTTTCTCATTAAGACCATGTTTTCCTAGCCCAGCTCCCAAAGACTCTTACCACTTTCTGAAAGATTTGACCAGTTTACAATTACTAACTTTCATAGTCTTAAGAGCTAGGAATGTTAATAGCAACTTTCTAACTGCTGAAGGGGTGGGAGTCCAATAGCAACGTAAAGTTAAAACTGATCCTGGGACTCATGAGTATAGAACTAATACTAGAAATCTGGCAAGCTTTCAAGGCAGCGTGTCAGTTATATACATATAATATACAATGTTATATGCAAAAATCAAGAGGGACAGGATTATGCAGATTAAGCAAAATTTGGAGGAAAATTATCCTTGTAGAATGAAGCTTAAAGATGTATCTAACTTTATTACTGCTAAGAAGTACAAAACAACAAAAAACCAATAAAAAACAGAGTTGAGCTTATGTTGCCAATTTTTAACTAGCAAAGAGGAGTTACTGAACAAATGAAATCAGGATATAATAGTTCAGGAACATCGGAAGAAACATCGATGGAAGGGAATAAGATACTGGAAGATAGAAGCTTGGCTAATCATATTATAAATGTCTTAGATAAATGTCACATTGACAAAAGAAATTTCCATTGTGTGTAAGATATATGTGTCTACTTTGTGTGTGTGTATTTACATACATGCATATACTTATAGAATTTTGGAGACTAGTAATGATTTCCAAAGGAGTTTATTACCAGAAATTTATTACAATAATGATAATCAGCAAAAGTTCAGTTGGGTGCCAGACAATCGCTAGGCACCTGTGACAGACATACAGCTCATTTGACTGAGAATGTGTTTTATAATTCCTGTCATGTAGTGGTAGATACACAATGCTCTTTTCTAATAATAATTAGCAATATGAACATGAGTTATGTTTGTGTTGACTCCTCAGTTTTTCTTTAATGATAAACCTGTTCAACTATTTTCATAGGTGTAGCATATAAAATGGCATACAAATTAGTGAGGATAAAAAAATTACAAATAAAAACAAAATTGATAACTCTGTCAGGCCCAAGAAGTACCAAGGTAATGAGCCAAGAGATTTTAATTAAAAACAATCAGTTAAATTCATCTATTTATTCAACAAGTATTTACTGATACACATGGGTACTCTGCTAACCTTAAATAATTAAATAAATAAATCATTCAAACAGAATCCTCAGTAGGGATATAGTGTACTAATCACTGTGGGATATTAGCTAGTTGAGGGATCTACTTTACATATCATTTACTTATAAAGATATGATACATATATATGTATTTTATTGCTGGTAATTTTTGACTGTTTCTCAGAAAACTATCAGGAAGTAGGGTATCTTAAGCAGGCAGCCATGGAGGAGTTGAAGAAAAATTGTCAGGGGACGGAACAGTGAAGAAAAGATGAATACTTAAGAAACAATGAGGACATTAAGGGAGTGGTGCAGTATTTAGCCTGCAGGGTGTAATGTGGAACCCTCTCAGGAGAAATGAACTTGACCTTTTTAGGTGAAGAGTCTTGAGGGTCTGTGTTTGCGTTTTCTGCAATGGGTAAGGAAGAGCTACTATAGATTTCTCTGCAAGCATGTGCCAGTGTCTAGGTCATAGTTTTAATTTCTCAAGAGTTCTGAGCTGGAAGAAACAAACAAGAATCTAATAATGGTATTAATAATAATAATGAAACCCTTTACAACAGTGTGAATGGTCTTGGAAAAGAGAAGTGGAAAGAACGGATGTACAGAGGAAATGAGAGAAATGCTACAGAGATGGAATCAAACTGTCCTGCTAAGTGATTGGAAAGGGGCAGGAAGAAATCAATAGTGAGTACATTTGTAAGACTGGATGTCTGGGCTAAAGTCTGTGTCATTAACAGAAATAAGGAAGTCAGGAGGAAGAGACACCACGTGAACAGATTGGAGCTGGGTACGACAACACTGAGGTACTTCTAAGAATAAGGAAATCCTTCTTGGAGTTGAAGTTTTTACTAGAGAGAACAAAGATACCGATGGGAATGGGAAAGTCACTAATATATATTTGAAATAGAGGTAATGAGCTGAGCATTCAAAGAAGATACGGGAGGAAAAAAACAAAAAAACAAAAACAAAATCCAAACCAAAATCTTGACCCTCTGCCTATCTCTAGGTGAAGAAATGGAAGAGGTAGGGCCAGAGAAGAAAGACAGCAGTCAAAGGAGTCAAGAAACCACAGAAACACAGTTTCAGAAATGGGCTCGTCGGGATGTTCACATGTGGCTGAGAATTCCAGGCAGGGGTGCTGCATGGGGAACACTGGGCTTGACTGGAATCCATCGGTTGTCTGGAGGGAATTCCTTAGAGTAAGGCAGGACAGGCTGCGCAGGCGAAACAAGCGTGGGGCACGGGATGAATTGCCCAAAGTACACGAAGACCATTCTTTCCAGAAGTTATGAGGGAAAGAATAGGGAGCTAAGATGACACTGAAGGAAGACAGCAGGATCAATGAAGGGTTTATCTGCTTGTTTTCAACGAGGAGTGAATCCAGGAAAGAAGGGTTTGAAGATGCTGAAGAGAGAGGGATGAAAACGTGGAGGAACTAAGAGTGAAGAGGGTGAGAGGCACAGAAAGGCAATAGGCGTTGAGTGGATGGAGATGTCTGTTTTCACAGATAGAAGGCAAAGATAAAGATAGGGACAACTTAGAAGTGTGGGAAGGAAGAAGAGTGGAATGAGCTCACCTTAGATGTCCCTGCATACGGTGATGTAGGAGGTAAGGTTATGGTTTCTTTGAGGTTAAATTTTTAAAAAGCGGGTACTCAAAAAATAGCAAGAATCTCAAGTATTTCAATACTGAAGAAAACTAAATTTCCACAGGGACACGGAAATCGCCTCTTAGAAGTGACAACTTGCTTTGCTTTTGTCATGATAAAACTTCATATCAAGCCTCTGCAAAACAATCGAGGTTCCAAGCAACGATCTAATAACATGATAAATATAAGAGAAACACCAAATATCACCAAGAGGAGTCCTCATGTGCTGTGTGCATCTGACAGCTGGCTAGTTTGATTTAAAATTACTATTTGGACAGATATAAACTCTTATTTCTTGACAGTCATTAACCGCGAACCATAAAAGTGCCATTAATTCTGCAGCAGTCAGCAAAATGCTTTGTAATGATCTAACACTAATGCACCCCACTCCTATAAACCCCCACAGCAGCAAAGGTTTACTCTGTAATACTAGTTGGGTTTTCATAAGCTTAAAATCCCTGCCAACGCACCTGCTTTCCAGAAGATCATTAGGTAAAAATCCCAAGGCAGCACAATCAACCTGGCTTTGGTTACCTTACCGTCTGCTGGAGAAGAAAATTAATGTTATTCCACGAGTCTCTCTCCCCAGACTGGCTAGTGTATAGTTACTGGGCCAGCTGTCTGAGGGGGCCTTAGGTCTGTTCTAAGCTGCCTCGCCTCATTGTGCGCATGGATCCCGGGTCCCAACATAGCACACGAACACACTGACTGCAGTCGGCACCAGCTGCTCTACTATTGTACAGGTACTTAACAGGATTACAGCTCTCGGAACCCCTAGCTTGGCAGCCAGCGCTTTGTAGCCCAACCACAGCTTTATGGCGATGCTCACAGAAGCCACACTTTTTAAAAAAGGCCTAAGACCAAAACACCAGCATTCAAGACAAGAAGACAAGGAGAAAAGGAAGGCTCCTAATACAGGGTTATTGCTAAACCCCATTTAACAAAGGATTTCTCTTTTCTTCTCATTTCCTATGGAAAATAATACAAATTAGCCTCGAAAATCCTGCTTTATCTCTGAATGGAGTTACATAGCCTTAATCTGAAATCTGCTTTTCTTCTGGCTACAAGAAGTCAAGCAGGGCATCCCATCAAATTGCAAGGGGAGATTTGTCACATTTGACTGGTTTTCAAACTGGGGGTTGTTGTCAGCTGGATGCTGAGCTGCGACAGCAGTCCCCCCACCACTGACAGCAGTCACCCCACCTACAACCTACACTGGTCACCCAACTACTCTTCTCCAGCCAAGCCCTCTTCCCTTGGCTGCTGCTGTCGCCACTCAGGGAAGTGGCAGTAGATCAATGCTTCCTTCATACATCAGAGCTGTCCTCCAAGGAGGACTGCAGTGAAATTGCTTTGTTTTACATAACAGGCAACTCTGAAATTTCATGGTAGAAAAGTAGCCACAGGCAAAATGCCGTGAATCTCACAGAATCTGGTTTAACCATTTAAAATAGGACAAAGTCATGACTATTTATGGAGAGGCAGCTTGCTTTTGGATTTGCATGAGACATGATCTCACAATGTTTAAAAGTCAGGGATTTTTTTTTACTAGGAATAAAATTCCTTAAGGGCAGTTTTTAAAGTTGGTATCTATATGTAGTAACTCCGATTACTTCCTCGTTTTGATGCAAACTAGAATGCCTTTGTTAGTGTTTGAAAATGTGTATCACAGGATGTCTCTTCCAGTTACTCTTTCCAGATAATGTACCAGCAGAAATGATACCAAGGATTCATTTAGGGTGACATTTTACTTTCAATTAATGTTCCACAGAATGAGAACAATGTTTCCAAGTTTTTCAATTTAGATTTTAAAGCATGTTTTTATTTTTAAAAGAGTGAATGCATGGAAGCATCAATGTATTTTTGTTGTTTGTCAATGTCACTTATAAATTCGAATAAGTGATAACCCGCTGCAGAAGAATGCTCACAGAAGCAGGGGGAAAAAAAAAACCTATTAGAACTGCATAAATTCTACTTTGTCATTCAAGGTTCAGTTTTTTAAATAAAAATACATGAATCTGTAATTACATGTTACATGCCACACATATAAAGGTAAATATTGCTTATTAGCTGTAGCAAGGATGAATAATTAATTAATTGGGAAATTAGTTGGGTAAGGGTTTGTGTTACACATCTATCAAGGGAGTTAACATGTTGGACTAAGATTGTCATGTTTTATATATATGTGTGTATGTGTATTTGTCAATATAATATATACATGCCATAATGAGAACATATGAGAATGTTATATACATTCATGTAGAATGAATGTATATAACATATATATACACACATATAATATACACATATAAATTTATCACATACCATATGCATGTAATATTATGTGTGTATATGTGTGTGTGTATATACATATAATATAAAAGTGTTCCTAATAAGACCCATAAGATGTGCTTTACAGTTTCAACTTTAACTTCTGCTACTCACCCTACAAACACTGTACAGTCTTGCCTTTTTACAACATTCTCATGCAGTTGTGCACCTTTAACCCTGTATACTTTTCCTGATGTTATTTCCTCTACTTGGAATATCATTATCTGAGAATTCAAATTTTCCCCTTTCTGTCAGCTTTTCCCTTCTTTCTGAAGCAAAATCCAGTGCTCTCTTTTCTGTACTTCCACACCCCTTTGTGATTATTGCTATTATAGGAATTCTGACATCATAACCTCTTTGCCTGCTGACTGTCACCTCTTGGAGGACAAACACCTTCTCTGCCTTTCTGGTATCTTAAATCCTGCCTGGCACACAACAGACACTCAATAAGCACTAGTGGATGACTGAATAACATATGTGAAATTAAAATGGTGGCCACATCAAGGATGAACATCATACACAAATCTCTTAAACCGTTAACCTTGTCAATGGTTGTGCCAATCGCTCCCCCTTGAAAGTAGCTAATGCTATGTGGCTTGTGTTGACAATGGCACATACTAAGTTTCCTCTGGCCAAAGACACACTGCCCATAAAATTACCATAAATTTACTATCAGCTTTTGTAGGAAGAAGAGAAAAGAAAATACTATAATATTAAAGGTGTGTATGAATTACAAGGCTTTTTCTTCCCTTTTCCAAAAACATTAAAATATTTTTTTAAAAAAATGTATTTCTTTAGAATTGAGGAAATATGGTAAATTCCCTTCCAAGTAAGAATATTTGGAAATTGTTCTTGGTCAGACTACAGGACTCCATGTCAATATCCCATCTCTGAAAGTGATAAACAGAGGTTACATCTTTCTTTTTCATTAAATGCCAAAATCAGACTATCCTATAGAAAGTCAAATTTTGATCTCTTTAAGAACATATCCTTTAGATGCTGCTATAGACCGAATGCTTGTGTCCCCCTCAGATCCATGTTGAAAACCAAGCCCAGTGTGTTGGAACTTGGTGATGGGGCCTTTGGGAGGTGATTAGCTCATGAGAGAGAATTCTCATGAAAGGGATTAGTACCTTAATAAAAAGACCAAAGAAAGCTCCCTCACCCTTTCTGTCAAGTGAGGAAACACTGAGAAGACAGCCATCTTCTATGAATCAGGAAGTGGGCCCTTAAAAGACATTGCATCTGCCAGTGCCTTAATCTTGAACTTCCTAGTCTCCAGAACTGTGAGAAATAAATTCTGGTTGTATAAAGGCAACTGAGTTTATGATACCCTGTTATAGCAGTCGGAGCAGACTAAGACAGATGATTTTATCCCTGAGTGTAAGCGTCAAGATACATGATGATTTTAAGCAAGGGTATTATGATAGTGTTTTGGGAAAAGTTTACATATATTTGGACTCAACTAGAGCACCTTGCTGCAATATAAAAGAGCAGGCCTAATCTGACACGCACTTTCAGATCAACTTAGACAAAGGTAGAACATCTACCCAGGGGAAAAAAAAAATAATTCCTTCTAGGCCTGGTAGCCATTTCCTGTGGCTAAATCTGTCCAAATTTCTAGATGTATATAAAAATACATGTAGAAGAAAGTAAAAGCCCAAATGTTTTTAATAAAAAAAAAGTTCCTCTTTTGTCATTCTTGTTCTTGAGAACGAAGAAAAAAATTCTTTCATGTACAAAAGAAGAAAAATGATATCTTTAAAATAAAATTTTACTTACCAAACTTTAAACTACTGTAGATATATACATGTATGGGGAAAATAGGAACAATCATGAAAATAAATTTAATATATTTGCTCACATTTTAATGTAAATCCTCTTTTCCAATTTATACTTTGTTTAAATTCTCAAATTTTATTTTTTTCCTTATTTTTTTTAAACTTTATTTTATTTTTTTCAGTGTTCCAAGATTCATTGTTTATGCACCACACCCAGGGCTCCATGCAGTACACGCCCTTCATAATACCCACCACCAGGATCACCGACCCCCCAACCTTCTCCCCTCCAAAACCCTCAGTGTCATTCTTAAATTTTAATAGCTCAGTTTAGGAAGAAAAATTGTGTCAATCTCAGAGAAAATATTTGGGTCTTCATCAATCACACGGTTGTAAAGTCATGGAAGAAAACTGAAATATGGCTTTACTTCTAGGTCCCGTGTGTGCTAGCTAGACTTAGTTCGCTTCAATCTGTTTAGAATTTAAAAGGAGTATCAAGTATACACACATTACATTTGCGAGCATGAAAATAGTCAAAACTGAGAATAATTCTATTTTGAGAGTAAGACGTGACATATTCAGCACCTCTTCCCATGATAAACTTCCCTCTGCAAAACTGGAAGACATACTGTAACTCAATGTTAAGGTTGCTGCGGTAAAGCATGCCTTCTGGACACAATTCCTTGTTTCCAAATAATTATGTCTTATCTACGATAAGGTAGCCAATTTCCTCCTTTAAATACAGAAGAAAAATGTTTCTGTATTTAACTACAACACTTTCCCAAAGTTGAAATTTCACCAAAAACGTTGCATGCCTTACAACAAAGGTTATTGGCTTTATAAATATGATGGTATCAATATTTTCCTATTTATAGGCTAAGACATTTATTCATTCAACTTTTATTTACATATGGGCAGCATATACAGCTAGACCTTAGGAAGAAAAAGCAAAGCTCTAAACCAGTAACTGAATTTTATAGTCACACACACACACACACACGTATTTATGAAAGTCCCATTGACTTTTCCTTCTATTTATCTTTCATTTCCATTAACATGTCTACATTTCTTACTGCAACCAAGCAAGGTGAAATTATCATCCTCTCTTATGCGAACTGTATAAAACTGGTCTTGTGGCATATGTCCTTCCCCCTCAAACACGTCCCACAATTTTAATTATAGTTCATCTAGACTAGAGGTATATTTTCAAATACACACTAAATCATACCACATTCTTGCTTTTAGGCTTCAGTGAATTCTGGTAAGTTAGGGCGATATATCTAAAACCATAATACTGTTTCAAGGCCTAGCCGTGATTAGATCTGTGGTTTCCCAGACTTAGCTCTCAGTGCAATTTCTTCAGTCATTAGCCTCCATTTAGGTCTACAAATGTGCTCTGCCCTGTTCCCTGTTACCTCAGGACCTTTGGCTATGCATGTCTTTTTGAATAAAGAACCCTTTTCTTTGTCTCATAAATGCCTACTCACTTTAAAGGCCACCTTTCTTGAAGTTCAAGATGAGACTCCTTGCTAGACATCTTTGTAGCATTCTGCATTTTTCCATCATGGCAATTATCAAAGTTTTAATTACTTTTATGGAAATTTCATTCATGTTTATCTTCTTAACTAAGTAAGCACCTACTCCTTGATTTTTAGGTTTTAGGTGTTAAGTATTAAAATTCTATAATAGATAATGACAATTTAGCTCTTTACCCACTTCTAACACTTTAATATAATTATTATATTACATATCCCATTTTCCAAAGTAAAATAATTCCAAATTTTTAATTTGGTACATGATTACCCAAAGTCCATTTCTCAAGTGTAGCTATGTTGCTGATCAATGGGATGTAAGTAAAATGTCATGTGGCAATTCCCAGGAACCTTCCATAAATCATTGCTGGCTCATGCCCTTCACTCATTTTCTTCATCATGTCTTTCTCCTTTCTGTTGTCTTCCCAGCAGAAATAAAGTGGACATGATGACTGGAGGTGAAGCAGTCATTTGCACAATGAAGACTTTGGGAATGGAGGCCGGCTATGCCCATATATGTGTTTTCAGAGTGTCTGTCTTTACATTACACGTAAAATTGTATTTTTGTATATCCAGATATGGTAGGGAAAAAAATCTATAGGAATTATCAGATTTTCAGTGAGGGGACCGTGACCCTAAAGATATTAATTAAAGTTGATTTAGTTCAATCTCCTTATTTTATAGCTAAAGAAAACTGCCCCGGAGAGATAGCTTGTCTTACCTAAGATTATATAGAAATGAATAGGAGATATCCAACTAGCATGAGATCCTGGGCTCTTGGCCTTCTTTTCTAACCTTTCTTAACTTCCTTGTCTCCTATTAATAAGCAGAATTCTTCACACTGGGGAGGGGTATGTGCTATGGTGAGTGCTGTGAATTGAGTAAGACTGATGAATTATAGACCTGTACCCTTGAAACAAATAATACAGTACATGTTAATTAAAAAAAATAACAGAAATCTTCTTAGCTATTATAACCTGGGAGAAAAAGCTGCTGATCACATTAAGAACTGAAATTAATAGGGGAAGGAAGAGAAAAGAGAAGTTCTATTTTGTTTACCTATAGAGCCTTGTAAAGAATTAACTAGGTTTGAATGAAATGCCTTTTGATATCTTTTACTTGAAATAGCATTCTTGCTTCAATTAAGCAGTGTCCAGTGAAACAATAACCCAGTAGGCTACAATGAGCCAGAATCAGCTTATCCTCCAAGTTCTTTACCATGCTAAAAAGTCAAACCCAAGATGCAACGTTTGTGCTTATGTTGATAAGTGCCCAATAAACAAGGAATCCTGTGGTTTTGTTGTTTTTTTTTTTTTGTCTTCCACTCCCTAAGAGAGATCTCTCTGATCAATGTTATTTCTCAGTCACAGGTACAAGTTTTACTGCTCTAACCCATGACGAAAGATAGAGAAATACCAGGGAAGGTGGTATATCTCTCTGGTGGCACATGGGGACTTCCACCTCCCACTTCCTGTTCACTCTCCTATACGCAATAAGAAGATGAATGGAGAGGTGCTAGGAAGGAGGGCACCACAAACAGAATAGCTGTACTTCATCTGCAGGTTACACTGGCTTTGTTTATTCTCACATTCTAGGACATTAGGTCTGGACGCCTAAGTTCCACCTGTTGCAAATTCCCCACTGGATTTGACCAACACTTTCCCAGGTAGCTCCTGGGTGCCCAGCCCTTTCTCATGTTATGTTAAGAACTCCTGACAAGAGCCCTTTCATTTTTCAAAGATGAGGAAATTAAGGCCAAGACAGACTCAACAGCCAAAACCATTAAGCCAGAACAGGATTCCAAATTAAACCTGTCTTCCTTTACATCTTACTGCAGCATTTTTCCTCCTACCTAGGGCAACAGAATATAGTTTCTGACATTCTAAATACTAAAGAAAAGACTAGATTATTTAAATTACGGAGAGGACACTATTTCACTTCAGGCTGGGCCAGGACAGTATCAGAAAGCTTACTAGTAAAATGGTGTAGAATAGATATGTTAATCACAGACCTGGCCAGGATAAAGAGTCCCAAGCAGTGGCTTATATTTAAAGGCTGAATTATCATGCAAAAATTTCAAAATAGCCATTTAAAAAAATTATTTGTTTGATAGAGAGAAAGACAGTGAGAGAGGGAACACAAGCGGGGAGAGTGGGAGAGGGAGATGCAGGCTCCCCGCTGAGCAGGGAGCCAGATGCAGGGTTGGATCTCAGGACCCCGGGATCATGTGGTGCTCAATCCCAGGACTCTGACCTAAGCGAAAGGCAGACGCTTAATGACAGAGTCACCCAGGTGCCCCCAAATAGCCATTTTTTATCTTTGCAATTGTGTGTGTGTGTGTTTCCAATACATGAGAATATAGAGGGTTTTTAGGAAGTCTTTACACCTGCAGTTTTAAAACAAAAATGCTAAAGAAGGCTTCACATTCCCATATCCAACAAAAAATGAAAAAAAGAGTCTTAGGATTCCTAGTGTCCTTATAAGAAGACAGAGGTAGAGACTGGAGTGATGTTGTCATAGCTAAGGAAAACCTGAGGTTCCCAGAAGCTAGATGAGGCATGGAAGTTCCTTCCCCAGAGGCTCTGTGAGAATAAGTTCTAGCTGACACCCTGATTTTGGATTTGCAGACCATGAGGCGATGACAAATTTCTGTTGTTTGAAACCACCTGGATTTGTGGTATTTCATTAAGACAGCCTACAAAACTAATATGTCTGCCGATACTAGTGGTCTATGAGTTTCACTGAGAACACTGAAAAACATCTTTTTTTAATATCTGAATTTTACTGAGAATATACCGAAATTTTCCACATATTGGTATTTCTGAATCTCATTTATAAGGTGGTAAATAATTGAAATGCCAAAAAATAATAGACAGAAATGACCTCAGCTCAGAAAATTCTAAAATAAGGGGAAAATCCATCTAAGAATGTTCGATGAAAGACTTCTCCTCAATGTTCCCATACACAGTACACTGTGAATCCCTCTGTCCGTATCTATCATTTTCCCCAACAGCCTGACAAGTACTTGAGGTTAGAAGTCTGGACTTTTTGTAACTTCTATACTCAGCAGAGAGCCTGGGGCCCTAATAAAGACTCAATAAATATATGTAGTAAACACATGAATAAAGGAATAACAAAATAGTAGAGCTTTTTAAGCTTTTAGGAAAATAACAGGTATTTTCTTAAAAGAGGTATTTAAATTGTGTTTCCTGGGGGCGCCTGGGTGGCTCTGTGGGTTAAAGCCTCTGCCTTCGGCTCGGGTCATGATCCCAGGATCCTGGAATCCAGCCCCTCGTCAGGCTCTCTGCTCGGCGGGGAGCCTGCTTCTTCCTCTCTATCTGCGTGCCTCTCTGCCTACTTGTGATCTTGGTCTGTCAAATAGATAAATAAAATCTTTAAAAAAAAAATTATGTTTCCTGAAACAAGAGTAGGGTAAATCCTTTCATTTAAAGATGACAGATGATTTTTAAAAATTTTTATCATTTTCAACTTTTAAATATCTGTTGTTGGGGCACCTGGGTGGCTCAGTGGGTTAAAGCCTCTGCCTTCGGCTCAGGTCATGATCTCAGGGTCCTGGGATCGAGCCCCACATCAGGCTCTCTGCTCAGCAGGGAGCCTGCTTCCCCCCTCTCTCTGCCTGACTCTCTGCCTACTTATGATCTCTCTCTCTGTCAAATAAAGGAAAAAAAAAAAACTCTGTTGTTAAAAATGTAATCAATGCTCTCTTTTAAAAGTATATGGAGTCAAAATTCATTCCATAATAGAAATAGTTTTGCCTTTGATACCACTTGGATTCCACTTATGCACTCAAGTAGTTTGAAACACATGCAGAAAATGTTAAAACTAAAACTTATCAGAAGTTTCCATTTTTCATTCAAGCCAGCATTAATAATAGAAATCAATATCCTTTAGTCCAAAAGATGAAGAGAGAGGAAGAATAAAGTTCAGAAGAAGAGAAAATATGATGAAAAAGAAAAACAAACAGTAAATTTGCTCAACCAGATCTTTGAAAATTCAACAAGAACACCATAGTGTTTATACTGAAAACAAGATAACTTTAATTCTGATTTGAAAAATCTTCAGTTGACCTCAGGTTTTAGACTAAGAGGGGTCATATATTCTTTCCATTTAATATGTTCACATTCAGCATAGGTCTTTTAAGAACTATTCCTTCTTTGGATAAAATACCATTTTCACTTTAGAAGACTTTATCTCTTATTTTAAAAAAGGGGGTGTTTTAACCAGCTCCCACCCTTCCACTTTGACAAAACTTGGACTCTGTAAACTCACAGAAATACAACTCCCCTATATGCTAGTACATCACCACCCAGAGCAGCTTAAAATAAAAACCTGTTGTGTCGAAAGAAAAGCAATTTACAAACATCTTTTTTTTTAATTGAAAACAATAAGCTTTTCATAGTGTTTGATTCAGTATCTTCTAGATGTTTCCACAAAGGTGAAAAATTTCTTTCTTTACAGAATGCAAAATGCTTAATTTTCTCTTCTACTCATTTCATGCTCTCAGTTCATCATGCTTTCTTATTTATAATATCCATTTACAGAAATTATTCCTGGCATTTTTTCCAGTTGATAAATACTGTCAAGGTAATTATTAAGTGTATATTTCTCTACTCAGCTAACTTGCCTTATTATTAAACCCCACACTCTAAAAACTAATTGTATGTAAAGTCAACGGGCTGCATGTTTAAGAATTTTAATTACTTTTCTATGATCACTTTATATTCTATACATAACATCCAGGTAACACAGCTTCTACAATGATAAGCAGTTTAATTAGAAAGCAAAGATAAGAAAAATGCCTTTTACGTTACCAAATTTGTACATGCCAGTCACGTGATAACTTGGACTGGTCTTTTCCTGCAGAATTTTAAAATGTGAAATGTTAATATTAGGTGAACCTTACTTCCTAACAGGCTAGCAAATGCTTTATTAATATGCCATTTGGTTCTTTCTCTTTTGTACATGTAAACACTACGGTTGTAATTAGATTGCAGAACGGAACCTGCCTTTAATCTTTGTGCCAGTCCAAACAAGTTCTTTCTCACACTCCTAACCTGGCACGGGAATCACGACACACAGACGCAAATGTAAGCTGTGAGCTGCCAATAGCATGCCTGCCCTTTCCACAAACTGTCTCAGAGGATAGCCATTGATTTCCTAGTTATTATGAACATGAAATTATTGAATGACAGATGATAGAGTGTTAGGTTCTACAAGTATTTTCCCAAATGGGTTATCTAGCCAGGGTTGCCATGGTAACTATGCTGTTTGACAGACCTTCCCACAAAGAACCCTTTGCTCAGAATTCAGCACCAAATAGCTCTCTGCTTACTACAGGCTCATGTTAAATCACAGAACTTAGAAGGTTTCTCATGAAGAAAAGGGATTTCAGAGTGTGTCCATTCTAGTACCCAAAGTACCAACCTAAAATGATATTGAGATGCATTAGCTCAGTCAGTATTTTCCCCCAAGTGAATGAGGACTTTGCCAAGGGCTGCACCCTGTACTATTAACAAAGGCGGTGTTAATTCATAAAAGATAAATTAATAGTTCTGAGAGTGCAGGGTCCATGGGGAATATAAGTTCTGCCTCACAACACACAACTCATTAGGAGGAATGAGGCTCACAAATCAGGCATTTCTCGAATGACTAAAGGTTGTAGCATTTGTCAGCATGATATTCACACTGTGAAGATGGAGTTGGGGTTGCATTTTTCTTTTGTATTTTTTTTTGTTGACACACATAGTATATGTGTGTGTGTGTGTGTGTGTGTGTGTGTGTGTCTGTATATACAAACACACATATATGTTTTCAAATTAAAATTATCTTTCTAAATAAAGTATTTTTAAAGGTATTTTTGTAGTTGACAAGTCTCTTCCTACATTTGGCTTTACACTCAGCAGAGGTTTATAAGCTGGTATGGTTAAAATGAGTTGTCCTGGAAGACTTTAGAACAATAATATCTTATCAAAGCAAATTGAGAACATCATAATAACCAGGTCAAGATGAAGGGAGCCACCTTGCTGCCTACAAGTAGGCCTGAGTTTTTTTTTTTTTCCTTCTTTTCCTTTTTCAACTGCTTCATTTCCTTGTTTTCTTTTCTTCTTGGTAAATAAAACTTTGCTCTTAGAAAAATTCTGGAAATGAAGAGTTTTAGTACTCCTACTGAAGAACATTTCATATCCTAAGTATCCAGTATTTCATATTCTTACTTAGAATACTTTGTTAGACTTATCTAATACTTGTATTTTGGTCTTTCTGCAGAATGTATTATTACTCAAAGAGAACAGAAGGTGGGTGGATTTAATTTTGCATCCATTCAATACTTTATAGAAGAAATCCTAGAGGAATAGATGCCAAAGATCACATTCTTCATTTGAAGTAGCATCTTCAAGTTTCTATCCAAATTCTCCAGTGACTATCATAGGCCAGAGACACCCAGCCCCAGTTTTATGATATTCTGTTATCTTAAGGGGGGAGGGGAGATGCAAAATTGATTTTAATTCATCTTAAGCTAAAAAACCATAGCATTCAACATTTCTTGCTATGCAGAGAAGGGAAATATATTCAGTAAACCCAGGCAAATAATGATAGTATATCATTGTTGCAATCATTTTGTACTAAGTAGTTTTAACCAAGTTTAATTATTAGGATCACTCTAGGGTAAAGATTTAAAATAAAATGGAAATTTAAATAAAACACAACTTTGGAAAAAAAAACACAACTTTGGTGAAGTATTTGCTATTCTAAATTTCAATTAACCTGAATCATGGGAAATTCAACTTTTCCCTTGCACGTGCCCATAATAGACAAATCTATACCTCTGCAGATTTCTATCAAGATCTCCAGACCTACATAGCCAAAGGTCTACTGGGGGTTTCTATATTTCTATTAGGATGGCCAAAAGACCATTCAAATTTAACATGTTCAATCTTAAACCCACTGAATTCATTGAATTTCTTCTCTGTGCACTTACCGTTTCCCCAAGCCAATTACTGTCTTCTATATTAAAAAATGGTAACACTATTTACCCAATTGCTCCTGCTAGAAACTGGAGAGTCATCTATATTACCTCACCTTGCCTCACTCTCTACATTCAATCACCAAGTGCTATTGATCTTACCTAATTAAAAATCTTTCATATTGCTCAATTTTTCTATCCTGGTCCAAGGCCATCATGATCTTTCCTAGATTATAACGGAAGACTTCATCTTCTTGCTTTCAGTCTCATCATCCTATCCAGACTCTGTAAGGCAACCAAACAGATCTTTATAAAACACAAATCTGGACAGGTTACTTTCCTACTTTAGACCTTCTAATGCCTCTTCTTTGCCTTTAAGATACAATGTAGTCATCTTACATAGCACGCAAGCCCCTTCACAATCCAAACTTCACTGTTTGTCTTTCTAGTCTTATTCCTGACACTTCGGTTCCTCAAAACTCTGGCCAGATTGAATTATTCTTTGGGTTCCTGATCAGGACAAGAATTCTTTTGTTTCTAGGTCTTCTCTTACTCTGTTTTCTTTACAGTGCAGGATATTTTAAAATATCAATGTTGAGTCTCTGTGTACCTCTTTGTTACCCCCACCTTTTAATTAAGGTAGGACTCCCCCCTTTTCTACTCTTAAGGAGGAATAAAACAGTTTAAGTCAGGAAGTTGAAAAAATTTTTAAAGAGCAAATTCCTGGCATTTAAATTTCACAATCAGTCACCCTGGGGATGTGGTGGACAGTAAGCAGATGGGGAAAAATCAGGAACTAGAGAATGTATTTTAAAAGAATTCACTGAAGAGCAGCAGGGAAGTAAATGAAACAGAGCTACACCTGAAATGGCCTATCATGTTGAATGAGGATATTCTCAACAATGACTTACCCAAACTGTCACCTGAAAACCAGGTCAGAATGAGGATATTTCAGTAGGTGACAGGTAGATAGGGGAAGACATGGAAGATCAGACTCTCATTTCTTTTCTTTTTTCTAGGCTTATTGAAGTATAATTGACATATAAAATTGTAAGAAACTTAAAGTATACAACATGATGACTTGAAATGTGTATATATTTTGAAAGGATGCTCCCTCCCTAATCAGGTAATTAACATATCCATTACCTCACATATTCACCTTAAAAAAATTTTTTTTAGCTGAGAACATTTAATTTCTACTCTTTTAACAAATTTCAATTATATAAAACAGTGTTATCAACTATAGTCACCATGTTATACACTGGATTCTCAGATCTTATTCATTTTATAGCTGAAATTTTGTACCCTTTTACTAACCTCTCTCCATTTCCCCCACTTTCCAGCTCCTGGCAACCACTTTTCTGCTTTCTCCTTCCATGAGTTCAACTTTCGCTTTTAGATTGCACATATAAGTGATATCATACAGTATCTGTCTTTGGTTTATTTCAATTAGCATATCCCCCAGGTTCATCTATATTGTCACAAATGAGAGTATTGCCTTCATTTTTAAGGCTAAATAATATTCCACTGTATATGTACACCACATTTTCTTGATCCATTCATCCACTGATGGATACTTAGGCTCCTTCCATACCTTAGCTAATGTGAATAATGCTGTGATGAACACAGGAGTATAGCTAACTTTTTGAGATGGTTTTATTTCTATTGGATACACTCATAAGTGGATTGCTGGATGATGTGGTAGTTCTAGTTTTAATGTTTTCAGGAAACTCCATACTGTAAGTTTAAATCCCCAGTAACAGTGTACAAGAGTTTCCTTTTTTTCCGTATCTTCACCAGCATTTGCTAGCATGTATCATTTTGATAATAGTCATTCTAACAGGTGTGTGATGATATCTCATTGTGGTTTTGATTTGCCTTTCCTGATGATTAGTCATGCTGAGCACCCTTCCATGTACCTGTTGCCCATTTGTCTGCCTTCTTTGGGAAATGTCTATTCAGGTTACCTATTTTTTAAGTGGCTTATTTGTTTTTGTTTTTGTTTGCTATTGAGTTGTAAGAGTCCTTGTATATTTTAGATATTAACCCACATCAGATATATGGTTTGCAAATATTTTCTCCTATCCATAGGTCACCTTTTCATTTTGTTGATGGTTTCCTTTGTTAAGCAGAAGCTTTTTAGTTTGAAATAGTCTCAACTTCTTTATTTTTGGATTCACTGCCTTTGCTTTCTGTGTCAAATCCAAAAAACCATTGCCAAGACTAATAACAAAGAGCTTACTCCTTGCTTTCTTCTAGGAGCTTTATGGTTTCTAGTCTTACATTCAAGTCTTTAACCCATTTTGAGTTGCTCTTTGTAAATAGCATAAAATATGGGTTCACTTTCATTCTTTGGCATGTGGCAATTTGGTTTTCTCAATATACCATTTATTGAAGAGACTACGGTTTTCCCATTGTATGTTCTTGACTCAGTTGTCAAAACATAAGCGATCACTTATGACTGAGTTTATTTCTGGGTTCCTGAATCTGTCCCATTGATTGATATGTCTGTTTTTATGCCAATACCATATTCTTTTGATTACTATAGCTTTGCAATATAGTTTGCAATCAAGAAGTGTGGTGCCTCTGGCCTTGTTTTTAATTCTCAAGATTTTTTTTGGCTATCTGGGATCTTTTATGGTTTCATATAAATTGTAGGTTTTCTTTCCTATTGTCTATGAGAAAAGTCATGGAAATTTTGAGATTGCACTAAATCTGTAGCTACCTTTGGGTAATGTGGACATTTTAACATCGTTAATTTTTCCAATCCTTAAGTATGGAGTATTTTTCCATTTTTTTGGTCTGTCTTCAAGAATCTTTTTCATCAAATTCTATAGTTTTCATGTGTAGATACTTCATTTCCTTCAGATACCCATATCTGATGCCTTATACTAATAGAAACTCCAACATAGACCAAAATCTTGAGAAAGTGGGTCAGAGCCCTTAACTGACTGAAGTTGTTTCCGGTATACAATGAAAAAGTAGTGTGGGACAGCAGGGTGGCTCAGTCTGTTCAGCATCTGACTCTAGGTTTCAGCTAAGGTCATAATCTCAGGGTCGTGGGATCAAGCCCTGCATTGGGCTCCATGCTCAGAACAGAGTCCGCTTGAGATTCTAAATCTCTCCCACTCCCTCTGCCTCTCCCCCCCTTCACAATCGTGCTCTCACTCTCTAAAATAAAGAAATAAATCTTAATTTGAGAAAAGGAGTGCTAAACAGAAATTAATTGGTCTCAAAGGCAAGAAACCGTTACCTTAATCCATGAGTTTGAGTTCTGATATATGTACCTGTCAGTTATCTAGATCGTCTTCCCTTTAATCTTTTCTCTGTCTCTTCTCAGTGAGCCCTGAAACTGACAGCACATACATCTGAGTGACCAGGAGAGATTTTCTTCTTCTTTTCTAAATCTTAATCATTTTGGAATACTTTAAGCATGCATAAAAATAAATAAAATATCCAATAAGCCCCCTATACCTAGTCTTCACTTAGAGCAATCATCAATTCATAGTTTGGGAAACTTTAAAAAAATGATAAATTGAAGATGTATGGAGTCAGAGCTTCAGGGATGGGGCCCAGGAAACTGACTTGTTTTAAAGCTCCTCAACGGGTATCGACTGGCAGCCAGAGTTGACAATTATTGGACTCATCAACTTACACAATTTAACTCCTTATACAGTAAGACAGGGCATCACAGAGACACCATGCTACATACATCTCGGAACCCACAATTACTCCCTCCATACCATGCCTGGCTTATTGCAGATTATCTTTCTTGGTGTCCACTTCTGGGGTCTGTATTTTATTCAGTATTGCATTTTTGGTGACTGTCACTGGCACATAAAAAGTAGGTTAACAAAAATGTCTGAGTGAATGAATTATATGCCAGTATTAACTAAAATTTACCCACCATTTCAGAAGACTCTCTATCTTTCTTTCTGAGTTATTATCAGAAAAACAACCTCATGGACTGTTTTGATTCAAATTTTAAGTGAAAGTTTTCATTGACATTTGTCAATATATTTAGTTACTCTCTATGCCTTGTCATCCCACTCACCACCATAACCAACCTTATATTTCTAGTATATTTATCTACTTATCACATCAAGACCTCTTAGAATCCAGAATAATTTTTATCATAAAATGGGACTGTATCTCTTTTCAATGGCTTTAAACCTTGAAGCTAGGGACATGTGTGATTTTTTAATTTGTGATTTATTTACATTTTTCCAAAATAACCAAAATATTGCCTGCCCTTTTCCTCATGTTCCTGATGGAACTATTTTGTATCTGACAAGTGTTTAAGGAAAAGAGTATGATGCAAAATTCCTTCATTTAATTGTGCTGCTAAAAATGGTATTTCCAGTTCACAACTAGTCTTTAAAAATGAAATCGTGATGTAACGAGTTGATAGAAATAAAAAGAAAAAAGGGCAGTGAAAAGCCAACCAAACAAAAAAAGCAGCTATTTTCCCAAACATTCATCCTGAGGTTTACCAGCTGCTGCTTCTCAGTATCAAGTGTACCGGGATCCTAAGTTCTCACAACAAGGCTAGATGGCTGTATACTGCCTGTCCCCATCAAACAGGGTTTAATTCAACTGAATGAGTAAAATGGGGAAGATATGCCATCAATTTAAAAATTTTTAAACTTCTAATGGCTTCCCTTTTTAGACTTTTTGATACAGGAACAATTATAACTTAAATTTTTAAGCAATAACAAGTCACTCAACAACAAGACCCAAGTTGACATGGAAGATAGCAAGGCCCTAAATCTGATGACATAATAGTAACTTCTCTCTTCAATGTAGTTCATGTTATACACAAAACACTACACGAAATACTGTGTGGACAGAGAGAAATAATACATAGGACGCCAACCCTGCCCTCAAAGGGCTTAGTATTTTCTTTTAATGTTTTTCTTATACAAAATATAAAATGATCTTTTAGTCTCTGATCAAACATTGTGATCAAAAATCATGGTTGATTTTGATTTTTGACAGAGTATTATTGCTTAACAAAGTTAAAACTTGCCTCATGGTGGGAAGGGTGGGAAGAAGTTAGGACTGTGGCAAGGGAGAGATGCACAAACTGGGCACCAAACTTGTCTGCTGTTTTTACAAAGTGAGAAATGAGGAAGAGGCCCTGTAGATGCAAAGTACAGAATGTGCAAGGGCCCTGAGGAGGTTACAGGTTCACAAAATGAGGAGAACTGTTTCTGGCTGACAAAGAATTTGGGAAGAACTGCAGGAAATTAGACTTAGGATGAAGATCAGAAATAGATTGTAAGGTATTTGTCTGATATTTTCTGGACTTTCAACTTCTTCTTGCAGATAATATACTTGGTATCAAGGGAAGTAGTATGTTTAGGTTTATTCTGGAAGGGAGAAATTCTGGCAATACAGAATATTGGACTAAATAGCCCATAAAGAGACCATTATAACAAACCAGACACAGTAGGAAGTAGGAATGGCAAAGAGGGGATGGATTTAAGAAGCTATGGAGAAAGCTGAGAAAAAAGAGACCTAAATGAAGACAGATCCTGAGGTTTCTGACTGGATTACAAATGCACAATGAATACACAGGAAGAGAACATTTTATAAGTCACACATTCATAATAAATCTATTAAATCTAGCATACAGTGCAATATAAGAACAAGTTATAAAAAACCTGAAACATGGTTATTATAGATGTTAGAGAAACTGCTATTATTACCGTGAGCTACTGGAGAGAAACTTTCAATTCTGAATAGCTTCCGTTCATTCTCAGTAGACATTCATGAAATGTTTCCTGAGTGAGGGGAATGGTATATTTACTTGTTTGGTTATAGTCAGGCACAGTATTAAGTGGGTGATAATTTGTGGCTTCGTGAATATTTTATACTTATGTAGCAAGCAGATCAAAGGAATCAGAAGGAAAAATTTTTACCACTTACATAGAACATTTGAATTGCAAGTGAGGGTTTTTTTTTTTTTTAACCTGTTTGCTTGATTTCTGTTTGTTTGTTTGTTTGCTACATATGAAGCACGTTATGGTTAGCCACCTATACATAATATATACACTTCAGTTGTTAGGCAGAATTTTTAAAGTACTAAAATCCTAAATACATGGGAAGAACTCTGTTATGCAATTCAGAATCAGAAGAATACAGTAAAAAAGCCTAACAATACTTGGGTTCAGATCTACCTCAAAAATACAAAGGATGCAGGTGTTAGTAAAGGGAAGTCTAATTGCCCAATGGGGCTATACTTTTATACGACCTGCAAAGGCACTTTTATAGGGTAAGTCCTTTTTTTTTTTTAATAAGATTATTTATTTATTTATTTGACAGAGAGAGAGAGAGACAGAGGGAGAGAGATCACAAGCAGGCAGAGAGGCAGGGGGAAGGAGGCTCCCCACTGAGCAGAGAGTCTGACCTGGGGCTTAATCCCAGGATTCGGAGATCACGACCTGAGCCAAAGGCAGAGTCTTAACCCACTGAGCCACCCAGGTGCCCCTATAGGGTAAGTCTTAATGAAATTATTTTTCAGTGAGATTTCATTTGGATTGCAGTGTGAGAAAAGGTAGGATGATGCATGGGGCCGTTTTATGGAGTTGTCTTCCCCTGGCTACGCCCCCTCACTCATCCCCTCTTTCTCCTCCTGGCTGAAAGCTGTAAATATTTTAGGGCTGACAATCCCAGAACAAAACAGAACATATGTCGTATATTCTCCAACAGAAAGAAAAAAGTAAATAAGCCACGTGGTCCTAATGTCTAAACTATGCCTTCTGCCCAAAACAGACCCTCGACAGTGCCTCAGATGTGTTGCAAATCACTTAACACAGATTATTCAAATTCAGATGAATCGGAAACCCCATCAAAGGAGTATTAGTCTACTATTTCACATGGAGGCCCATTACATGTTTTCGGTATCATTCCCTGACTACCCACTACAATTTTGCTGATGTTAGCCTATCCAAAATGCCTGTCTGGGACGTAAGTACCAGCAGTGATTATTACAAAATTCATCCACGGTTGATGTCAGATTTAAGTTAAATGCACAACAGGGAAAAAATGCTGCTCAGAAATTGCAGATTCAGTAGACAGAGAAACAAAGAGAATGTATTTGTGTATTGCCCTCGGAGTCCTGCAACTGGAACCTGAGTTATCGAATAACTCCTTCCTAACTGAAGGCTGCTCCAACATCCCTTTAGAGAAGTTGCACAATAGCCCGAGAGTCAAAGAGAGCACCATTTCCCATATGAAGCAGCTACCAAGGGCCAGGACATTGTCCTCCTCTGCCAGCCTTCTCCTTTTTGCAGTGCCTTTTGCAGAATGTAGGTAGACTTCATTGATAGGCAGAGGGAGTAGAAGCATCTATCCAATCAGGAGTGATCAGATTTTACTCCAAAAAAAAAAAATACAAAAGGAACCAATTGCTTCTTTCTTTATCTTCGGTTGACATCAATGTCGTATGTCACTGTGGGGTGAAATAATGAAAAAACCCATAGTTTTCGGGGTAACCTGGGTTGCTCAGGAAAGTTAAGTGTCTGCCTTCAGCTCAGGTCATGATTTCAGGGTCCTGGGATGGAGCACTGTGTCCAGCTCCCCGCTTAGCGGGGTATCCTCTTCTCCCTCTCCCTCTGCCCCTCCCCTGCTCATGCTCTCGCTCTCTCTCTCAAATAAATAAATCAAATCTTTAAAAATCAATAGTTCTGTAAAAATTTAAGTGTGTTGGATAGAAAAAACCCAGGAAGACAACTGTCAAATGTTGGTAAAACAGGGAAAAGAAATGAGAAACAGGATAAGGGGACATAATTTGCCATATAAATTTTAATATTCTATCTTTTTTATGTGAGCCTATGTGGTTACTTATTGCGCATAACATCCGCTAATGGTGATTTTTTAAAAGATTTTATTTATTTATTTATTTGACACAGAGAGACAGAGCACAAGCAGGGGGAGCAGCAAAGGGAGAGGGAGAAACAGGTTCCCCGCTGAGCAGGGAGACCAGTGAGTAGGGAGCCCGATGCAGGGCTGGAACCCAGGACCCTGGGATCATGACTGTACTGAAGGCAGAGGTCTAACTGACTGAGCCACCCAGGTGCCCTATGTTAATAGTGATTATTTTTAATAACTAAAGGATAATCTTTTTCTTATTTCTTTTTATATACTTTGGTCATTTGTATTTTTGACAGCATATCTTATTTTGTAATAAAAAATTACTGAATTTTAGTGGATCAAATAAAATATCAGTATTCCTGAATTGCATATGCTGGTACATAAAATAAACACTTTATTTTTAGTCCTTCCTAGTTTTCTAATTTTTTCTAAGACCCAATGACTCAAATCCTTACTAATAAGTAAATAAGTAAAATAAGTAAAAGTACTGAAAGGTATTGTCTTTCTAAGTGCTGTTCTATAGCTGAAAATACTTGATGGATAAATTTGTGCAGATGAGATAAAAATAGTTTCTTTGAATTTAATCTAATAAAATTACCTTGGAATTACATTAAGGGAAGATGCTCAAATTAATTAAGTCAATTATCGTGCAACCAAAAAAAAAAAATTCTGAGCACCTAACCTACTATGTCAGTCACTGTTGTAATTTCTCGAATAAGTATGTTCATAATATAATTTATTTATATTATGTATAGAAGAAATGGGGAGGATAATCGAGATCTTTGAATTTCTCCCCCTAGGAAATTGACTAGACTTCAATTTCAATATAAATTAAAATTACATAACATTCAATATTGGACAAAAGCCTCAAAAGTTTACTAAATGGAAGTTACACAGCAGTTATAAGGTTGGACATTTGTAAGTCATTAGAATTCTTGATTCAAATTAGAATAGCTAAAGGCATCATCATGTATCTTTTGATTATGACTCGATGTGTTCATTTCAAGGGATGGCCTTTGATGTTCTAAATTAAGGAATAACACATCAAGGTTCTTCCCTTCCTATTTCTCTCTCTTCACTTCTTTCCCAAATTTTAAACTAGTTATTTTTTCCTAATCACTGACTTCAAATGACTTTTGTTCCAGGTTCCATCCTTCAATGACACCTTCTGAAAGCCCCATCGTTTCCAGTCACATTTATTACTAAAAATTCTAAGGATGCCTTTGGTGGTTCAGTCAGCTAAGTGGCCAATTCCTGGTTTTGGCTCAGGTTATGATCTCAGGGTCACAAGATAGAGCCTCACTTTGGGGTCCGCACTCAGCCTAGAGTCTGTTTCAAATTCTTTCTCCTTCTCCCTCTGTCCTTCCTGCTTGTGCTTTCTCTCAATCTTGGTACAATAAATAAATACATCTTTAAAAAGATTCTATTTAAGCTAATTTAAAACTCTGGTTTCATGACTTTAACCTCTTCGCTCTCAATGCCAGCTGGATTTGTGACCTGGGAGCCCGGACTCAGAGGAGATGGGGTCTGTCAATGTGGCTGTATTTTAAAATGTAGTGTGACATTGAGAACAGAGTAGCAAGAGTAATCACAACCGAGATTTACAGAGCATATCTTATGTCCCAGGTACTATACTAGAAGCATCACATATTTATACCTCCACTCCTCACATTATCTCAGACACACAGACAAGGTTAAGAACATGCCCGGGCACCTGGGTGGCTCAGTGGGTTAGAGCCTCTGCCTTCGGCTCAGGTCATGATCCCGGGGTCCTGGGATCGAGCCCCACGTCGGGCTCTCTGCTCAGCGGGGAGCCTGCTTCCTCCTCTCTCTCTCTCTGCCTGCCTCTCTGCCTACTTGTGATCTCTGTCAAATAAATAAATAAAATCTTAAAAAAAAAAAATGCCCAAGTTTACCTACTCAGGTAAGCAACTGAGTCAGGATTTGAACTTGAGTACTTATGGCTCTAAAGCCTGCGGTTCTGTGTTTGTTTGTTTGTTTAACCATGTTACCTCTCTTTTTAATAAATGGCAATTTTGTGTACTTTCTACCAAAAGATATAGTTTTAAGGGACAAAATATCTTACTTTCATGAAATAGAAGAGTAGAAAGAGAACATAAGTGGCTTATAAATTATACTACCATTTTCTAATAACAGTCAAGTCCTACAAGGGCATAGACACTAATATATAATAGCACAGTTTAGGAATATCCATTCGCTAGAGTTGTTTTGATTTTTAAGAGAGTAGAGAAAAACAAAACGTGGGGTTTCCAAGTTTCTCTGCAACCTTATCAAAACGGAATCTATTTTAAAAACTACTGAATTCTAAAGGCAATTAAATACAGCATTTTTTTCCTCCAATTTGACTTGTCAATCCTATTAGACCAAACTCTAATTAAGAGTGGAAAAGTGGTTATTTTATCTGCCAAATGAAAATAATTTAGTGCAAGTTAATAAGGGTTGGCTTATTACAGATTGGCCATTTTGATTCCAGCTTGTTATAACAGTAGAAATTGCTTTCAAAAGATATACTCACTTTGCCAGTCATTTACAACCATGCGACAAAGAAAGAATCCTTTGTTGAACCTATTTTTGGACTGAAAAATAGAATGGAGGTATAGTAGAACATAGAACTAAACATGCCCTTAGAAATCATAGCTCTACCTAGAGTGAAGGAAAAAGGAAGTTAATAAAGTAATTCCAATATTTCATTAGTGTTTCATTTTAACACAGTCTTTCAATTAACAAAATCAAGTATGAAAGTGATTTAAAGTAGAACTTGCAGAGAGAGTCTTTAAAATAGCATTCAATGCTTAGTAGAATGTATATACCCACCAAATCCCCCCCACCACTTTAAAACTGCATCCCAGGGGTGCCTGGGTGGCTCAGTGGGTTAAGCCTCTGCCTTCAGCTCGGGTCATGATCTCAGGGTCCTGGGATCGAGTCCCACATCGGGCTCTCTGCTCCGCAGGGAGCCTGCTTCCTCCTCTCTCTCTCTCTGCCTCTCTGCCCACTTGTGATCTCTCTCTGTCAAATAAATAAAATCTTAATAAATAAATAAATAAATAAAAGAATTATATTATGTGGACACATCATCAACTTGGACTGAAAGGACAGAGAGAGCACATAAAGAAATGTGGCTTTGGAACGCCCACAGTTCTACCTGTTGGAAGCAGGCTAAGAAAACTACCAGCTGCAAACGTATGCAGACTTGAAAAATGAAGGATGACTCAGGGCCACAAAGTGGGGCTGAGAGCTACAAGAATCATTCTCAGATCTGGAGACTTAATCAAGGAACTTCACCATTATCATGCACCATTCATCCTTTTATATCTCCCATTTCTCCTGTTTTTTAAACAGGAATGTCTATATTAGCCATCTGGTACCTGTGATACCATTGTAATTTGGGTGTGTGGGGAGTAGATAATCTGTGTGTGTAGTTGTATTTAGTTCCACAGATTTACGTATTAGGAGGAACTGTACTCAAGAAGCTTAATACTCAAGAAGCTTAATTTAAGAACCTACAGCAAAGGAGACTAATCCACACCCAGATCTGATTTAGATAATGAGATTTTGGATTTGGACCTGATGCTGTAATGGAAGAGATTTTTGGAGGCTGTGGAAGAGTTGAGTGTATTTTGCGTGGGGGAGTAATGTGAACACATTTATGGACAGAAAGTGGACTGTGTTGGTTACAAAATTTCTTCAATATTCTTCTCTTCAAGAGGTGGAACATGGTTCACCTCCCTTTGGCTGTGGGCCGGACTTACTGATTCGCTTCTAATGAATAAATATGATATAAGTTATACTCTGCCACTCCTAAATTAGGTTATAAAAAACCACCGTTCTGATTTGGGTATATCTCTCTGTCTCTCTGGGAGAAGCCAGCTGCCATGTCATGAAGTTACCCAGGGGACCTACGATGAAATCCTTTCGGTGAGGAACTGAAATCCTTGGTCCTCAGTCAGTGAGGAACTAAGGCTGCTAAAAACCATGGAACAGACAGGGAAGCAAAATCTCCCTACCAGAGTCCTGAAGTGAGACTACAGCCTTGGCCAGTAGCTTAACTGCAATCACAGGAGAAAGTCCGAGCCAGCCACAGCCAACTAAAATGCTGCCAGACTCCTGACTTACAGAAACAATGAGATGATAATGTTCCCAGTTCTAAGCTAATACATTTGGGAACAATTTATTATGCAATAATAGAAAGCCAATACACTGTTCTTAGAAGGTGGAAACAGTGTACTCCTGGACTTTGAGTCAAGATCATACAAAGTCTTACAGCTTCCGTTTATCCCTCTGAGTCTCACTTGTGGAACACTGTCCTTGGGAATGTCATTATGAGCTGCATAAGAAATCTGACTATACCCTAACACTGTCATTATGAAGATGCCCCAGGTAGGTGGCTGGTGATCAACCCTAGAGGAGCCAAGCTGTCCCTGTGGAGGCAGAGGCAACAGACATGGGAGAGAGGTGGTCTTGGGTCCTTCAGAACAGCCCATCATCCAGACAAATATAGAAAGAATATTTACTCTTCAGGGACTGCCAGAACACTTGCCTCACAAAAATCATGAGATATGATAAAAGGGTTACTGTGTCCAGTCACTAAATTTAGAGAACTTGCTATGCAGTGATAGGTGACCAGAAAAATTACCATTTGTATTCTGGGATAAACATTATGTTACAGCAATATGCAACCAGAAAATCTACCATTTCCATAGTTATTTGAAGAGTTACAGACTCTTTCCTGAGTCCATAAGACCCATAGAAATCCACATTTATTTTTTTATTAAGAGTAGGCATCCTATCACTCAGTTTTCAAACATGTACTTGATACAATAAACTGGGATACATGATGGTTACAAATAGCAAGGATTACAAAGTAATCCTTTTAAATAAATCCAACAGATTCATGCATTTACCCAACAACTAAATATAGTCTCAGGCCAATTATATAGAGTTGAGAAAAAAAAAAAATCATTGTTACATAACAATGTTTTGTGGTAGGTGCTATATATATAGTAGTCTAACATGATTTTAAGAGAGGGGAGGGGCACCCAAGTGGCTCAGTTGGTTAAGCATCCAACTCCTGATTTTGGCTCAGGTCATGATCTCAGTATCCTGAGATCAAACCCTGCCCTGGGCCCAGCGTGGATCCTGCTTAAGATTCTTCCTCTCCCTCAGTACCCCCAACCCCACTGACCCACTCTCTCTCTCTTTCTAAAACAAAAACAAAAGCAAATTTAAGAGGGGAAACTACTACCTCTAAATACTCATTATGTGGTAAATACTATCAATTGGGATGAGCAATCAACTAAGGAACCAAACAGAGGAGCTAAAGGATTTAGTGGGACAGAATGTTTTCACTGCACAGATACTGGTCCTAGACCACGACCACAGTGTTATCACAGTAAATACATAATGCCTGGGACATTGCAAGCACCCAATAAATCTTAAGAAGGAAGGGAGGGAGGGGGGAGGGAGGGTAGGAGAGGGAGGGACGGAGGAAGATGGAAGGATGAATGAATGTTCGATGAATGTGTATAGCTTCTGATAGTAGAATACAGTGACTAAGAGCATTGCTTTGATTTTTGTTTCTAGGCTAACTTAGGTAAAGCAATTTTTCTGCACAATCTGGCTACCTCACCTTGTGGCTTGGTGTGAAAACTACAGCTAATAATAAAATGTTCTTTTGTAGTTCTATTGGTTGGGTGACTCCATTAGGAAATTTCCAGAAAGAAATAGCTGGTGAAGAACGTTCTAGGATTCCATAGGTGATAGTTCTCCTTGGACACTTGTAGGATGATTAGGACTTAGGTAAAGGGAGGACATTCTGGAAGGAATACCAGCATAATTGTAGGTCCAATGGGAGTAACACACTGCATATTCTGGGAAGAAGGTGGCTTTTAGGGCAATGTATTTCAAACAGCCTGTTGTGAACCACTGGTAAGCTGTGTCATCAAATTAGTGTGGTATAATCAGCCTTTAAATGAAATCTTGAGATAGGAGTATCAAAGTACATCACAGGAAATAAGAGTAGATCTCCTTTGAATCATATTTAAGTTGTGGTTATGTGTTTCACTGTGTATACTGAGTCCCAGTAATATTTTTTCTTTCTCTGGGTCATGATGAAAGTAGTTTGAGAACCACTGTCCTAGGGGAACATCAACAGAGGCCATTGGGGGATCCCGAATTACAGGAACCAAAGCCTTTATTTTATTCTTCCATCACAGCAAATCCTTCGGGAAACATTCATGATTTAATTCAAACCCAAGTGTTGAATTCTCAAGAATTCTAATATCAGTACATTTTATGTGACCTAATCTTATTAAGACCTACACAAAATACAGATTTCTTTCTTTTAGTGGACAGAACATAAAGCTATACCGTAACTTTTGTGCTTTTTCAATTTTACATATTCTCCCTAAAGCCCTGTGCTACTAAAAAATATATAATATAATTTGAAGCAAACATCACTCCAGGGCTTCTTCATCTTCATCACTTGTTGGTTTTTGACCTTGACACTTATTCAATTAGAACCGACTTGCCAATCATGCACTCCTTTGCTAAAGTCAGCCTTCTCACACCAGAGGGAAGGAGATTCAGTTAGTAAAGATTTTTCAATGAACCCAGGGCCAAAAAGAAAAAAAAAAATCTTCTAATGTTATAGCACATAAACTAGTGATTGGGGGAGGGTCCACTGAAAAGACTTTATCATTTTCCCCAATATTATGACAATGAGTTGGTGTGTCTTCAGAGAGTCTGTACATAATCTGTTGCCAAACTGCTTCAAAATGCCTCAGATTGTGAGGCTATTTAATCTGTCCCTTGACATATGGGTGCCCCAATAAGTAAGGTGGCTCAAATTCTTTCCAGTTCTCAGCTGATATCCTGCCGGTCTCAGAGTACAGGAGAACAGAAAGCCTACATCAAATGTTGGCCATGCAGGAAGCTTGGGGAGAGCAGGGCTTGTTAAGATTGTCAAGTACCATTCACAAATTTATGCCTCTGGAGTTGTTCCCCTTGGAAGGGAACCAAATAACTCATGCCTTTTGAAAATTGCTTATGACAGCTTTTCAGTCTGCTTTAGGCTGCCTCTCCGAGGTGATTTGTATTTTCATATACTGCTCATACATTAAAAAATTTACACCTGTCAGGTATTGACAGAGTGCCTCCATCCCTAACCTTTTTGGAGGGAGGGGTGCTTTGCTTCCAGACATTATCCAAATAAGTTTCTATCAAGAGTGAGGGTGACATAACAGGTGGAGGCCTAAGAAATATGAAGCATAAAGGCATAGAATTTTAATAAGAAACTGAGTCTTTGAACTTTTTGAAAGGATGGAAGTTGCAATAGTCCCAAGACATTTGAAATTGCACATCCACTTAAAGGCTAATAGTGGAGGGAGACCATAACTGGAGCTACAGTGTGGAATTTGCAACATTTGTTTTATTGCTCATGATGGAATCATATTTCCTCAGTGCATCTGCAACTTACGCTCAGAATTAGAAAAAATAAGACTGTTCGTGGCACCTTCTTTTGTTTTGTTTTAAAACAAATGACAATAAATACTATTGCTAAGCTGTTTGCATTGGTTATTTGGTTTTACTCGTTTCTGAAATTGCTTGCACTACAGGGGCTTGTAGAATTTAACCTCCTGCAGACCACTGTTACATTATTCTTATCAAAGGACTTACTGCAATATAAGAGTATGTCAAATATCAAAGTGATAATGATGCGTTACTTAGCCCGATAAGAATATGTATGATCCGAGCCCCGTGAATCATCAGTTGGAAAATATTAAAAAAGCTTTCCCCTTTTTTTGTGCAGAAGTTCTTCCCAATCACCAGGCTACCAAGCAAAAATTCTTTTTTGCTTAGAGAGCATAGGGCACAATTCTTTCAGAAAATACCCCCTGGCTCCTTCTCACCACTTGGGAGGCTATCTGGGTTGTTTGGGGGTTGGGAACAGAGCAGAATAAAACAATGAAGACAAATGAACAGCCAAACAACTTGGAAAATGAAATGGTATAGGGAAAGCATCAATGCAAATCTTCTAGTCTGCGTTTAATGAAGCAAGAATTAATATTCATTTGAACATAAAAAGTTAAGTTTTTTATACTCACTGTGGCTATAAATAACACTCTATAGCAACTCTTCTGGGCAGTAATACTTAATTATCCCTCCTCTTCAAGTCTAATAAATGGTAAGATTATCAGGGTTAAAAATCCACAGTTTGTCCACTGTAAATTAATGTCATTAAAAATATCACTGTCCTCAACTATAAAAAGGGTTTTAATCTCAGACATCTAACCAAGATTTACCATCCTTTCTTTACAGCTGACATGCAAGGGTTGAATTATTGGCTTCTAGCCATGTATTTATCTTTTTTGAAGAATAATCTATCATTTTCAACATTACCTAACATCAGATGCCACCGAAATCCCCACATGCTCAACACTGGATTACCTGGACTCCGAGTGTAATGGCAAATGTGATGATTGCCTTCAACCTTTTGTAAAAAGTGACAAACCCCAGAAGAATCCAGAAATGGAAATGTCTGGTCACACCTCCAGGTGGATGTCAAGTTCTCTTTGACCTCTGGTGGCCAGCACAGAAGGCGGTGTCCAAGGAGGACAGGGTGGTTGAGAACGTACAGGTCCCAGCCCATCACTGGAGAACGGTGTCTGGAAACCTGTGTCCACATGGCAGAGCAGGGATGGTGAAATATCTCACTCAGGGGTCAGATCACTCGATCTCTAAAATTATGTCTACACGGTTGGGAGATTGAGAGAATTGTGTTTGGTAAACTCTGATTTCCCTGAAAACTAAGAAAAACTAATTAAAATGAAAATAAACACAAGGTATAGGAGACCACTGGGCCAGGAACAAGTAAATGTGGGTTTGCATCTCCCTTAGCCATTAATTACATGGGAGCTTGGCCAATTTAGTTTTTCTCTCTCTTTTTAAGATTTTATTTATTTATATAATGAGAGAGAGAGAGAGAGACAGAGAGAGAAAGAGATCACAAGTAGGCAGAAAGGCAGGCCGAGGGGGAGGGAGAAGCAGGCTCCCTGCTGAGCAGAGAGCCTGATGCAGGGCTCTATCCCAGGACCCTGAGACCACGACCTGAGCCCAAGGCAGAGGTTTAACCCACTGAGCCACCCAGGTGTCCCCAGTTTGATTCTTTATCTTAGTATCTCAGAGGGGAAAATTAAGATGTGAAACTAGATACTTTCTAAATGTATTTCATTTATAAATTCTGGACAGTCAGAGAGGTATAGGTATACTTGCTTACATTTAAACACCATCTTTTGTTCTAAATTTGGGCTTTATTTGGTTTCATTTAAAAGCTTAGAGAAAGTCTTTAGAAGATTTCTGTAATACAAGATGCAGGTTTCATCTTTTAAACATTCATTTAGATTCACTGGTTGTAATTGGATGTTGCTTCACTTGGAGGGCATTAATGTTTCCATTTATTGTACTATTTATAAAAAATCACAGATCCCTTCAAGTATGCTACATTTTAGACTTGAGAATTTTAAAGACAGTCAAAATTCTTAGTATGAACACTCATTGTTCCTCTATTTTTTTTTCTTATAATTGTAAGTATCTGCAGGGATAGTTAACAATCCAACCATAACCAGGAATGGCTGCAACATGTAGAATTATCTCAACCATCACACCCAACTTAGGACAAGGTTAATCAGTGTTACTGACAGGCCATACAAAATCAGTCAATCAGTTATCAATAGTTGCTGGTTACCATATGGAGAGAACAGTATCACTAGTGCACATGAAGAAGTAACACACTATCCTAGCTCTTCACATCGAGAATCCATCTGTTCTGCTGCTCAGGTCAAAACCTTTGTAGATATCCTTGACCTTTCCTATCTCACATACAACATCTAATCCATCCGAATCCGATTGGCTCTCACAAATACATCCAGCCTCTGGACGTTTCCCACTGCCACCATTCACTGCCACTTGGTAATTTCTCACCTAGGTTATTGCAACAGTTTCCTAAATGTTCTCTCACTTCCACCTTTGTTTCCCTAGAATCCATTTCTCAAAAGAGCCATCAGAGAGATAAAAGGTAGAGCAGATACACAGCAGAATGGTACAAACCTCCAATGGCTTTTATCTGAATAAAAGTAAAAGCCAAAGTCTTGACAATGACCTACAAAGCTCCTCACAGTTTGGTCCCTGTGACTTCTCTGACCTCATTTTCTATTGCATTTTCCCTGTTCACTCTGTCCTAAAACATTAGCCTCCAGATACAAGTCTATGGCCACTTCATTTTGCACTGGGTGTTCCCTCTACATACAATATCCTTCCCTAGACATCTGCATGGCTGGGTCCGTTACCTCCGTCATTCCCTCACTTCAAATTGTCATCTCTTGTTTAGCTGAGCTCCCTTTTTAAATGCATAACCCCTCTCTTTTTATATAGGCTTTGTTTTTTCCTCATAGCATTTCTGGTTTTCTACTGTAGAATATTATTTTGCTCGTGGTCTGTCTCCCCCTGGTAGAAGGTACTTTTCATTTTTTTAAATGCTGTAGGCTCAGTGTTATAAATCCTGTCTGGCATCACATAGGCAGCTTACTGAAGGAAGGAAGGAAGGAAGGAAGGAAACGAAACAGTGATGTTCTCTAATGCAATCAGGTATCTGTTGCATAACAGGAAGTCCTCTATTCCCTGAGCTCCCGCTAGGTACCCAGCAGGAGTTTAGGTGCTTAGTCTCTATCACCTTTATTCTTCTTAAACCCCCCTTGTTGAGCTGAGTACTCCTATTTCTTCTAGTATTCCTATTTCGCTTTTCCAGGTGAGGAAATTGGAGTTTCACTCATAGCACACAGATGATTAAACAGGAGATGCATGATTCTAATCCATATTTGACAACTTCAGCAGTCCCTGCTCTCTTTGCTTTAGAATGTACAATCTTTTAAGCACCAAGCAAAAGCCCCTCAAGCCAAGAAACAGGAGACAATGGTTATAATAAAGCCATAGCAGGAGCTCACTCCAAGAGCATAGGACATGTGGACCCCTCCAAGACCAATTTCATACAGTTAGAAAAGCAATTGATTTAAATAACTTAAAATTATTGAGCACTGTCGTATTTTCTCTGAAGACAGTATTAATTCCACTTATACTGAGTCAAAAAATCAGATGTCTCCAAGAAAAAGTTCTTGGCACTGTTAAATCTAGCTTGAATCTAGTTAAATCTTTTACCAGTGGGAGAAAAACAGAGTCAGGAGGTGGTTAGTAGTGTCGTTTATTCTGGTGTGAATGGCACGAGAAATACTTATCATATCTTTCTATAAAATATCCCTTAAAACAGTCCCTACTCTGAAACCTAGTATTAGCCGCTAAAAATTCTGGTCCCTTCATTGCCATGAAATACTCTGTTCACTAAGGGACTCTTCCAGGAGCTTCTTTGATGACTGGGAATTGAGCATTCCATTCCATGAAAAAGCTTTTCCACACATTTCCAGTACTCTTCGGAAAACAAAGTAACATCTTGGTGTATGTATCAGTCTTCTCAGTTGGGCTAGCGTAAATCATCCCAAAGGGTCTCAACACATTCTAGGTAACATTAACTCTACAAGGAGATATTTATCTGTGATACATGCAAGAAATATTATTATACAAACATGTATTATATACAAAGCAATAACACTGATAAAAGAGTGATTAATCCATGTGAAGAGAGAAAGCTTTACAAAGCAGGGGTTATTTGAGCTTATCTTGAAGGAGGAGAAGGAGTTTATCCACATAAGTTCTCTGGAATACGGACCTTTGCTAATAACTTAGTGCTGATGAATGCAATCTGAATAGCCACAAATATTCAATTTGGTGCTTTAACCCTAAATATATAAAAGTGTTTATTTCTACCAACTAACTAATTTAAAATGCTCAGTATGTCACAATGCTTTTCAGATTCCTTTTTTTTTTTTTTGGTCTTTTTCCTTCAGAGTTCTTCCCCAGATCAGCTTTGCTGGAGTCATTTCCTTGGCAGAAAGAAGGCAAATTTCTGGAGCATCTACATGGCAAAAACTGAAGAAATAGTGTGCTATGAATTTTCAAATTAAGTGCCAAAGTCCTCATTTGGTGCTCTAAAGAATAGAAAGGCACAGAAGGTCCTCTTTCATTGGCCTCACACATTTGACGACCTAAAGGCATAGTCATATACCTGAGTAGTCCTATTTGAGGCTCATGTATTATACTTGGTGCATTACAAAATTACAGCTTAGGTTTCTAAGAATTCACTTAGGTTGCCCTTAAATGAATATGTTGTGTTCATTTACTTTCTTTCTGGGTGGAAACCCCAATAGGGAGAAATGTAAGGAGAAAGTTATAAATCACTCATTTTGTTTATTTGCAAAATGACCTCTGACAAAATATGAGCTTCATTCTGTCAGTATAAATGCGTTTATTAGCCAACGAACTGAGTACTTTCTTATATTTATTTTAACCTTTCCTCAATGTGTTTTTGCCTATAAAGTTGCAAACAGATATAAATAGTTATAGAAAAACATGACCTGTATAAAAAAGAATAGTGTATTTACACTTAGCTCCCCCATTTTTTGACCTAGGTTTCTACAAAGATGCCAAAGTGTATAATGGAAGAAGTATACTTTTGAGAAGCAGAGTCTGCCTTTCACCACACCTGTGAAGTTCACATTTGTGAACTTTGCCAAGTAATTTAGAATCCTTCTACCCTCTTCTGTATAAAGGCTAAGCCTACTTTGCAAGGTAGTTCTCTAAGAAGAATCAAGATTGCAGTGAGAATATGGGCTGGCCTTTAATAAATATTTGACAAATGAATGAATAAAGCCACAAATGAAAGAACATTCTGTTCCAGCAAAACTCAATGAGGTTCTAGTCCCTGAATTTTCAATTCCTTACCCTGGCTGCCCTTTTGGTTGAGCCATTCTAGTTCAATGCATAGGAGATAAGCCTGTGGTCTTGGAAGCCTCCACTACTAACTAGTTTATGGGATCATGATCAAGTTGCTTAACTTCTCTGGGTCTTAACACCTCATTTATAAAAGATGGATAATACTAGCCAGCTCATAGGATTGTTATATTTAATGGGTTAGTACATGTAAGGCATTGAGTATAGTGCTTTGGACATTTGGTTTATGTTGGTATTTTTCTTTAAAATGGTATAAATAAATAGAGATCCTGCCATTAGATTTAAAATAAATAAATAAGAATCCAGTCATAAGGCATTTAAAAAATATACACTTAAAAACATAATGACATATGGGGAGGGTATGTGATATGCTGAGTGCTGTGAAGTGTGTAAACCTGGCGATTCACAGACCTGTACCCCTGGGGCTAAATACATTATGTGTTTATAAAAAAATTAAAAATTAAAAAAAATTATGACATAAAAAGGTTGGCTGAAAAGGAAATGATAAAGGGATCTCAGTCTAATGAAGACTCAAAGAAGAACTGATCCAATGGTATTGATGGCAAACAAAACAGACTTTAAAATGTTATAAACAAAAAATAGCAGTTTTACCTACAAATGAAAGGCACAGTGCAAAAGGAAAAGGTAATTGAGTATATATGCACATCACCACATTTCCTCACAAGGCATACAGGAAAAATTTAAAAGAATGATAAAGAATTCGTAAGTTACTGTAAACCTTTATCATACCATTCTAAGAAACTGATAATAGACCAAAAAGTACTGTGGGTGTTACAAAGTACAATTACATGACTAACAAGACTGATCTACCATGTGTGTACGTGAGTGTATACATGAGTGTGTGTATGTATATATGTATATTATGAATACATATATGGTATATATTCATACACACATTTATACTCATATGTACACAGTGAGACAGAAAAAGAAAGAATTTTATATCCCCAAATTATAGAAACATTTTTTTTAAAAACACACTAAAAGACCCACAAATTGTTATAGGTATCATATGACTAAGAGACAATAGATATAGAAGAATCAATACAACACAGACCATGTTTTTTGATAAAAATACAATAAATTTGAATGGATGAGGACACAATCCATTAGACTGAGACAGAAAAAAACAAACTTCTAAAAAATTGATGATGAAGGAATGAGTATTAAAAAACAAATATTTATGTGTCATAGCAATGGCAATTCTCCATATTAAAACTTATGGGATGCAGCTAATGCAGTATATGAAAGGAAATGTATAGTGTGAAAGGCATATATGGAGAGTAGGAAAAAAAAGGAATGAGTAATAGGTAAGGTGTTTGACTGTGAATTAAGGAAAACACCAACATAGCAAACTGAAAGAAAGCAGAATCAGGGAAAAATAAAGATAAGAACAGAAATTATTGAAACAAAAAACAAAGAAGTATTCAATAAAAGCAAAATAAAACTAGCAAAGTAGACAAATTGGCGGCAATATTGGACTAGATAAGACAAACATATAGAAGAGTAGAAAGGAAGTTCGGTATATTTCTCTTTACAATTGATAAAGTATTTTATAAATATCAGATCAGCATAGACATTGTAAATATTGGATATATTCTTAATGAAATGAATATATTAATCACATAGATTGGCTTAACAGTAAATAGAAATCTTAACTAAGACTATAAATATCAACAAAATTGAATCACTAAGGAAAAATAAAAACCCACTCAAAAATCACTAGCCACCCTTTTACAGGAGGATTTTTTTACCAAACTTGTTAATTTTCATCTTTAGCAAATTAGTGCAGAAAATAAAGAATATGGTATAATCTGATGCCAAAAGCCTGGAAATGTATAAAAAATTATATATTATGAACAAGTAGTGTTTATACTAGAAATGCAAAATTGTTTTAGCATTAGGATAATCTTTTAATAATATACCTCATTAGCAAATTAGTATTATATAACTACATGCTGATTTCAATGAATATTAAAAATTCTTTAAAATCAACATTACTTATCGATTAAAAATCTTTTAAAAGGAGGAAACAAATTCAGTTCATCATCTGTGAAATAATTATATAATTATAATGTATAATTATAATTATAATATATAGCACCTACTATTATTAGAATTACATGTTGAAAGGTGAAAGCTTTTTTTTATATGAAAGAATAGGAGATTTATTGTTTAACACAATTGTCTATACACATGTATATAAACACAATTGTTTTTCCTGGGAAACAAATGATAGAGATTCTGCCCATAAAACGTGGGTGGCATATTTGGTCACACTGTAAAGAAGCCCGGCAAATTCTTCCTACCACAAGTTGTCTCTTAGAACACAAGGGCTTCATGTTCTCTCCATCAGCTTTCATCAATCCCTGACATTGACTTTGGCAGAATTCTGAATCCTTAGCCTGCTGAAATGTACGGACAGTCTTTCAGAAAATTCCCTTTAGAACATGGCTCTATCTTTACAATTTGGAGTACCAGTGGAACTTAGTCATAATCAAATAGACCCTTTAAAATGTTTGGTAGAGTACCCATTGTCCTTTACGATGCTCATAATTTTCTTTTTTTTAAATTTTATTTTATTGAAATCCAATTAATTACCCTATAGTATTAGTTTCAGAGATAGAGTTCAGTGATTCATCAATTGCATATAACATCCAGTGTTCATTACATCATGCACCCTACTTAATGCCCATAACCCTGTTACCCCCTCCTGCCGTCCCTTTCCCCATCAGCTGAAAGCTTTTTCTTTAAAATCAAGAATAAAGGGTGCCTAGGTGGCTCAGTCAGTTCAGTGCTCAACTCTTGATTTCAGTTCAGGTCGTGATCTCAGGGTCCTACAGTAGAGCCCTGTGTTGGGTTCTGTGCTCCGTGGGGACTCTGCTTGGAGATTCTCGGTCTCTCCCTGTTCCCCTCTGCCTCTGAGGCGTGCACGCTCGCTCGCTCTCTCTCTCTCAAATAAATAAATAAATCTTTAAAACAATAGAAATAAAAATAAAATGAAGGCTAAGACAGGAATTTTTGTCATTACTTTTTGTAATTGCAATGTATTTAACACTGTACTAAAAGTCCTAGTGTCATATATATATTATATATTTATAGATATATAATTACACAATACATATTTATGCATGCAATTATATACTTATATATAATTTTTATTTATATATTTATGTATAAATATATATAGTTATATAATACCATATGTTTTGTACATACATAAAAATATATAAAATAAGCTAAAAGAAAAGGAAAGGGAGAAATAAAAATCTTATTGCAGACAGTATAATTATCTAAGTAAAAAATCTAGGCAAATCTACAAATATATAGATTATTAAAAGATTTCAGCAAATTCATTGCATAGGAAATCTAACTCTTAAAGTACTTCCATGACCTGTGTTTGTGCTCTAGCTTCCGTATGTGCAAGCCACATGACTTCTGGGTATGTAACACAAGCTCTTTGAACATGGGATTCCTAACCTGCCACACCAGGATAATACTACTTCCCTTGAGGATTGTACAGATAAAATGAGGTACTGTTTATAGTATCTAGAAACAGTATTTTCCCTCCTTACAAAGTTCATTTCCTGGCCATAACAGAATCATTAGATTACTCAACCCCCATTTTATATGACAAGTTAGTTATAAAGTTTAACTATAAGAAAATAAATTGATCTTCCCAGAAAAAAAATCTCATAACAGGAAGTAAATACAATGCAGACCATACTTTTTAGCAAGAGAAGCTGACACTTAAAAAGAGACAAACCAAGAATCAGACTCTTAACTGGAAAGAACAAAGTGCTGGTTACCCCCGGTGGGGGGGGGGGGGGGGGGCTGGTGAAATAGGTGATGGAGAGTAAGAAGGGCATTTGTTGTCATGAGCACCAGGTGTTGTACGTAAGTGTTGAATCACTACATTGTACACCTGAAACTAGTATCACACGGTATGTTAAATAACTGGAATTTAAATAAAAACTTGAGAAAAATTAAAAATAAGTAAACAAAAAAGAGAAGTTCACAAACACCCTTGGCTGGTTTTCTTTAAAGTGAAAAATGGAAAGTTACCTTAAAGATTGGTTCTGCAATTGAATCCTGAGTAATCTCTCTCTTATGTACGTGTAAAACCAGAGGCTTTCACGTCCTAATAAGATGCCCAGAAAAAGGGCGGTTGGGGCTTTCCATTGACAAGAGTAGCCCTTACTCCCACCTGTACTGCTAGTCACTGGGAGGAAGATGAGAACACCCAGGAACACCCGATGGGAAAGATCAAGCAAGATCTCACCCTCCTTTGTAAGTACTAATAGTACTTACAATCTCTCTCAATCTCTTCCAAATGGATTGAGAGAATACCTACTGAAATCTGATGCCACAGGCCTCCAAAGGAGACCTTACAGGTAAGGAAAGAGAGAAGGCAGGACTGTGCCCTGTGCTCAGGATCAAGGTGGTTTTACATTAAGTTACTTGAGTAGTAATAATAATAACGACAGCAGCTAACAGCCTCTGTTCAAAGTGTGTGTGTAAACAATTTATTAAACCTCAACAAACGCTCATCTTCACACAGGTCCATGAGAAGTTCCAGTAATCTAACTCTTCCATACAGCATGAGTCTGAAACCCCTTCTTACCTAGTCTCCCAACACTGCTGGTGTGCTTTCAGGGGGGAATGGTTGAAACAGAAGCATAAACCTGACTAGAAAATACTGGAAAAGTTGAGTGGTACTGTTTTTTCCAGAAAAATCATTGTATCCCGCACAGGGATCCGGACTAGGAAAAACTTAATCCCATTTGTGGATTTGGAAGCAACAAACTGTGCAGGTCGCATTTTCAACAGCGACACCTTGTGGCCAATAGAAGTAAAGTATTCAAATGGTGAGGATGTATCTGATTTTTCTCTTCACCTTGATTTTTGAAAACAGGATTGGGTTTTTTTTTTAACTCTCTTCCCTCCAGCCCAAGAGGAATGAGAAGAGGGGAACCAAGAATTTTGCTTATTAAGTCTGGAGATAACTTAGGTGCTTCCAGTGAACATTAGAATATTATATTAGAAATAGAGGACGCCTTACTTTTTCCCTTCTCTATGGTGCAATTTTCTTTTGTTGTCTTAGCAAGCACAAAACCAGATTGTCAAACTCAGTGCCAATTATGGTAAAACATTTCTCTCAAGAGCCTGGTAGTAATCAGTCCTTCTGCCTCCTGAATACGGTTCTGGGATTTTCTTTTCTGTTTTCATTTGTTTTTAATAATTAAATAAGAGATTTTGCATTATGATTTTAATTTGAGTTGTGGTTTCCTCAAATCCTCTTGAAAACAGGCATGGTGTATACGGAAATAGTAAACTATTGTTATTTTCCCACAGCTATAATCCAAAATGGAACACATATATTACTTCCAAGCTATTTTATGCCAGTAACAGCAAGTTCTTGTTTCTTCTGAGAAATTGTTCATGGAAGACAAATTGGAAGGAAAATGCACTGATAAGATGCTGTAGGCATTTATGCAGGTTTGCCAGTAAACACATTTTTTTTTAACCAACAAATTCAAGATTCAGATCTTAAGCAATGATGGACTTAATTCTTCCTTATTTGAGACTCATGTAAGTACATGTACTCAGAGATATAGGGCAAAAATGTACATAGAAACACACAGGTGATTTGTGTGTATCTACTCTCTGCCTCCCATCATATTACTGAGCTGAGCTTGCATGCCCTGTAACCTGAGGAGAGATGGAGATCAAACAGGTCCCCACAGGTCTAAATCACCTTTCTAGCACGGTCCAAGCTCCACATAAACCCACCTTGATCTTACTGCATTCTAACCCATTCAGGCTATTTCAGATAATTCAGACTTGTGCTAGAGCAATTTGCAAAGCACATCCATTTCAAAAGCTATTCAACATTTCCCAATAACACAAAAAGACATATATTACTGTAATAACTGCAGCATAATTCAGATTTTGTAGTAAATATTAAGGTAATTTTCTTATGGCAGTAAGTACTGAGAGGACTTGTTGTCTTTTTAGAATTTACCTTTGTCTATCTTTTCTTCTCTGTCAACGCCAGCACGACCCATTTTATTGCTAAAAGTCTTACTAAGGAAACAAGTTACCTCCAAAAGGAAACATTATGGTATATTCCATTAAACACAGCAAAACTTAAAATTTCACATAAAAATAGGTTATCCAATTACATGGTAAATGTGTCATTTGTTCATTGTCCAGTACACAATATATTTACAGGAAAATTACCAGGAACTTCTCAGCTGTATCAGATCTCAACCTTATATTTAGATGCAGTCATATATTACTGCTGATAATGTGATGTCAGTGAATAGATTGGAATTTTTCACTGTCCTTTATCAAGATAAATTGTTCTGTCAATAGCAAATGGCTGGCAAGTATTAACACTCTGCACACTATATGACTTTTCATTCCCTGCAAAAATTGTATTTAATGCTTTTGCACAAAATCTATGGCCGTGACTATCCTTATTACCTATTTAACTACCTTTTAAAAGGAGGATTTATTTCTGCAAATTAGGACCTGGGTAACAAGATGGTATCATGCATCATAAACTTTAAGTCAATACAAGGCAGGACACTTGCAGTTTGAATGGGAGAATACCTTGCTTTCATCTCTTGGTCATCCAATAGTATTAGCAATCTGTGGTGGGAGCAGCTGCTCAAAGCAGAACTTTATCTTGGCCTCCTTCCATCTACACTGCCACGGTGTCCCACAGTAGCAATTTGCTCATTGGCCTATTACTTTCAATAGGTATTCCAGTAATTGGCTATTTCACACTTGTAAGGCTTGAACTAGCAGAGAGCAAAGGCCAGGCAACCAGCCTGTCAGGGTCTAGCAAGCTGGTCGTTCATCAATTATAATCAGCTTTTACAAGAGTGAGTGAATCCTCCAAACCTTGTTTGCTCTGATCAGCTTTGCTGCTAGTATAATTCGACCCCAAACAGAGCTGAGTTCTTATCTGAAGAATGTAAAAGTTGTCCTATGGTGACAAGCATGTTTGTTTATTCAGACCCCCGGAGAGACAGCTTTGGGCTCAAAAGGGGGAAGGGCAAATTTTAATCTCCCAGAATCCTGCCTGTGTTCCTTCTGTGTTTGCAGCCACTTGCTGTCCGTCCCATGATACACTTCCCTTTGCCAAAAAACACACCTTTGGAGGGCATCGAAAGAATTTATTTTGCAATAATGGAGTACTCAAGAGGATCTCCCCAGACGAAGAATGGATTCCTCCAAGGTGAGGTTCACTCTGGCTGGAGAGGATTGGAGTCTTTTGTAATCCCAGTAGACTATTTTAGAAATATCTATTCAAGTAGACATGCAATTAAAAAAATACATTGTAATACCGGAAACAATGTATGTGCTTATGTGAACAATAAATTTCCAGTGACCTGATTTCACATGATCTAGATCAGGGGGAAAAGCAGTTTGTCTATTAACAGTAAATCAGCATGGGCTTCACTCATATTTACGGATAACAGTTTTTCTCTTGTTAGTCATTCTCCAATATCACCTATTATTTCTCCTGTCACGAAGCTCTAAAGAGAACAGAAACCTCTGACACGTATCTAAGTTTTCAAGTGAAAAATAGGTGAGACAGAGACATTGTAAAACCCTAATCAAATTTAACTGCCTTCCGCAATTTTAAGTAGGGCCTAGGTACCTGGGTGATTGCGAATTTGTGTACTTTATCTCAGAAATCGAGAAAAACTTCATTTGTATAATTTAGAAATGGGGTCCTATTTTAAAATACTTCCTAACATCCAGGATTTATATTTTTCTCCCCATTGGCTTCTCTTTTGCAAAACAGATATATGCCAATGCCTACTTGCAATGCATATATGTAAGATTTCTAATGGAAACAACTCTTCTTTATTACGACGTCTATTATTTGTCATCGACCAGGGCCTGTGATTCCTGTACTCTCTCTTTCCAAAGGCCCATTCGGTCTGGTGACCAGCTGGTGACAAGGTGATCTGTCATCCCACAACTGCCTTGAGCACAAATAAAATATACAACCAAATATTTAACCTGCTTTATAAAGATTTCCCCAAAATTCCAACCTAAAAAAAAAAAAAAAAAAAAAAAAAAACACACATAAATGTAGGTGATTTAGAAAGCTGTTAGAGATGCTCAAAAATCAATTCTAAATTTTGAAAAGACATGAGTCAAACTCTTAATAAATCTACCTTCAAAGAGTTATGCACTCGTACTAGTTGAATAAATGAAGTGACACTCACACATATCTAATTGTAATACATCACAAGATAATCTGTCAGGCCCCAAGTACTCAGGCCCTGTCACCCCTCTTCATCCATTATTTATGTACAACCTTCATTGCCAGCGAAAGCCCTATGAAGTATGTAGTATGACATCAAAGGCTGTGGTTCTGCCACTTAGCAAAAACTTTCAGAAAGCATATCATGGATAATGATCAGTCAGCCCCGTGTCAATTCTTTCTGGGAGCAAAAACCCAAAACGTTTAAAAAGCACCAGGACGATCCCAGACAAAAATCATATATTTCATGCAGCTGGGCAATATACTAAACGTTCCACACTAACAGAACTCCCTGGCATGAGGCCACAAGGTCTGAAATGACTTTTCTCTGTCAGAGAACAATCAACTCTCCATGGTCCCATGGAGAAGATCCCACAGAAAGGCAATTCTGAACTCAGAACATCTACTTCCATAACTGGCAAACACGCATGACAGCCTGACAGGGTCATTTTCTCGTTTCTTCTCTCCTCTTTTCTTTTTCAAACAGCAAATGCATGACAAAGTTGGAAGGTCGAGGAGATGTATACGTTTACTTCTTGGTGGATGGGGATAGCCGGCCCCTGGCAATTCCGGGAAGGTGGTCTGGCTTTTCCACCCACCTTTTTTTTGGAGCCCCTTTCCACCTCCCTTCACTGGGGACAGGGACTGAGGAAAGCTTCCTGACAAATACGCATCCTGGCTTCACAGTCAGGATCACGTGGGGTTGTGGGGGGGGTCTGTTTTTTTAAGGAATCAGCATCATATTTCATCGTAAGCATTTTTTTTTCCAAACATGCTCTTATATATTGAAGAGAAAAATACACCTTTGAAACCACTTTAACAGTTCAGCCAGATACTCTGATTTCGTCATGAGGGGGTGATAAGAACTAAAAGCTGCTTCAGGCATTCAGTAGCAGAAAATTAAGGTTCCTGTAAATTAGGTGGCTATATTCCTCTCCCAGGCCAATTACAAGCTTTATTATTTGTCAATAAAATACCAAATAAAAGACTAGTCTCCAGATAAGGCAGCTGTTACCATTTGGACCTTGTGATACTTTATGTTCTCCAACTGTGGTGTGGAAGTTGCTGATAATGCCTTTACATTACTAACAGGTGCCCCAAGGCCCAAATCTATATACTTTCCCCTGGAAAGAAAAATCATAATGAAAGAACAGAACATACACATCACACGCAAGGTAAGATTAGGCAAGTTGCTGTTTTATGGCCCTGTAACATTTGAACTGGAGTTTTGAAACATCCTTTGTGATTAATAAAAGTCACAATTAATGCAGGAAGAATATGAGAGCTAGAAGCAATTCTTGTTAGAGGCAGCAACTAAACCCCTTGCCAGAGCCTCACACAATTCCTCCTAACCAGAGCCCAGTGTGTCCTAGAACAGCTGCTTCCCATCACTTCCCTGGACAGAAGGGCAGCGGATTACATGTCTTTGCTATGGAGACCCATGCGTCTCTTTGACAACGTGCGGGAAATCCCACCATGTGGAAAAGACAAGTTTGCATCTTCCCTTGGAAGATGTATGCTAAACTTACAGGATCATTAGGCTACACTGTGAAAGAATAGATTTCCTTTCTTCCTTTTAAGACTTTACTTCCGCTTAAGAAAAAAAAAAATCTCCATCTCTGTGGCTTTTGGGAGAAGAGCACAGAGGACATAAATTCAAGCTTGCTCATTTGGTATTGGGGTTCTTGCATTTGGAGAGGTATTGTTGTTGGCAGCATTCTTCTTCTTATTATTATTATTATTAAAATCAGAAGCCAGCTTCAGTCTTAGAAATCCAGATTCTCTTCTCTAATATGGATCCAAATAAATTCACCCAAATGGAGAGGCCTGTAAGGATGTTGCAGGCAAAATAATGTTAAGTGTATTCCAGCTCTACGGGGGGTGGGGCAGTCTGGGTTCTCTTCGATTGTGGCAGTACTAACAATTAATTTAGGATGATGGTGCACATGAAAATAAAACTTCTTTTGATTGCATTTCAAGGACTCTTCTGTTTAACTAGCTTCAAGAGTCCTTTTTTGATCATAATAAAATTATTTGCCATATGGTTCCGATGCTTGTGATCTCCTCTCAATGAGGGGATTATGCATGAGATAGAATGCCTACTGCAGCCGCAGCCAAGCACACAGCTGGCTCTGAGAATGCCAACAAATGGCTTCATCTATCTCAATGTCACGTAGAAGCTGGGGAGATTCGAGGCAGCCCAGAGTACAATTAAAATCTACATCATCTGTGAGAAAGGTGATGGAGGTTCTGACATCAGAGCTGTACCAGATTCATCCTCTTCCCAGACTAACAGAAGAAACGTGTTGCCCCCTTCACCCTGTTACACTAATGATGCACCCTGCATATCCCTTCCTCTGCGCATTAAAGGCACTAAATCAAGAGGCCTCTGGTTTAAAAGCGTCACCTCTATGTGACATTCAGGAACGAGATGTACCATCTCTAAACTTCCGTTGTGTATTCCTGGCTTCCCCTTTTTTTCCTGATGAGATAAGGCCATTTGTGTCCACCAGCGAAATATAAATAGAAGAGTTTATGATCCGTACAGCCTCAGATTGTGGCAATATGCAGAAATTTCCTTGTTTTAGTTCCACAATGTTCAACCACACTAATAAAATCAGGTTTGAACATCCATTTGTTCCAGAAAGCCAAATTTTATTGCTAAAACATCCATAACTCATAACAAGCAAGCTCAATACCAATTCTCAGACAAGCCTCCTCTCTTCTGCATGTTTTTTGTAAAAATCAAAAGTGGAGCTTGTACAGGGATTTTGCTCTTTTGACACGTGATATTTGAAGGAAACCTTGTGAATATTTCATTAGCATGTCCGATGACTTTCCATTACAATCAAATGGAATAGCATCTCAATTTCAAAAGGAGGTTACTGAAAGTTAATTTTGTATTAAGTTCATGATTTATATACTTTTGTTATATACTTTCCCCCTACCAAGTTATTATTCTTAAATGACTATAACCTGTACACTAGCACGCAAATCTGTTAACTCACATGCAAATTTCTCATGCAACTGGAAGAAGAAAGTAGCCACACCGAATAAAATACCTTATGCTTTAGAGTCAAAGAAAAACCTCTATCAGATCAAGTCCTTAATATAGCCATATGTGTGTTTGTATAGATTACATATGTATGTGTAGATATAAATTATATACATCCACATATATTTCATATACCTATAAATAACAGGATGGGACAACAGGGCTTTTTGTTTTTCCGTTTTGATAATTTCCTAATCCTACAGTTACATAGAAAACCTTGTGCAACAGAAGGCAGATAATTGTCGATGGACATTAGATATCTCAGCTTTTGCATGCTCTCACTGTCTCATGGTCTATTATATGCATGAGAGTAATTTTTTAAAAGATTTGTTTATTTGAGAGAGAGAGAGAGAAAGAGAGCATGCCCAGTGTGGAGCCCAGTGCAGGGCTCAATCTCACGACCCTGAGATCCTGACCTGAGCTAAAATCGAGAGTCAGACACTTAACTGACTGAGCCACCCAGGCACCCCAGCACAAGGGTAATTTTTAGTCAAGTATTATTCAAGTAGTCTACCAATGTGATAACTATGCCTTTAGTCTTTTCAGTTTATGAGAAATGTATAAGAAGCAAGTGTTATTCATTACTTTTTCTTAACCCCAAAACCCAGTAGTCTACACAATGTCCTGTGATAATTTCTAAAGAACTGGTTGGATAATCCTAAACTAGTGGCGTTCAACTCTGACTGTACCATAGTATCTCTTGTGGTGTTTTTAAAGATTGATTTATTTATTCGAGAGACAGAGTGCAGAGAGGGAGGGAGAGGGAGAGAATCCCAATTAGACACACCAGCTCCCCCCACCCAATCCCTGGCAGCTGAGTGTGGAGCCCGATGTGGGGCTTGATCAAACAGCACTAAGATCCTGACCTGTGACAAAATCGGGAGTCAGGCACTTAACCGAATGAGCCACCCAAGTGCTCCCACTTGGGGTGTTTTTCAAAGTAAAGATACCTGCAACTTATCCCGTATACCCCACCAACAGGCTGGAACTGAGTTCCTGAGAGTGAGCTCCAGATTTCCACACAATCTTGTGTATAAGTGTCCCCAGGTGCTAGTCAACGTGTTATTAAGGACAAAGGCCTGTATCTACACATTACTTAAAAAATATTTTAAATGTATGAATCAGCACTTATACGAAATAAGAGCACAATCATAATGACTGTATTATTTACATATATATCTTCAAGTAAAATAGATCAACATTTCTGACATACATTTATGAAATTCTGTATTTATTATAATGTTACAAATGTTTGGCTTTATGCTAGGTATTGTGGAGAAATAAAGGAGTACAAGGCTAGCTTCTAAGTTCATGGAGTTAATCATTGCAGTAGGAAAAAGACACACACAACAAGTATTTACCAAATATTTTGATTAGAACTGCCATATTGAATAATGCCTACAATAAATGCCAAAAGGTAGCATAATTAGAAAGTGCCAGCACTCAAGCCTGTGTTGATTATTCTCTATGGAAACCTCTGTCAAGTATTCCTTTGAGTAGCAGAATCCACTGCTGCTTCTTAGAAATGATTAGGAAAAGAAAAACAACTGTCACCCAAAACTCCTAGAAGAAACCTACCACACAAAACATTACCTTATCTATTGTACTTTAACTGTTCATCTTAATTTACAGTGGGTCCTAGCCTGACAAGTGTTTAGTTTATTAACCCCAAATGAGAATTGCCTATTTCAGGTGGTCTTTGTGAGAGAGACCTAAAAAAGTTATTAGGTGAGCAAATCACTAAGTATATTAATGTAGAAATCTGACCACTGAAGTGTCCTGTTTTTAGTCTGAAGTGGCTATTTACTAGATTTCTAGTCTTTTAACTTCACTTCCAAACTCAATCACAATATAATGAACCAGTCCCTTCCTTCAAAGAATTTTAAAAGATATTTTAGAGATGTGGTGATTGAAAATCCTTTTGAAAAAAGTAGCAGAAACACTATTCTGTATGAAAAAAAATGTAAAGCACAGGGATATTGAAGAACTTGTGGTAAGTTACCCAATTAGCAATAAATATATATTAAGAAGTACAGGGTCAGAAGAGGTCTTAAATAACACGTTAGGTCACCACCATGTAGTTCATTTATCCAACCTTTTTTAGACTGATCAGCTGGAAAGCCACAATTATTAAATTAAATAATTTAAATAAATTAATTAAAGGATTCATTATTTCAGAAACAAGTAATGAAACTCAAAAGAAAAGAATTCTCTACCAAGTGACTATCCCTAAAAGACAAAAGTATAACCTAGCTTTGGCATGGGCTCAAACTCTGTAAATTAGCATATGAATCCTTTAAGCAACTGGGAGATGAAGATATCTTTGGAAAATAGGCTAACTTGTGGATCTGTGCTTTAGAATTAAAAAAAAAAAATAAGACACACTGAAAGTCTTTAAGTCTATTCAAGGTCCACATATGGCTGATGTCCAGCAGCAGCAGGAGCAGGACAGCCTTCATGTGACTCAGATTAATTCAAGGTAAGCAGCTTTGAAGTCAGAGGGACCTAAATTCTGCTGGCCTCTGCCCCTTACCAGCTGGGGAACACCAACAAGTTAATCAATTCTTTTAAACTGAAGTTTCCTCATCTGTACAATGAAGAAAAGTGTGAGGATTAAGTTTAAGGGACTTGCCCAGGACATTATCTGGCTCATTGCAAAATCTCAATAGGGTAGTGGCGCTTGGGTGGCTCAGTCAGCTAAGTGTCTGCCTTTGGCTCAGGTCATGGTCCTGGGATTGAGCCCCTCCTCGGGGCTCCCTGCCCAGCAGGGTGTCTGCTTCTCCTCCTCCCTCTGTCCCTCCCCCCTGTTCATGTGTGTGCTCTCTCTTTCTCTCTCTCTCAAATAAATATATGAAATCTTTTTTAAAAAAGACAATAATGGTGATGTTAGTAAGAAGAAGAACTGGGAAAATTTTTGGTCAAACACTAGAATATAAAGTTTGATCAGAATACTCTCCTTCTATGCCAAGGAATTATATAGGAGTTCCATGAATCCTGAATATGTCCTTCTATTCAGCAAATGTAACTAGTTGGGAGTGCTGCTGGTACACACAAGTCGGAGTAAAGTGTTACTCTTTTTCTTGGAGCGAGTGAGATATCAAATCTTTCCTTTTAGGTTGCACGCAGCCTGCTCTTTGACTTAGCAGGAGGAGCTGGGGAGGGTATCCCTCCCTATGTGGGCGGCTAGGCGGGGAGGTGGATTCTTAGAAAACAGGGAAATCCCAAGAACAACTTAGAAGCTGAACGTGTGTTTCATGGTTGGGGGCTGAACCGTGCTATGGCTGTGTAGCTGTTGCTACTTCCCAAACAGCCAGCCATGGCTTCCATGGCCCCCAGAGATGACTCGACACACTGCCTCCTTACAGAATTCAGATATTCCCAGCATTAATGCAGGCCTCAGCAACAGCCCTAAAACCCACACACAGCTTATGCCTAGGGCAAAAGTCTATGAATGTGCTGACATTGCTCATTGACATACGATCAGTTTAAAAGAAGAAAAGTATCCACATATTGTCACCTCCATGAGAAGAGGGACCCTGTCCGTTTTGCTCACCTTTGTATTCCTAGCTCTTGGGAAAGTCTGAGACCTAGTAGCCTCCATGTTGTTGAATGAATGAATGAATGAGTGAACGAATGAACGAATGAATATAATACCATACTGGTTAAGAGAATGGGCTTTAGAATAAGACACACATAGATTTAACTTCTGGTCCTGCTACCTGTAAGCACTATTTATTCAACCTTTTCTGGCTTCAGTTTTCTCTTATGTATGATGTATATAGGAATATCAATGGGATTGTTAGGTTTGGGGGATGAATAAATTGTTTATTCACTATAAGTGAACTATGGCCTATAATAAGTGTTCTAAACATCTTGATGTTATTTTAGAGTACAGTCTTCATGTTGCGTGTGGGTCAGGGAGGGGGAAGGAGGGAGAGAGGGAGAGAAAGAACACAGGTGAGGAGAAAGATAATGAATACATTTTTCTAGATCTGAGAATCAGAATAAAGAATTCTGAATTAAAAATTACTTGAGAGTTTATATCTGATTCTGCTTCTCTAAGGTACCCTGTGGCTTTGCAGATTGGTAAACCTAAGTACTCGAAATGAATTTCAAAATTACTCAACAATGAAGTTTCCCAACAGAAGTATTTTTTTCTGGCTAGAATGACACTTGTTACTCATCGTTCCCTTTAGTTGTTCAAAGATAAAACTGACTCAGTGAAGGTGTCAGAGCCAACTCTCTGCTAGATGAAATCCATTCCAAAAGGTCATAGTAAAATTAGTAAAGGCAGATGGCAAATGTGCTGATAACAGCTGGTAGCCCCCAAAAGTGTGCACGTTGGTATAATTATGATATCAGACATTGCTCTTTCATTCCTCTACCTTCTCTGCATGCGTTCTTTAATTTCCAGGGATACAACTATCTTGGTGGTTGAAATTCAATAATATATATTACAAACCGACGGCTGGGAGGACATTAGGGTCTTAGCCATTACAGAATTCTACTTGTCAATATAAGCTATCAATGAGTAAGCATGAATAGAATCCCAGTTTGTTAAAAACAGCTCAGGGCCCTGGTATAGAGTCCGAAGGCTATACCTCGCAACATTGTTATTAACCTACAAAATCTTTCTTTACTTCCTCCCACCAATGTTAAGAAAACACAAAAACATATTTTAAAAAGGGAAAAATAGTTTCAAGTCTTCCTGTTTTAATCAGGATTTTGCCATTCAATTCAAATTCCATAAATTCACATTTCTAAGCATAATCTCAAATACATTCCTATCATTCTTCAGTTGGATTCAGTTTAATTTAGCCAGCATTTTATACTTCAAAGACCTTTAATATCTAAAATTTTTAAATTTAATTTAATTTTTTTTTCAGTGTTCCAAAATTCATTGTTTGTGCACCACACCCGGTGCTCCATTAATATCTAAATTTTAAGTGTGATTCATCTATGTCGATTCTTCCTTGGTGTTACACGCATCGCTGAGTCCACGGTTGTATCAGACAGATGCCGGCCCAAGCAACTTCAAAGACAGTATGCTTGTTTAGTCAATTCAATTCTCAGAATCAAATAAAAACAAAGCAAAAGGGAGTATTTGAATTTTCACATGTAATTTTTCTTCTCGCATTTATATTTTCAAAAGTCTGTGGAGTCAAGAATCCATTTATAAAGACACAGCAGGGTGATTGCTGCTGTCTTGAATAATGAGATGCGTGTAATACAGGCACTCATTTGTTAAGCACCAAGTAACCACTCTCTCCTGGTTAGTTTTTTTCTCCCCTCTTGGATAAGTATGAATGAAGCGAAAAGTTTAATTCTCTGAACAAGTTCCAGAAAACTTGGAGGCACTAACACTTTTTGATCTCTGTCTTCCATTTCCATTTTTCATTTTGTGGGACCCAGCTGGCTGCTTCCAAGACTACAAAGATTTTATTTAATACAGTATCAACGTTCTTGGTTTACCATTGACAGATTTGAAAAGGTGGCTGAAAACTGAATGCATATATGCAAATGTTTTGTTATTAAATGGAAACATTCCAGGAACTCAAATGATCCATGTGAAATTTTAATTATAACTTAACAGCTGCTTGAGCTAATTGAAGGATATCAGAAAGGTGATTTCCTTCTCATTGTAATTAAAGAGTTAAGCCTAATTTGCTGTTGTCAGAACAAGACTAAATACCAATCTGGTCTGCCTAATCATATGAAAAGGTAAACAGAAAACTGCTAGAAGAGGGTAGGGCCCACCCTAGACAAAGACAACAGGTTCTCCATGTGCCACCACCACCCCATTCCCATTGGAACATGAGCAGTGACCTTTAAGGAAAGTAGCAACTGTTCTCAACTTCTGCCGTGAAGGCTGCAATTCATCTTGCAGCATCATCTGTTCATTCCCTCCCACAGCCAATTTTATTTTCCTGAATCACAACTTCAATTTCTCGATCCTTTCCCCAAGGGCGCCCAGTGATCTCTTCACTTATGAGATAAGAAAACTGAGGCAGAGACAAGGCAAGAAAATCTTCAAGGCAAATCATTTGTGGCGAAACAAGACTCTTGACTAAACGGTAGGGTGGCGCCCTCCCCCACGACCCTGTGCATTGCACCTGCTAATGTGAAATCTACCTTGCTTTCAAGTGACGACATAACCGTCATGGGAGAACACATCTTGAAATCTTCTTAACAGTGTGGTATGACTTGCCCTTTGTTCCAGAAAGTTGCGTTTTTAAACTTTTTTTTTATAAGAATGTTATGGAAGAGTACCCTGTATGAGGAAAGTCATCCTTTCGTATCCTAACTGAATGAGGATAAGGCTCTTACATGGCAGTGCAATGATTTTAGATATAAAATACAAGCATGGCTTTATCTAAGCCTGGTAGCTCATGCTACTTACGGTACTCTGCCGCCCTTTCTGGGTGGACCTTTAGATACTATCATCGAAAGGTAGAATTCAGCGGCCATGATTTCTGGCAGTCCTGACACTTCTTATATGAGTCTTGTTCTTCTTTTAGGAATCCATTCCCTTTCTCTAGCACCTAATATAAGTGTAGGCAGTATTTGTTTCTGTCCTCTTTGTTTTCTGCTTTCTAAACAAGAGACTCCTGGGTAAATGCATTTGGAGTGAGGTAGGGCACTGGAGTTAGGGGGCAGCTTATTTAATAATCTTTGGCTCCTTCTCAGTTGACATCTGCTTCCTTCCCGCCAGATGCAAATAGATGTTGTAAGGGAAGCAAGGCTGAAAATGGAGAATCACCGTGGCAATGAACCACTGGGTCCTGGTCCATGGTTTAGCACTCAGGCACGCAAGGGCAGATTACACAGAAGCCCAGTGCTCTATGAGGAATTATAGACCAATAATCCCTTTGCCTAGAGCAGTACATCTCCTACAGCATACACACCTTGTTATTAAACTATTGACTCTCTCTTCTTCTGTATATGCCTAGCCCCATGCTCCTACTGTCCAATTTTACATTAGTTGCATCGACTCAGACTCAACCAGTCTAACCTCTCCTGCAGACAAGCTTCCTTGTTAATATGACCCATCTCTCCACCATTATCTTTCCAGCTATAGTCCTCAAGTTATTCATTCCATGTAATACTGACATTGATTTTCTTACAGCATCACTTAGGTAATGTTATCCTACCGCTCTAAACCCTTTGATACTGAGAACTTCTGGTAGATTAAAGGTTAAACTCCTCACGCTGACATTCAAAGCTCTCATCACCTCACCCTAAACTTGTTCACTTGTCACAATGCTAAGTTTCAAGCAGCAGAAGACAAGTCTGACTAGTTAAAGCAGAAAGGGCATTTGTTGAAAGAAATTATTGGGTTCCCCACAGAATCCTTGGGGAGGCAAGAGAGCCTGGCTTGGAATATAGGCATGAAAGAAGAGAAGCCAGGAAGGCCAAACCATATTCAAATCATGCCACTGAACTATCTAAGGACACTGCTGCCTCCACCTCTGACCACCACATGCCCCAGCCTGCTACCTCCTGCCTCCAACATGGCTAGATGTCAACATTGACTACCCTGCCATTGTCACCACAGTGAATGGGTGTGGCTGCCTCCACTGCCACAATGGCTGTTTCATTACAGACGCAATCAGCTCCTGATTCCAAGTCTCAGGTAAGTCATCTGCTTGGTCAAACCTGTCTGCCCTATCTTTGGTTGCCAGGGGCTGAGAAATAAGTATCTAGACTTTCCAACTTTTATGGAGAAGTAAGGTCTGCCCCCTGCCAATATTCATGTGGGGGGATTCCCCAAATGTGGGAAGGGGATTCAGATGCCAGGGAGAACAGAAAATACACGCACACACGCACACGCACACACACACACACACACACACATGCCCATACGCCCACATGCATGCACAAGAGACCATTTTGTCTAACTAATGACCTAACCAAATCATTAGCCCATTAATCTATGGTACATTCAATCATCTGAAATAAACCCTATTCCTCTTCACCTTCACAAATCATTAAATTAATTATGATTATGCGTGTTAAAATACCTAGTATATCACCAGCAAACAGTAATCTCTAATTCATGTGTAAGTACTACTTCCATCCCAGTTAAAATGCTTTCCTATCTCTACATCTAAGGATCCATAGCCTTCTCTCTCTCTTTATGTCCACATCCAACCCAAGGATTTGTTGAATTCCGCTTTGCCCAAGGAGTTACCTCTGAACGCTCGGACTCACTGTTAACCATCTTTTCCAAATTCCTTTGCATTTAATCTATATCATTCCTTTTGCTGTTTATCATTTATATTGTCACACCATTAGCTATCATTTCATATAGTTTTATATCCTCAGATGGCAACCTTCATGACAATAAAGACCAGGTGCTATAATTCTCTGTATCAACTCTAGCACATATCATCCTATCTTTGGGAGAGTAAGCACATAATAAATGGTTACTGATTGTCTGTTCTGCCCCTGAAGTAGGTTTTAAATTAAATTTTTAATCATTCATGTTCACATACTTCTTCATTCATATAAAAGGAAAAGTGTAAAAAATATTGGGGTTACTAAGTTAGCTGATTTCTTGTTAACTGAGGCATTAACATAATAAGCTTCTAGAATAATTAATTTTGTTCTCAAATAATTGTTTTTTGTTTTAGTTTAAACCATGTAACCGAAGTACTATAAGACATAAAGTGAAAGAACTGACACCAATAAGTTTATCAGGGCCAGAAATGCCATGATAAATAAAAAGAACTCAAGGTCTCTTATCCTGAGTAGAATAGGAGCTGCCAGTCACCCAAATAAATCACCCACCACTCCCTCGCCACTGGCTCTTATTGTTAGCTTCTGACTTGCTTAAGTCTGTCCCATCTAAATCAACAAAAGCACTTTCTTGACAGTTCTGTCCTTTTGCAGGATGACACTCTGACTCACTCTCCTTTTCACAACTGTGATTTTTAAAAGTGGAGCCCATGCTTCTTGTCTCTGTATCCTCAAACCTACACAACACCATTCGGCCTGCCATACGGGCTTCACCAGGTGGCTTTCATTTGCCAAACCCAGGGTACCTTTCCGGAACTTATCTAAATGGAACCACTACGTATAATCAGATACAATGGCCATACTGACATTTTTTTTTCTTTTTTAAGGTTTCTTTATTTTATAGGGGGTGGGGGAGGGGCCGAGGGAGAGCGGGAGAAGGTCTTAAGCCAACTCCTCTGTGCCAAGAGCAGGGCCTAAAGCTTGGCTCCATCTTACCACTCTGAGGTCATTATCTGAGCAGAAACCAAGAATCTGCTTCTTAACCCACTGCACCATCCAGGCGCCCCGCCACACCTACTTCTTAAAAATAAGTCTCCTTAGCTTTCATATCATTTCTTTCCCAGATCTCTGTCTTCATTTCTATTCCTTTGAAAACATTTTAAAAGTTTTCCTCTACTTTAATCCACCTGTTTAATATTGGATACTCTCCATACTGTATATTAGAAATTGATAATCTTATACATATATCAAATCGATACACTGTATATCTTAAATTTATACATCACTTTCAATTATATTTCAATAATGCTGAAAAAATAAATAATTGGATGTTCTCCAAATGACTGACTTGTGCCTTATTCTCCTCTTACTTTTCCATGTATTCATATATTTGAATCCCCAATTCACTTTTAGCATCTTTAGAGAAGTGGTTTCACCTAGGAGAGCTATTGCTACCTACCACAGAAAACTCCTTCCTTGCTTTGTTTTATTATAATGAAACCGGTAATAATCTTCCTCCAAGACTCCTGAAATAAAGTCATGTCTTAGAGTGACTATCATTTATAAGGTAATGACTCAAACCTGTATTTCCATTGCAGATTTCTCTCTAAAGCCTGTCATATATCCAACTGATTTTTTTTTTTTTTGGTTAAAAATTTACTATGCTTCTGACAACCAGAATCTTGTCCATGACCCACAACTCTAGAATAAATGAACCTATTTTACTTCCTTCAGATCAGACTTGTCAAATACCAAATCCTGCCTAGAAATCAGAGAAGAGCTCCTACGCTCCACAACTGAATCACAGTTGTGCTGCATGGGTCCCTCCCAGGTATGTTGCAAGTGAGAGCAGGAGAGAGGCACTGCTGTTTCTACCCTGACAGGAAGCCTGCTTCTGGCTCAGATTCAGACCTAGTTTGGGGTTGGTTCCAAGTCTTCAGTCCTGCTTTCATAAATAAAGTTGCTATAATAACATTCCTAAGGATATATAGTAACAACATGTCTAAGATGACATGGGGAATATTGTCCAAAATGGCATATACATTTCCAAGCTGCTCTTACTATATTTTGAAAAGTCACTACTATTTCCTTCACATTTTGTAGGAAATTATGTTTTATCTGAATCTCCTTTTGGAGGATAGTTATTTAGCAGAAACCAGACACTTACACTCAGTTGAAACTAAAATGCATTTGTGTTTGTTCCAGAGCCCTGTTATTTTTGTTATTGTGTAGCATTTTGCTTTTTTTTTTTTCTTTAAGATTTTATTTATTTATTTTAGAGAATGATAGAGAGCTCAAGCAGGGGTGGGGTGTGGGGAGGGAGGGCAGAGAGAGAGAGAGAGAATCCCAAGTAGACTCTATGCTGAGTGCAGAGCCAAACACAGAGCTGGAGCCCAGGACCCTGAGATCATGACATGAGCTGAAATCAAGGATCCAACGCTTAACCGACTGAGCCACCCAGGTGCCTTATGTAGTATTTTTTTCTAATTAAATTTATCACATTTGTAAGTTGTTATAAGTAATAAGGTTATTTTAAGCCCTTGAGAGTATCTTTTTAAATCTTTTTTTGGGATGCATGCATGGCTCAGTTAAGCATCTGCTTTTAGCTCAGGTTGTGATCCCAAGGTCCTGAGATCAAGTCCAGCATTGGGTTCCTTCCTCAGCAGGGAAGCTGCTTCTCGCTCTACCTGCTGCTCCCCCTGCTTATGCTCTCTCATTCTCTCTCTGGCAAATAAATAAATAAAATCTTTTAAAAAAAAATAAATAAATCTGTTATGAGGACTTTCAGGACTTTTTATCTAGTTTGCCTAGAAACATTCATCAAAATTAGTTACAAGCAATTCTTATGTCCTATGCTATCTGGTCTAGGCACCAGAATCAGAGCAGTTACAGATTTATCGACACAGTGACTACTCATACAGTTTGACGGTGCTGTCTCGATTTGTGCTAAAGCACAGTGGTTTTACCCACTATTGCTTCTGCATAACCACCACAATGTCAGTACAATGAAAAAGGCAAATCATGTCTGAATATTACTGGGAATATTGTCTTGCCCTAGAAGACCACCTATAACCTCTTAGGGACTTTCAGTGCTCTGCCAATAGCATTTGTAGAACTGCTTATCTCTGGCACAAAACCCTGAAATCCAGCCATTCGGACCACTCCAGAAACCACAATGCAAGTACAACTAATCAGTGATAGCTACGATCTTAAGCAGAGCAGAGAGAGTTTGCCAAAACTTTACCATGATTTTTATTTAGAGATTCAGATCAAGCATGAATATCACTTTCCACAACTACAGGTAATCTTTCTTCCTGAATTCCCAAGATACGTATCCCATTCCTTTCACGTCACACTTTCCTTTCATGTTAGTTACTTGTATTATGTCTGTTACTTCTTATTACGGCAAGTTCTTTCAGTGCAGACTTAGGTTCTAGGAAATCATCTTGATTTCCTATGTATCTTGAACAGTCATCACAACTAACTTTTGTGAATGGTTTTGAATTGACTTGTATAATGACTTGCATAATTGGCAAAACTAAAAATAATTAGGCCTATACCACAATTAGTCTTTTATGCGGTGTTTCAAATACAATTTAACAATGTACATGAAAGCTCAAACTACTTGGAAGAAAATGGGAATATGTCTTTGTGACCCTGAGTTAGGTTAACATTTCCTAGATAAAACTGAAAGCACAAGCAGCAAAAGATAATATAATGGGCTACATCCAAATTAAGATTTTTCTGTGCAGCAAACCAAACCATCAAGAAAATGAATCCAAAGAATGAGAGAAATATTTGTGAAGCATATATCTGATAAGGCACTTATATGTCTAAAATATGTAGAGAACTCTTACATCTCAAGAAGAAAAAGACAAATAACATATTTTAAAATATGCCGAGAATATGAATAGACATTTCTCCAAAGAAGAAATGGCAAAGAAACACACACAAAAAAATGTTCAATGTTACTAGGAAAATGAAAATCAAGCCTACAATGAGATACCACTTCACATCCACTAGGATGCTTATAATAAAACATACACACACAGACAATAACGAGTGTTGGTAAAGATGTGGAAAAATTGGAACCCTCAGACTGCTGGTATGAATGTAAAATGGTTCAGTTGCTATGGAAAACAAGTTAGTGGTTGCTCAAAAGGTTAAATATAGAGTTACCATATGACCCAGAAATTCCATTCCTGGGTATATACTCAAGAGAAATGAAATCAAATGTCCACACAAAAGCCTGTGCACAGATATTCACTGTAGCACAATTCATAATAGCCAAAAGTAGAAACCATCCCATGTTAATCAACTGTTTATCAACTGACAAATGGATAAACAACATGTGAACTATCTGTACAATGGAATATTATTCAGCAACTTAAAAATTGAAGTACTAAGATGTGCCAGAAAAGGAATGAGCCTTGACAGCGTTATGCTAAGTGGAGGAAACCACAATCATTCATATATTATATGAATTTTATGATTCCATTTATATGAAATGCCTAGAATAAACCAAACCAGAAGAAGAAAGTGGTGAGACAGAAGATACTGGAAGGAAATGGGGAGTGACTGCAAATGGTGTGGGGCTGCTTTTATAGGAACAAAAATGTCCTATAATTACATTGCAGTGTTTATTGCACACTCTTATTAAAATACCAAAAATACCCAGTGATTTGTAAATTTAAAAATATTGTATTCAGTGCTCCTCAAGCTGTTGGTTAGATGGACTATATCAATAATTATCAAATAAAAATAACAATATTTATATTTATCAGTATTTACTGTATTAGAAACTGAAATTTAGAACATCCAAAAAATATATATCAGAACCTTCAGGAACAGCTAATAAGTAAAATTTAATCCATTTTCATTTATAAACCAAATATATAGGTTCAAGAGGCATGTTCAAGATTTACTTTGACTATGTAACACTGGGCAAGTGACTTAAATTTCCTGTGCTTCAGTGTCCTCATATGTACAGCTGGAAGTTTGTCATTTTCAAGATTCAATGTAAAAACAGTAAGGTTTAGCACAGAATATTTTCTTCCAGAAATATACACGTACTGATATATTTTGACAACTCTAAACATTTGGTGAGCACGCACCCATTTTTCACAACGAAACACAAATATATGACACATAATCCAACTGGAAACCACTGATCATGCTCAGAACCAACTTTCGCATTTTAATATCTGGCGCTGCCTCTTCTTCACTTCTAGGAATAATTCCAATACAAACATTATGGGCAAGAGGAAGAGAGGTATATCCACTCCCATACTTCCTAGCTTCATGGTAAGGAAACCATCTAAATACAATTTTTTTTTTTTTAATGACTCCTCTCTCCCCATCCTGACAAAAGTAAGTTTAAAGAAAATGAGGAGATAAATGGTCCCTCATGTAGAGTGGGGGAGGGAAAACTAGTTTGGGATAACAAAACATTCATTTGTCATTACTTCATTGGGGTATCCTGGAAAATGACCAGAACCTCATTCTATAGTCTGCCTAGAAAGACCACTGCCTGTTTTCTGCCCCTTCCTTTGTCAAAGCCCTCCTCCTAATGCTTCGGTTCATTTGCACTGAAGGTTATCAGCAATATTAACTCTCCACAGTAGTCAAGTCAGGTGCCCAGCAGAAGGCACAGGGGCAGGTATGGAGCTGAGAGAGGGAGGAGAAAGACACCCATACTAGGAGGGGGAGGGTGGGTCATGAATTTGTAAGAACTAATTTGTCTAATATTCGGTAACAAAAGGAACGCGTCTGTGTCGTGCATTAATGCGGCATCAATCACTGAGTAACTGCTCGACACACATAATGAGAATATTCTCTGGCCAGCTCCATGGTCTGTACAGACAGCTGGGGAGATAATAACCCAAATGGAATTTTTATTTTAATGCAACTCCCATCCTTTAAACACAAAAATGAAACAGATTAAAGTTGGTAAAAATGTAACAGCCTTTCATAAAAGCTTAGTGTGATAACGTATTTATTCCAGCAGTAATGCCTAAAGAGCTTGAAACATCTCTACTTGATTGTTGGGATTCCCCAGTTTAATGGCCCTTTTCTTCTAATTCATTATGAGTTGCTTTAGTCTTTCCAGTGGTTGTGTCTAGTAACATTGGTTCATCTGATTATATTTCAGTCAGGGTTTCCCCCCACCTCCTTTTTAATTTTTCTCTCTTTTTTAAAGGATGCTTGGAAAGCTTTACTTTATTCAGAATAACTTACTTTATTTTCAAATCAAAATTATACCCACATTGATAGTTATGTGAAATATTTAAAGTATATATTTACATCCACACGGCATACAATCATTGGAAAATAAATTACCACAAAAATTTACAGAGGCAGGTGTTATATTTAAAAGCAGATCAGCTTCATTGCAACAGAAATTTAGGTCACACATTAGAGAAAAAAAATCCCCATTTACTATTTATTCTCTCCACTTTGAAAAACAAAATCTAGGCAAAAAAATGGGATTTTTTTTTCTTCATTTGTTAGACTATAGCAACTCCTCTCCTAAAGATAGCTTAAAAACAAATTTGAAAATATACAGGAAAATAGCTTTTGACACTTAATGGTTTTCTAAAAAATAATCAGCGACTAGAAAATATACCTGAATTTTTCTAAATATAGGTCATGAGGCACAATGAAATCAGTGTATTAGGGCATTCAGTGTGTTGTCACTATCAGAAATAATGAACTCTCCATGCCAGAGTTATTTCTAAAGGACAATTTTAAAATGGTAAAGAGGCCAAGAGGAAATATGAAATATAGTGAGCCTAACAATGACAAACAGAAGGAAAGGAATTTAATGAGGTCAAGTTGAAAATATAATTTAAGATAAAAAGACTCATTGAACTCTGCCTGCTGTTCTACTACAACAGAATGATAAGATCAGCTTCCTTGATATCTGGTACAGATTCCAACTCAAGGAAGCTGCTTTAGCATGAAGAAATTAAATACAAAATGCTTGTGTTAATAACAAGTAAAAGCACATTATTTTATAATATTTGCTGTATTGTTTTAGGACTGAAATAAATTCTATAATAGTACATTATTCCTTTTTGGATCTATATACCAAAAGGCTGCAGAAATCCTTAATAACTTTACATGAGTTGATACAGATATTTTGGCCAATTCTTTTTTCTTAAGCCTGAAATAAATCCCTGTTAATCAAAAAACTATGAAACACATGGGTTGATTTCATTGAGGTTAACTGGAGTAAATGATAATGGGTCTAATAATTGGTCTGTATTTTCATGACAGGTTTCTAATTTTGTTTTATTTTTTTATTTTTATTTTTATTATTTTTTAAAGATTTTATTTATGCATTTAACAGAGAGACATATAGCAAGAGAAGGAACACAAGCAGAGGGAGTAAGAGAGGGAGATGCAGGCTTCCCGCCGAGCAGGGAGCTCGACGTGGGGCTCGATCCCAAGACCCTGGGATCATGATCAGAGCCGAAGGCAGACACCCAACAACTGAGTCACCCAGGAGCCCCCTAATTTTGTTTTAAAGTAGTTTCAGTATTAAAAATATCATCCTCCTTACAACAAAATACACCCCCCCCAACACGCACACCAAAATTGTGAGTCTCCTTTTTCCTTAATCACCAATATGCATGTATTTGTATCTCAACAGGCAAAGAAACAATGGTTAAATTTAGTTTTCTATAACCCATGTTCAAAGAACAGTGTGTTTTCTTGGGGCACCTTGGTGGCTCAATGTGTTAAGCCTCTGTCTTTCGCTCAGGTCATGATCTCAGTGTCCTGGGATTGAGCCCCGATTCGGGCTCTCTGCTCAGTGGGGAGCCTGCTTCTCCCCCTCTCTCTGCCTGCCTCTCTGCCTACTTGTGATCTCTCTCTGTCAAATAAATAAATAAATAAATAAATAAATAAATAAAATCTTTTTTAAAGAAGTGTGTTTTCTTACATCAAGATTTAGAATTCACTATAATATAGAGCATGCTTCTCTAATGCTACACTTCTTCATCCTCTTTTGAAAATCATTGCTTTAAAGAGAGATACTTGGTTAGACTTCTCCAAAAAACAGCTGGGAATTAAATCAGAAACTTATGATCCTAGCTTGCAATATAGCCCCCAAGCATCTCTGCCTCTTGGCATTTGTGCCCCTGTGTAATCCCTTTCCACACTGGACCAGTCTGTGTTAATAATACAGTATGGGAGAAGTGATGGTATATTATTTCTCAGCTGAGTTTATGAAGACATTGTAGCTTTGTTAGCTTTGTCTTAGTTCACTTGCTTTCTCTCTTATACCACGTTCTCTGGGACAAGTCAGCTTCCATGTGGTGAGAGCAGCCTTATAGAGAGGCCCATGTGAGAGAAACTGAGGCTTCCAACCAACAGTCAGCAAGAAACTAAAGCCTCCTGCCAAGAGCCATGTGAATGAGGTAAAAAGTAGATTCCCTAGCCCCAGTCAGGCTTTCAGATGGCTGCAGCCTTAGACTACATTTTGACCATAACCTCATGGAGACAGGACATGAATTACCCAGCTAAACTGCCCCCAGATTCCTCAGCCCAGGAAACTGGGTGAGATACTGTGTTTGCTATTTTAATTTGCTAAGATATGCAGGGACTGGTCACTAACACTGTTCTTGCTTGTTTCCTGTAACCAAGAAGACTCAGTATAGTACTGAAGAGAGTGCCACATTTCCATGGCCATTAGACATGTTATTTGTCTTGGGGACTGGAACTGGTTCAATTTTGTTAACACAGCTGTCATCTAATCATGAGTATGGACGATTTTTTCCCTTTTCTCAATGCAGGTCTATGCCTACATAGGCTGTATAATCAAAACCAAACCAAACAAAAATGACCGATCTATTGTGACCCATGCAGTTTGACTGCATGTACTTTATAAAGAATCATTTGAGTACTATGCAAAATGGAAAACCAAGGCCATAAGAGTTTTACATTAACCTTTACATTCTGCTTAAGTTTGTAATGCTAATCTTCATACATTGCTTGGAGAGTTCACTAATTTTGAGATTCATGAGGATTGGAATAGTTGGCACTGGATAAATACTAGATAAATGAATAAATTAAGGAATTCACTGAACTACCAGGTTATATTTTACTATTGAAGTGAGATATTTAAACAAAAGATCAGAACAAATATCAATCAATCCTTTCTAAATAACCAAATTACACACACACACACACACACACACACACAGCCACTTATCTAGATGTGATAGGTTTTCCAAGAGAACAAGGTTATACAAAATCTTCTCTCCATTTATTTTCTAATTATACACTCATCTATGTCACATTAGCAAGACATTATAAAGACCGAGCATAGGAAGAGAATGAATCTCGAAGCCTCCAAGAAGTCAGCTATGTTGGTAGCTCAGTATCCTTCATAGTCATGGTATGGTATACTCTAGGACAGGACTGTCAAAGATGGGTTTAACTCTATTGGAGTCCAAGGAACGACTTCATTCTCATCCATGGAAGTTAACCAAGGAAACTGAATTCTGGGATCACAGTCATCTGTTATGACTTTATGAGAACGAAGGCATGGCTCAGACAAAGAAGAATGGAGACTGTAAAAACTGAGATGAGATGATAATTATTGTATGACAATTGGACAGGCTATGAAACTGCTCTGAGGTTCCTCTGAAGAACCCACATACTTATAAAATCAAAACTCAGAGGCAAGGGTCCATTGTTGCTCCAGCTTGTTTTTTCTTGGAGTTCTGAATGTTATATGCCATCCCTAAATCCTAAGTCCCTGTTGAGAGCTGAGACAGGGCAAAGTTGGAGGACCCATACTCTTTGACATTAGATAGTCCAGTAAACTTAAAAAAACTTACATTTTTTGGTGATACTGCCTTTCTTCTTTGAGGGACACGGATCTGACCTGGATAGACTCTACTTTGGGTACTGTTTAAGAAACTGGAAAGAATGAGCACAAACTTACAAATTCTTAAATACTCAGATTTGCATATATAAGAAGAGATGATGTTCTGGACACATCAATCACATGACGATCATGTTCAATTCTCCTTTGGCCAACAGTTTCCTGCACATTGTCTTGTTTTCTGGGAAAGAGCCCCAGGTTGGTCTTTGCACTAAGGTAGCCACAGATTGGACTTGATTGGGGTGTAGGCGGTAGTATCTCCTTCAAGGGTAACCAATCCCTGAGCTCAACAGTGACCTATAAATGGTCACTACAAGAGCAGTGCATTATTTTTCTTTCCCACAGCTTCAATTTATCAACTCTTGTGTCTTCCTCCTTTCTGTATCTCCCATGTCAAGAGGAACCAACCCTTAGCTGATACACATTATTCAAGTGGATACTCTGTAGAATTTGGCATATTATTGGCCATATTTGTTGAAATAACGGCAATGGATTGTATCTTTGCATAGGCATGCTATAAATACTTTTAAATGAGAATTATTAAATTAGAAGGAATACCTCCTTACTCCTTCACTTGCATATGTTATATAAACCTTAGAAATAGCTATGATTCTTTTTAAAAGAATACATCTTCTATGCCTTATCCTAAAAGTAGTTGTTAGGTAGACCAAAATGCTATCTCTGAAAGGAACTCTTCTTTTTTAAAGGTTTATTTATTTATTGGGGGGAGCATGAGTAGGGGGCAGGGGGGAAAAGGGGCTCCAAGTAGACTCTGTGTTAAGTGCAGATTCTGGCATAGGGCTCAGGCTCACAACCCCGAGATCACGACCTGAGCTGAAACCAAGTCAGACTGTTTAACCAACTGCACCACCCAGGTACCCTGGAACTCTTTTATTTCAATTAACATTTTAACAGACCATCACCGTCTTATTTTAACTAAAATTCTCTGCATAAATGAGCATTGGTTTGGTTAGGGCATCAAGAGTCATGTTCATAGTTTACTTCTCCAGGAAAATAAGCAGACATATCAGACATATTAGCTCCATGTGTTTTGCTGAATATTGTGACTTTCCCACCATTGAGCAAAGAAAGATGCATAAAGTAATATTAGGTTCTTTATTCTCAGTGTTGTAACCTGGTGAAAAAACTAATATCCTTGGCAAACATTATAAATATGTTTTATTATATACTAAGGAGTGTTCGCATATCTTAAAATCTTCAATACCTTCCTTCAGCAGCAAAACAAATCAGGTCAGACATCGTTAATTAGTTCTTCAAAAACTCAATAATTAACCTAGCTAAGAATGATTGCTTCTTTTATCAGATTATTTTAATATATTATATGGAGTACAACATTTGTGACATACAGTAACATAAAATGCTAGTGAATAGGCACAGTTATTATTATGACGGTTCTGTCTCTAACACCTTCTTTGTCAATATGCGAAGCTGCTTTAGGTGTGTAAATGAATCCTCTGCTGTCACCATTCAGAGTACTGTAGAAACAGTAGACTTTCACACAAAATACCTTTATATTCAATAGCTTCATATTTTCATTTTACCTAACCAGTTTTTTTTCAAGAATACTCTATCAAGATCATTAATGCTCATTTTTATTTTAAAATGTTAGAATAAAAATTCCAAAGCACATCAAAACCACATTGCTGTTTTTCAAAGAAAAGATTGTCATGCAGATACAGGATTGAAGAGTCACATATATGGACTTATAAATATATGTAGTTTGAAGAAAGATCTTATTAAAGTGGTAGTTTCTCTTAGGGATGCTGACAAATGTAACTGATCTAGAACACAAGGTTACAGTTTCAGTGACAGGTGAATTAAAGCAAAATCAGATATTCTATAATCAATGATTTATCTTTTCTCCTCCTCTTTAACGGAAGAATTAAATCCAGCCCCAGTTAGTCTAGTTATCTATGATGTGCAAGGCAGACATGATCCATTGTGCACCCACTGTGAGTGACAGCATGAATGACAGCCTTTGCCAGTCAAAGCCGTGATAAGGACCGGGTTCTGAGAGAAGCTCCTACTTGAGAGCCATCTGCATTGTCCCAGCCATCACTTCTGGCAGGAAGGCTGATTCCGAGATAAGAAGGTGATGGTGCTGAGCTTATTTCACAGAAGGATCTCGGCAAACTAATCAGTGCCATCTGCATTTAGAACAACAGTCATTAATTTGGCTTCTTTCTTCCTCTCTCTCTTTTTTAAAACTTTTCACCGAATGCTTCCCAAGCTTCATTACGTTCAGCGGTTACCAAAGACAGACTCTTGGTATTCAAGAGCAAACAAAGCCACAGACAAAAACACCAAAAAGATCTGAAAATAATGAAAAGGCGCAGCAAGACAGCCTGTGAAAGATTCTATTCTGACGGGGTCCAGTTGGTGAGATGCCAGCAAAGGCCCTGTTGTAGGCTCACAGAGATTCAAATGTGAATCAGGAGGCAAACGTTAGATGGAGTTTTCCAGAGAAAAGGATGGCCTTTGCCCAGGAGGTGTGCATAAGTGAAAACCATAACAAAAAAACTACCAATAGAGTGCTAGATGAACAGCTGGTATTATGGGTCCCCGTCAGCAACCTGAGAGCCCAGTGGAATTAGAAAGATAGGGAAATTTCACTTTGAACAAGGGTTGTGGAATGTTAGTTGTCCAAATTCTCAGTCTGCTTGTGCCTGACACAAAGATAACTAGGTATGAAAAGTGCATCCTGGTGGAGCCAACCGTGGTTCTTTGGGAACCTTGATACTTCATCAAAGCAAAGCAAAATACGATAAACCAAACAAATTATGATATGCTTTCTCTTATCTCTTCCTAAATATGGACTCTTTAATAGGACTTGGAAACAGTGAATGCTCTATTGTTAACAGGAAGTAGAGAGAGCAAAGCTCTCTCCCCAGTCAAAAAAGAGCAGTGTGCTCCATCATCTGACAAGGCAGAGGTCCAGATGGGGTCCTCCCCGGGTTCAGGGTGGGGGCAGTGGTGAGGGGCAGCAAGAAGCTGCTATGCCAGCACACATGGCTGTCAAGAAAGAAGGGTTTACAGGAAGACCTATACTACCTTTCTATGCCTGCAGCATGAATCCCTGAGACCCAGGCTTTCTGATGCAGCGCTTAGCCCACCGGTGCTAAAGGGTTCCACAGCAATCTGAAATCCAGTGAACACATCCTCCTACAGAAGTGCTGATTCTCTCAATTTCAGATTAAGGACACTGGCAGCCATGTGGTGGTTTAGAGGCTCTGAAGTCCATTTGTCAGAACTCGAACTCGAGCAGCATAACTTTCTAGCTATGTGACTTTGGCAAAGTTAAGTCACTTTACATTATTGTTGCCTCAGTTTACTAAAATGGGGGATATTGTTAATAGCCTTACTTCTCAAAGGATTACTGTAATGACTAAATGGGTGAATCAATATAAAGCATTTGAGATGGTAACTTGGCTCACAGTAAGATCTCAATAGCTATTTCACTATTGTGATAGTTCTGGTTATTATTACTATTACTATTACTACTACTACTATTATTACTATTATTTCAGGTGCTTCACATCAAGGAGTTAGAGAAACTATTCTTGGTTCTCCCCCACCCCAACTTCCACTTCCAGACCATTTCTTTTTCTGCTTCTTGCAAAACTTGCTGTTCTGCCCTCACTATCTCTTCGGAGCTATTGTTCTTCATTTCTTGGTCATTTCCCTTGATTCACAAATGATTTTAGCTCTAGATCCTGTCTTCCTCATTGTACAAAGTCTAGCCAGTCTTGACAACTTCATCATCAATTGGGACAATCTTTTCAATCCTTCCAAAACCAGTCCTCTGGTTTTTGACCTCCTCATCTCAGACAATTCTGTCCTTCCTAACACCTCAAATACCCTTTCTCCTGATCACAGACAAGATATCATTATCATCAGAATCTGTACCATCTCCAAATCTAAAATGCAAACATTCCATCCTGGGATCTCAGTTTCCTACCCTTACCTTTTACTTACTCAAATAGTACTCTTCTCAGAACATTAGATCTTCAGGGCACTGGACCTGCTGAGTCCTCATCTTCCCTCACCTTCTCCTCTCTTCCCTTCTTCTACAACTTACAAACAAAAGTCCATTATTACAATCACAGCCTCAACTACATTCAACTACATTCTTTCTCTCCTCCTCCATGGTATTCTCCTTGTGAAACTCAAATTCCAGATGAGCACAACCATCCAGTTTCTTACTGTGCATTCCTAAGTAGTTGAATGTAGCAGGAGAAAATTATATGACCAGGCATACTGTTTGTACTTCAACTTAATCACCCTACGTCTTAAATGGGCTCAGCAACTCTTCCATGTTTCTCCATTAAGCTCAGTTCCCAAGTTCCCAATATCTAAGATGACTGTTTCATATATTATCCTCTCCTGTCCTACCCGAACTCTTTGATTCACTTAAAGATAGCAGTCCCACCTCACATTTTATTGCGAAAACAGACATCACAGATGTCGAGTTCCTTATAACCTGATCTACAAACTTAACTTATATAACCACAGATCTTCTCTTTGTCCCTCCTTTTATAGTTAAGAAATGTAAATAATCAATAACTTCACAAGTGCTTAGATTCCATTTCAACTTGTCTTCCAAGCTCTTTACTTCCATTTCTAATTTAGATCCAGTAGTTTTAGTCCTTCAAGTCCACAAACATTTGGGGGAAGGGGTATGATTGTTTCTGGGTTTAAGTGGTCATTGACATATTTGTATATAGGCATGTTAATTTGTAAATGGCCTGACTGTGCTCCTGAAGTACAGGAAATGATTGAGAACATTGAACACTTCTAAAACCACAAGACAGGACTTTGTAAGGCAAAATAAATGAAATAGGGCCCAAACATACCTGCTGCTTCTCTGCTTTTCACATCATCTAAATTCAAGTTCTCGAAGTTTAAATATCCCCTTATACCTCACTGTGATTAGTTCACTGCACTGATTGTATTTCTCAAAGCAGTTGGGGTAATTTGCAATTTATGATGTTAACTGGTCTTTCCCAAACCCTGTTTTTCAGATGTGTAAAGCTTAAATTCACCTTAGTAATGGTGTTTTTGTTTCTTGGTTTTGTTTTTGTTTTGTCTCAGTTGGGACAGAAGCAAATAGCTACATTAAAACTACACAGTATATGATGATTTAAAGCTGGGTACTGAAAACTTTTTGATGATATAAGCAAAATGCATTAACAAAAATATTTAGGAGGCTGATTTCTTGAAAGTTTCTTGCAATGAATACATAACAAGTCATGGGGATGTACAAGAAGACATTTCTTTTTCAGAAATACAAATAAAGACTTTAATTATTCTGACTTTGAGAAATGTAAGAAAAGAATTTTTTATAAATTACTTTGGGCTGCTGGATGGTGCTAACTTGAATGTATTTCTTTCATACCCAGAATAACCGAATAGTTCTTGGCTTTTACTATTCTAATAATAAGAATACTAACTAAAATTTATGAAAGCTAACTCCAGCATATTTAGCATTTTGCTCAGAGTTCCCATGCATTAGCTCTTTTAATTCTCTCATCAAACTTATAAAAGAGGTACCAAGGCAAACAATAGGAAATTGTCTGTTTAAAAAAAAAAACAACAACTGTATTTGACTTATAGACATGCAATTTTATATGATTTAACCTAATTTTAATATCCTCATTTTACAAATGAGGATTCTAAGGTACAGAAAGGTAAAGTTGATTATGCAAGGTCATACCCAGTTCTGTACAGTTCAAGAACTGAAAAATTTAAAACCCAGAATGGTATCTCAGTAACACCTGAAATGTCAAGATAACTTTCTTATAATGGGAAAGTTTGATCAATGATTAACTCTTGAGTTCTGCAACATCGGGTTATCAATGGTTCAATTCATTCAGATTTTATCAGATAATTCTTTGTACTTTGTCATCCTGAGTAACACTCGTTATGCTAACTTAGAAACACAGAGGGAAAATGGTTCTTTAAACAATACATAATAATCCTAAATTATTCATTGTTACTGAAAGTCACATAACAAAGAATTTTTAAATGGTCTAGCTTATCTCCTGAGAAAACCTGAAAAAATCACATTATATCTCTGTATACCATAATTCTAAGATTAATCAAAGTTCTAGCTACTAGGCAAAGACTGGCCCATTGTTATCAGGAGAAAATCGGGTATAAGAGATTACAGGGGAGGATGTGGGGTTCATCTTCAGGAGTCAAGTCTGAGCAACTTGCGTAAAAACACTGTTTGACTTGAGTGATAGTTCAATCTACTAAAGTACTTTCTTTGCATGATGGTTTTATATGTTTTATTTTCTCATAAGTTTAATGGGGTTGGATTTGTATAAGCAATACCAGACAAAAGAACATTTACTTAAAGAAATAAAAAGGAATGTAATCAGCAATTAAGAATCTCATTTTGCCTGTTCTTAATAGTCATTATTTTAGCATTATTCTCTGATTATCTTAAAGAAAAAAGTGCACATTAACACCACATCGTTATACACACACCAAAAACGACAATAGATGTATTTATTGTTGTGAACAGCATGCTGAACTGACTTTTAAAAATACGATTAGGGGACTGATTAAAAGTGACTCAGAGGGCTAAATTAACTAAGCAGAAGAAAAATTCCCTAGCTGCCAAGGGGTTTGTAAACACGTGCTCTGACAAATATATGCTCTTTGATGAACTTCCCTTTTTAAAAGCATAATGTGGAGAAACTTTACTTAGTGTATTAACATACATAAAATATCAGCATAGAACGCATAGGTATTAAAGTTGGCTTTAGCCATGGATGAACACATCAAAGAAAACACATTCCTCTATTAAAATACAGTCCCAATTATTTTGAGAGAATGAGCAGGTAGGCACACTATAGGCAAACCAGGATTGCTTGAGGGAGGTTCCCAGCTCTGGTATCTCCCTAACGAGTGAACATCAACCCAAACTACCAAGTAACTAGCAGAGGATGCTGTCAAGAATATGCATGTGCAAGTAAGAGAAATTTGCTTAGGGACGTAGAACTCGGAAGCTGAAATGGAGGTAAGGAGCAAGTCTGATGTCAAAAAGGAAAAATAATCATCTCAACGTCATCAAATTGGTTCCATTCTGTTTTACTCAGTCCAAATTTGTTCAAATTATAAAACCCATTAGGAGGCTCTCGTGAAAGTGGGTCCCTAGAGAACTGTTGATAACATTTCAAGGCTTCACCGTCTGGCAAAAGAAGGTGACGAATCAGAAACGCCTCACTTCTGTTCACAAAATAAAATCCACTTGGCTCTGCCTAAATGCTCTCCGTGATGGTTTTCTGTCCTGCCGGGTCTCAAAAGACTCATCAGATTTGTCTTCTTTGAGTCCTTAGAAATATTTTTCCCTACCCTCAAAAGAATACTTTTACATGGAAATAGTTAAGTCAACCAATGAAAGCAGCACCATTCTCTAGGCTGTAAACACTCAGGAACAACTTGAGCACGCCTTTTTAGAGAGGGTTAAGGCAGGTACAAGCAGAATTTTGAGAACTCACTTTTTAAACAAAGTTGAACTTTTTTAAAACAAACTTCCCAAACTGTGGTTTTAGAAGAGGTATAATTATATATATGATACAATACAATATATAATAGGTATAATATATATGTAATATATATATATAAAATTTTTTCTGCACACATTTCAACTAGTACACAGGTATCAAATACCAAGGAACACAAAACCATCTTACTGTGCATTTTATACAATGTTAATCGTTCTGATAAAATATTTAAAACAACTGTGTTTACCCACGAATTAGATTTTGCTTTTAGATTTATTTTCCACTGCTCTTTTTAAATGCATAGCTAATACAGTTGGATAAACCTTCTTCCTGTCCTCTGAATCACATTAAATGTAGTCTGAAATCATAATCATATTTGCCAGATTCTTTTCATATTTGACTTATCTAGTATAGTTTTGTTAATATCAACCATGCCCTAGCATAGACAGAGAATAAAACACACATGATTTCAATAAACTTAAATACATTTGAAAACAAAACTATGTCTGAAGTGGATATGTAAGGTATCCCATTTATGTATATTCGTGTTGTATAGTCTCTCTCTCTCACATACACACACACACACACACACACACACCCCAACATAGAGCAGTGCAACATTCTCTTATACCCTCGCTACATACCACATGATTTTCATTCTCAAAGATGATACCATTGAGAGGTAGTAGTTGCTGAAGTGATTCTGAGCTCTGTACCCATAGCAAGCTAAAAGGAATAGCAGCCATTTCAACTTTAAGCCACTAGCCTTATCCACTGGTTCTGGATGTGCTGAGAACTCAAGGGCTTTTCACTGTTTAGCCCTCTCCTTCACAAACTACACAAAGGTTTTATTCAAATTGAAGAGGCCTCTCCGTTTGATTGATGTCCACAGCTACAACCACTTCCCCAAAATTAAAGCTGAAGAAATGAAGGAGCATGCCCTAACCGTGGTAAGAGTTGCCCTTTAAGTTTCAACAAATGCACTATACAGTTCAGGTGTCTAACGTACAAAGGGAAAAGATTTAGCAGAGACGAAACATCAAAAGTGCAGAGAGGGCCTGGGCTTTAGCCTCATGGATTCAGTGCCAAAGGAACTGTCCCTCAAGGAGCAAGCCTGCAGGAGGTTCTGGGCAAGCTTTCTGCCAATCACTACTAGCTGAAGAAAAGAAAGGGATGCTAGGAATAGAAATCTGTAAATGGGCTGCACAATGCGAGAGCAATGCTGTACCTACCGCCCCAATTTAGCAAAGTGGAATATGTACTGAAATTGGAAAGAAAAAACAAGTAAGAATATGTACTAAAATTGGAAAGAAACAGAAAGTCTTTTCCTTAATGGGAGAAAAACAGGGAAAATACAAGCAAAGTGGGGTTGTGCCTTCAAGAGAAACAGAAATTGCAAATGACCATGTTCCCTTGGAGAGGGACTGATTGAAAAGATAGGGAAATAAATAATTCAATTCAGAATTCAGGACCAAATAATACATCATTCAGTCTTGACTGTGTTCATATTCCTGATTATATTCAGAATTTAATTAAAGCTATTTGTCCGTGTGCTTTACTACTATCTGAATATCCTAAGTTGTAGAGAATATAATGCCATTCATTTTAGCAAATGCTTATTTTACCATCTTCCTTTAAAAATTTCAAGCGGAGTCTGCTTCTGCGAGGAGGAATTCTTTGTATTGTCATTTTACAACTCTAAACAGGGATGTATATTGCTCTATATGGTGTGTCTGGTTAGGGTGTTTTGGCTTCAGTGAGGCCAAGGTACTGAGTAGAAGATAACTAATTACATCACAATTACACTTGGCCCTAATCACAATTACCTGCACTTAGGGAGCCTTCTGATCCCCTGGCCCTTGCTGTCCCTAGGATATGTTGATCCCAAACCTTTTACTTGCTTTTGATCCTTTGTTGTTCAAATCTTCAAGCTCGACCTGGTGATGCCTACTGTCTGGCCTCTGCATAGAACAGTCTTTTTTTTTTTTTTTTCCCCCCCAAATTGAGAGATTTGTTTTATTTTGTTTCATTTTAAAAAGGCTGGCTGAAGAGAGATTTCAACACCATTGCCATGCAAAATCACTCCTCTCAGACACTTGCATTGTATTCCTATGATAGGAACGTAAATCAAGATTCAGCAGACCAAAATGAAAAAAGAAATCTATGTAGACACATGCATTCCAACAGCAAACTAAAAGATTGCCATGCAGTGCAGTCCGTGTCCAGGTGAAGCAGACCTAGGACAGTGCTCCAGAACTACACACAGAATGCCATTTCACCAAAAGTACAGCCAAGACGTTCCATGTTTTTCTCAGAAGGTGACCCAGAGTCAGTCACCCATGGAGAGCTGGGAATTTTGAGGCATGGGCAAGCATGTGCTCTGTGTACACACACATCAGAATAACACTTGCTGATAAATCTGCTGAAATATGAATTCTAGACTCACTGGTCACTTTTCTTCACATTACTCAAACTCCTCCAGTGTTTGGGAACTCACTGGAGGAACAAGCCACATGTGAATGACCATAACCAATGCATACAGAGGGGAGTTGTGGGGCAGGGGTCCCTTGGTCTGGTTTTGTCCATAAAATGAGGATCATAATCTTCATAGAACAGTATTTTTTTTTTTCAGGTTGAAGGATGTTTTAAATGAATGGCTGTGAGTTGTGGTTGTAACGGAAATTCAGTGGATCATCACCAGAACATGAAATTGAGTAGACTACAGAGAAAATATCAAAGTCTGTCAGCTGTAGAAGCAGTAAATACGTTTAGGTAAACTGTGGATGTATCGTGGATGTATGTGTTACTGCTGGTTATGGTAAAAAATCTTTGAAAATCACTACCCATAGAACACTTATCCATGAAACTAAAAAGTCAAAAAGATACAAAATGGAATTATCCTAGAAAGCTTTTTTTAATTTATTTGATAATATTTTTACCATATTCAATTTCTCTAAGGCACATTCATTTTAAAACTGCTCATTTCTGGGGCACCTGGGTGGCTCAGTGGGTTAAGCCTCTGCCTTCGGCTCAGGTCATGATCTCAGGGTCCTGGGATTGAGCCCCGTATGGGGCTCTCTGCTCAGAGGGTCCTGGGATTGAGCCCCGTATGGGGTTCTCTGCTCAGCGGGGAGCCTGCTTCCCCCTCTCTCTCTGCCTGCCTCTCTGCCTACTTGTGATCTCTCTCTCTCTGTCAATAAATAAATAACATATTAAAAATTAAAAAACTGCTCATTTCTTATCATAGTCTATGTCCCATACTAGAAGTGATAACATTGGCTAAAATGTCTTTTTTGGGGATCACCCTGACTTTTTGTATTCATAATATCTAAATAAAAATATCACAAACTGAGACAGATCAATGATTAGACTCCTTCACAAATGGTCTTTGGCAGAAACTATAACATGCGGGTCTTGAATACCGCTCAACAACTATGTTCAGCTAATTTTTCTACAAGAAGTCTCTGTCTTCTCTGGCTTGGCCTGGAGGTCACCCTCCTCCCTGCTGACAGGAGTTTGTCGAGCTGTTACCAAGTCCTTGTCCCCTTCTCCCTACAATCCATCTCATCTAATTTCTTCAGAAATTCATTGTTATGTGTTTTTAAGATCCATTATTATAGTGTTTCTAAGAATTCAGTTAAAGAAAATAATATGCATGGAGATATTATAATCATTGATGCATACAAACTAATTTTGGTTTATTCTATTTTCAGAAAAATCTTCAAACTATATCACACTAAACACATTGGTACAAACAACTCATACATAAATGTTAATTTCTAACAAGGTTTTCTAATTTTTTTAAAGATTCAGATGCCACTGAATTATCCTATAATGATACGGCATATACATAAAACCCCAAGCATTGGAATATTTATTTTTAAGATTACTATATACTAAACAAAGTAATGATCATGTTAAAATATTTGAAATATTATTTTGCAAATATTAACAAAGTACATTTAAGTATCTCCAGAGCTGGTTTTCACTTTAAAGACGGATTTGCTCTACTGTGGTAACTTATAAAATAGATAGACTGAAGGTGAGTATCTAGAAAAGTGCTATTCCACAAAAATAATATGGGCACACATGAGAGCCACATTTGTCATTTCAAATGTTAAACAGCTGAGTTTCCACATTAAAAAAAGTAAAGAGAGGGGCACTTGGGTGGCTCAGTTGGCTGAGCAGCTGCCTTAGGCTCAGGTCATCATTCCGGTGTCCTAGGATCAAGCCCCGCATCGGGCTCCCTGCTCAATGGATAGCCTGCTTCTCTCTCTTTCTCGCTCTGCCTGCTGCTCTGCTTACTTGTGCTTTCTCTCTCTATCAAATAAATAAATAAAATCTTAAAAAAAAATTAAGTGAAAACAACTAAACTATCATTAAAAAAAAGTAAAGAGAAACAAGTAGAGTTATTCCTAATAAATATTTGACCTCAAATATTCTCATATCAACATACAATGAATATAAAAATAAGGTATTTTTATATTACGTCTTTGAGATCTAGCAAATCTCAATTCCAATTTGCACTATTTTAATTAGTCTAATAGCTACTAATTTTGACTAATTAGTCTATGTAGCTAGTGGCTACTACTGGAAAGCACAGATCAGGAAGGTAACTATTTGGATTTATAGGAATATTTATCATAAAGTCCCTTTAAGCCAGTTGAGAGATGCATCTATGAAAACTGGTAAATGTGTTAGAGTAATCTGTGTCTACAGGCTGTGTCGACAATGGGGAAATCATAGTATCTTTCCCGGGTCACAAGACAAAAAGTGTAGTTAATGGGTGCAATGTTTTCCTATTAAAATGTGTTCTTCATATATTTGTAAAATTTCTACTCTTTTATAATGCTTCACCAAAAACATTGGAATATCCAGTTATTTCAATAACTCAATAAGCTGCAACTACTGATTAAAACAGCAATGTTTTTCCTGAATTTAAAATATGGCCTCATTTTTAAAAATTCTTTTTGCATATAAATTTACACAGATTTTTAAATAAATCTATAAAGTGAGATATAAATAGTATAATAATTGAAGAAGTATATAAGAACTTACTGATACTAATAAAGTACCATACAGAGGAATGAAAGAAGGAAAAATTAGATCACTTTATTTTAGGTACAACTTTTATTCAAACAATCTTTCTATGTTATGGTGTATTGTGACATCATATTAAAAACATCAGCTATAATAAAGAAGTCCTTTTCTCATATATTACTGAAGGTGTAGTCTTACAAATAATGCGTCATAAAAGTTCAAATACAAGGATATGTATGTCCAAAGTAGCTAAATACACAGAATTCAAAAGAAATAAACCTTAGCTTTTTTTTTTTTTTTAAGAATTATATAGATAAATTTTTGGACAATATCTTTATAACATACTTTCTGTTTGAGATTAATGTTATAACATACTAATGCAGGTTAACTTGTCACTTGATGTATTATCTTTAAAATTTTGGAAAATTAATATAACTCACATCTCTATGAGACATTTTTGTAGCCAGATTCATTAACAAAATGATACTAATTTGTATCATTGATTAGTGATACTAATTTGTATCACTATAAAAATGTGAAGATAATGTTTAGATATTTTATGACTCATTACTAGAAAAGAAATATTTAAATGTTTAAACTATAGCATTTGTTACTGTGTTAGTGACATACTTTTTGGATAATAAATAATTTTATGACTGATTTAAACATGCATTATCATTTCAATTTGTATGAAAATCTCTTACTTTTCTTACTCTATAGCATGGCTCTGATTATTTCTTGCTTTTATTTGCCTGAACAATACAATAAGGAGACCTATCTCTTCATCTGGCAAAAAATATTACTTTTTCATCTTCTGTTTACCTTAGGAGCATTCAATTTCAATAGCTTCATTACTTTTAGACTTTATTCTATTTTATTGTTCCTTTATCACATGCATTTTAAAATGCCTATCAAACTCAACTGAAGGTCTTATGTAAATTTCAAGAATGGGCTCAATATTTTCATATAATACTAAGAAGCTAAAATATTTTTATTTTAAAAAATTGACATTGATCTTTCATTCCAATAACAAGGAGGAATTATTTTATTTAGATGTTTCCTTTAAGTCATATTCCATCCATAGAAGATTGTTCCAACACAGTCCTCCTGTCAATTTAAAGCTGCAACTGAGATACAAACCTTGGGGGTAGAGTGCTTTATCCTTCTGGGCTTAAAAGAAATGCAATATTTTGATAAGATCCAGAAAGTCTGAAACAAAAGTAATGCAACCTCTAATCTAGCCACTTTCATCACCAGTCAGACGGACTGGAATGGGGAAACACATTTCTTTACCAGACTGGCCTTATTTGCCATCTGCAATGTTTTTCAGTATACTAGCAAAACAGTAGAGAACTGTTTTCAAGATTCACAAAAATATAAAAAGAAAAGAATAAGACTTGAGATTCCTTTAAATAAAGATGTTTCTAATGATTTTAATAGAGTCAAAATTTCCAAAATTAATTTTTATGCAACATTTCACAAATGCATTTATTTTATAGAATGAGCCACAGATAAACATTTTGGAGTATATGCATCTAAAAGTGCCCAACAGGCAATCCTCAAAGTCCAGGTACAAAAAGTTTTGGTAAATGACAGCATTAGTGGACTAGCTGCTGAGGTGTGCTATGAAGAATTAGTCTTAAATATATAAATTCAGATGCTCTTGTAGGATGAAGAGGCATTACAACCATATCCACACACAAGGTAGAATCATAAGCTTTCCAACCAGCAATCCCTATATATTTACTCAAGTTAGGGAATTATAATAATGCTAAAATATTCTCAGTGATAAGATCATCTCTGTTAAACTGAAGATTAATGTCTCATTGATACATGTGATCACTGTCTTGTTATATATTTACCATCTACAAAAATATGAGCCTATTTATTTAAATTACAGTGATCAATACAGATTAGATTCCATTCAAAGAACCAAAACTAAATCCAGCAAATTGCCAAAGAAATCAAAGGCATGGGTGTTATTAGCTAGGTGAATGTACAGATTATTGCATGAGCAGTGACTCTGACTTGAATTTCTAGGAATTAAAGAATAGGAGGTTTGGATTAGGTAGCTTTCATTTTGCCATAAAAAAGTACACAAAAATCTGTCTTAGGTAATGAACTGTTTGCTGGAAATAATGTCACAAATGAGATTTTTTTGTGTAAATCTGTGTGGGCAGTATTTTAAATTACAGTATTAACACTGGGACCAGAGATATTGTTATAATGATTCTATGGTTAGAAGCAGAAAATGTACCATTAAATCATAACTCAGTGAAGGCACTGCAGTGCTCCTGAGGTGAGGTGGTCCAGGCACATGGCTTTCTGATGATTGACCTAATTTAGTAAGAGAGCAGATGGAAAATTCAAACACGGGAGGGCAACTTCTTATTTATCTGTATAGTCCAGCACTTAGGACATAAACAGCAAACACTTTATTCTTAAAAGTGCATCTGAGGTTTTTCTCATCTGTTGTGTTTAGCTCATACTGGATTTTCTAGTATGTAAGAAAAATTTTACAAACATATTCTAAAAAGTGAAGAAAAATTTTTTATACTTATGTGTTTTGGGGTATGATTATTGAAACTTGCAAAAGTTCTACTATGTATTTGTTTTTTATTATAGAAGTGATATGTATTTATTGTAGAAGTGCTAGGAAATGCAAACAAGAAGAAAATTCAAAATTACATATAACTGCATCACCTAGAGATAACCACTGTTAATTTTTTATGAGATCTTGACACTTCTGTAGTTATACCATTATTTATTCTAATGAACTTTACTCACATAGTCTAATGAATTTGTATTCACAGATTCAAAGGGAGAGATGAATTCCTCCTTTGGGCTTTCACTTCCTACCTAATGAAATTTTCACATGTTCGATCTCTAAAAACTACACCAATTCAGCTATCTCACTGTTGACATCTGCTTGTCTCTGATTCCAGGCCAGCCTGAGGTCCTCTGGAAATAAGCCATGCTCCCTTTTCACTATGTTCACAGCTACTGTTGGCTGTAAGGAAAGCAACGAGTGATTGAGTGATCGGGAAACATTCAAGGTGATGCAAATGGGGTTTTCGTCTAACTGATACTTTCCATTCCCACAACATCCTGAAGAACAGAGCTTTTCCTTAATACTGAAGATAAACAAACAAACAAACAAAACAACAACAATAAGAAAAACCTGATAGGGGTGCCTGGGTGGCTCAGTGGGTTAAGCCTCTGCCTTCGGCTCAGGTTATGATCTCAGCGTACTGGGATCGAGCCCCGCATCAGGCTCTCTGCTCAGTGGGGAGCCTGCTTCCCTCTCTCTCTGCCTGCCTCTCTGCCTACTTGTGATCTCTCTGTCAAATAAATAAATAAAATCTTTAAAAAAAAACACCCTGATAACCATACCTGAGTTCTCAGCAACAAGAAATCCAAACATTTATAGACAGATGGACTGAGAAAACCGGACTCTAGTTAGTCAGCACACATCGTGGGAGATGAAAGGACAGCATAGTGTCAGCAGTGTATCTGATTTTGCTACATGGACACAGCTGAGGAAACTGGTAACAGGCCCCAGGTCGGGGTCGGGGGGGTGGTCCTGCGGTCTCTGACTTTCCTCTGAGCTGCAGAAGCATGAGGGGGTATGGCAAGACCACCTGTGAGCACCTGGCATTCAGCCAAAGCCCCGGCGCTGAAAGGATGTTCTCTCTCCCTCAGCCCCCAGGTGGGAGCATCCACGGTGCTGTGGATGGCTAACAGCAGGCACCAGGACAGCAGCTGTACAGTGGCTACGAGCCCAGGAGGCAGACGAAATGCTTAGGGACATGCAGGAGGGCCATCCAAAGCCATGCTGCACGGCTGAGGGCTGCTGGGAAGCAAGAGGAGGGGCCGACCCAAGACGAGCGTTTAGACATGAAGGGGCTCTCTTGTGCCATAAAAGAGCATGGCAACCATAAGATTAAAAAGCAGGGGGGCACCTGGGTGGCTCAGTGGGTTAGGGCCTCTACCTTTGGCTCGGGTTGTGGTCCCAGGGTCCTGGGATTGAGCCCTGCATCAGGCTCTCTGCTCCGCAGGGAGCCTGCTTCCTCCTCTCTCTCTGCCTGCCTCTCTGCCTACTTGTGATCTCTGTCTGTCAAACGGATAAATAAAATCTTAAAAAAAAAAAAAAAGATTAAAAAGCAGGGCACAGACATCAATTTTGCAAATGCACCGCAGGGTTGCAGGTGAGCTGAATGAGTTGTTTTCATCTTTATGCCTATTTAATAATGAAGGCCAGCCTCAGTTTCTGTCTCTGAATGAACAAATGTGCCCTAAGATAAAAGAACAGAAATGCAAACTCTAGCTGACCGTGGAACTGACGGGCTGGTTGTTCATTGGGGGTGGGTGGGGGGCTCTGCATGCTTGGGGGTTTTTGCCGCTGGGAGGGAGGAGGAAGGTGATTTGTGCTATAGGATTGGGGAACGATGGCAGATCTGGACATTGAGGAGGGGCACTAACCAATTTTGAGTGACTCTAGAGCAAGCAGTTTGTGCAGAATGAGGGGGAGGCACTGGATTCATGTGGGCCTCTGAGGCTGTGGCCACAGACACTGAGAACCAGGCCTAGGCGACCTAGCTCATCGCCCACTGAGAGCAGATCACAGACTCTCCTTCTCTCCCTCCACTCTGCAAAAGCAATCTGCCCATGAGGGAGAGCACCTGGGTGTTCATTTCTATAGCCTCCATGGAGGGGTACATAGGTTTCCACAGAAGACATCAAAGACTCTGGAACAGCAGAACATGAGTCAAACTTCCCATATCCCTCTGCAGACTTGTAGAAGAACCAGGACAGTTTTGAAGGGTGGATGAGGTCCTCTGTGAAGAGGTGCTGCTGGAAGAAGGCATTAATGTGACTATGGTCTCTTCTGCACTCACAGAACGGTGAAACCTGGGGCATTCACGTCACACATAAAAATCCATATGCTTGTTCTTGGTCATAGTCGTTCTCAGAAATTAATCACATAATGTAAATGATAGGGCCCAAACCAGATCCGGGCATGAAGAAGTTACTTCCTATTTTCCCAGAAGCACTCTGCAAAGGACTTTACCCACATTTTCCATGTCAATCCTCATAACCCATTTTATAAATTATTAAATAATGACTGTGGACGTAAACCTCAGGGAGGTAATCATCTATCCAACATTGCAAAGTTTTAAGTGATGGAGTTGGAACAATAAGAGCCTTCCCAATTAAAGGCTTCACTATTTTTCTGATGTGTCCCCCCCCCCAACCCAAATACTTGGAATCCTCAAATGGAAGCAAGAGGGGAGGTGATGGAAGGGAATCAGAATCTGGGTGTGCATAGTTTAAGAAAGCATCATCAATACCTCAGCTATTTTTGTTCTACAAAGCACAGAACATAAAGCTTGATACCGATCTCTTGGCTGCTGGAGAGAAGGAGAGACTGAGAACACGGCAGGGTTGTATGGTTACTGAGTCAATGGGTCATATCACACTGACTTACTGTGGGGCCTGGCACATACAGCCACTCAATGAGGACATGAAAATGTAATACAAATTTCTCTCTGGGTGTTGGGATCATGGGTAATTTTTATTTTCTTCATAATTTTTCCTTTTTTTTTTTTTTTTGAAAGGTAGCCTTCATGCCCTGAGATCATGACCTGAGCTGAAACTAAGAGTCGATGGCTTAACTGACTGAGCCACCCAGGTACCCCTCCCATTTTTTTCATAATAAGTTTGTATCATTCCTAATCATGAAAATAACTATTAAATGTTGATTTGGTTTTTATATTTAATTTTTATTATAACTTGAAAATGATTTTTGATTGAGTAATCATGGTGAAATCACACTAAATAGAAGCATATATAGGTTATTACATAAACAAGTCTATAGGAAAAACAGCGAAGGGTCACCTGGGTGGGTCAGTCAGTAAACACCAGACTCTTGATTTCTGCTCAGGTCATGACCTCCTGCTTGGGATACAGCCCTGTGTCAGGCTCTGCGCTCAGTGTGGAGTCTGTTTGAGGTTCCCTCTCTCCCTCTCTCTCTGCCTCTACACTGTGTGTGCTCACTCTCTCTCTCAATCTTTAAAGAAGAAGAAGAAGAAGAAGAAGAAGAAGAAGAAGAAGAAGAAGAAGAAGAAGAAGAAGAAGAAGAAGAAGAAACAATGAAGAAAATACACCAAACTCCAGTTTATTTTGATTGTCCTTTTAGAACTAGCCCAATACCCAAATCTAGGTAATAATAAGCCATGTAAGTAGCAGTTTTCCTGCAGTTATATTAACTTTTTTGATGGTTTAATGTATTATTCAATAAATACTTACTTGGGAAGCAATTTCACGAAAAATGTGTATGTGAATATACCACTTATTGTTTTAAGGAACAGGGCAAAGAGAAGGGTAAAGGTTATACCTGGTTCCTTGGGGAACATCAACATTCCCTGGAGAGTTCTTGAGCCCACAAACCTGTAGAAACATCTTGCATCTACCTGCCACTATCTTTTTCCAGATTTAGATACATGAGTGGTTGAAAATGGTGAACATGGTTGAAAATCTGATAGTGAGCCACTGTTCCTAATGTTAATGTTTGATTCTCTCAGTGTGTGGAACCAAAGAGTGGAGAAGCATTAGCCCAGGCCCTATAGATAGCTGTTTAAAAGGATCACACCGAAGACATAGAGAAACATTTTACTGGCCATCTAGGGACAATGGGATAAATCTCACAGGTTTTTTGTGTTCTGCTTTGCTTTGCTTTTGCTTCTCAAAGGAAAATCTCCTCTTCCCCTACTCCCACTCCCTAGTGCCTAAATACAAAATGAAGAAACGATATTGGGTATTAGATGATGAAAGTTTTCCACCATAGTAAGATGGTCACTGCTTCTGCTTTGGCTCTTATGTGTTGGAGAAGGAGAGCACACAGTTAAAGACGGAGGAGAGTTAGAGAGATGGAACTCAGTGCTTCTGGCAAATGAATGAATCTTCGTGAATGACTGAAGATACAAGAATTTAAAACGACACTATCAAACGCGGATCCCTGAGTGCCACGAGGAATAAGATTTCAATCTTTTTTATAGGAACCAACCAGATAAAATTGTTTTAAAGTACTAACAACTTAAATAAAGGTAGAGTATTAGAGAGCTTATGAGCCATACAAATATAGGAGCTCTTGTGACTGAATCACTTCCATTGATGTCCTACAGTTGGAATACTCTTGAAACTGACATTTGACTTACTTTCATAAGTTAAAATGAATATTGTTTACATATAGTCTCTCCCTCTCCCTCAGGGATTTACTGTCCTGGACTACAGGTTCTATTTCTTACATTTTTCCTTCAGTAACCACACCAGCCTCCAGAACTTCTCATTAGAAATGTTTCCTAGATTATTTCCTCATGGTGATTACTATGTATACAATTAAAACACCATTCAAACTATTAAGAAGGAAGAGGCTGTTGCTACCTTCTTTTAATTTTAATGCACACTTCGGTCTTACCTCAAATTATTTATATGGACTTGTCTTCTAAACCAGAGGGGTCAATAAATGAAAAACAGAAACAATGTAATGGATTACAAACACTAGGTATGAATACTGGAAGAAAGAGAAAGCATTCAAACCTGAGTAAACAGCTTATGAAAAAGGAAATGGGTTACAGCTCTCCCTATTTTTAGGGCTCCAAGAAAGAAAACACATTATTTTGAAATTCATTTCTGAAGGATTTGCCTCTCTCCCTGGACACCTCACCCTACCTCACTTCATAAGTCACATGCTGTCTAGACCAGATTCAAGGTTCACTGTGAAAAGATTACATTCACAGGGTCACTGGGAGTGAAAGTAGGGGCGGAAGCTTTCAGACTGGAGAATGGAGCTTTGATTTATGTTGGGTTGCAAATTTAAGTTCTGACCAGGACTTTTCTACCTTTCTAATCCAAAAAGCAAGGATGACAACAAAAGGAAAACAACTTGCAATGCAATACAAATGAGTCTAATAACTTAGTATGAGGGCAAGCTACCTATTTATATGGTTCCAGAATAATCACTGTGTTTCCTAACTCTTATGTAGTACTATAATAAATCCTATCAACAGATGATCCCTATTTTTCCCAGTGCTACAAATTTTTTCATATCACGGCTTCATTTACAATTTATTAAATGAAGACTAGGATAAGAATTAGAGTTCTTTATTAATGAAGATTAAATATCAAATGATAATGATAGATAATATTAAATTCTTTATGTTTGGGTCATTGTTTATAATTTACTTCAAACAAAGGGGTTATAATATTCATTTGCTCTCATACCTTTCATATACATCTTCATTTAATTCAAAGGTCAGATGCCAGTGGTGTGGATCAAATATAATAAACAAGAATAGAAAAAAAATCAAATGTCATTTGGCTTTTTCACTATCATGGTAGTGACAATAGAAAGAATAAACTAAACTGAATTTTATACACTGGTTTCCAGAAGAGGTTTTCATTGTTATGAAGTAGGCATGCATGTGAACAAAGACACGTAGAGTTCATAAAATGTCACTTCACAATGAAATATATGCTCACTCGTTTCCTGTAGGTTTGGCTTCATACGCTTTCAGATTGAAAATATGGATAATATAACAGAGTGGAGCTCAGAAAGGAGGGAAAAACTGCACAGATGAATTCTCCTGAACACTCAGGAGTCTAGCCTTGGTTTGGTCTACATCATTGCACACCAAGCCTATGAGATCTTCCAGAGTCACGATTTCTCCCACGTTACCACTGCCTGCATGAGTCACCGTTCTTAATGACTTACAGTTTTCAATGTTTTTTCCATGTAATACCTAAAACTCTAAAATTTCCAGAGAAGTACTTTATTCCTTTCTGGAAGACTTAGGCTGGGCCAGTACCACAGGAAACTTAGATAAAATATGAAACACACACACACACACAAACACACACACACACACACACACACACAAACACACACACACAGACACTCAATGAAGAGTGTGGATGTCTCCACATTGGGTGAATCTCAATGGAGAAAATCTAAACAAAAATTATCTTACTGAGGAAAAAGAAAAGTTGCTAAAATAAGGACAAACTAACAAGACCTTAATGAAACACAGCTTCACGGCCACACAAACTTTCCAGTCTTCCCCCAAATGTTTCACATTCTTTCGGAAGCTGTAATCTTTGTTCATGCATGGAATGTCCTCTTCCTTCTTTCTACTTGGAGCATTCCCTTTCAACATTCAAGACTTAGTTCAAATGTCACTTCTTGGGTGAAAGAAAGCCCCTCACTACTCAAGAAATCATCACTTCCTGACTATGTTATCACAGCATTTTCTACATCCTTAAATTGTACTATTTGGGCTGTCTGGTGATTTGTATCATGATTTTCCTGATTCTAAGGCAACTAAATTGTGGAAAACAGTGATTTCTGGGACAAGAAGTAACAAGTGGTCTCAAAGTATTTTTTTCTAATAAATAAGAACAAACAGAATAAAACAGAATGAGACTTTTCAGCATAAGGAACAGAATGAGCAAAGGTCCAGACTGAGTAAAAAACCCACACAGGTCTTGCCAGTAGTAAAACTCCCCTGGAGATAAGACTGACTTATGAGCAAGATGGACTCAGGTGTTGGAATGTTGCCTCAGGTAGCAAGGACCTGAGCAAGGCAATCACCAAAGCATATTTGCATTTTATAGCAATCATTCTGGGGGGTTGGAAAGGAGAATTTTGAATCTTTTGTAAAAGATGAAGATGGGGTGAGTTCATATAGGAACACAGTAGGGATGAGGAAGAAGGGACAGACTTAAGAAAGGTTCAGGAGCCAGTATTAAATAGGAGATGGGAGATACAACAGGCATTTAAGGATTGGGACCTTTAACCAACAGGATGATTTTCATATTTCTGATTTGCAGGTGAGTGTGAATGGTCTGGTTCACCTAAATGGATAACACAGGAGGAAGGAAAAGTTCAGAATATAAGTTTCACCTTCAATCCCCTGAATTTATTTTGCCTATGCAATATCCACTTGGAGATGCCGAATGGGCAGCCAGGATTTCTGGGTCTAACACTAAGAAAAGCAGTATGGTTTGGCAATAATGGACACTGGAGTCACCAGTCTCTAGAAGCTGAACAGGAATAAAACTGTCCAATAATATAACAGAAAAGAAGAAAAGAGGGAGGCCACATGTTTGGCCTGAAGGCATACAGCATGCAGAGTCAGGCCACATATTTAGAGGCAGGGAGATGAAGATGCTGTTAAGACCTGGATTTGTTAAAAGAATAAACCCAACCTTTGCCAAGTTCAGTGGAATGATTTTGGAAGTGTGTTTTTGGGGTTTCTTTGTTTTTTGGGTTTTTTTTCGCTACAGAGAAATGTAAAATGTATGTATTTCTTTTCCATAAAAGCATTTGGCATAAGGGGAACACTGCCTATAGATAGGAAACGACTCAGAAAAAGTTTTAAAAACCAAATGAAATAGTATATTCATGAAGATACTTTGAACAAATGAAATGCACTGTACAAATGTATTTAAAGTAACCTTATGTACATTTTTAGTATCTGGACATGGTAAAGAAGAACCCTAATGCTGATCCAGGGAAATCTGATTTCAGCATCAAGAGCAGCCCACACTTTTCTTCTCACTTAGCTGACTGGTGGCCATAAAAAGTATGGTGCCAAATCAGGGGCAATGAATGTTTTCTTTAAAATAAAAACTGCCTTTTTTCCCTAATAAATTATTTCTATATGTACTATGTTTAAAAGAAATTGCAGTAACATTTTATAATGCTAAAAATTCCTTTGTAGGGGCACCTGGGTGGCTCAATGGGTTAAAGCCTCTGCCTTCCACTCAGGTCATGGTCTCAGGATCCTGGGATCAAGCCCCGCATCAGGCTCTCTGCTCAGTGGGGAACTTGCTTCCTCCTCTCTCTCTGCCTGCTTCTCTGACTACTTGTAATCTCTATCAAATAAATAAATAAAATCTTATAAAAATTCCTTTGTAATGAACATAATCATTTTCTAATAGTTTTTCTTTTAAATTCCACTCTATACCTTTTGAGTCTTTGTCAAGTGAGCAGACTTGTATACGTCGTACAAATTTGTTCCTATAGACATTAATATCCCATATAACAAGTAAAACAAATCAGGGAATGATTCATTCATATTCTTAAATCTGAAAGTTGGTCGTACACAATTCCAAATTCAAACAAATCTGAAAGTTGGTTTTATTGAATTCTGACATTTTTTTGAGGACATCTTGTTTTCTATAAGACGAGGCAGTAAAACGGAACGTCAACCCTTGACGTACTAAACGCTTACTGTATCATTCTAATATAGTGACACCTAATATATCAGTCTTCATATGTTTGAAAGAAGTAGTTCTTAAACCAAGGTACACATCAGAATCACCTTGTGGATCTTTAAAATTACAGGCTCACCTGACCTTACTGAAGCCAGACAGGTTTTTTAATATCCTGAGAATTCCAGCATACAATACTTGCCCAGCCCTCTATGCTGAACAAGCATAATGTTGGGTATTGCTAATTACCTTTCATAGGCAAGAATATAATTTCCCCACGTAACAAGGGTCTTGCCTTTTTTCATTGTTTTTTAAGTCCCTCCTTGCCTGTACTATAGCACATCAGACTTAGTATGCATATTTACTGACTAGTGTGATTTCCCACAGATTCACTGAAACCAAATTAAGCTATACAACAATGGAGTACTGGAGTGTTAGTTTTTGAGTAAAATCATGTAGCATCCTAAATTGTTGACAAGGATAATCAAACTATTCAATGCTTTCATCTATTTTTGATGATTCGGTGCAATAAGAAATTGTGCAGATCTATGAAAAAGATTATTTAATAGTTGTTATGTGTGCTGAAGTAAATCTATTATTAACAGGAGGCCTAATTTACATTCCAGATCAGAGGAAGTTGGTAGCAGAACCGTCATATGCTCATGAGATTCAACATTAGATCTGTATATTTCCCCTAATCCTATATGAACTTTATGATCGTGCAAAAAACCCTTTTATGTTTGTTAGAATCCTTTGCCCTAAATGAAAATGGTTTCCAAGATAAAGTTAGTAAAGAAAGTGACAGGATACTTGTAAGAATTTGCCTCATGAATAAAATATTAAAACATGGTAGTGTTTTAGAAATAGGATACAGTGGGAAAAAGGTAGCCTCTGCTTTTTCATAAAGCTTTCCTTTTATCTTAAGAAATATTTTGTCCTCCATCCTCAAGAGCAACAATTGACACTGATTACTTAGCAACCGTAGAAAGCCTGGCATGGTCCAGCTGTGATAATGGAACCATCAATGCAGTTATAATGTACTTAGGTCCGGAGGATGGTGGTTGCAAATGTAACTATGATCCAGGAGAAATCCTCTTTGCAAGTCTGGAAGGGTTAAGAGGGACTGAATAGAGCTCTTTAATACAGCAAGTCACAAGGTGAGGAAAAGGAGGATGAGGTTAAGAGCATGACATGATCTTTAAAAAATTCTAGATACTGTTAATGTGCTAAGCCCACTACTTTATTATTTTTAATCCATAGGTAGGTATTTAAAATAGTCAAGTTTTAATAATACATCAAATACATACACACACATGCATAGTTATATGAAAATTCTTCATAGTCTCTCGAATAGTGAGAAGAGCTTACTTATTCTTTCCATCCTCAACAATGGTGAATATTGTCATTCTTTTTCATTGTTGTTGGTTTGGTAACTAATAACTCGCATTTACTTGATCATTAGTATGAGGTGTTTTTAAAAAATTATGTTTACCATTATTTACTATTACCTGATCTAGCCTTAGCTTGTTTTTCAATGGGATTGTTTAACTTTTCATTATTTATTTATATCAGCTTTTCGCATATTAGGGACATTAACCTTATATGTTACACATAATACATTTCCTTTCAATTATATTTTTAACTTTAATTTTACTTTTTTTTCATTTTCAAGTTTTAAATTGGGCCTCTTGTGGTGCTTAAGGAGGACTTCTCTACTCAAAGACATAAAATATTATCTCCTATATTTTTTTCTAGTACTTGGATAGTATTGTTATTAAGAGTGTCACATTTAAATTTAGGTGTTTAATCTATCTGGAATTTATTTTTATGTACAGTTTTAAACAAAAAAGGTCTTTTTTTTCCAAATTGAAACATGAACATAAAATACCTTGAAGTACTTCATTATAACCCTACCCATGGATGTGATAAGTTGTATTCTGTATAACAACATTTTTAGGAAGAAAATAATAAATAGTGTTCTTTATTCCCAGGATATTGTGTGGAGTATAAAAAGGAAGAGAATATGAATCTAATTTCACTGGGTAAACTGTCTTTGAAAATAATTTCTAGAATATTTGTCACTTAAATACCCAAATATAAGCACAGGCTCTTCTCAGAATACCAACATCTACCCTAAAGCTTTTAAAATCACATAAAAATCTGATCTATTCCTGGATTATTTGTGATTTGACATAGTCTAAGCCTCCGTTTTCCCCCATTTATAAAGACAAATGGACAATATGGGATTCATTTCTTGTTCTTGAGTTGGAATTTAAGATTGCCTCAGGATTTCATCTTTGGTATTGCTTCCTGAGATTTCTTGTTTGTGGCATTATAATCTAATTCACAAATGATTCATTGTTTTGAACTGTTAGTGCTAAAGGTAAGCGTTTGTCCCTTGCACATATAAATACTATGATACACAAGAAATGAGAATTACAAACTCTGAGATCGTGACCTGAGCTAAAATCAAGATTTGGATGCTTAACTGACTGAGACACCCAAGCACACACAATATAGTTGTTTTTTAATCTGCTCGGACCCTGCCTAGGTTCCTGTCTCACTTAAGAATCATATCATGTTTTGCTTTAACTTGGCTTCTTAGAGCTGTTCCCACTGATTAATAGCTAACGACAGAGCGCCTTGTAGGTCAGGAACTGTTCTAGTGCTTTTAACTTACTTATGTTCCCAAATGTTCCAAAATTTCCTCATCGTTTCTGGTTTATTAATGGCATCTTTCCAGATTTCCAATGATGCAGTGAGTTTTGGGGTATGCCTGTAATTTCAATAGGATTTTGGCAGGAGGGAGAAGACAGAAACTTGCTGACTTCCCTCAGACACATTGAACAGGAAGTGAAACAACCAAGCAAACTTTTTCTTTTTTTTCGCAAGCGAACTTTTTAAGACACAAAACTCATCATGTCAACCCTCCGCTGATTCTACAACAAAATTTAGGCTCCCAGTTTATAATATGGTCCCAACACATCTCGAGCCCTCCCATCTTAAGTTTTCTGCAGACCCTAAAACTGGCCATGTGGTTTCATTGCCCTTTTGTCTTTCAATATATGGTTCTTGATGGTCTGCAACGTCCTTCTCCATTTTTCCACCTTCCTTGTGGTCACATTCCTATACTGCCGGACTTAACCATGAAGGGAGTTCATGACGCCTCTTCTACCTGCTTGCAGCCAAAGCTGAAGACAGCCTCCCTCTTTTGTGCTGTCACTGGGCCTTGGACACTCTTCTGTTGTTGCACTCACTACTTTCTTCTGAGATTATCTCTTTGCTTGTACCCCTTACCCATTAGTCATTGAGATGACTCCAAAAAAGCACCATATCCTATTTGTTTTTCTATCTTGAGCATTTAGCGAACGGTCTCTAAAGCAAGGATTCCCAGTGGGGTAGATAGCACCTTCGAGGTGGCAAAACTTGGTTCTTGGGAAAGGATGAAAAAAATCTTAGCTATGGCAATGGTTTGTGCCCCACCAAAGAGCCACAGTACAAAATGGAAATACAGAATATCTGAGGTGTCAGAATTTCCTAGGGAGAGGGCAATTAGTTAAAAGAAAAGTCCAAAAAGGATCCTTAGGTGGAGGGATCATTAAAAACATTTGAGAAACACCGCGTCAAAGTAAGCACCTAATATTTGTTTGTTTGTTTGTTTTTCTTTTTTTTAAATATCTAATAAATGTTTTGAACAAAAGAGGGAATGAATTAATTCAAATTCCAGTTCTGACACTTATTATCTAGGTGACTCTGCGTGGGTCATTTAACTTCTCATGATGTAATACTTATCATGCGAGCTTGTAAGATATTAAAGCATAAAATGTAGGGGAAAACCTTGTGTAAACTTGAAATAAGGTAAATAACATACTGTCCATGCATCAGGACTATGCCATCAGAATTCCTTGGCCCATCTTCTTGACTTAGCAAGTCCTTAAGATGGAAATTTTCCATTTTGATGAAGTATGCTCTGATCTTTTAAAGGACAACTCCTCTTTTGTAAATATCTCTACTCTCATGTCTTTATATGTCTGTGGTCCTCACCCACCACATAAGAATTTTGAGTGCTGAGTTTGAGTCCCAACCAGAACAGGTGCCATAATGAAAGAATGTGAAGGTGGGCGCTTGCAAGTCTGTGCTAGTGTAGCCTCCCAAGTCCTTTGTCACTTCTATATAGAGTGACAATAAGGAATTTGCCACCTAACTTATCCAGAACTCTGAGTTTCCTATGGGCTAATCGGGAAAAGCAAAAGCACATCTTCCAACAAAGCCTGCCTTTGGTATATGTACAGGAGCCCAGATGCATGTCCCAGCTCCAAAATAATCTTTCAAATCAAATGTTTAAATGTTGTCAGGATTAGCATGATTATCAAGTAAGCAGGATGATGACAAATTAGATCTGGTTCCTCTGATAAATAAATAGTAATATACTGAGTGATTAGCCAGATCACATCTTATTGAAACCTCATTGAATATGAGACTTCCAGAGGAAACAGGTGGATTCTTCACTATTTTTATTTATAAGCAGCATTTTTATAACTGGATGTACATACCCACTGCCTTAAGTAAAGCTGCAAAATTTTTGAAATACAGTCCACAGATAAAGGAAGCCTGGAGGCAGGAGATGCACATACAGCCACGATCAAATCATAGGCCAGCAGAAAACCCCTCTTCAGCATTTAGCACAAAGAACTCTGGGGAGTGTTCTCTAAAACACTCCTTTGTAATTATGCCATCTCATATTTTGCCAAGGGCATGGTCTGACTGGTGGTTTTACTGATTTACTGGCTAACACTGACAACATTATGAAAACAGAAGTCTTGGAGCAATAATTGTACCTGCTGTGGAGGTCTCCCTGAAGACCACCTTTATCCTGCCATGAGTTCATGTGCTTCCAGTGGATAATTCCTCAGATCATAGGTATCATGGCTCACTGACTCTCGATACTAAGGACAATGTCATGGACCAAATGCTTGTAGCTTTCACATTTTCAACAAACAAAATTATTTACATATTGTACTGATCCACATAAATAAGCCAAGGACTATATTAAATCAGCTCAGAATCAAAATGGTATCCTCTTGAGAGGAAAATTTATAAGATAATCTAAGCATGTGACTTATACTTTAGGTGACATGTGAAGGTTCACTTGGATCAGCTGCACCCAATCTCATCCATCATGGATAGAGGAGGTGTGGGGGAGGGGTAAAATGAACTGATGAACTAAGAGTTATAAAAAATTGCAGACAGAAAATATTTCTGCAGGGCTGCATTATCTCACCGAATAAACCACTTTTAACTTCATAAAGGAACTTTTCCTAAACCCATTGTGCAAAAGTCAGCAAAAGTGAAATAGATTTAATTTCCTTTTGGGATTATAAATCTGATCCTATAAAAACTCACTACTTACAGGATAATTTAAGCATCTATAAGAGGTGTGCAGAGATCATGCATTTCTCAATGGCATCCTCACACCTTTAATTCTTCCATCTTTTTTTTTTTAAAAAGCTGCATACAAATCATCCTCAAAATATCATTTATGTCAAACTTTGAAAACTGGGGTATGTACCCTTCCCCTTGGGTATACATTGCTGAACAAAAGGCACAAGAAACCACAAAATAAATCCTGAGCATCTTTTGGAGTAAATGAGTTTACTTTAAAATGTGATGAGTGTGAAGGTCTTATTTTAACAGTATCTTTTTCATCATTTTCACCTCTCTTTTTTCCCCTCTTTGAAAGCAAACACATAGCCAAACATCCCCAGTAACCTCCTGGGTGTGCAAGTTTGGGAGTTATTTTCCCACAATCATCTATAAGCTAATAACTGTCAAAGGACAGAGATGATATCAAAAATAAGGTCAACATTTAGAATTGGAAACAAAAATAATCTATACTGATAAGAAATTCCTCTTACAGATAATTCAATACTTTAAAAATAACAACAACCCATTTCACCTTGACAGCTTTCCTGCAGATAAACAGAAGCCATAACACAGAACTCATGTTTCGATAACCTTGATCTCTTGAGTCCACTGTCATTTCAAGTTCTGGGTCTAGGAAGACATATTTATTTTCCCTGAAGCTTTCAATAAAGCACAAGGAAGTCTTAGAAGATATAATAGCTCTGAAGGATCACAAAGTTATACTGCAAAACTATGTGAAGTTTTCATAATGATCTCTGTGCACAGCTGACCAGTGAGGGAAAGGCCCTAGGGATGTTTGACAAATATCTTATGGATATAATAGGGAAGGGAGAACTCTTGAGGTTTTTATTTCCTTAATGTACACATATCCTGGGGCCAAATGAATATCTTTATTAGAGGCCATTTCTCAAAGAAGAGATAATGATCACAAGGGAAAAAATAAAACCTACATATTATGAAATATTTCTAATATATGTTTGATTTTAATTGAGGGCATTTCTGGGTGTGCCAGGCAGCTTACTGAACCATTTCACATAAAAATATCATAGAGATACACAGACACGCGCGCACACACACACACACACACACGTGCACACATACACATATCTTCAATGGAATTGTTAAAGTTATTTTAATCCTTACTTTTGACTATCTGCACCTAAAACATTATTGAATTGTGATTCAGGAAAACTGTATGTTATTTCTAGCACTGAATTTATCAGGCTTTGTGACTTTGGCATATCATTTGTTGCTATCATATCTCAGTTGTTTTTTTTTTTTTAAACAAATGTACACAATTACAAATCTTATTTCAAAATGTCTTAAGAAGATAAAAGAAAATATAGATCAAGATAGTAGTTAAAAGAGACATACAAAAGCAATGTAGCATTGCTTTTATTGTTACATAGCATTTGCCTTTTAAAAATATATTTATTAGTAATGTATAAAGATATAATGATATATAATACATAAAACATGATACAAGTAAGTGAACATATAAATTAGTAAATATTATTTGTTTTCTCTTGGAATAATACTGGCAAAGGTTACTCAGAGGTCAAAATAGATAAAACAATTAAATAACAACATATATATAGGTCCATTTTTAATAGGGTACAGTGACACACACCTATTTTTGAAAGATACTTTCATTAATGAAAGCATCATGAAATAGTATCAAATATAATTTTTCCTTTATAGACATAAAAATATAAATTGCACAAGATCTCAATATATAAATATACTTAAATGGCTTTGGCAGCTAAATTTGCTGAGTCTGTTATCATGAAATACAAATATACAGTGAAATATGCTCTGAAAATAAACTCAATTTGAAAATGCAAAAGCACAGTAGGATTATTTATAGTTGTTTCCCATAAGATTAAATTAAATAATTTTATTACTTGAAAGTATAATTTGAAAGTTCTACTCTTTAAGAACATGTAAAAGAGTGTAGCAATTCTGTTACTGAGTAATGAAGCATAATTTGCTATTAGGAAATATTATAAGGATACCATCTAAGCCTCAGAAACCCAAGGATCATAAAATAAATTAATTCTGGGAAAGAAAATTCTAGAATCAATTTAGATCTGAAGTCAGAACCAATCATTAAAATACCTTCACGAATTAAATATGTAATCAACTGGAGCACTCTGAGATTCAACAACTCTTGATGATTTCACAGATTACAAAAGAGGAGGAAAGTCTGACTCCCAAGCAAAAATTTGAGAAATGAGAGGCCATTTAAAAGCTTTTTAACTGCAGAAAATTTTGATGTTCCTTTTTTTTTTTAAGTTTCCACTGTGAAAACAAGTGTAAGAAAAGTTCAGAGAAAGTTTTTGATTATATACAGAAGTTAAAGTATAAAGAAGATAAGATGGCTAGCTCTGTCTATTTTTTAAAAAAATATTTTATTTATTTATTTGACAGAGAGAAATCACAAGCAGGCAGAGAGGCAGGCAGAGAGAGAGAGAAGGAAGCAGGCTCCCTGCCAAACAGAGAGCCGGATGCAGGACTCAATCCTAGGACTCTGAGATCATGACCTGAGCCGAAGGCAGAGGCTTAACCCACTGAGCCACCCAGGCACCCTGTTTATCTATTTTTAATAGTCATTTACTCTAGAGTGTTACAGAAAATGATGACTCCTCCAAGAACCCAGGGTCACTCCCTGCTTATTGTTCTACTGAACGATGCACGGAACTTCTTGCATTGGCCCCTGAGAGAGACTACTTGATGTTGTCAGAAGAAAAAAACAAAAACAGAAAAACTGCTGCACAGCATGAGGAATTAGAAAACAAGGCAGAAGGGGGCTGATGCACGATCCCAGGACAGACTGGGAAGGCTCGAAGAGGGAACGAGGAAAGGGTCCAGAGAGTTTCATTAGGCTAGTTCAGAGGAGTATCAATTGGCTTTTTAAAGAAAAAGAAATATTTCCCCCCAAATCTTATCTTTTTAAATGATAAATAAAAGAAATTCAAACGTGAGCTGTAATCTGACCTATTTATGCCCCTTCCAAAAGACACCATACTAGTCTATTCCATTGGCTCATTTTAATGTGTTTAAACATTATTCTAATTTATATTCTGGCTCCATTAGATAACCATTTCTCACCCAGTTCTCATCAGGTAATTTGTAAAGAAATGTACAACAAAAAGCGTATCATCATTAAAAAATTCATAAGGCAACAAAAGAATTTAGCTTAAAATGCATTCAACAGTATCACAGGATATGAAGTCCATGCAAATGCCAAATTAAGACACAAAGCAAACTTGAGTGGCAATGCAGCCATAAAATTGTTAAATCTTCAAAGTATAGACTCAGGATTATTCAAACAGAATAGCACATTCTTAGGAAAACAAGAAAACAATGTATAACACGCAAACAGTAAAGTTTGTGAATACACACAAAAAAATCTTCAAGCTCTCAACTGTCACTGGGAGCAATCCTGCAATTCAAATCTTCAAGTTATATTTAAATACTCATATCTGTTAATAATGTTTTTCTCTAGGGTGGGATTATTGGGAATTTTATTTTCCTCTATTGTTTCTCTAATACAAAAATTATCATTAAAGTTTAAAGAATATATTTGAACCAGAAACTAGATACTGGTTTCTCTAATCTACAGGGCAGACTAAGAATGGGTCTGAAAGGGACACTGAAAAACAGTAACAAATCTACTTGAGGGGACTGCAAAGATGTCACTGTCTCATTACGACACTAATTCTAACATGGGGGATTTTCTCCACGCTGCTTAGAAGTTGCTTCATGGACTTTCCTTCCCATCTGGATTCCTGTCTCTTACAGGCTGACTATAATTAAAAATCACATTTTCCTTTTTAACCTGTCAATTTAGTCAAAACTTTTATGTTATTTTATTCCCACAAAGGGACTGCGTGTTTGGGTATCATATGAACATGGCAGAGGGCCCCCATTACAGGGACCCAGTTTTCTGCTGAGGTGGGCTTGAGAAAGAGGGGGAAGGAAGAATTCTCTCTGCCTCACTGACGAGGAGTATTTTGTGTGTCCCACCACTGGCACTAGAAAAACACTCTACAAATTAACAAACCCCTTTTTCAATGTCATACCACCTTTTAGGCCAGCCAGCACTACTGTACTGTCCACACAATTTTAATGGTGTGAGAACTAGTTGAAAATAAGCTTCAGAGAAGAGGCTTTGGTTTGTACATTACCTGGGAAAACACCACAACTGTCGAAGAATCATTATGGACCTCACATCAGTGCAGCTGGAGGGAAGGGCAAGGCCACAGCCAGAACAGGGTCACTGGGATATGTTGTGTCCTGGGTTAAGGATTTTATTTTTCCATTCTGATTTTTTTAAATCATTCAAGGTCATTACCTTTGTGCTATTTAAAATTCACATATTCTAACATTATAAAATTTGTTTCTCTTTTATTCCATCAACTGTTCAAAAGCATATATGTGTGTGTGTGTATATACATATATATATATATATATATATATATATGTATATTTTTAAGCCATGCTTTTGTTATAGAGTTTTATGTTTTGTTTTGTTTTTGAGGAATGTAGGGGTTGCACATTTCTGTTTATGTATTCTTTTGCTTTTTCTGGATTTCCTAAGTGACTTTCTTTTGTTTTGTTGAGAAAAATATGTATGCCTTCATGGTTAACACCTTCTAGCGTCTTAGTCATTTTATCTTGGAATTGAATCAATTTCTACTCTGTCCTCCTCTGTTCTATGCTTTCTGTTTGGCTTGAGGGCTATTTTTGACTTGTGGATGACAACATGGGAATTTTTGTAATTGAACTCAATAGACTGGTTCCAATGTTTCTTAATATTTCAAATTTCACTCCTTGGTTTTCATGACTGCTTGGCTGGAATATATCTTGAAGTAACTTCCTCAGGAAGGATGAGTGGAAGATAAGCTTTTTGAGTTCTTGTATTTCTGCAGTTACCTCACAGTTTAAAGAAAGTTCAAGTGTAGAATTCTTCTTTGAAAGTCACTACCCTTCAAAATAGAAAGGATGGCTCCCTGCAATGCTACTACTGAGAAACCAGACGCTGCTGTTATTCTTACACCTGTCTGATGGCCACCCTTTCCTTTCTGAAAAACTATGTATCTGAAGAAAAGTCATGTCTCTATATTGAAGTAGCGAATTTTCTTCCAATACTTCTTTGATAATTTGATAATAGATTTGAAAAAAATATGATAGATCTTACAGGAGGCTTAAAATTGTTTTTGTTATCCTGTTTTTAATTTTTTTAAGATTTTATTTATTTATTTGGCAGACAGAGAGATCACAAGTAGGCAGAGAGGCAGGCAGAGAGAAGGGGGAAAACAGGCTCCCAGCTGAGCAGAGAGCCCGATGCGGGTCTTGATCCCAGGACCCCGAGATCATGACCTGGGTCGAAGGTAGAGGCTTAACCCACTGAGCCACCCAGGCGCCCCTGTTATCCTGTTTTTAACATACAAGGACTCTGTCTCAACTTCTGAGTTTTCCTCCTCTAGAAGTGTGATTTCTTGAGTTTAGCTTTAAAAGGAGATAATATTTCAGTCAATCAAATTTGGGATATCTCTATTTTAATAAAGAAATTGAGTGCAAAATCACCCTATTTCATATCATAGTCTTTTAAATAATTTTTTAAAATATTTTATTTATTATTTTAGAGATAGAGAGCAAGTGGGGGAAAGAGCAGAGGGAGAGGGATGAGCAGACTACTCTCTGAGTGAGGAGCCTGATGCGGGGCCCGATTTCATGACCCTGAGATCATAACATGAGCTGAAATCGAGTCAGACACTTAATCAACTGAGCCACCTAGGCACCCCTAAATAAAATAACTTTCAATGTTAAATATTTACCATGAATTAATTCCTTCATGTCGTTTAGTAGTCTTCATAAAGTAATAACAATTCTTATACTGTTCTTATTTATATTTTTATCCTTTGGAATCAATCTTGTTACTCATAATTCAAGTAGAATTATTAGTAGAAAGTAATTGTTTTTTAAGAGAGAGGCAAGTCAGCATGCTAAATTAAGGTTTTGTGTGATATCGTTCAGTTTAACGTACACAACTTTGAGAGATATATTTTACAAATGAGAAGCAGTCTGAGCAAGTAGTCTGTGCATCAGATGTGATTAAGCCAGGACTCACACTCAGGTTTGTCTCATTCCAGAAGTTCATGCCTCTCTCCTAGCACTACACCGCAAAGAGAATTTAGCAGTTTCAATGGCATGAAAGATTAAGGTGAATATTTTGCCTGGGAAACACATATTCTTGTAATACAAACAAACTGTAGTGGGAAAGAGAACTATAAAACTCAGCATATTTATGCAAACATCTTCAAATTAATCCAAGCAACACCATTGTTTATTGCATGACACGTCTTTGTAGAATACTTATGAAAAAGGAAGACAGATCCTTGCTTATTTGTAATGGTCATATTTTCCGGCTTCGATATTTAGCATTAGAAACTTGTTTTATTGGCTTTATTTTGCAGTACTGTATCATTCTCCCTGACACCCAGAATGAATAATTAAACAGGTAACTGTGAAACACTACAGAAATTAATTTTAAGAGGACAAATGGGATCAGGGAACACAGCATACACTGCATTTTACTGAAAACACCTTCAGCCATTACACTAAATAACCCATGTCACATCCTCTGGTAATTTCCAGGGTGATTTCCTTTTGCCAGAATGAGTTATTTCTGCCACTCTTTGGAGTACAGCATACAAGGGATATGCATTAATGGTGAGTTTATTTTTTCAAATAGGAGGGGAACAGTTAAGAGTCTAAGGAAATCCCCTAAAATGATGGCACCTTGACATGATGTTTATGAGAGAGAGGGGAGCAGCCCCCTGCTTTATAGACATGTAGAGTGACAGCTCCTGACTTCCTGAAAGCAGAAGCACAGACGGAAGGGGAGAAGTTTTAGGTGGGAATGGGGGAACAACAACTCAGTCATTTGAGTGCAGGTGGTTAAACCATAACAGAGACTGTGGCAGATACAGCAACACAAGTGCCCCAACCAAATTCTTCTTTGACAGAGCCAAGAAGAATACATTTCCCAGAATAGTTTGCATCCAGGTGGGATCTCATAACTAACTTCTGGCTGACAGAAGTGGATGAAGGTCATGAACGCTTTCTTCAGACCTGGCCATAAAATGGAGTGAATGTCCATACTTTGCTGCCTCTCCCATCTTCCACTCACCTCCACTCCACACCAACTGAGCAGCTAGAAGAATCAAGGGACTCCAAGATGGCAGTGGAGCCCCCAAATGCAAAGACCTCAGAGTTCTGATCCGTATCTCAGAAAAGAGAAGAGCAGGCTGCTGCCTGACCAGGATCCTTCCAAGAGGACTTTTCATGGATAAGAAATATACATTTACTTAGGTAAATCCCAGAGAGATGGAGGTTCTTTATTTCAACCCTTAGCTGATCTTGTCAAATACAGAGTCTAAAACATTTCTCATGTTGGCCTAATATACAACTTTCTGGGGTGTATTTTCCAAGACTGCTGAACCCTGCTAAAATGCACACTTAATGTGCCACAATCTTCTCCAAAGAACTTTCACTTGCCTCAGGAGACATGTCTAGTAAGAAGTTGCTACAGCCAAGGTCAAAGAGGTGGCTGCTTGTGTTCTCCTTCAGGATTTTGATGGATTCACATTTAGGTCTTTCATCCATTTTGAATTTATTATTGTGTATGGTGTGAAGTCGTCCAGTTTAATTCTTCTGCATGTTGCTGTCTAGTTTTCCCAACACTTTTATTGAAGAGACTGTATTTTTTCCACTGGACATTCTCTCCTGCTTTGCTGAAGATTAGTTGACCATAGGGTTGTGGGTCTTTTTCTGGGCTCTCTATTCTGTTCCATTGATGTCTGTTCTGTTTTTGTGCCAGTACCATACTGTCTTGATGATTATAGCTTCGTAATAGAGCTTGAAGTCCAGAATTGTGATGCCTCCAGCTTTGCTTTTCTTTTTCAAGATTGTTTTGTCTATTTAGGGTTTTTCGTGGTTCCATGAATTTCAGGATTGTTCTAGCTCTGTGAAAAATGTTGATGGTAGGGATTGCATTCTATGTGTAAATTGCTTTGGGAAGGATGAACATTTTAATAATATTGTTCTTCTGATGCATGAGCATGGAATGTTTTCCCATTTTTTTGTGTCACTTTTATTTTTTTTTTTTATTAGTGTTCTATAGTTTTCAGAGTACAGATCTTTTACCTCTTCGGTTAGGTTTATTCCTAGGTACCTTATGGATTTTGGTACAATTATAAATAGGATTGATTCCTTGATTTCTCTTTCTGCTGCTTCATTATTGTTGTATAGAAATGCAACAGATTTCTGTATGTTGATTTTGTATCCTGTGACTTTACTGAACTCATGTATCACTTCTAGCAATTTTTTGGTGGAATCTTTCAGGTTTTCTAGATAGGGTATCATGTTGTCTGTGAATAGTGAAACTTTGACTTCTTTCTTGCCAATTTGGATGCCTTTTATTTCTTTCTATTGTCTGATTGCTGAAGCTAGGATTTCCAGTATTATGTTGAATAACAATGGTGAGAGTGGGCATCCCTGTCTTGTTCCTGACCAGAGAGGTAAAGCTCCCAGTTTTTCTCCATTGAGGATGATACTAGCCATGGGTCTTTCCATGTACGGCCTTTATGATGTTGAGGTCGGTTCCTTTTATCCCTACTTTGTTGAGGGTTTTTTCAAGAATAGATGCTGTACTTTGTCAAATGCTTTTTCTGCATCTATTCAGAGGATCACATGGTTCTTATCCTTTCTTTTACTAATGTGGTGTATCATGTTGATTGATTTGCAAATACTGAACCACCCTTGAGGCCCAGGAATAAATCCCACTTGATTGTGGTGAATGATTCTTTTAATGTACTGTTGGATTAGATTTGAGAGTGTTTTGTTGAGAATCTTTCCATCCATGTTCATCGGTATTGGTCTATAATTCTCCTTTTCCATGGGGTCTTTGCTTGGTTTTGGAATCGAGGTGATTCTAATCTCATAGGATGGGTTGGAAGTTTTTCTTCCATTTTACTTTTTGGAACAGTTTGAGAAGAACAGATATTAAGTCTTCTTTAAATGTTTGGCAGAAATCCCCTGGGAAGCCATCTGGTCTTGGACTTCTGTTTGTTGGGAGATTTCTGATTACTGATTTGATTTCTTTGCTGGTTGTAGGTCTGTTACAATTTTCTATTTCTTCCTGTTTCAGTTTTGGTGGTATATATGTTTCTAGGAATTTATTTGTTTCTTCCAGATTTCCAATTTGTTGGCATCTAATGTTTTACAGTATTCTCTTAAATTTTATTTCTGTGGTGTTCTCTGTGGCTCTCTCATTTGTGATTTTATTTGGGTCCTTTCTCTTTTCTTTTTGGTGAATCTGTTAAGGGTTTTATCTAGTTTATTAATTCCTTCAAAGAATCAGCTCCTAGTTTCCTTGATCTATTATTGTTTCTGCTCTAATCTTTATTATTTCCTTTCTTCTGCTGCTGCAGGTCTCATTTATTGTTCTTGTTTTTTTTTTTTTTTTTAAGCTCCTTTAGGTGTAAGGTTAGGTTACATATTTGAGATTTTTCTTGCTTCTTGAGGTAGGTCTGTTTTGCTATAAACTTTCCTCTTAGGACTGCTTTTGCTGCATCCCAAAGGTTTTGGACAGCTATGTTTTCATTTTCATTTTTCTCCATCTATTTTTTAAAAATTTTTTCTTTAATTTCTTGGCTAACCCATTCATTCTTTAGTAGGATGTTCTTTAACCTTCATGTATTTGTGGTCTTTTTAAATTTTTTCTTGTGGTTGACTTCAAGTTTCATAGCATTGTGATCAGAAAATAAGCACTGGTATGATCTCAACCTTTTTTGTATTTGTTGAGACCTGTTTTGTGACCCAGTATGTGATCTACTCTGGAGAATGTTACATGTGCACTTGAAAAGAATGTATATTCTGCTGTCTTAGGATGAAATGTACTGAGTTTATCTGTTAAGTCCATCAGGTCCAGTGTGCCATTCAAAGCCATTGTTTCCTTGTTGATTTTCTGCTTAGATGATCAGTTCACTGTTGTGAGTGGAGTGTTAAAATTCTCTACTAATATTGTATTGTTATCGATGAGTTAATGTTTGTTACTAATTGTTTTATATATTTGGGTGCTCCCAAGCTGGGGGCATAAATATTTACAATTGTTAGATCTTCTTGTTGGATAGACCACTTTATGATGATGTGGTGGTCTTCTTCATCTCATTAGTCTTTGGTTTAAAATCTAGTTTGGGGTGCCTGGGTGGCTCAGTTGGTTGGGCGACTGCCTTTGGCTCGGGTCATGATCCTGGAGTCCTGGGATTGAATCCCACATCAGGCTCACTGCACAGTGGGGAGCCTACTTCTCCCTCTCTCTCTGCCCCTCCCCCTCGCTCTCTGTCAAATGAATAAATAAAATATTTTTTAAAAAATCTAGTTTATATAAGTATGGGCTATTCCAGCTTTCTTTTCCTGTCCATTGAATGATAAGTAGTTCTGTCTCCTCACTTCGAATATGCAGGTGTTTTTAGGTCTAAAATGAGAGTCTTCTAGGCAGCATATAGATGGGTCTTATTTTTTTTAATCCATCCTGATACCCTATGTCTTTTGATTGGAGCATTTCATCCATTTACATTCAGTGATTATTGATAGATATGAATTTAGTGCCATAGTATTACCTGTAAAGTCATTGTTTCTGGAGATTTCCTCTGTTCCTTTCTAGTGTTTGTCACTTTTGGTCTTTCTTTCCCAATCAAAGAGTCCCCTTTAATATTTCTTGCAAGGCTGGTTTAGTGGTCATGAACTCCTTTAGTTATGTTTGTCTCGGAAACTCTATCTCTCCTTCTATTCAGAATGACAGCCCTATTGGGTAAAGTATCCTTGGCTGCACATTTTTCCCATTCAGCCTGTTGAGTATATCATGCCACTTTTCTCTGGCCTGTCAAGTTTCTGTGGGTAGATTTGCTGCTAACCTTATTTGTCTTCCCTTGTAAGTTAGGGATTTCTTTTCTGTTGCTGCACTTAGGATTTTTTCCTTCTCTCTGTATTTTGCAAATTTTACTATGTATCTTGGTATTCACCTGGTTTTGTTGATTTTCATAGGAGTTCTCTCTGCCTCCTGGATTTAGATGTCTGTTTCCTTCCCCAGATAGGGAAGTTTTCAACTATAGTTTGCTCAAATAAACCTTCACTTCCCGTTTCCCCTCTTTTTCTTCTGGAACTCCTATGATATGAATGTTCCTGTGCTTTATGGAGTAGCTGAGTTCCCTGAGTCTACCTTCATGATCCAATATTTTTCTTTCCCTCTCATTTTCAGCTTCATTATTTTCCATAATTTTATCTTCTGTATCATTTTATTTGTTCCTTTGCTTCTTCCAACCTTGTCGTCATCACATACAGTCAGTTTCGTGTCTCAGTTCTAGCATTTTTTTATTTTGGCCTATTTTTAGGTCTTTTATCTCTGTGGTAAGAGACTCCCTGGGGTCTTCTGTTTTCTCAAGCCAAGCTAGTATTCTTAAGATTGTTGTTTTAAATTCTGGGTCAGGCATATTAATTATATCTGTTTTAATTAGATATAATTAAAATGCTCATCTTGTTCTTTCTTTTAGGATGAATTCTGTCTTGGCATTCTGTCTAGGCCTCTGTCTTCTTCTGGGTATTAGGAAAGCCTGTTATATTTCCTGCTCCTGAGAGTAATGACTTTATTAAGTAGAGGTTTTACACTATCCAGTGCCTGACACTATAGGAAGTGTTTCTGGTGTATGTTGTGTGTACTCTCCTGCTGTGTGTTGGCTGCTATTTCCTTTAGGTCAGGCCTCTGCAGAATTTCTCCTTGCCTACAGTGGGGAGTGTCTGGACCTTGTCCAAATTGTGGTGTTTTAACTAGGTGTGCTCTGGTCTGCTTGTTAAAAGAGATCTGATGCTATTTGCACTAGAGCTGAAGATTTGCAGTACTCTATGGCTAGTAGAGTTGGTATGTGGGGGGAGTTTGTGCTGGTCTCCTGGAGGAAGGGCCCACTGCTGCTGACTCTCAGGTACACCTGCCTTTGTAGAGAAGCACTTACAGAGCACAGGGGGGTGGGGCTTGGTGTAAGTGACTCAGGCCTCCACTGTGGGTGTTGTGCTGCTCACTGAAGTCCATCTGCACTGATGGATAGGGCAGAAAAATGGTGCCAGCCCTCTTTCTCATCCCTGGAGAGGGGTTTGTGCCAATTGCTGTCCAGGAAGACCTCACAGAAGAGCAAACAATCTCCCTTCATGTGTCCCAGGTGTCCCTTAGATTCCTGACTTCACACTGTGTCTGGGCCGTCTGCCCACCCAGCAGTACAGTGCACCTATGTTGTATCTCAGCACACCAAATGAGTTTCAAAACTCGAAAATTTAAGGACCTGGACCTGCATGGACCCCTGCTGGTCCTCTGGGGGAGGGTTTCACCATACTGGGATTGTTGCCCATTTGGCCCAGAAGAGTAGTCACACCAATGCACAGGAGCTTGGAGTTCAGAGTAAAACACAACAAAAAGCTGTGTCCAGGTTAGCCACCCTTATCAGGTATCTCTGCCCCTATGCTATGGAATGGGGCAGAGCAATAGCACCCACTGGTTCTTTTGACCCTTAAGAGGCAACACCCCCACTCCTGGATGTACTCCAAAAAGGGGGATATGTTTTTCCCAGTGCATCCAAAGGGATCCTGTCTGTTCCTAGGCCCCTGCCTTCCTTATACACAGCAGCACTACTGTGCTTACTGGGTTCAACACCAGCCATGGCACAGACTTCTAAAACTTCAGTCTTTCAGCTCTGTTGTAAAAACTCATGATAATTAGCCCCTCTCATATTCCCAGTCAGTGGTTTGGGAGAAGTGTTTTCCTTGTGTGATCTCCTGTGCACTGTTCTCTCTCTCTCCCCTCCCGTTTTCCCTCCCGCTCTTTTTCTCTTTCTCTTTCTCTCTTTCTCCTCTATGATCAGGGCTTCTTTCCCTCAGCTGCACCCATGATTCTTTTCTCCCCTAAATCATGTCTCCATACCTCCAACCCTCTATGATATGGCCTCTTCTCTCCCTCTAGTTGTGCAGTTTGTTCTCTCCATCCTCAGATTGATTTCTTGAGTGTTCAGAATGATTTGATATTTATCTAGCCATGTTCAAGGAATGAAGCAAGCCAAGGTCCTCCTCTTACTCTACCATTTTAATTCTCCTTGGATATCTTAGAAGTATTTTATATATTCTACCTCAGAATTTACATAACTCAATGTTAAAGAAATAAATACACCTTAATAGGGAATTTGATACATCATTGGATGGAGGCTTTTCTTAAAATGCTTTTATTCAAAGACATCTTTTATTTGGAAAATAGAAATTCTGAAGCTGATTGCTCTATTTCATGACACTTTAAAAAGATCATTGATTTATCACAGTTTCTATGAAATTCCTTTTTTGCCATCTTATTTAGGAAAATGAGGTGTATTATGCTTGTTTCCAAAGTAGCTTTTATTTCTTTGAAAAATTTTTTATTAAAAAAAAGTATCATAAGTAGAAGCAATGCATGCTAGTCAACCACAGCACGGAAATCATCTTTTGTCCACGTTTACGGTAGGAATGCTAAGAGGATTCTATTCCAAAGGACAATGGGTCTCAGACATCAAATAAATCTCCAGCTACATATGAATCCAAAGGAAAGTCCCATTATCAGCATTTTCTATGTATCACAGTAGTTTTTCATGACTAGGTAGATACTCTTAGGCTTACTATTTAGGCATGCTCTCTTTGGTGCCAAAATTTCCAAGTATTTTATAACAATCACTGGAAACCCAGCTTCCATAATGCAGTCAGAATTCCTCTTCTGGTACACTCACAAAGCAAAGGGAAGGGGTAAGTTGATGGAAACAACTTGCACAGCTATTTTCTTCACTATCTCCAATCTGGTTATAGATAGAAGACATCTGTCTTCAAAATTGCTGTCACCACAGTGTTCCATGCTTTCCTAATCCCTATATTGGACTGCAGCAATCTTCTGTGGGAGCCAGCTTTGGGGACCTGCTGGTGCAGAACAGAGGCCACACAAGCCATTTGAAATGTGAAAGAGCCATGCCGTGCCTTCCGAGCTGTACCAGTTACATATTTGCTTCCAAATGAAGTTGAGTTGATGCGTTCTAAAAGGCCCAGTATTACAAAAATTCTGGTTTTCTTAGAAATTGGCCATCTTTATGCAGCTCAGCTGGTGTGCTGCTGCTAAAATTCCGCATTTATTTTTCAGGGACCTGAAGAAGCAGTGGGCCTGAACTGTTATTTCTCAACCCAAATATTTTCAGGATTCATTCAGGATCTTTAGTATGAAAACTAGCCCCCTCCACAATAGGTAATATACCAGTGGATTAAAACACACTACTATTAGAGTTTCATGACTTGAATTAGTTTGAATGCTCAAAATGAGCATAAGTTATAAACCATGCTCTTACCCTGCAGTGAATGGTAGGTACTGGGTGGATACTTCAGATCACTGTTCTCTTAACTGTTCATGGATCACCATGAACTTAACGTATGGATACTTACATCAAGATGGCAGAGGCTTGGCTGCCTTTGGCTCAGGTCATGGTCCCAGGGTCCTGGGATCGAGCCCCACATCAGACTCTATGCTCGATGGGGAGCCTGCTTCCTCCTCTCTCTCTGCCTATCTCCTCTGCCTACTTGTAATCTCTGTCTGTCAAATAAATAAATAAAAATCTTAAAAAAAGAAAAGAAAAGAAAAGAAAAGATGGCAGAGGCTTGGTAAACAATCTTACACATCAAAAAGGGCTAATGTACTTTTCAGAATTAGTTTAAACAGAACATCAGAAAATAATGACAAAATGCATGTATGTTTCCCCTCCTTCAGAAGAGCTGTTGATTTCCATCCAGCGTTTCTTATGAAATTTTTCAGACCTTTGTTACCATATGAGAAAACTGTGACATGCTTTAAAAAAGGCATGCGTTCTAAGCCAAAAGAGTGGTTTTAAATTGTATCTTTTTCTACATATACAACAACTATTACCCCAACTGCAGTTGGAAAGATTAGTACACACAGAGAGCTTGAGATGTTAACAAAGTTTATATAAAGATGATTCCTTCAATCTTACAATCAACTGAGGTCTGCTACCAACTAGGCTGTGTTGTTACCTTTCCAAACACACGAAGTAATGATGAACAAATGGTCATCGTGGCTCTAAGAAAAACAGTTCCCATAAGGATGACTATAGTTCTTAAGAGGATAAATAAGAACAGAAAGAACTTATTGATTTCTTATCCATGGAAAGATAACGGAGAGGCAGGGTGGTATCACTTAGAGCAGTTGAGTAGTATTACAGAACAACTTGTATATTTTTTAAAGAAACATAGCACCATATTGCAAATAGAGACACAAAGAAGAACTACAGTTCCAATTAGGACGGAATCAGCCACCCTAGGCAATAAAACAACAGGAGGCATCACAATATCGATACCTGAGAAATACTGCCACTTGTTATCTACCCATATCGCTCACTCAAAACATGACCCAGGAGAATCAGAGCCAGTCTAAACACTTCAGAAACCATCCAGAGCCGTATGGCACACTATTCTTTCAGACCTCAGGAGTAAAAGTTAGCCTGAGCCTCCTGACATACTAAAATGATTTATTATCACAGGGCTGAACTAATGCATTCTGCTTTACAACTCTCCTGGCAGTCCAGGGGAGAAGCTTCGTTTATTACCTACAGTACATAATGCCCGCTGAAGAGCTCTGTATTATTCATAAGACTGCCTTTTTGGTGCCATCATAATGCTGATAAATTATGAAAAAATGCATATTTTATTTCAATTTATAACATATTGTTGTATACATATCAATAGATCACATGGCGGCAGGCGGGGCGAGTATTACCGCTGACAGCTGTTGACACGCTTCTATAAAACCCAAACAAAGGGGCTTCACCAATAATCCGAAGTCACAACTAGCATTCCAAATAAAAAGCCACTTCTTTCTCTCTCCTATTTAGAAAGGCTTTGCGGAAATGGCAGTGCTACATAAGGGAGAAACTTTGCGGAAAACCTCAAGTGATATTTGTCATTTTCTACCCAGGTTCACTGAGGGGGGGGGGGGGCAGTGCTCTCTAAGCTAAATAATAAGCCTTCTGGAGGAAATGTAGGTCTTCAAGTAAAGAACAGGAAGTCTAGTTTATGCAGGAGAGTTCCTGTTAGAGTTTGCTATTGTTTTATTTGGTTTCTTTCTCTTTCTTTTCTTGCCTTAGGTGCTGAGGTGCTTAATTCTAAAACAATCTGAGAAGAAGTTCCTCGAAGAAGACTAGAAATTTTCCATTAACTCAGACTTCCTTGGTGGTTTTCAGTTTTTCAAGTTATTTTCACATTAGTCAGACTGCATAACAGCCAACTGGTGTTTGGATCTCTGCAGAGTAAATTTAGTAATTTCCCTTTTTATTCCATGTATGAAGGACTAGTTTAAATGTCATAAATAAAAGCTAATTTGGAATAATTGATACTTTTAATAAGGGTAATTTTCTTTTAGACATCAAGAATTCAACTGACAGGATTTTGAGCTGAAAATGATCTTGGCGCTCATCAGTTCAACTACTTCTTTTTACAAATTGGAAATCTGAGCTCGTAAGTCAAGTGACTGCTCTAGGTCATGCCTCTAGCAGGGCCATGGTTAGAACGCAGGTTTGTCTCATTTAGTCTATTATTCTAAGTGGCCCTTCTGGGGCTTAAAATACTATTTTATACATAAAAAATGATTTAAATAATGTTTGAATAGAATGCTCTACTTCTGTCTATCACAGCATTGGAAGATGCTGCAGAGGCTAGCTAGCATGGGACGGCTACATCATCTACCTGGGGTGTGTTTTTAAGTCTAAGTAAGGAAAATTGACTCATCAGAAAAAAACACAACACTTCCATACCCAGATAACATAAAGACAACAAAAATAACATAAAGACTAAGATATTAAGCGATTACTACGGAACAACATGCTGTATGTTTAAAAATGTAAATGGCTATCATTTTGTGTGTATGGGGTGTCTCCTCGCATGTCCTCCAGCTCATCCACTAGTGATCCTCCCTGCCCCCCACAGTGCTCCCTCGCGGCCCTGTGGGTCTTCTGCTAACAGTGTCTCCCGAAACAAAGACTTGCAGTGAGCACCTGAGTATTTATTCTTCCTGGTGCTGACACACCCACGTACATACGCATCCAGCCACATGTGCTTCCCGGGGCCATTGAAAGAACCAGAAACTTAATTTAAACAGAACCCACTTTCATTTAATGAAATGGGATTCTCGAGCAGCCATTGTGCATTCACTGTTTCACAGACCTTTGATTTGCGCCCCAGTTATCATGCAGACCTGGGAAGGGATAAGCTGGGGAACGTTGGTGGGGGTGCGGGGAAGAGAAGAGGAGCATTTCTGAAGAAGTTGGGGTGGGGAAGGGCAAGTCTCTCAGGCTGCTAAAGTTTGCAGTGAGCTCCCACCAAAATGAAAACTACCTATAAAGGAGAAAGAGAACCTTCTGGATCTCAACATCCTCATTTTGTTTCTACCTTCGAACCCAAGTCAGATTTTATGCTGCTGTTTTCTACCAAATAGGATAGCTCTGCAGTGTGGCGCAGGAAGCCTTTAAAGAAAAAGAAACAAAAAACTTCGTATGTGCCTTGCAGGTGCCCTTCTATTAGCCATTATAGTATGAATCACTATAGTTTCTTTATACTCTATCTTGAATACTATTATAATCATCTCCAACTCTATTTCTTTGTCTCAACAAATCTCATTTTCCTCCATTAAAAGCATTAGTGTTCACACTAATGGTAATGTGTTTGATTTTCACATTTTCAGATTTAAAAATTCACACTTCACATCGACTGGACCCAGGTTCAGTTAATATTCTCACCTGAGGACATAGAGACTTAAGCAAAAAAATATATCAGCTTTCTCTAGAGAAACCCAAATAGAAATTAATGAACTCAAGAATACTTGCTCCTACCTATTACTGGGAACTAACTCTAATCTTTAACCACCATAGCCATCATTTTTTACACAATGAAGATTAGCTGTTTCTCATTTAGGTTTATAAATTGTGTGAAGGTGTTTTAGCTTTTTAGGTTTTAATAACTGCCTGTTTCATAGGAATACAATCAAAGATAAGATAACTAGACATAATATGTTGCCAAGTTTATTTTTTTTATTGTTTGATTTGTCATTCTTTTTATTTTTTTAAGATTTTATTTATTTATTTGACAGAGATCACAAGTAGGCAGAGAGGCAGGCAGAGGGGGAGGGAAAAACAGGCTCACCACTGAGCAAAGTGCCTGATGTGGGGCTCAATCCCAGGACCCTAGAATCATGACCTGAGCCAAACGTAGCCGTTTAACCAACTGAGCCACCCAGGCGCCCCTGATTTGTCATTCTTAAACAATTTGGAGCTGCAGGGAACCCTAAAAGTCTCCCCTAGCTCATCTGTCTCTTTTTATAAATAACATATGTCAAAATGTTTGACTTGGTTAAAGAGTGACAAGAGAAGTGGTTCTCAAACTTAATTAGCCCAAACACTTGAGAAACAGAGTGTACCCAAGCTCTGCCTAAGAGTCTGACTTCCCACTGGCCTTCAAGGTTCACTAAACAAGAAGCTTAGAATGTTGCTATTTTCCCATTGCATGGCCTTATTTTTGATGTCTTAGAAATCCTCCAGAGTTACTAATATGACAGGATATTGAAATAGGACTTGTTTTCTTTTCCTCCATCTCTGGTTGAAAGCCCAAAGGCTGATATAAGCATCATTACCCTTACAACCTAAGAGATCGCTAGATCACCAGGCAGGACCTGCAGAGATGATGTCAAAAACACTGAGCCCCCCACTTTTTTGTAAGATTTTATTTATTTGAGAGAGCACACAAGCAGGGGGAGCAGCAGGCAGAGGGAGAAGCAGATTCCCCTCTGAGCAGGGAGCCCAATGCTGGACTCCATCAGAGGACCCTGGGTTCATGACCTTTGCCGAAGGCAGATGCTAAACCAACTGAGCCACCCAGGCGCCCCAAATACTGAGACCCTTGATTCCATCCATACTTTGAAGATTTTCAGAAATCAGAGGAGCGAGGGACTAGGACGGTTTGGGATCTCTTTGGTGTGAGCTGTTGCACGCTCCTGTCCCCCCCACCATCCCCTCGCTTCCCGCTGAAGAAGAGCAGCAGGAAGGGAACAACGGGAGAAGGGTTAACGCTGAGTGAAGGGGGAGTTTTGACTATTCAGAGCTGTTTTGTAATCAGAAGTGACTGAAGCTACGGGCTGCTTTGACATTTCGTCAGAGGCATGGATGTCAGCGGCCCACCACAGGGTTTGAGGGGCAGCAGAAGAAAAACACTGCTTTATTCTGCCCTCTATTGAGTTCCGCTCTTCCAATGTAATCGTTACACAAAGTAACCCTTTGTAAAGTCAATAAACCTGTTCATTTAACAGACTGCTAAGATTAACTAATGCCTGTACATTAACCCATCTCAACGATTAACCTTCTGCACAAAAGAAATTAAAAAGTCCTCTTCATTTGGTGAACAAAAAACATCATCCTGGATAATAACTTTTCTTCTCACTGCATCCTGTGTCTGTGTTTTCCTTCTTTGGCTTGTGAATGTACCATAAGACTCAGATTGGAGAATGTATCCAGTCATAGCCTTATAAACAGTCTCCACTACATTCAGTCCTGTTACCTTCCAGGTCATGCATATATCAAAGGGTAAAAATGATTTTAACTTTGAGTACAGCCAGGAAATGGGAGGGAAAGAATCACCCAAGTGTCCATGCAAACATATTGAGTGCCAAAGGTCTGGGCTGACTTATGCCACAGATTTTACCTCTAAGAGAGCCATTAGCATAATTGGCTTTTGGATCAGATGGAGGCCATTAGCCTTAAATTCTTTGCTGAGGACTAAAATGTCTAACTATCCCTTTTATTCTACATTACCTTTCGTTTGCTCACATAAATTATCTTCCTTTATCCCAGACATAAGGGGGAAAAAAAAATCATCTTTCTCCATACGGAACCTCTGTGTGAATTCCATCCTTGGCTGCTAATCTACCAAAGAGAAATTGATTTCCTCTCACAAACACTGCTCTTCCTCCACACAGAGAGCAGTCTCCTCAGTCGTCGCACCCAGGGCCTTTCCCCAACCTCATTTCAGTTAGAGGTTATACCATTGTTTCAGCAGTAACTCTCGTTTAGCTTTGGCACAGAGGAGATCACTGATGAGTCCCGCCATCCTAGTCTATGGCGTTGATTACACACCCACCTGCACCAGGTGAGAAATTGGCATAGTGAGCGTGAGGGGAGGAAGAGACTGGGACAAGAAGGCTTGCCATCTGTTTGTGGACATCATATCTGGACTGTGAATGAGCCCCTGAGTTCACAGCTCTCAGAATCAAAGCCACCTCTTCCCTCAACAGGAACTCACCAACACGGTGTCTCCAAGCTGAAGTACCCGCCCCACACTCACGCCCATTCTATTTGCAGCACTAGCCCTGTATTTAGAGGTGACAGGATTTTATATTTTTAGCATTATAAATTAGTTTAAACTCCATGAAAAACGAAAAAGCTTCCTTTGGTGGGAAGCAGGGTTTTAGGCCAAAATTCAGATCCTTGGGTACTCTGCCATCTGCTGGCTTATGCATGGAATGTTTAAAATTCCTGTGCATTCCTGTTACTGGGCTTTGTGGGGTTTTTTGACATTTTCATAGTTCAGCACAATTTAGGAAGTTTTTTTTTTTTAATTGCAAGTTAAAAGAACATACTCAATTCATTGCTAGAAATGAATCTTTTTGAAAATAAGTTTTGTTTTGAGTAGATTTAGAAACAAATCGTGAACATGGGACAAAGAGTTCCCATATACCCACATCCGGTTTTCCCCATCGTTCACATCTTACATTAGTGTGGTACATCTGTCACACTAACAATATTGAGGCATTGTCATTAACTAAAGTAGACATGGACCCTTGAAAATGACAAATCCAGCTGCCTCTGGTCATCCAAGCAAACGTAGGGCATGGACCACAAGTGAGTCATCCTAAATAGCTAACATTCCTGCCTGACACTGTGCTCACTGCTTTACATACATGATCCCATGTAATTCTCACATCAGCCTACTAAATAGTCATTACTATCTAATCCCCATTCTCCCAATTAGGAGAACAGAGCTCATAGAGATGCTGACCCTAACACTGTAGCATTTGACCTTGGGCAAATTTTATTCAAAGAACCTCTCATAAATTCATTGTAAGGATTTAATCAATGAACACACAGGAAGCATTTAGAAGTGTCTAGGACACATAGTAAGCCTAAAATAATCTCCAGATCTACCTAAGGACAGAGTCTACTCCTTAAGCCACTGTAATATACTCAGGGGAGTTCTTAAACCGTGTAAAACAGCCAGTTGGCTTTTCCTTTGTAGAAATTATTTTCTCTTATGGTTTCTACTCTCTTACTCTCTTGAATTGCCTGTGTTTCTTTCTTTCTTTTTTTTTTCCATTAAAATCCCCCTTTTGCACTTGCCCATGAAATTTTAGCACCACAGATATACTGCATGTCTGTTTATACACCGTGGTCCTTTGGAGGGCCATGAACTATTGTAATATCTGGGTGGGAAGGGGGGATTGCCTTCCAAGAACCAATTTTGCCCCTTTGGGGCTGATCATCATCCCCACTGAGAATATTCTAGGCTTATCAAATCATTCACCCTTCCTCTTAATAACATAAAATTGCTGCTAGTTAACCACATCTACTAAGACAGAAATACATAAATCTGGAGTCTCCTCTGTGCCTGTGATCTTTACCCAATTCTGAAACTCACAAGCATTCTCATATCTTCATTATTCCCCCAACCCTCTGAATCACCTTCATTCTTTTTTTTTTTAAGATTTTATTTATTTATTTGACAGACAGAGATCACAAGTAGGCAAACAGGCAGGCAGAGAGGGGGAAGCAGGCTCCCTGCTGAGCAGGGAGCCCAATGCAGGACTTGATCCCAGGACCCTGGGATCATGACCTGAGCTGAAGGCAGAGGCTTTAACCCACTGAGCCACCCAGGTGCCCCACCTTCATTCTTTATATCAAGACTTACCCTTTCCCCGAATGATTTTCTTAGGCTCAACTATGCTCCATTTCCTTTCTTTCAAGAAACCCCCTTTATACATTCATTGTGACCCTCATAGTCAGATATTAAAAAGCTCTCTTCCAGTCGTGTGGCCAGCCATATCTGCATTTGAGTCCTATTTCCTTCACTTATTACATACCTACTGCCTTATATATAATAGAATAATACCTCAGATTATCTTGTTTTAAAATATTTACAGCACACTCTCATAAAATTTTAGAGGTGATAAATAAAGTAATACCAACCACCTAGCATAGAACTAGCATGTAGTGGGTTAGGATGGGTCTCAGAGGGGATCTATCTCCTGCCTCCCCACCATGTCATTCCACAAACTTGCTTTATCTAAGTTTATTGTTCAATCTACTGCAAAGCTCATGTCAATGACTTGGCCATTCCACCACTTAATGGGAAAGAGCAGAAGGTTTGAATTTTTGGCAATTTAAACTTAAAAAAAAAAGTTGGGACTTACAGTCTAGTGGAGAGAACTTTCCAGTAAATGTAAATATATAACATTCCCAGTGATAATAAGTATTATGGAGAAAATAAAGGAGGAGGATACTTATGATAGGAGAGAATGTTTGTGTAAAGTGATTAGAAAGAGTTTATCTGAAATACGGACCTTTTATCAAACTTAAATAAAATAAGAACATGAGCCATGCAGTTCTCTGGTGTAAGTGTCATTAAGCACTTATACGTCTCACCACTCTCCCTCTCAGAGCTGCCTCTAAGGTCAGTTTAATCCCACATTGATCAAGGTCCTCAGCTCAGTCACAGATTCAAATGTTGAGCATCTTAGTCAGAAGACAGAGCAAGACAGCATGCAGGCTCCATGGAAACTTCAATTCTCCGGACTGACACCAGCCACCCATTAACTAGTCTCTAGTTAGGAATTTACTAAACTGTGCTATCAGCCAACCCTCTTCTGTCTATAATGATTCAATGAGAGACTTTGCTCATATCTGGCTGAATTCAGACCTTTTTTTGTCTACTACATTTCCCAGGTTGCCAGTCAGTCTAGTGATCAAGTAAAAAAGGAAAGAAACTCATCTTTGGCTGCCCACAGATATTTATATGGCCCCATGCAGGCAGAACTCTGGCAGAGAATCCTGGTTACAGCCAGACAGATCTAGAATAATCTAAGTAAGAATTTCCTAACCTGAAGAAGCCATCTGAAGAAGACGCAGTCTGCCTTACGAGGACGGCACTCCACCGCTGACTAGGTGCTTTGGTGAGGTCCAGGGACCCAACAGGCAGAGATGACACAGGTGTCACAGAGACTTGGCGTGGTGTTTAGAGGAACACCTCTAAGACCCCTGAAAGTCTATGGTATTGTATTTGCTTCCAAAGTATAGTCATCCCCACTTATCCACGGTTTCGTTTTCCATGGGTTCAGTGACCCGTTGTCAACCATGATCTAGGAGTAGATGATCCTCCTTCTGACATGATATCAGAAGGTCAACAGTGGCCTCACACTATGTCAAAATTCCTATGTTATTTCATCTCACTTCATCTCATCATCTCGGCATTTTATCATTTTACATTATCACAAGAGGAGTGCAGTATAATTAGCTATTTTGAGAGAGAGACCATATTCACATAACTTTTATTTATGGCATATTGTCATACTTATTCTATTTTATGAGCAGTATTGTTAACCTCTTACTGTGCCTAACTTATAAATTAATTTTTATCATAGACATGTATGTATAAGAAAATAAAAGCAAATTATATAGGATTTGGCACTATCCTCAGCTTCTGACATCCACTGGGGTCTTGGAGTGTATTCCCTTAGGTAAGGGGAGACTGCTATATTCTCTAATCTAGATAATTTACTAACTCAGGATACTCTTTCTTCTTCCTTCCTCCCTCACTTTCCCCTTCCTTCCTTCCTTCCTCCCTTCCTTTTTCAACTAGAAAGTATTCACCAAGAGAGAAACAAGGTTAAAAACTCAGCACTTAAAATGTTTTCCATTCATAGATATCATATCTACATATTTCCATTTAAATTGTATCTTGATGTCACATCAAGTTAATTTTTAAAAGATTGATTATTTTAAATGTTTGGCACTGAGGAAGTTATATAGTCAATAATTTTAACTACACAATACACAGAACAGTTATTCTGCAAAAAAAACAAAACTGGTATTTCCTGAAGGAAAATACCAGCTTTACCCACACTCATTAGGATGACCTACTTTTTGACATGCCATTACAATTTATTCTACCACTTACTGGTGATGTAGTTATCCTACTTCAAAATGAAAAAAAAAAAATGTACTCACTTAAAAGGTTACATGAACTTAACTTAAATGTCACATCCCATATATAAGAAGGCAAGACCCCTTTTACAACAAAAAGAAGGAAAGCAAAATGAACCCCATATTTCTATGGTTGCTGACCAAGCTTGCCTTCATGGACTTACACTTTAGGTCTTGATGAATTACAAAAAATGATAAATGATAATGGGATGACATTAAGGCATAATTGCTGAATACTGTTCTTTGGCATCTGCTGCAGTGAAGGTAAATTTAATGATAAATTGCATTCATTTGGCAGTTTTGTCCTAAAACAAGAAATGTCTTAAAATCAACCATACTTTTTTGCTGATGAAACTGACAAAATATTTTATCAAAAATATGTTTTATATTGCCTTTTTGTTGGTATCCCAAAAATTTCATAAAAATTACTCCTTCTCATTAAATATACATTGGCTTCAGGGAAATACCTCATTTATCTCTTTCTGCATCACTTTTAGAATAATATCTAAACTCTCAAGCTCCTTACCTACTTCATGCCTTGTCATTTCCTCCCTCTCTGCTTTACTCTTGGGTTTCATATGCACTTAAGGCTACTTGCCATTCTCTATCATGCCACAATGTTTCATTCTTTCTTTGTTCAGAATTCAGTATTTCTTCTTCTCCCAAGACCCATTCCTTCTCTCTATGTCAGCAGAACTGCACTTTCAGGGTTTCATTGTCTTTCATGATATCTTCCCACCAGGTTTGATTCTTCTTTCTCTTTTAAGCACTCTGTCTTATTCATATTTCCATTGTTATATACTTACCAACTGGTTTATAACTCATTTTCCTGATTTGAATATTTCCCCTCTAAATTAAGAATACTTGGAAAGCAGAAACTCAGGTTCTTTGATATTTCTATTTGCAATACCTAACGCATTGCCTCATAAAATACTTATTTTTGCATGAATAAAGTTAATCTAGGGAATACTCAGCACTCAATTTTCCATGCCCATTATTATAAATTTAACATGAAAAGACTACCAAATGGAGCCCAGACAAGATTAAGGAAGATGGCAAGAGAGGGGGGCTCTCAGGAACTCCCTAAACAGTAATTCTCATTGCTTGCAGAAGTTAATTTCCTCCTACATGTTTTGAGAAGGACTTTAAGGTAATTTCTGGAAATTCAGATTAACACTCAACAGTACCTTATTTTGCTGTTCTCTCATATGTATAACAATTTAACCAAGTCTTCCTGCGTCCACTCCAGATGCCTTCAAGGGACAATTTGGCTGCCACAAAGGAGAATAAAAACAAAGTACTTCCTAAGTAATTGTGTTAAGATAGAAACCTAATCTAGGTATGGTAAATATTTTTATAACTTTCCAAATAGTGACGAACTTTGTAAAAATTTCTCTGATAGTACTGGTTCATGTGCTTTAAACAGATTGACTTTTTCCAGAAGTATAGGTTATACTTTCTGAATATTATAGAACTTCTGCCTTTTGCAGTGATGGGGATAACTATTGGTGTAGGTATATATTTTGTGAGGTGATGAGATCTATGACCCTTTAGAAACAGTTTTAAGTAGTAGTAAAGATTTAATACTCATTTAATACAATGAATGGACCATTATAATTATGATCCTTTAAAATTAATGTGTCAAGAGATCACTCTTGGAATCAATACAAATGGTCTGTGAATTACACTTTATATGTAAGCCACTTAGGAATATTTTATGTGAGGATCTGGGTATGCAAGTTACTATTAGGTCAAAATTTTCACAGCCAGAGAATACAAACTACTTTCACCAGATAATTTCAAGTTTATTCATCATGTATCATTGGCACTTTGGCTTTAGGAAAGGTTATTTATTTTGAATTTTATGTGCTTAAAATCTTGGCAGAGGAAAAGAAGAAACAAATAGTTCATGGAATGAACATTTAAACATCCTTGATATTTATTGTTCATGTGAATTAAGAAAACAAATTTAAATGTCTCCTTGACACTCTTTCATAGCAGAATCATTACATACTCATTATTTGGTAGAGAAAGAAGCTGGCTTTTGAGACTTTCTGTATAATAGAGGTTTATGTAGAATTAAAATTATGTTTCAGGATCATTCGATGTTACTGCTATACTGAAATATAAAGATCTTGTATGAGATCAAAATAATGAAAACAGGCCTGGTCAGTATGTGTTTTATTTCTGTATTTCAGATATTCCCTGATGAGAACCACAAGGTTCTCTGAGGGACGTGCATTTGCTTTCAATTCAATTGTAATAGAATGAAGGGAAGCTTTAGCTATACTAACACACCGCATTTCTAATAATTCTTTCCATCCATTTGCGAATGTGAATTGTCACCCCTGGTTTACGTTCATTAATCAAAATGGCAAATGTATGTGGAATGCAGAATCAGGGTCCAGGCTGTTGTCTGAAAATGTGATCAATCATCACTGATTGGCATTTTGGGTTAAACTACACAAGCATGTGGAAAAACAGATGCTTGCTGGGAACAAGGGAAAGGAAGTCGGGGCCAGGAGGCTAGCATTTTAATTGGCAAGAGGCAAAATGTTTAAAACAGAATAGGTTAAAATAGGTTTTAAATAGGTTTAAAAATAGGTTAGAAATCTGAATTTTGGAAGAAAACAATTATGAAAAATACAAAGAAGAGTATTTTTTTAAAAAATCCACATTTATGTGAAAGACATCTTTAAACCAATGCCATGGATACTTAAAGATGCTACCTGTACTGTGATTTAATAAGGCCATGAAAATAGGACTTGACCCACATTTGTTGTACCTAAGGGAGAGAAGCTAAGTACAATGAGAATCAGCTATTCATAAAACAATAAACTGGAAGATATTTGATGTATCCTGTCTCTAACCTCTGCTTGTTGTGGGAGGTCAGGGGGGTGCTGAATTTAATAAATCTGTTATACATAAAACACAAGAAGAAAAATAGTATAAAAACAAATTCTGTAAGTCAATAAGAATTATTTGTAATCCTGAAAAACATGTGATGCTATAAAACTTTTTATTTCAGATTTCTAAAATAATCATTTTAACCTATAATGAACAAGGTTTTGACCTTTGAATGATCAATTTTTATTACATGGTCATATTTGTAGATACAGAGTTGTCACTAAATCTAAAGATAGATATGAGACACATTTTAGGTAAGAGTCTTTTTCATTCAAATTCTTACTGCCCCAATGCATATATTGGGTTTATACTCTCAGATATTTTCAGATTTCAGACTCACTGAACAAATGAATGAAACAGTTAATGAGTTTTGCAGAGAATCTGAATCACTTTTCCAATTACATGTATTCTCTCTTCTATCCTACTGGGGTATAAAATATCAAGAAATAGTTACTATAAGAGTAAATAAATTCATTATGATGATCAATTAGTTTGGAATGATGAATTCTTAAATTGCAATGATAAGATGGGAGTAAACAAAAGATTCTAATTTTCTATCTTCATTAAAAACACACAGCAATTTTGAGAAAGTAAAAAATCCAAGGATAAAATTCCTTTAAAAAATTAAAGAAACAAACCTTTAGTTTGACATATCATTTACCTGCTTTTGTGATTTATCTTTCCTTACAACTAGAGAATTAGATAATCTCCAGCCATTCCCTTCAGCTTCAAAATTTACTGAGCCCAAGTTTTATAAATTTCTTGAATTATGGCCTGGTTATATGCACTTAAAACCTAATTCTAAATATACACATGTTAGCATGAACAATAGTTACAGTCTAAGTATTAACCTGGATAATAGCAAAGTTAATCAATAAGCACTGTTCTATCTATGAGCTCATTTAATTTATAACAGTCTTGGGGATGGGCAAATAAATAATCGTTACTTTAGAGATGAATAACCCACTCACCCATAGGTACTAAATGGACAAAACTTGAAACCCGAATTCAAATCCAGGTCTGTGTGATGCCAGCTTCCAACCTACAACAATGACCCATCAGAAGTTCCTCAAAAAACCAGAATGAGAATTGGGGTGGCAGGAAAGGGAGGAGAAAAAAATGCCTCTTTAGGGCATTTAATTAACATTCTAGAAATTTTACAGCATGTAGTGTGTGTGTGTGTGTGTGTGTGTGTGTGTGTCAGAAGGCTTACTGTCATTCAAAACCTAATGTTGACTGAGGTCTTCCTTAAGGACAATTCCTGAATCTATGCATAACAATTCTTTACTATTATACCCTTAATCTTTATACTTTGTGTCTTAAATAAGGTTTGACGTTGCACCTTTTTTTTTTTTTTTTTTTTTTGGAATCCTCTGGAAACAAGAGTCCCGATGCAAAAGGCCACTGGTTCGGGAGCCAATGAGGCCCTGCAGGCACACTGTGATGTCACACAGAGGAACTGATGCTAGGTTGACATTATCTGCTTCGTAATACTAAGGCTCTGGAATTGTTGAAAGAAATAGAAAACACATTCTTAGAAAAACCCTATTTTGAATAATTTAATTTAGATCAGAGGTATCTTCTATCTTCTTTTTGTTTTCTTCTCTTGTAAAAAAGATTCTCATAAAACCAATCAGTCCTCTGTGATTGGAAATGCCTCAGAAGCCGTGTAATGCACACTCTGGTAATAAAAGCTCTGCTGGAATCAATTACGTGGGGCGGCAAGAAACTACCTGCTTCCTCTACGATGCGTAACATCCAGCTTAAGTAGTATCAACATTAATAAGCTGCTCTTAAGTTTCTATACAGCTTTCTCTGGGGAGAATTTGTTACTGTCAGTCAGCTGTCAAATGCTTGTAGTATGATTAATGAATCGTATTTAGATGATTGACAATGAAAGTCTACTTTATAGAACATGTCAATCATTTTTATAGTTGCTTTCCATTTTCATGGACACCAGCAACACTGTTCTTGGCTTAAGCACCATTATAACCCAACTCCGCTGAAGGCCACTAACTATACAGAGATCTGGAGAAGGTTTTATTCCATTTCTTTTTATGTCGCTCTAGGCTAAACCCAGAAATCCTTGTTTGCATTCCCCAAGCTCAAGGCAAGCAGCTAGGTGAAGCAGACAATACATTTTAAGTGAAAAATTAATGACTGAGGGTGACTATACCAAATCGTATTATCCAGTTGATAATTTATAAGGCAGGGTGCAAAGTGGAATGTCTAGGTTTGAATCAAGCAGGTTTCCGTGTTTTCATCCTTCATTGATTCATTATTATGTTCTTATGTTCATTCCTCCAATACAATTTGAATTTTTAAAAATACCTCAACCTCTTCAAAGGAAGGTTGGCTCCATTAAAATAATATTAACATTACTAAAGTATTAAAATATTTTAATATTAATGATTATGATTAACATTTTAACATTGTATTTCAACAACTATTATTAACATTTTAACATTGTTAAAAATTTCAAACCTGGAAATAATTGAATAGATAGTCAAGCACAGGTAATTGATTTTTTCCCCTTTATCTTTAGCCTTTGGAAGTTTGTGTTGTGTGGCAAGGAAATAATGTGTATGAACAGGAGGCAAGACCAGGCCATCTCTGCTCTTCTGCTGTTTCAGGGACTCCAGAGATATGTAAAAACACAAGCACAATTATCTCATGGGCCATGTAAGGCAACACAATGTGAAAAGAATTTCTGGGCAAGATCTGGCCTCACTTGGTAACTGTTTGACTTTTGGCAGCTGGCTTAACGTCTTTCAAGTCTCCTATCTGTAAAGCTGACAAGGCATTGCTTTGGCCCAGGGATGTTTGGGACTTAAATAAAATAACAAATGTTAATGACCTGGCATGGTGCCTTGCCCATCAGTAGGAACTAAATTTTTAAAAACTTCTCTTTTCAATCTACCATAGAACCTCGAATAGTAGGGACCTATGTGTAGTATGCATAATTATCACTTAAAAAATATCCATTGAAATTAACGTAATAAAGTCAATCAAGACCAGAGGTTTTAAGCTTCCCCCAGGTCACCAGGGTAGCAAGGGCAGCCATGGAAACTGGCTATTCTGTGTAGGATTCTTTTTCTATGGTGAAAGGGATTATCAGAGTTAACTTTCTCATTCATTCCTTTTCCTTCCCTTTGTTTCAACTCCAATTTTTATCACCAGCACATAGAAAGGACATTTCTAAACTTCCAATTCACTGGTTCTCCCTTTTGTTTCTTCTGTTCCATATCCTTGCTTTTTCCTTTTCCTTTTTTTTTTTTTTCCCCTGTCCTTCCAAATACAGGAATGGCATGGAGGTCTCCAGCAACATGCTTGCTCTAACTGGTTGATAATAGCTATTTAGTGATGGATTCTGATCAGGTTCAGTAGGAATATCAATTAGCAATGTCTGCTATAGGCACAGGAGGGGGCAAATAAATTATATGCCAAGTTTTTACCATCCCTATCTATATCCCACTACAGCTATATTTCTGCTTCATTACAGGCTGAAAGTCGTAAGCTGAAAGTCATATGACTGCCTACATACGATGGCAGTCAAAGGCTGGATAGCTATGTTTCAGAGAGCACATAGACCAGTACTGAATTATTTTTAATTAACAGCTTGTCTGGCACCTAAGCTGGAGAGTTCCATGAGCTCACACTGCCTTGATGCACAGAAATGACAGGCTGGTTATCTAATTATATGGAAGGACAGACTAATAGAATTCTGGAAAAAGGTAATACCAAACTTGTGAATAAATTGGAAAGAAAACTTGGCTTTGTGGTATTATATTAGAAACTCTTAAACTACCAACTGATGTATTATTATTAAAAAGTAGCATCCCTTATTAATTATACAAGGTTTGGATACGTTCCCCTAAAGCATTTTACTATTTTTTTTTTTTTTTTGAACAGGATGTGTCTCTTTTCCCGCAAATAAACAAACAGATGTCTGGATATGAAAAGATCTAAAGCTGTGAGTGGACGGGACGTAGAAAGTGGAGATGTTGCAGGGACACACAGCGCCTACATTGCTCTTCTGACACCCATCTTTGCGCCCTTTCCCTCTGAATCATAACCTTCCAACACTCTCCATGGTCTCCAGTTCTGTGTTTGCCAAATGTGAACATGCATGTCAGTACAATAACTTCAGGTGATACAAGGAGGTACATTTGTCCTGCTAAGATTGCTCTGCAGGCTGGAGAGGACGTCTCTCTCCTGGGATCCTGGGCTAGCCAACTTGGTTGTGATAGACTCAAACACAGAAAGGTGATGCAGACTTTTAGGATTTGTGGTGGGACCACACAGAGAACAAAGGAGTTCTAGGTTAGCTCCTGGCACATACCCTGTCAGGGGCTTTTGCACTCTGAGCACAGAAGGAGCCCTGGCAACAGGGAGAATGAAAGGGAAGCTGTGTAATTTCAGAGTCTTTTCAAAATATCTTTCCTTGAGGGGGGCACCTCACCTAGCCTGAGATCTAGCTTCCTACTTCATATCTGCTTCCTCCTGCTCAAAGAACCTCTCACTGTTCCGTAATTAAAAGTGTAAACGTCAAACTGGCCCATAATATCTAACTAGGTGCATAAGTTAAATGGGATTCTTACTTCCAGTAAATATCAACACAACACACGCACAAAATGGAATTATCTTACAGATTTAAAAGTCCCATCTTATAGGTGCACCTGGGTGGCTCAGTGGGTTAAGGCCTCTGCCTTCGGCTCAGGTCATGATCCCAGGGTACTGGGATCAAGCCCCGCATCGGGCTCTCTGCTCAAGAGGGAGCTGCTTCCCTTCTTCTTTCTCTCTGCCTGCCTCTCTGCCTACTTGTGATCTCTATCAAATAAATAAATAAATAAAATCTTAAAAAAAAAAAAAAGTCCCATCTTACATCTCAGACTAAGTAGCACTGAGCCTAAACAAATCTCTTTATTATGGACTGATAATAACAAATCTATTCATTGAGTAGTTTATGTTCAGCTATGCATTTCTGTATAGATATAGATATTGGATCCCTTGTGATTTATTATTATTGTTTAATTTCATTTTTTAATTTAATGCATTTTCCTGATCTTTATTTTTACTGTTCCTTGATATTTATGGCTTATCATCTCAATTCATGGTAATTTACAGTAATTTACAATACACCGATTAAAGTTTTAAAAGCGACCCAATGAAGTAAATAACAGTATAAGCAGTATATAGATATGGCTAAAATTTTGAGGGGCACGGGTCTAGTCCATCCTCCAAAGAGAGTCAGTCTAACTGATTAGTTAATTCTTATTTCCCTTCACCCAAGTTCAGGCCCTCACCGGCCTTTTCATGAAAGGTCTCCCTGTGTCACTCAGAAACTCATCCTGGATCCAGGCAGCAGCTATCCCTCTGCTGAGAAACAATCCAGAACCGACTCATTGTCACTTCAGAAGAAAACAGAAGTCCTAATACAGTTCTTTAATGCCCAGTGTTTTCTTTAAATATTGTAATTGTTACCGTTTTTGCAACATGCTTTAATCAGTGAGATTGAAGATCGGATTTGAGCTCCACTGGACTGGTATCACACAGAACAGTGTCTTAAAGTAAAACCATATTCATGACATATTCATTCTTAATATTTTTCAATTAAGGAAAACTAAAACATATATTAAATTACGTACACTAGCATGTTACGTGAGTGAAGACTGTATTTCAAACTTACAAATGTAACTTTATAAGCCAAACCTGTAAAATATATGTCCTTCAACATAAACAATCAAGATTCTTTAAAAAGAAGCACAGAATTTCATATACCTAGAGAGAGAGATCTACAGGAATATTTATTCACTGAATTTATAAATTCCAAACAAGTTTTCTACTCATTTTTAAGGAACTTTTTCTATTCTATTGTAACAAGACCTTTTAATACTTGAGGACATTTACTGTACTACCTACTTGTATCTATCAAATCAAAAACACATGTACAGATAGAAATCCAAATTTAGAATATCCTCTAACTCTTAAGTTCTTTTTAAGAAGCTTAAAATTCAGCTGAAGATTTGTGTTTCACAAAAAGCAAACACTAACAAGGGAAGACTAAAGCTAAAATCATTTATTTTGTTATTTAGAAGCCCATTTTGAAAATGCACACACAGAGGCTGGATTGTTCTATTCATCTTTCACTAGCACATCTTCTCAGCCACAGAGCAATATTATATTGCCCTCTAATGGATTTTCTGAACCACTACAAACCACTACATAGATAATAAGAAAATGGCAAAAGGAATGGATTTCAGTGGCAATATGTGAATTTTTAAGACCTTTGACTATAAAAGGTTGGTCTCAATTCCTGTTGGCATGATACTTTACTCATGATGCTTATAAAACCAATTAAGATAACCATCTTGTATACTGTATACACTCACTTTGAGGTTGACTTTTGTAAAAGCCACAGCCACGTGATCTTCTTTGCCACTGGATATCACTATGAGTCTTGCCAATAAAATCCTTTCACTACTGTATTATCAAATAAAAATGTTACTGTGTTCATTGTACCTGCAGTCTTGACTAGTTATAGAGCAGAAAAATGACAGAATTTATATAAGACCCTTTCCTCTTCCTCTAAATGGGGGATATTCATAAATATGCACATATTCTTAACTATAATTCTGTTTTTAAATAGTTCTAAAACTTCGGAGGTCAAAGGTGTGAAATGGCTAGGGGCTGTTAGTGTCTTTGGCCACAGCTTAATTTGGCCTCAGGGGCAGTCCTTTATTACACAGGTGATGGCATGCTTATGGGTTGATTCAACCTATTATCAATACAGGGGTATACAAATTTGGATTTATATATGGTAAATAGTTTGTTGTATAATTTGAAAAGTTTTGAAATTTAATACAAGCACAAAAAATTTATGATTGCTAATTCTTCCCCATCAGTATTTTGCTTTTGTCTAGTTGATGCACTCTATTTTCATTTTCTTTAAATGAATGCAAGATATAATTCAATAAAGATGACTATATCAGTACATTCCAAAAAACTAAAAAACTCGTAGCATGACTACATCACTCACTTTATATGTCTCATTGATATACATAGTGAGTAAACACACACGTATACATGAACACACACATATTCCTTTTGCTTTTGGGAGTCACTATAGGAATCAGTAATAATTTTGAGGAACAGTTGAAGTGAGTGAATGATCCCCTTCTGTGATTTTCTTCACCCGATATACACAAAGAACCATGGTCCCTTGTAATTTGTCATTGTTGCCTGAGTTAATCTTCTAATACTGTACATATTTCACCTAAATAGTATACACTGTGTGGCTAAGAATTTAAATATATACATTGTGCTTTTTATTCCTGCTTCAAAAATCTGGCTAAAAATAGCAACTCAAGTGATTTCATTTGTTAATCTTTAAGATTTGTCTTATTTAATTCTAAAAGCCCAAACAGCCAAGCTTACCTTACTTTGGTGATCTACATTTACCTTCTACCAGTTTCACTTAGGATCAGTCTAAAATAAGCTTTGATTACTAAAATAATCTAGCATGTGCGGGGGAAAGCGACCTATACTTGGCTTTGTGCACCTACGGGTGACTGTTTATCCCCAGACTCTGCCACAGGATGGAGTGTGGCCACAGGCTTTTAGCAGGCAGAGCTGCAATAATGGTTACATTTCCAGTATTGTGTCATCAGGGCCAGTGGGAAGTGGAAAAAGTTACAGAAGTCCCAATGTTAGAGAAGACCTTAATTTAGGGAACCAGACGAACCCTCCAGGAGGCTTGAAGGAGTGCAGATGGAATCAGGGGAGGAGAGAATGGGAAGATGAACGTGGAAGAAGAAATTGCAATCCCAAGATTCCTATCCAGGTTTCAGTGAGGAGCCCTGAGGTCCATCTTCAGTAATGAAGTCTGCCCCTTCCTTACTATTCTGCCCTATTACCAATTCTTGCCACCCTAAACAGTGCTCTCTCCATTCTCACATTCTCTGCCATGGATCTGCTGATGCCAGTGTGAGTTTCTCTTTCTTGTATTACAGTTCCCTGCAAATTGTTGAGTTTGGCCAAATTGAGAAGATTACAAAATAATAAAAAAGGAAATAGAATTACTTTGGCTGATTTTGTAGAGGAATAGGATTTGATTCCTTTAATTCCTAAATCTTGATTAAGCCTGTGACTTCTGATGTGCCGTAATTCCATTATCACAAGTTATTAGGTTTCCAACAAACCATATGGAATGAGATTTGCCCATTTGCCCTTAGGTGTTTTCTAAAGAAAGCTGTAACTTCCTCTCTAACGCTTGCGTTTTTTTCATTCCCTCAAGTACACCACATGCAATTTTTCAAAAATCTAAGAAAAGTTAATGATAAAAATCTACATAAATTCATATGAGGAATTCTAAGGAATTCCTGAACACTTACACATCTGGTACATCTCTAATTGGTCTACAAGATAGAGAATGCTTTATCTTTTCAAACTGGGATATGCCATGGAATTCATGAAGCAACAAAATAAACAGTGTATCTTTCTGGATCATCGGTTTTACTTAATAAAAACATGTTGTTTTGTAATTAAAAAGGAAAGATCTATCATGAAGTCTAATGGAAAAAAAAAATCCACAAGATTAAAAAAAACAAAAATACCCCTGAATGCAGGGGTTACTTTGTAGCAAATTGGTAGAACCCTGGGGTTAGACGCTCATTATTTTTTTGTCATTAGAAGTATTTCCAGTAGAAAAGTGTGAGAAATACTGATGTTTCACTATGGGTAAAACAAAGGTAATAAAGACTATCAAAGACTAAGTTATGACAATTGTACAGAAGTTCATGTAAGACTGTTTGTCCTTACTTTTTAAAACTATAAAACCCTGCCTAGCTTCATAGTGGATATAACAGGCTCTCAATTAAATTTTGATGGAACTGATATACTGACTATTCCTTCCCATTTGCTGATAATGTAGTGGGCTAGTAATTTTTACTACCAAGGAATGTGTTTATTACTAGTAATTACATAAGATAACACTGGCTACATAATGCTGTTAATATAATAAAAGAAACACAATCTTACATGAACTCGTGTATGACTGGAGTCATAACTTGGATTTGTTACATTCTGAATTTCTTTAACGCTTGAGTTTATCTTATTTTCTAAATAAAATAAACTATGACACTTGAACTCAATAGCACTAGCTTGTTTAATCAGAGACCACCCAGAATATGGCACTTCTTATAGCCTTTGTTTAAAGGGAATCAAGACTAAAGTTTTCCTGCAAATTGTACCAATACGAACACAAACTCCTTGTCTCTGCTGTGATGCTGGAAATTATACCAAGGTTCTACTAGAAAATTTGGTATGTTTAATACTATCATTCCTCCTCTAAAATACAAGTCAAAATAAAACACCACAAGCAAATCTTTCTTAAAACATTTTCCAGAGTTGCCAAAGAAAAGAAAAAGAAAAAAAAAAAAGACTGTCTGAAAGATCTCATCTTTAAAATGCAAATTTAATTGCTCTCAGTATTTTTGACAGAAAATTTATTTCTTTTTCATTAATCAAATACAGAAAAATTTCAAAGCTTCTCTTCAGATATTCTGAACAAACCAGTTCACTGGCCGTATTTTGAAATAAAGTAGAAGGTGACCTACTACAAGTCTAAGCCGTTCCTTCAAGGTCAGTTTTCTCTGAATCTTATCAGAAATATAAATGAAAAAGACATATATAATTGACACTTCGATTTCTGTAGATTTACTTGCAAAATAAATAGAATTTATAATCCTAGTAAGTCAAATAGTTACTGATAAAGCTATCAAAAGAGAGAGCTAAGACTAAGCTGATTAGCTCAAAATAGCACTCCTAGACTAAGTTCATTTGTGAAATAATTAAACAGTATAAAAGAATCAGTTTGGCCAATAGACTCCTTTTTAAGGTTTTATTTTAAATTTTAATTCTAAATATATTTTAAGAGTTGTCTCTGTGACATCTTTAAGTTTTTGAGTACATATATAATTAGTGTCGGCAAAAAAGACCAACAGAGAACCAAAGCAGGAGTCTGGCCGAGGTTTAACTTCCTGTTTTAATTCTATTATCAGAGCCAACCCTCAGAGCAATTTCATCCAACACAAATAATCTTCCAGTACTGATATTTCTATGCTTGACCTGTTAAAATACAGAATTATAATCTTCAGTGGTGCTACGTTAAAGGCTGTAACATGGAGAATTGTGTGAGCAGATTCACAGTTATGTCTCTTCCCCTCTCTGCATCTCCTTTTCTTAATATGAAGATTATTTCTGTGTATTTAAATTTTATGTCTATTTTTAACTGTGAGTGTCTTTTTTCTCCCTTTATTTTCTTCTTTCTCTTTCTATTCTGTCTTTTCTCTATATAGGCATGTTTTAGCAAAGTTAAATGTTATTTTCTTATTAGAGAATTATACACTGTAGAACTATTTTTAGACACGTAAAGTATAAAGATGAAAATGAAAGCCAGTCAGTAATGGCTGCTGTTACCATTTTGGAGTTCGCTTCCAGTCTCTCAGATGTGTGTATTTAACTGTGGGTTAATTTTTAAATGTATACAATTATTTTAAAAGTTGATGCTTTAATCTGCAGTAAATGAGTAAAATCACTGCAGTACGCCCTCCATATATCATTTGTTAATATCTTTACCAACATGAAAGCCAAAAAATATACTGAGGTCTGTATTTTTACACCATCATCAATGGCCTTCATCTGATAACAGTAACTGGACAACATCCCCATTGTTTCCTCTATTCCTTATCCTGCTTTCTTATTATGGCGTATATTACCACCTACCAACTACATACCTGTTTGCTTATTTATTGCCCATCTTTCCCACTAGAATGTAAGATCCACAAGAGCAGGAAATTTACTACATCCCCAGTACTAGAAAAGTGGCTGAGCAAGAGTAGGCACTCAATAAATGTTTGCAGAATGAATCAATTAAGTAGTTTCATATTTGATTACTTAATTTTAATAGTATTTCTATTTTAATCAAATATTTTATGCTTTAAAAATTACATTTATTACAGAATTTCTATTTTTCCCCACCTTGGGTTATGATTTTCTGATTGTGGAGATGGAATCTTTTCTCTTTCTTATCTATACAAAGAGGATTTCTAGTGCCAGGATCCCTACTCTGAATTATATGTAAAATAAGGGATTTCATTTCTAGTATGTGGTTTCCGTATACCCCCTACTCCATCTTTTTCTTTCCCTTTTTTCCTCTCCTTCCTTCACTCTACTTACCAGAATAAAATACTGAGACTACAGATACTATTAACCCAAAAGGTCCAAAATTAAACAGGATATAGATGCTTCCCATTGGATACTAGAAGTAGGAATAGCAAGACAGCAGGTGTAACTTACAACACAATACAAACAGCTTGGGCTTTAGAAAATACCAGCTGTCTGGTAGAATCTCTGCCAGCTTCACATTAGGACACATGATGATGGAGTAACCCTCAGTTAGCAATTATGGTATACAGAGTAATTCACTGTGCCTGAATCCAGGCTCTGTCACTTGCTGTAAGGTCATACCCAAGTTATTCAAGTTCTCTGTTACTCTGTTCATTTATAAAAAGGATAATACTACTATCCATAACATAGTTTGTTGAAAGGATTAAATAACAATGCACTTAATCACTAAATTTTACCTCTGAAACTAATAACCTAGTAATATTAATTAACTAATATTAATTAGATTGAATGCAAATTAAAACAAAATTAAATAATGCATTTCAGGAGCACCTGGGTGGCTCAGTGGGTTAAAGCCTCTGCCTTTGGCTCAGGTCATGATCCTAGGGTCCTGGTATCGAGCCCCACATCGGGCTCTCTGCTCAGCAGGGAGCCTGTTTCCTGCCTCTCTGCCTACTTGTGATCTCTGTCAAATAAATAAATAAATAAATAAATAAATAAATAAATAAAATCCTTAAAATAATGCATTTGAAGCACTTAGCATGGGCACATAATAAGCACTTGAATAAATGTTAGCTTCTAAAATAACTGTTAAATTTACAAATCTAGACAGTTGCTAAACTACTTACAGTTTTTCTGCTAGCTGGGTCGCACTCCCAGAAAAACAAAATGAGTAAATAGACAGGAGCAAATGAATGGCAATTACTTTCCCTTTGAGAATACTCTCTCCAATGCAATTAGAGTGAAATCAGTTCAAAATAAATATAAATGTAATGTAACTGAAAAACTCAATTTCTGGCATAACACTTGCTAAATTAGGTATTACCATACCTCCCTGGTTTTATTCCTTCTTCTCTGGCCATTTCTTCTTTGTCTCCAAAGGTTCTTTCTCCTTCATCTGGTCATTAAATACTGAATTTCCTGAGGACTCTCTTCTCCCTCTAAAGTCTATTCCAGGAAATTCTTAGCTCTATTCCTTCCTAGGTCATTCACATCCAAAGCTTTATTTACCTCCTCTCTGCATCTGACCATCACTGTCTCCAGACTTACACATCAACTATCCACTTGACTATTCCCTTGTATATCTTAAGGCTTTTCTGACAGTTCCTAACAATCTTCTGAAGTTTTCTACCAGCTACTCTCATCAACCTCAGTCAGGTAATGGCATGACCATTCGGCCAGTTAACTAAATCATAAAATCATCTGTGACCAATTCCTCTCCTTCCACTCTCCTATTTTATCTACCACTACATTTCATTGCTTTGGCTCCTAAATATTTCTGGAATCCACTTACTTTCTTCACAGCCTTCAACCGAGCCTAAGCTACTCACTTGGCCTGTGCCTCTTAAATGGTCTACTTATATTCTACTTATATTCTACTGTTCCCCCCACCCCGCCTTAACCAACGTATTCTACATACTGCTGCCAAAGTGGTGTTTTTCAAAGGTAGATACAAATACGTTTCTAAAGACCCCAAAGTGACTTCTCTTTGCTCCTAGGATAAAAACACAACAACATTGCCAACAAAGCTCTGTGAGACTTAACTCTTATCTGCCTTGTGTATAGGCAGATCAGTATCTTACTACAGGTTCTCAAAACACATTTTAGGCATTGCATATCTACTTGTTGAATATTCAAATGAATGAAGACAAAATATGAAGAGTATTAAAGTATTTTACCACTTCTTTTATAAGTCTCTTAAATCAAGAAACAATCTTAAATATTTTCCTTTATATTATACAACATTATCAAAATGTGAGGAGTAAATCTTTGTCCATTTTAAAATGTTGTATTGGGAAAACGATTTTCTCTTTTATACTTCAGGCACTTTGATTTAAAATATTTGCTAAAAATCATTTTTACATGATTAGGAAAGAAAAGGAAATGATAAATAATTTTATTTTTCAAATTAATAAGATGATTGGCTGTTAATATATTGAAATATTCAGTGTTTTTTTTTTCTTCACTATTTCTCTAGGAAGTATAATTTCCATTGAGAATACAAAGATTTAAAAAGCATCAAACATATACTTGAGGAAGGTAAAATTTACTAAAGGTCCCTTCAGACCCCATGCCAAAGCATCCTGATAGATGTGATGCAAGGTCAAATTTAGTCATTTTACTTCTATACTTAAAACCCTCCAACTATGCCCACTACCCCTAAAAGTCCCAAGTTCCCTTTCAAGACTTGTGGAATAACCAGCTGGTCATGGTCAGCCCCAATTTAGACCTGTTGTGTTTATTGGCTAAGTATTAATGGTGCTCCTTTCTCTCTCATGTATTCCGGCTTGGATGACAAATTGCACATGCCCTACAAGCAGTTCTATATGATCCAGCCCTGCCCGTTCCTTCAACCTTCTTTCTCACCATTTCCTCCCTCTACGTAGACTCCAGCCCCACTAAACCTTACTGAACGTCTCTCTCCTCCATCCTTCCCCACAAATGTCTTCTAGGGCATTACTCCACCCCTCCTCCCACAGCTGGAGAGCAAACACAAATCCATCAGCTCTCACTCAGAAATCACCACTTCCAACAGGGTGATTGTCTATGTAATGTAGTCTTCGAGCCCTGTGGGTCCCTTCTTGCACTGTATTTCAATTTCTTTCTTTTACTAACTACATCTTAAAATGCAGAAGGGCGGATGTAATCTGTCATATTCCCAGAATGCAGCATAATTTCTGGCACATAGTAGATAGTCAAGTATTTACTGACAAATGTGCGTGAGACAATGGTTTACTCTCTAGGTTGCAATACGTCTTTATATATCTTATCTGAACAATCCCAAATAATAGTATTTCCATAATCATGTAAGAAATGATGATTCAGTAAGACTTAGTATAACTGGTAAGCACTGATATTTTTCAGTCAGTCTGACTCAAATCCTAGCACAGCAACTCATCAGCCATGTGACTATCAGTACTGTACGTAGTCTCCCTAAGCATTAAAAAAAAAAAAATATATATATATGTATATATATATATATATGTACATATATATATGTATGTATATTTGACAGACAGAGATCACAAGTAGCCAGAGAGGCAGGCAGAGAGAGAGAGAGAGAGGAAGAAGCAGGCTCCCCGCTGAGCAGAGAGCCCAATGTGGGGCTGGACCCCAGGACCCTGAGATCATGACCTGAGCCAAAGGCAGAGGCTTTAACCCACTGAGCCACCCAGGCACCCCATCATTTTTTTTTTTTTAACACAACTTAGCTCATGGAGTTTTAGAGAGGGGCAAATAATATTAGGCCTTTAAAGTACAGTAGAATGTCAATACTATGCTAAATAATAAAGTTTTCTGTTTCTGATCTTTCTGGCAGTGTAGAAGAAAATACTGACTGCTACAATTTTCATCTCAGTTCAATACTATTTTTTTAAAGATTTTATTTATTTGACAGAGAGAGATCACAAGTAGGCAGAGAGGCAAGCAGAGAGAGAGAGGAGGAAGCAGGCTCCGTGCTGAGCAGAGAGCCCAATGTGGGACTCGATTTCAGAACCCTGAGATCATGACCCGAGTGGAAGGCAGAGGCTTAACCCACTGAGACACCCAGGCACCCCCAATACTATTTTGATTCAAAATGATTTCAAGTCTCACTTTTCTGGGGGTGTTACTTCCCACCACTGAATGCTGCAGCATGATTTCTACCACACATTCCTTTGTTCCTACACACTCAATAGCCTATTCTTTTAAAATCAACTTTATTGAGATGAAATTTACAACACACCCATTTTAAGTACATAGTTTGATGAGTCTGTCAAGTGTATACCCTCCTGTACCCCCCCATTATCAAAATCTAAAACATTCCCAGCACCCCAAAAAGTCCTCTTATGCTCCTTTACAAGAAATCCTTCCTACCCCTTTCCCAGCCCCAGGCAATCACCGATCTGCTGTTACTGTTAATTTGTTTTGTACATTTAAATGTTTCAAACAAACAAAACCTGTGTGTCTTCTCTCACTCCTGCCTGTTTCATTGATTCTCTTTTATTGTTGAGTAATAACTCATTGGTTGAACATACCAAAATGTGTTTATCCATTCACTTACGGGTAGGCAATTTGGGTTACTTCAAGATTTTTGGTATTATAAAGAGAACTCCTATATATGTGTTTTCATTTCTTTCTAGTAAATACCTAGGGGTGGAACTACTGGTCATAATACAGTAAAGTATGTATAACTTTGTAAGATATTGCCAAAGTTTCTGAAGTGGTTGAACTACAATGCTTATTTTAAATATAACATATTTATACTTTGTTTCCTAAACTTCATAGTTTTGGTTAAGGACTTATTGACCCATATTGTAATTTGACCACACAGGACAGAATGAATAGTCTGGGTAAGGCGGAGATGGGTCCTCAAATGAATTATCACAGAGCATTTATATAAAAAGAAAAGGAGATAATAGAGTAGTCAAGAAATAGAAAATAGAACAATTAAGACATTTCTTATATATTCTGAGAATATATTTCAAATAGAGACTTCTGGTTTTCCTGAAAAAGTTTTCTGGAGGTGAGGGAATAAGCAAGGCTATAGAAGTAACAACTGTCTTTCCTACCCCTGCAACTGTTTCACTAAAAACCAGCTGTTCATCTTTGTTGAATGAGTCAGAGGTAGACACCAGCTACCAAAAAAACCCCCAAAAAACAATTCTTTGAGGGTCTGGAGTGGTTAGAGGGTGTTTTGTAGTACATCTATAATAATCTGTCTGAACACCTAAGTCAAAATCAAGTAAGTAAAGTACACAAGTTATCCTACCCTTTTTCTCCATTGTCATCTACATCATCTAGGTATATTTTATAAGAAATTAGTCTAAATAAAATTCTCCTTCAGTGAATTCAGGTCTCATAATACTGCTTGCTGGGGTAAACTGTGGGGAAATTTGATTGATGACTCATAGAACTTGGTAAGAAAATTTAAACATACACACACACACACGGACACACACACACAAACACATACACACACACTTTTCTTTTAAGAAAAGGCTTCAGTCATCAAACCCAAGCACTGTACCTCTGAGTGATCTCTGCTTCGTCTTTACTCCCTACTATCTTGTGCTATTTCTAGCTTTGTGCAAAGTCAACAGAACATGTCAAAAAGTGGGAAATCCCCAGGAAGACTACACAGTACCTTAGGCAAGTTAAGGGCAAAGCGGCCTTGGATGGTGTGAGTCCTTTGCTATGCTTCCTAATAATTAAGGCTGAAAGCAACTGGACTGGCAAGAATGTGTTCAGAGCCTCATAATTACTTTCCTGTCTCCCTACTGACTTCTCTCCAGCCTCAAAGCTGTTCACTCAGCTCCCTTCTTAACCCAAATCCCCACAATTCAGTAATAATACTGCCATACTGCCAGGGGCATTCAATGGGTCTGAAAGTTCCTATGTACAAATTTATCCCTCACCCCCCTGCCGAATGACGTATTTTGACATGTTATATCCGATCTTTACAAGTTACCCTCAACACAGAAACGTTTCCTTACGGGGTAACAAAGTACTTCCTCTTGAAGTGTGTCTAGTATCCATACTAACAATGCAATTACACTTGCTTTTTTCATACCTATCTGCATGTCCAGACACTGAACCTTAAAAAATATTTACCCTTTTATGGATTTGACTCTGTGTGTGTTTGTGTACATGCATGTATAATCTAGATTATATAGTCATTTTTGTTGCATAATGAGCAAGAAGTTTTTACTTGAAAGCGATTTAAAACAAATATTGGGGAATTGGTAATGCCCACAAATTTGCCTAAGTGCAATGCATACCTGGTTCATATCCGAATCATGGCACCTAAGTATTTTCTGAATATTACTATTGCTATGCAATCTGGGTTGTGGTTACTGCTGACATTATATACATTGTCTGGAGAAAATTATCTTATACTGGGTAAATTATGTTTCAATTTATTTATAAAATACTATTTTATAATGCAACTCTTTATTCCAAGGTTTCTTTCAATGGTGTGTATGTGTGTGCGTGTGTGTGTATGTGTGTGCGTGTGTGTGTATGTGTGTTCCAATTTATACCACTTCTTCCAAGACTTCAGGCAGACTACTTTCCAGATGTTTGCATTTTTGGTTAATTGTTATATATGAAATATGTTAGCACTCACAGCAAATGTCAAAAACTGCATACTGCAATCATTAACGTAAATGACCTTAAACTCTTTTTTGACAGTTCACCATAATGATTAATCACTGCCATTCTAAATTCACAATTTCACACTGGATTTCTGGGCAGGGGCATAAAATCTCAGCTATTACTGCCAGTCATACACTAACTTACTGGATTTAGCTATTGAATGCTAAACTTTTTTCTTCCTAGCAATTAAAATGTTACTTTTCTTGTTATTTGCATTGTCTCTATTTCAAGCATATCACGGGTAATTCTTAAAACCTGGGATGCAGCTGCATGATGACAGAATCTAAGTTAGCCCTAAATGTCTGATTCCTTTATAGAAAGCCTTGATAATACATCATTTTGGCTTGGTAGATTTTATCTAGTACTTTGGGTTTTCTCAGCTAACTCTAAAAGTACTCAGCAAAATGCCTCCTGAACCACATACATAATTTTCACAAACTATGAACTGCTGAAGCAAAACAACCAACCAATCAATACCATGGCTAACTGGGAAAAAAATCACTTTAAAAATATCATAACGAGTTGGTAAAGTAAACCTACAAGAACCAGCATCATTTCAACTCATTGCAGCCTGCTGTGCACAGGTCATTTCCTGTTTCACCCTGACTGACAAAAAACAACAGCCCAGTCAATTTCACATCTATAAACTCTCCCAGCACATGGCCTAACGCCAGTGTTTTCTGTAGCTGAAATGCTTGATGACTGTGCAAATGTCCTCATCATTTTAATATAAACCTGAATCTTTTAAAATCTTAGTTTGAGGCTAGATCTTTTAAAAACGATCTCCAAATACCAGTATTCTAAATTGGCTACCTTGAGTACAAAGGTTATTTTAAAAAATCTTCTAAAATACTTTATATATACATTTTATTATTTTTGACATAAAATATTTTTAAAAGCATGAATGAGTCAACACTTTAAAAAAATTCTATTATATCAATTTACTTTCTTTTATCCAAATCTATGAAGCCAAGGAACATGTAATAATTGATATGTTAGGGATTTATCATATTTTCCAAGCTAGTCATAATCAAAGCCAAGCTCAAGGCAGTAGTAAAGCACAAGGCAGTGCTCAGTGAATTCTGTACAGGAAAGATATTTGCTCATTATACAAAATATCTGAAAGGAGTTCACTCTCCCTTCCCCCCAAAATCAACTATCAATCTACTTATATTGAGGAACAGCAATGTACCAGCGTACGTAAAAATCAGCTTATTAAAACAGATTGAGAGGTTGCACTTCCAAAGACTGTGATTGATTTAGTGCATCTGGTTGGGGCCTGAGAATCTGCACATCTAGCAAGTTCTCACAGAATGCCAAATCTGCCAGCCCACTTGGAAGATGAGATACTAGGCAACATAATTAGCATCTTCTTTCTCTAGCCCTCAACCAGATAGGACACATTATTTCTCCGTAATCCCAAAACACTGCTACCTACCATATTCTACCTTGGACCATAATTATTCGGGTACATGTTAACCCCTTGATTAAATTTTAAATTCTGAGGCTAGGGTTTCACCAGCATTATATTCCTCATAGCACTTTGCACAGAACCTTCGATATTTTGGATCATAATATGTTGGTTGAATAAAAAAACAATTAGGAAGGAACAGAGGAAGGAATTATTAATTATTGAAGGATTAAAAACAAAGTAAGGCAAAATATCCTAGCTGAAGCCTAAATATAGAATTATCTACTTGTGTTTCAGAGTGAAAGTGAAAAAAAATGTGTGGGATCTGTCTACAGAGCAAAGCTTTGGTTCTTAAACAATTTAGAGTTCACTATCTTCACTATATTTCACATTCAATGGCATAATATGACCGATTATGCCAAGGTCCCAAAGCATTAAGAATGACAGGGTTGAAGTCAGACTTGCTTCTTGACAGCTCCCACTGAACTAGAAGGTTCAGAGGATAAAGAACATGAGGACAGAAAGAAGCACTAGAGTGAAAGTTGGTTGTGACTCCAAGCCCCTGAAGCTGAGTTCATCAAATGCCTGTATCTTGTTACCTGACCTGCCCCTGTAACCAACCACACACAAGCAAACTGGAAAGCTTAGATAGAGTCATGACATCATAAAATGTAGCAAGGCAAAATGCTCCAAACATTTAGATGAAATCCTCCTTTAAAATATGAAAGAACTTGAGGCGCCTGGGTGGCTCAGTGGGTTAAGCCTCTGCCTTCGGCTCAGGTCATGTCTTAGGGTCCTGGGATTGAGTCCTGCATTGGGGTCTCTGCTCAGCAGGGAGCCTACTTCCCCCTCTCTCTCTGCCTGCCTCTCTGCCTACTTGTGATCTCTGTGTTAAATAAATAAATAAATAAATAAAATCTTTAAAAAAAAATGAAAGAACTCAATAGCATAAGGAATATAAATAACTTCCTCAAGGGTATCAGATTTAGATCAATATCTGTCTGCATCTACCCACACAATGTAACCTCTTCACAAAAATTTATCATGTAATCACAGCTTTTCAATCTAGGGTGAATTTTTAAATATGATTCTTTTAAAACTTTGACATGGACAGGATGACAAAACATTTAGTATTTAAAAAAATCTTCTGTAGACAGAGCTCATATCAAGTACTGTGATGAAATAGACAACACTCAATGCAAATTATCAAGAAGACATTCTAATTAGTTAGAGAAATCTCTCTGTGGTTGGTAAAGTGTCTCCTAGTTACCAGTCACTGCACAGTGTGTATGCTATTAGAGTTATCAACCTAAATTTTGTAGTTTTAACATTTCAGCTGGCTTTTGACTCCCTATAAAATAATTTAATATCCCTTCCTATTGCAAACAAGGTCATTGACTATTTTCCTCCAAGCCTATTTTCCTTATTCACTTACCCTCTTGTTGATTTGAGCCACACCTAGAAATATCAAGCCCTTGCATTCTTTTCTTCTGCAGGGCAGATGGGGACAGGGGTATAACTCCTAGACTGCTCACCACGATTGCCTGAGCTCTTGGAGGAACCAGTGTAAATCTCATCTTCGCTAGAAAGATACCCTGTGCCTACATAAAAAGTTACTGTTTCATCCACTATATTACTACAGGATTTTTAAAGCATGTTTTGTTATGGAAAATGTCAAATATTGTTAAAAGTAGGGAGGATAGTGCAATGAATTCCTACGGTATCCATTACCTGGCTTTATCAATTATTAACATATTGTTCCATATATAGATCATACCCTCCCTTCATACTATTTTGAAGCTAGTCTTAGATATCGTATCATGTCTTTCATAAATATTGTGGTATGTGCAGAACTTTTTATAACTTGACCATAGCACTCATCATATCATATTCTTTTTTTTAAAACATGCAACTTTTATTTGCTCAAAATAAATGAAAATAAAAAATAAAGCCTTATGAATTCAAGTCCCCTGAACTTTCCTTCAAATTAGATTCTTTCACCGTTCCACCTATCCTAAATTTGGTACTTATCACTAACAGACATGTCTTATTTAGTTTACTAATATGTAAAATTCCTTAATAATACATATGTGTATATATTTACATATCATGTAAAATGTAACCTTATGCAACCTGTTTTTCACTATGCAACATGCTCCTCATATCATATTCTAAGTGACTTTTTGCACATCCATCGCTCCCACTTGAAGGTTGAGCCGATGGTTATTCATATTTGAGTCCCCAGTAATTGAAATAGTGCTAGGCAAGTAGTCAATATGTGTTGGTTGACAAAATAATGCAACCTGCTCAAGCATTCACTCAACAATTTTTATTAAATGCTTAAGGAAGCAGCACTGTTCTGGGTTCTGGAGATAGTAGTGAACAAACAGGCAAAATTCCTGCTCTCAGAAATCTCCTTCTCTAATGTGGGGTGATGTAATAAACTGGTAAACATAGAACATGTAATGTGTTAGGGGTGTTATGAAAGGCAAGAACACACTCTCTAGCCATGAGGTGGAAACTACGATGCTATTTTATATAGGATGATCCAGGAAGACTTCTTTGTTAGAGGGACTTTAGACCAAAGACCAGTATGAAATGAAGGTCAGGTCAATGGTACACCTGGCAGAAAGACCTTGCAGGGGAGGAAACAGTGTTAACTCTGAGACAGGAGTTGGTTTAACCTGCTGGAAGAACAGGAAGGGTGCTGGTTTGGTAAGGGCAAGGTAAGCAGAGAGAAGATAGGTGGGAGAGGCAACAGAAGGGGGCATCATGCAGGGCCAGGGCCATGGAATGGATGTGGGACTTATTGAGTGAGACAACTTTTGTTGAAGCAGTTTGAGCAGAAGAGTGTCATTATCCTCTGACATCCAGAGAGCACACTGTAGTGGGACAGAACAGGAGGGACAGAGGCCAATGAGAAGGCTGCTGCAATGCTCTCAGAGAGAGATACAGTGGCTTAGTGCAGATGGCAAGTCAGACTTCGAGGTAAGGATACAAGGGTGACTCCAAGGATTTGACACTTGAGCAAGTAGAAGAACAGAACTGCCATTTATTAAGATGGCTTGGGGGGCAGAAGTTGGAAACCAAGAGCTTGTTTTGAGACATGGAAGGACTGCCTATGAGATGTCCAAACGGAAATGCTGGGAAACCGGACAGAGTTCAGGTTAGAGATCAGCACTATGCATAAAATGTCAGAAGAGAACTTAAGCTTCCTCCAGCCTTCAGTCGGGCTGAGAGGATGTACAACCAGATAGTAAATACAAAAGGTCAGACTGCTGAGCCTCAGCGTGCACTTACTGACTGGGAGTATGAGAAGGAAATGGGTGATGTTTAAGGGAATGTTTTTGGTAAGGTTAAAAAATAGGAACTTCAGATACTTTCTTTTTTGCTAATTATAGGGCTATGTTCTCTACATGTGAAATACTATATTTTAATGTATTAGAAATATATGTTATGGTTTTGAACCAAATGAGACAATGCTATCCCATACAGAAAATTAAAATTACTACATTCATGGAATGCTGGTGCGGGGGAGGGGCGGCGGTGGCCCGCTCAGTCGGTTGAGTATCTGACTTCAGCTCATGTCATGCGCTCAGGGTCTGGGATGAAGCCCTGCATCAGGCTCCACACTCAGCAGAGTCTAGTTGTCCCTCTCCCTTTCCCCCTAACCCCACATGCTCACACTCTCTCTCAAATATTTGTCTTAAAGTACTACATTCACAACACATAGTAAGAAAAATCATCCCCCCAAATTAAAATCTGAGAGACAGTTTTCCTTTGATTGCAGTTGTAAATGCAAAGCAGCTTGAAGAAATCTATTTAGCTTTAAATGTGAACTAAGTCAAAACATTTTAATTTGCTCATCTGTTGTCAGATAATTTATTTGAATAATACATATATTTTCTACTTTTCAACTAGTTCCTTTGTCATTATTTTGTTCACAACTCATAAGACATGGTCATCAACTTAAAACATTTTAAGATCTGTATGTCTCCTTGTTTTACCAACATCTGCACTGATTTTTAAAATTGTAATTATTCAGTATAGAATCATAACAATAAACCAAGATGACCCAGATTAAAACAAATCTAAGAAGTAATATCTGTTCAAATGGTTAAAGTTGGAATTAATTTTTTTAAAGATTTTATTTATTTATTTGACAGAGAGAGAGAGAGCATTAAGTAGGCATAAAGGCAGGCAGAGGGAGAAGCAGGCTCCCCACTGAGCAGGGAGCCTGATGTAGGGCTCAATCCCAGGACCCTGGGATCATGACCTAAGCTGAGGGCAGCTGCTTAACTGACTGAGCCACCCAGGCACCCCTGGAATTAATTTTTTAATTAAAATTTTTGCTTAATAAAAATCTGACTTCAACCATGTCTCTAAATCTCACCATAGTTTTTAACTTCATGTGGAATCCTCAGGAGGTAGCAAGAACATTCTGCAGGCGGGGCAAAGATAGGAAAGGATATAAGGGAAAATTCTTTTTCCCTCCATACTGAAGAAGCTTTTGACTCAAAAATATTTGAGGCAGAAGTCAAGTAACAGGAGGAACAGACACAAAGGAAAATACTGGGAAGAATCTTATCTAGAACCAGGTAAGACAAACATGCATTTAGAACAAGCACTGTAATTAGGTAAAATGAGGATTCAGGAATCTTTTAAGAACAGGATGCTCTGCTAATCCTATCTACCCACAGACGAGGAATACCCCGTGTTTGATGCAGTAAGGCACCGCACACCTTTGCCAAATGCATTCACTCCACATCAGCAGACTGAGACCAGGTGACGGCTACTTTCGGTCTATGAGGATATTTTGTGAAAATTCATGTTTTCCAGCAGACGTTTTATCTACCAAATTTTCTGAATGAAGCAAGAAAAGCACATAAAATATTGAAGATTCAGCAAAGAAATTTTTTAAAAATAACGACGTTAAGGATTCCTGGAACACCCACTGAAAGTAAGATGTCCTATAAAATGAAACTTGAAAATAATAAAGATCTTAAGGGTTCCCTGGACCCAACTGAAAATAAAATGTCATATGGATTTCTAGTTTCTAGTTCCATTTCCAAATGATTGATATGATAAAACTAAAGGAAACTTCTCAGGGAGGGGAAAGGAATTTCAGATGTGATAGCTAAAATGGAGAGGGTAATGCAATTAATCATCTCATGATCTGAACATCTACAAAGTGGATATCAATAACTTAGGTGAACATGTATATCTTTCAAGGTTAAATACTGGATTTGCAGCTAAAAATAATTCATTAATTGCACAACTGTCCACATAATCTATATGATCCCTGATGGAAGTATTTGACAGACCAGCTCTGAAACTATTCGGGACCAACATGAAGCCCTCTTGCTCCAAACTGTAATGCAAAATGATTAAGAACTCTTAAGGTCAGGGACCCTTTTATTCTTATTCTTATGGACATGCACGTGCGCATGTATACACGCGCACGCGCGCACACACACACACACACACACACACCTGATTTGGATTTCAATAAAGATAGATTACATAAACTGGTAAACCCATCCTTTTCAACTCCATTATGAAACTGAACAGAACTCCCAAACTGACCTGACACCAACGTCCCCATTTCACAACCTACAGTAACAAAATCTGACTTTGGGAAACTGGCTAATTCCTTTAGATTACAAGATTATCAAGCACTCTGTCAAAGTAGTAATATACAATCTGTGTTAAGTTCATTTCTCTCTATAATTGAAGCCATCAATTTTTTTTTCATCCCTGCACTTTGGAGAACATTCCCAGTTGCCCAGAAGCTGTTTCCCCAAGCTCAAGAGCTTCAGAGAGCTGTCCTGACTTACCTGCTGATAGGAAGAGCAATATACTCTCATGAATATTTACTTGACTCTCAGATGCCATCACGCATAATCTATCTTCCTGAAGATTACTTTTGGGATGGGGAAAGCTACATTCATGCACCATGTGTGTTTGTGTTCTGTAGGTTTATTTATTTTTTCCTTTATATCACATTGCTGTGGGCTAAAAAGATATAACTATTTAATCATTACATACATGTAGAATTATATGTGTGTGGTTATATATAACTTTTACATAGTCTTACTAAAATTTAGGAGGTGATCATTTATATTTGGACAAAGCATTGCATGGTTTTATATTTTTTTAATAAAGATTTTATTTATTTGACAGAGAGAGAGAGATCACAAGTAGGCAGAGAGGCAGGCAGAGAGAGAGGGGAAGCAGGCTCCCTGCTGAGCAGAGAGACCGATGTGGGGCTCGATCCCAAGACCCTGGGTTCATGACCTGAGCTGAAGGCAGAGGCTTAACCCATTGAGCCACCCAGGTGCCCCTGCATGGTTTTGTATTTTTATCTTGATAAAAATATAGATTATTTTTATACTATCACACAAAAGTTAGAGTGAGGGAATGAACAACATGATTTTGATCCTATATTTAAGTTTACTCTTGAGATCTTTATTAAAATGTACTTTATTAAAGTATATTACCCTGCATTGATAAATCTGTGGTGTTTCTCAGTTCGTTGTGGGAGTAGACATAGTAAGGGTGCTATAGATGTGTCTTCTTAGAGATTTCAAATTCTAAGTGGCAGTGACCAAATCTTACCCTCTAACTCAACTGGCCCTTAATGAATCTTGCTAAATGAGTAAATGACTAAGTGTGAGATTATGCTGGGTCTCGGGACAGAGTGCATTCCCAGTAGCAGTCTCTGTAGTCCCTAGTCAACCAGGATCTCTGTTCAACAGGATGGGCACTGTCAGTAGATAAACTGACAACCACACTCTCAAGGGCAAAATTCAAACTTACTGGGTGAAATCAGTTCCATCCACAAATATTTACTGAATGAATGAATGAGAGGAAAAGAACAAGAGTCCCCAACCCTTACTAAAAGAAGACAGGTTTTCTTTTATATTCGTTTGAGATAAATATCAGAAAAACCATAGATTTTATTGGGCAAGTCTCCAAATGCTATGTTTGAGACCAGGTCTGGAAGGTTCTAGGCATAATGATCTGTTACTTTCTAGTGAATGCATAATGTGTGTGTGTGTGTGTGTGTGTGTGTGTGTGTATGTGTGCACACGTACTACCTTTTGTAAGATCGAGATACATGTATTTAAATTGAAAAATGGAGATTTCATATTTGATAGGTCTATCCATTAGGGTGTAGGCAAAAAGCATTAACAGTGGGAATAATAAAGCATTCAGAGTGTGTCAGAGATGAGGCCTCGGGCAATTGTGGACACTGGCTAAACAATGTACCTATGGCTCTCGTGTCTGATGTTGGACCTAACTAACACCAACAGGACAAGCAGCAGGGAGGGCAACATGGACTGAAAGGAGGAAGGGAAAGGCAAGAACCTGCAGAGATGAGGTGGGACACCTGAGGATGAACTAGTAAAACCCGCCTTTTCTTATTTCCTCGAAGTTTCAACTTCGATGCTGCAGGTAATCTGTGGGAGAAGATGGACGTTCATCACAGAGCTAAAGACACTCCTGACCCAAAAGCTGGAGAAGCTGCAAGATCCGGTAGGAGCCAGAAAAGATGGGGCGAGCTACTGGCCTGGGGGCAGGGTGGGGGTGCTCTCCCAGGAGCTGCAGGAAGTCTGGGCCCAGCTCCTGCCTCATGCCACCATGTGCCAGCAGATCTGGGACCGTGTGCAAGAGCTCCAACAGCAGCGGGCCACACCCTGAAATTCCAGGAGCAAAACAAGATTGCTGCTTCCCTTCTGCCTTCCAAGCCTCATAGAACTTTCTCTTTTTGCTTATTTTAGCCGGGACCTATAAAGGTAAAAAGTTCTAAGAGACATAGTTCTAGCTTAGTTTAGCTAAGCAGTGAGGACTGTCAAATCTTAAGAGTGGCTGAGACCATCATCAACTCAGGATGGTCCCAGCAAGTGCTCAGTGGCCCTAATAAAAGAGCGAATGTTAATAAACACTATTTACATTTGCCTTGAAAAACAAAGTCATATCACCAATGGTTTGTAAAGGGAGACCAGAGAAAAATTGCTGGAACCTCTATTACAATATGCCGTGGACCACAGTAAGTATTTTATTATTATATCATTTAATCCTCACAACAACACTGCAATGTGGCTGCTATTGTCCCCATTTTACAGTTGAAGAAACTGAGACTCACAGAAGATAAGTAATTTGCCCATAACTACTGGACTACAATGTGGTAGAACCAAGTGTTCATTCAAGTCAATCAGCTATCAAAATCCCATTCCCTTTCTATTAAGCATTGATTTGAATATTTTTTTAGGAATACTTTGTTTAACTCCTTTAAATAAATCCAAGATCTAAATGCACAAAAAAAGCAAAAAGAGGCATAATAAGAAATATATATTTGGGCTTTGTTCCGTGTTCCTGACAGGGTTTCTAAACTCTCGAAATTTCCTGATAAGAATAACAAGAGCATATTTTGTTATTCGTAACAAGCTCCTCTCAACCACCTGAATTTATGCTAATAAGGTGACTCTTGGTGGGGATGGTTATAGAACAGGAGTTGGTTGCCAGCAGAATTTTCAGCCCCACCCCCAAGGATCCCAGGGGAGGAGAAATGGATAAGAGATAAAGTTAGTCACCAATGGCCAATGATTTAATCAACCACGCCTACATAATAAACCTATAAAACACCTAAAATGATAGGCGGCATCAAAGTTGATAAACACATCAAGGCACTGGGAGGGTGTCACGGCCAGTAAAGGCCCAGATACTCTGCTCCTGCATCTCAAGGCCACACCTTGCCAAATACTTCTCTTCTATTTGGCTATTGCTGAGCTGTAGCTCGTATAATAAACCAGTAAATAAAGCCCTTTCCTGAGTTTTGTGAGCCATTCTAGCATATTATTGAATCTGGGGAGGGGACTCTGGAAATCCCCCAAGACTTTGTAGTTGGTCAAAATACTGGTGGTCTGGCCTTGTGACTGGCATCTGAAATGGAGGCACTGTCGTAGGACTGAGCCTCTAACCTGTGAAGTCTGGGCTAGTTCCAGACGGTGTCAGAATGGTTTTGGATTGTAGGAAGGACACGAAGGTGGTGTCCAGAGAGTTGGAGAATTGGCTGGTGTGAGAAAAAAACCCACACATTTGGTGTCAGATGTGCTGTGAGTAAAAACAGATTGTAACAGCCAAGCAGAGAAGATGACAGCTCCTATCTCTATGCTCAGTATCGTCTCTGTAATATAAAAGAAAGCAAGAAGCACTGCGGAGAGAGAGTGTGGTATAGACGCTGAATTTCACTCATTCTGAGACTGCATAATCTATACGGTGTTAGTAGATCGGCAGTTTGCTGACTTGGCAGCCCGTGTGAGTCATTTTGTTGATATTTCCACAGTCTTTATTATAACTACATCCACCTGGTAGCCTAAGCAAATACAATCAACCTGAGAATTAGTTGGCTCTGCAGCTATTTCCAGTTAATGCATTTCAAAATTTCGATTTTTGGCTTTTTACTTTTTGGTATGGTACTGATCAGCTACAGTTATTACATCCCTTCCGTTCTGAGACAGGACCTGCATGGACCTTGGATGCCTACTTGAGCACTGCGTCTCGATTACATTGTTATTGGGGAAAACAGGAAACAAATATTTAGGAATGATCACCCACAAAAATACTCCCGACAACCATCAGCTACAAATCTGTCAGATGGTTATAATTAATTTGTATACAACTATAATAGCAATACTTACAAAGTCAAATTTTCAAAGCAAAGACATGCTGTGAAATGAGTAATACAATTTGCCACGTTTTCAGCAGTATAAAGCGCTGTGGCCTTCTGTCTATGATGTAGTCCTTCTTGCCCAAGTGTGCAGCAGTATGTGCCTTTTCTCAAATATACACATTAGTGTTCCTTAAAAGGAAAAAATGGTTCCCATAATGGATGTATTAGGATCTAAAACACTGTTGGATATCTTTTCCTCTGGAAACTGTTAAGCTCAACCATCTCTACGGTTTTTGTTAAGGTTGTCTTTTAAAAAATGTCTTCATAGTCTACAAAATCCTAATTATGTAACTTTTCTTTTTCCAGCTCCTTCAGAACGACTGCTGCCCAATGAGTCAGCAGAAAATACAAAGCTGTAAGAGAAGCTAAACTGACTTTCCAAACCTCAAAGAAAAATCAAAGTTCTTGAAAATGGCTTATTCGGTATTTGTCTTTTCACTTTTCTGACCCCAATAGCATGTGGCACCTTTTACCTAGAGAAGTGTTCAGTTAATTTTTGGTGCATGAGTTGAATACAGTAGATAAAGAAAAGCATCTAATTTCTCTATTGCACTATTTCAAAACTGAAAAAGTGGACAGGTGGCAGTTTTGTGTCCTGAAGCATTAAATTATCTTATCATGTGTAAGAAAGCAACATACACTAGTAATAGTAATAAAATTATGAAACATTTTAGTTGGGGCATTTATTTGAACATCTATAGCAATTAACATGGCCAAATGAGAATATGGTCCATAAAGATATCTGCTCTATGATGTCTATTTTCAGTGATCTTAATTTTACCAGATGTTTTCTACTTCCATTTCATAAGGAAAAAAAAAAAAGGAAATAGATTTTTTTGAATGTATTATGAATAGTTCTTTCATCAGCCATCTCTGGACTGTACACTCTGCTCATTTGAAAGGTCTTGATTTCCATTTTCCTAAGGGCATACAAGGGAATACCATCATGAAGAAGGTATGATAATTAAAAGATGAGGTTCCCTAACTGTGTTTTCATTTTCATGTTTCATTTTTTCCAACAACGCAAGTTTGTTTGGGAATCCTAGTCCTCCTCATCTTTGCATTTGTAATCTGTGTTCTCATTTATGGTTACTTTTATCTGTGTATGCATCTGAAACCGTATCAGTCCTCTACCTTTAAAGCATAATAGAAACAGAACAAATATTTTCTCTTTTCTGTTCCCCTTCCTCAACCAATCCCACTTATAAAATAAAATAAACCCAGAAACTGAGAATAGAAATTGTTTTTGACTGTGTAGGAAAATCTAAATACCCATTATCTTCTCATTTCTTCTTTATTATGCTGGTTATGCTGAAATTCAGAGAGAATGATGAGCTGATAGAAAATACAAAAACCAAGATCTAGGTCAAATTATTTCACTCACATTGTTGGCAAGAAAGAAAAAAACATTCCCTGGACTGTCATCTAATATGAACTCTAATCCATCGTCTCACAAGCCCCGCTTTTCCCACAGCTCTAGCTTCATTTTCTGTTGTCCACACTATTGAAATCGCCACCTAACTGATCTCTTTGCTTTTGGTCACTTTTCCTTTAGTTCCAATCCATGTTTTACTATGCATCAGCATTTGCTTGTAAAACAGAGACTGTATCTATTAAAAATTCTTACATCTATCTTTTCTAACTACATAATAAAACACTCAAACATGCCATTAGGATGTCCAAGGCTCTCTGTAATCCTGTCCCAGCTTAGCCTGCCACCTCACCTCCACACTGGTCCCTCTGTGCTCCCACCGCCATGCCAGACCATCTACCAATGCTCAACCAAGGATTCGGATACCATTTGCCACCTCCCCAGTTCTGTAATGTCTCTCTCTCACACACATCTGAAATGCTACCTCCTTAGGATGCCCCGATCTTTGATCTTTGATCTCTGCAAAGAATCCATCATGCTTTCCTTTGTACTATGAAAGCACAAAGGAAATCATTTTTTTCCTCACTCATGACATTTGTACATTTGCTTTTATCTGCCTTATATTAAAGCTAGTCTTTCTCATCTACTCCGGATTGCGAACTACTTTGGTTTGGAACTGTGTTTTAATCACCTCTTCAGTGTCTTTTAATCTGGAGATAATAAATGTGGGTGAATTAGATTGTGAAAAAATATTTCAAATTAATTTACAGTGTATTTTCAATAAGATGAATGACGATTCCTGAAATTTGGCTAAGTTAGTAACTTACATAGCTGAATATATCTAATGTAGTTTAGTTTGACTTTTAAAAGTTCAATAATGAAAAAAAAGAGTGTTCTGCTCCTGACAACAAGACCCTGAAACTCTGGTATCTTGTTATATTCAGCTTGGTTAAACAAAAATTTTTTGGAGTCTCTACTATACCTAAAAGCCTTAAATTTGTGCATATTTATACATTTGATCAGAAGTTGCAAACTGGTGTCCTGAGGGCCAAATAGCCCTGGAAACCATGGATAGATGTGGTTTGGCCCATAGAGGTTTTTTTTAAATTTTGAACCAACACTTAAAAATGGATATGTTTTTCATACAAATTTAGATTTCTCTGTTTCTTGAAAAAAACGAAAACTCTACCATTTCTGGGCCCACATACTTCTAAAATGTGGGAATTTAAAAAGAGAAACCTCATTAAAGTGGAATCAGAGGGTTAAATGGGGAAGCATACCACCCAACAACAATCACAGAAAGAACCATTAATTACAGACCCCACCAGAAGAATTACCAACAGGAAAGAATGGTCAATTATAGGCAACAGTGAAAAGAAGTTGTATCTCTCACCAAAAAATGACTACCTCTGCAACTCAGTCAATAAGAAACCTTCATAACCCAGAACTCTTGCTTTTTCTCCAGTGGACTTTCATCCAAAACAACCCCTCCCAATTTCCGCCTCCTTCTCCACAAAATAACATTCCTCTCCTTTGTTTGTGGGACTTGCCTATGGCTTTGCTGTAGCTTGTACGTACTGAATTACAATTCTGTTATTTCCAAATACTGGCAAAATAATTGAGTTTTATTTTTAACAAAAGTAACATATGTGTCTCTCACAATCCCGACCATTCATATATATGCACAGTGTGTGCAAATGAATTTACTCCCAGTGTGGAATCTTTCTGGCCCTTCTAAGCAATTTGAATTTGTGGCTCTGGTTAACACAATGGTTCCTCTTCTTCATTGACTTAATATTTTTATGAAATGCTACAATTTATAAAGCTAGACTTTGAACCCACATTGTTTTCAATTTCATTTCATTATTTGGCCTTTACTTATTTTCCCAGGAGGTGAATATTGCTGCAAAAGGAACCAAATGGAAAAAAAAAAAAAAAAAGAAAAAAAAGAAAGAAAGAAAGAAAGAAAAAAAAAAAAAAAGGAACCAAATGGCATACCAATAATTCAGGTGAGAAGGTGGCAGGGCTTGAAATATCACCATTGCTGTTGAGTCAAAGTATTAATATTTGGTTGTAGTACTCTAAAAGCTTATATTTGAACAATATAAAGTTACTGCAATCATCTAAAAAAGCAGTATTCCTAAATTCTTACTTTATAATTGATAAGAGAGACAAGACATGTTTAGGGATACTAATGCCTAAAGGTGTTTCTAATAGAGTTATAAAGGACTATGTGTTTAGGTAACCTTCCAACCCCTTCTGGTGTAGGTTAGCGGGATCACTTACACAGACTGGTGGCTGGCTTCAAAGCTGGGGTCTGAGGAGTGCCAGGAATGCATCCTTCCTCAGTCTCTCTGTTGGTTCACTTCAATTAGACTCATATTTACTCACTTGTGCTCATTCACATTTCATCTCTGAAGGCTGAGACAGGCTGTCTCCATCTGTCATAGGGTTAAATAACCATCTCCAATTTCAGGAGATTCAATGAGCTAGAAAATATAGCTCTGATCCAATCAGCTCTTAAAGGGCACATTATATAAACTAAAGAGTAACCCAAAAGGTAACATTGTCCATTAAGAGATCTGTGGCTGTGATTATTCCATCTGATATAAGACATGAATACACACAGGTGAACCTCGAAGACTTCCTACCTATTCCTCATCCCAGAAATCCAGAAACCACCAGTAAACTCTCTTTCTGGTGAGATGCCTACATTTTTCAAATAAAAAGAAAATTTAATACTTTCCCCAAGAGTTCTTCCACATTGTAGTTACAAAGGTCCTTCTTCATAAATGGTACCCTCATACCCTATGCCTAGGACTGGAATTCTCCATCTTGAATAATACTTAAACTTTCCTAAGATGGTTTTTCTGACCAAAAATTTTGAGTTTTGTCTTAATCCTGGCTTCTCATATTCATAATTTATGTGAAAATATCAACCATATGCATTCTGAGAAGTTACTCTTTAAAAGATCTATATCGTTTGAAAGTAAAGATTATAGGTCTCATTACTTGCCAAAATCTTGTAAAATAAGGTGACAGTATTAGCCACCCTGATTATATAATTATTACATCATTATACTATAATCTATTACATGTTAATTAATTACACAAATGTTTTATATACTTTAAAGTGTTTGTTTTATTATGAAATTATAGACAGCCCTATAACTGGAGTTTCAAAAGGAAAATGTCAAGATATATTATCAAGGAAATGCTTTCCTGGGGTGCTCAATATTTGCCTTCTTGAGGATTCTATTAATCAAGGAGCAACATTTCTCAATGATGGAGTCCAGACAGAGCAGGGTTCTTTGCTAGATCTTGATATACACTTCTTTGCTATGCATCTCCCCCATGTGCCAAACATGTAGGAATAGGAGGACCTTCATCTAGAAGCTTAAAAACTGTGCAGTGACTTGTTAAATCCTAGGACTTGCTAATACAGCTAAGGAACACCCCCTTACATATTCAAAACTGGCCAATGGGAAAATAATAAAGGGGTCTTTTCACACTTTACATTCCAGGCAAAGTATAATGCACTCTCCCTCTTTATGTTCCCATGCGAAGGGACAGGTAAAGCTGCCTGGGCATCAATTTATATCTGCTTTATTATGAAAGTAAGTATTCAGCAATAATATATGAAGATAGCACTTCATTAAACTTAGGAATGTAATCTGAACACATACGTTTTAGCATGCAGTTCCCTGAGCGCCTGGGTGACTCAGTCGGTTAAGCATCTGCCTTTGGCTCAGGTCGTGATTTTGGGGTCCTGTGATCAAGCCCCCCACTACCTGCATTGGGCTCCCTGCTCAGTAGGGAGTATGCTTCTCCCTCTCCCTTTGCCCCTCTCCCCCCAATTCGTGTTCTCTCTCCTTGGTTCTGTCCCTCTCAGATAAATAAAATAAATAAATAAATAAATCTTTTTTTTTAAGATTTTATTTATTTATTTGACAGAGAGAGATCACAAGTAGGTAGAGAGGCAGGCAGAGAGGGAGAGAGGAAGGCAAGCAGGCTCCCTGCTGAGTAGAGAGCTGGATGTGGGGCTCGATCCCAGGATCCTGGGATCATGACCTGAAGGCAGAGTCTTTAACCCACTGAGCCACCCAGGTGCCCCAATAAATAAATCTTTAAAAACAAGCATGCTTGGGGCGCCTGGGTGGCTCAGTGGGTTAAAGCCTCTGCCTTCAGCTCGGGTCATGATCTTGGGGTCCTGGGATCGAGCCCCGCATCAGGCTCTCTGCTCGGCGGGGAGCCTGCTTCCTCCTCTCTCTTTCTGCCTACCTGTGATCTCTATCTGTCAAATAAATAAATAAATCTTTAAAAAAAAAAAAAAACAAACAAACAAGCATGCTGCTCCCTGATAGATCTGTAATCTGTAGCAGGTTTGCTGCCACAAATGGCATTCTGTGACACACCTCTGTATTTTTCCCCAAAACCTTTTAGAAATAGAATGTTTATGCCTGTGTTAAGAAGCAAATAATACAAACACATTCCCTTACTCAAACAATTATAATTCATTGATTTTTAAATTTAATAAACTTCTTTAACTTTATTATAAGCAACATTTTGGAAACGTTTCTTTATTCTGCCCTTCTCAACATAATTTCAACGCTAAGAGTTTTCAGTTTGCTTTACATAGAATCATGAATTTTTGGTACTAGAACTGACCATAATTCAAGATCTAGTCTAGCAACTATAACCAACAAATAAGGAAATCACAGGTCTGAAAGTATGAGAATTGATCATAGTCATGAAGCAAACTAGGGTTGGGGTCCATGCAATCATAGCTTCAGGCTTTTCTCTCATATCTTATTCGGGAGAAAAGAAGGAAAGAAACCAAAAAACCTAAATTAATACAATTTTTGAACAGCGGAAGCGACTAGGTATATTCTCATAAAGTCTAAAAAAAGATACCATACCTTACAGTATATGATCAGAAAAAACCTTCACTCTGGAATAATTATACCTCCAGGGAAACTTATTTGCATGCTACCATCACTGACATCAGCAGAGTCAAATTAAATAGACCAGCAACTTAGTTATCTTATCTTGTGGGGTTTTTTTGTTTGTTTGTTTTTGCGCCATTGCATTTAGGTCAGAACAGAGCAAATCCAATCCTTTCTGCAATAAATGGTGTCATTGGGAAATTAGGCAATGTAAATGCCAACAAATGAGTTTTAAAGCTGACAACACAAGGGCAATTTCGACATCGATATATTTTTCCCTAATAAAAACCTTGGAAAAAAGCAATTGAGAAATTTACAAAACCCATTAATGATAATAGAGCAGTCTGGTTTCTCAAGGGCTTATCAAGTCCAAATCAGCTCCTAATGCTTGGTATCTGCTCAGCCCTAATCAGTGTTTCTCATTTAAGATGAATGTGCAACTAATGGAAGCAATGTGAGTTCATGAATGGATTTCTGTTCTATGTCTCCTCAATATTTCTTCTTAAAAACATATACATACAATACATAAGCACCTACACATTCCATTAAACCGCATGGGAGGGGACAGGAATTACTTTAAATTAATCTTACACTGGAGGAATTAGACAGCTCAAAGAAAAAACAAAGAGTATACTGTTGCTTTTTAATGTGGCTGAATTACAAATTTTCCTGTCTCTTGGGTAAAAGATTAGCTATATGTTAAAATAACAGAACTACCATATCAGACTATGATGAATTAAACCAGTTACAAAAGTTGGAAATGAAAGACAAAAAAATCTGCTTTCCTGAAAATGTGTAAAAAATAAGAACAATTTAAATACAAATAACTTGAAAAAGGACAAAGAGTTTTTAAGTCCACCGACGTAGATGATATACACTTTACTTGAATCTACCATTTTCAAGGACGGCAGAATCAGACCCTGTTTGTTCCACTCTATTATAACAATGTGCCGTCCTTATTTTTAAAAACCTGCCTGCATTTATAACTTATCAGCAATGATAAATTTTTTTAGTGATAGGCCAGTGGAGGGAAACAGAAGTAAAAATAATCCAGGAAAGCAATAACCTAGACATCACAAATAACCCCTTGGGAATACACTGGATGATTTTAATTTTAGATTTTATAGGGAAGATGTACTTTCCTAATATGTGTTCTTCAGGCAAATATTCATTACAGCTCTACTGCCTGGGCCCAATCCAATGATGAGGAGAGGTTCTGACAAGGTAGGCAGGGATAAAAAAAAATTGCAATCGATAAAATCATAGATATTATGTCCTCCCGTGGGGCATAAAACTCCCTACCTGTACATAGGATGTGCTATTATTCTTCAGCCAGAACTGGAAGAACATGTGTCCTTTAGTTGGTCAACAGAAAGCACAGAGGTTCTCACTTTGAGCTGGGCTGACACAGTGCTCTCCCCACCAGCAATGTTTACTCTGTTCAAAAGTATGATCGGGTTTGTGATTTCTGGCCTTCAGGAGATATAGGGATGCTTTTGAAAATCAATTACTGTTGAGTTGTAGTAACTGTAGTAATTTTAATGCTGACAGAGCAATAAAAACCAGGTCACAAACTGTTTCTGCCAAAAACCACTTGTGGAAACTTGCTTAGAACCACGAAATGCACCAATTTTATGCATAACCAAAATTATTATGCCTTTAAGAAATGTAAAGTTGGATCCTGCTTAAGCTTCCAGCCTGAAAAAAGAGACTAACCTCCTAGTGAGAAATGCAGAGAATGTCACTGGCCTCACCTAGGACCCTGAGGAAAAGTTGTTAATAAAGTGGAAGTCTGTCGGGTCTCAAGCTCTGGGAGTCCCCCAGGCTTCTGAAGCCCAGCACAAGAGGGTTACAAACGAAAATCCCAAGACAGTGGTGCGAGGGGACATAGGGTCTGAGAGCATAATTCGAAACAAGATGAAAGTGGCTACCAAAACCTGCGCTTTGAGATAGCAGGTAGGGAGTAAGACAGGCAAAATGTCACAGTCTAAGTGCAGCCTAGTTCTGGCGGTTTCAACATAGGGTATGATTATACCCGCTCCTCACACTTACTCGAAAAGAGTATCTAGTCTGGAATAAGAAAGCAGATGTAACAGACCTATCACAGAGCACCAGGAATTCTGGTCCTGATATTGAATCTGACACTTCTGGTTATGTAACTTTTTGAAAAATCCTACTTGGTAGTCCCTGTTTCTTTTGTGATTGTGAGCTTTTCATTCCTTCCTTGGACAAGCTTCTGGGTGTCTGCTATAGTGGGAATCTCCAGGTTCCCTCCTCAAGGAACTGAATGGGCACCATAACGCAGGTTATCCCACTCAGTTTATCATGGCAAACAGAGGAGATCATGTGCGGGCATCAGACAGTACTGCATGGTGTGGGATTTGGCTGAGGTAACACATTTACTTCTAACTTAGAGGAGAAATTTATATGACTGGAAAGAGAAGAATCATGCTGAATTGTTCAGTTTTCTTTAAGGTCTGGAGTATTAGGCCCCATCGGGCTGATACTCCAACATAATGCTCTTTCTGTCTAATTTTCAAACCCCGTGAAATTATCTCCATGGAAATAATTCATTTGCTCTACATGTAAACACAACAATATTAAGAAAAATCACATTTCATTTGACATATCGGCTTTCATAGAAATAATTCAATGAAATGTTAAGGGACATTGGTTCCTGAAACTACTCGAGAGGAGCTCAAACAACTTTGTTTTGTCTTTAAGAAAACTCATGCTTATACTTGTCAATGAAATTACAGTTGTCTGATTCACAACAAATCAGAGCGTCATAGCCCCTTGTGTGTATAGACCTTGAACAAAAGTAGCTTTTTTATTTAGGAAGACGATAAAATGCTCCTGGGATTTTCCCCCCAATTAACACTCTAACCCATTGCACATTCTCTTTTTCTGGCAAAGGGGCTTTCAAAATCCAAGACCAGAGTCAAAGTTTTGTTTTGGGTTTGTTTGTTTTTTTTTTTCTGACCTATCATATCCAAGTTAAACAGACTATTCATATAACACTAATGCTGTTAAGAACTTTATTGAATACTCGCAAACTCTTGGAGCAGTACAAAAATTACTCTGTAGTCAGGAAGTCTGACTTATGCCCCAATACTTAATTAAAATTAACCTTCAGCCTAAAGAAACCCTTGTGCATTCTCCTTCTGTGCTTTAAGATAATTATGATGACATAATGGTGATACACTGATGAATGGCTACTCCTGTTCATCTGATTAGAGAAATACTTGAAAACATCTTCATTGGTCTCTGGTAGATTCTGAAGAGGGTTGTTCATAATTTTTGTTAATAAGTAGATATAGAGCTCAGTCTTTTGGCTCCAAGGTAGTTCAATCTAGAGGACTTTTTCCCTCATGCTATTTTATTTGCACCATGTATAATATCAAAGACCTTTACTCTTATAATTTAATGTCATTAAAATAGTACTAGTAAATATCTTCTCTGAAAGCTACTTTATTTTTAGTGTATTATACATAGAATCAACTTTTGTGGTGTATACATGATATATGTTGTATGTGTTATGCATATGTGTGTACATTTTTGTTTGTTTAAGACAATTTTTGTTTAAGGCATGACTTTTGCTTTTCCTTCCTATATCTACTTCTGCCCCATATATGTATATATAATATATATACACACACTATAGCTCCTGATGACTTTGATATCCCAGTTTGCAGCTGGATAGGTCACTTGCAAATTACTTACTGGCCCTGACAAAACAAGAAGAAGCCAGAGGATGCAATGGAGTTATTCAAAATCACTTGGGATCCAAGTTTGATCTGAGATACACAGAATAAATCTTGAACCGACACAGAATTACTTCTGACAACCCCTTGACTGAACAAAATTCCCTTTTTGGAATATAATGAAAGTCATGTGTCCCCATAAGTCACTGTTACTTCAACAAAATTTATCGAACAGCTAATAGGTATCAGTCCCTATTCTAGGCTCTGGAGTTCTTAGCAGTGGATGAAAAACAAAAAGAAACAAACAAAAAACACGTACTCAAGGAACTTTTGATCCAATAGGGAGTTGACAAGGAATAAATAGCTAGGAACACCGTGCAGGATATTAAGAGGTACTAGGCTATAGAGAAGAAACAGGAGGTAAGGGGAGCAGGGAGTACCTGGAGTAGAGAGAGGCAGTTAAAGACATGGTCAGGCACATGCACACCAAGGACCTTGAGAACAGCCATGAGGTTGGTGAGTGAATGGGCCATAGAAAAGTCTGTGCTATTATGCATATATAACAGCGTATGACATACAGCATTGTTCAAAACATTTCAAAGTCTTCATGTTAAGAACCATAATATCAAATGGTCAACTCAAATGTTAAGGCAACATTTAACCAGGTCCTAAGAGAAAGAGACCCAGAACAGGGAAACTGAGGACCAACAGGAATGCCAATAAAAGTAGGAAAAGCAGCCAAGTGGAGGCAGGAGGGCTGCCTCCAGGGGTTACCTGCCCTGTGGGTGCCTGGCTCTGTGAGGGCCCAGAAAGGCAGGAGAAGGCAGGAGACAAATGAAATTCTGAGATCCCAAATCCTAAAACACCTTAATAGCTCTTACACTTAATATCCACTTAAAACCTAAGCTGAGAAGATGGGTATAGTAAAATCAATGAGAGGAATGGCAAGGGTTTGCACTGATTCCCAACTGGGAGGTAAGGTAAGGGGTGAAGTTTCTAAGTCCCTCGCCCCCACATTCAGTTGTCTCTCAACACCTTACAGCAAGGAATCATCCATGTTGATCCAGAAAGAAGAGACAGGGAAACTAGTTTCGTTTATTTTTATTTTTATTTGTTGCTCTTTAAGCTAAATTGCAAAAGTATTGCAAAAGCATTTGGATATACTTAATTGTAATAAAGCTTTCCATGATCAAAAGGGTTTTATTTAAGGGTAATGTCAGGACACCTGGTGGCACAGTCAGTTGAGAGTACAACTCCTGGTTTTGGCTCAGATCAGGATAGCAGGATCATGGGATTGAAGCCCCAAGTTGGGCTCCGAGGTCAGGGAGAAGTCTACTTAAGATTCTCTCTTTCTCTCCCTCTGGCTCTCCCTGCACGCTTGCTCTCTTTCTGTCTCCTGCCCTTTCAAATAAGTGAATCTTAAAAAAAATAAAAATAAAGGTAATGTATATGGTCTCAGAAAAATAATCACAATATAAAATGAATCATAGCCCCAAATCTGAATCCCCAAATTCTTTGCACATCATTGCTTTCAGAGGTTTTGTTTCTAGCTTTCTCCCTCTCACTTAATTGCACAACCACCCAGAGCTGAAAGCATTAAGATGTTATTCTTCCTGTTTATAGACTAAAATCACAACTCTCTCTATAAAAGCTAAAACAGTAAACATCTCTGCAAATTGTGGTAGTAAAAATTCATCAGATGGACAGTATAAGTTCAAAGATTAATGTACTATTTCTTGATTTAAAAAAAAGAGAATACATGTAGTTTATATTATTTTCCCTAAAAATAACAGAACAACTTTTTTACACAATGGGAAAAGGATCAACGAACAGTCACAATGATTGCATAGATAAGCAAGATTTGTCCCTATTTTTTTCCTTAAGTATTATAGTGCTATTTTTCAGACTTATAAGAAAAACACGATCTCCATTATTCCGATATTATGGGAGCAGTATTAAGATATTACTGCATAGTGGTTGAAAGCATGAGAGCTGAAGTTAGTCTGCTCAGGTTCAAATTCTGACTGAGTTTCTGGTCTCCAAGTATCCATTTCCTCTTCTCATCTGTGACACTAGAATAAGACTATGGCCACTGCTATTGTATTTGTTCGACAGTAACATGTGATTTGAACTAAAAATCAGGAGTTTTGATTTCTCATCCCATCTCTACTATTAGTTAGATGTACTGTGCTAAGAAAAAAACTTAAATTTTCTTCACCCATAGTACAAAATCAGGACAGTCTCCAAGACCATAAACGATTGATGATTCTGTGCTTCTCAAAGCAGAATTCTCTTGACTTGACCTTCTCTTTGTTCTTGAATCCACTAGAAGCACAGCATCTTGTCACTTCTTCAATAAAACCATTTGAACATGTAATTTTATCACGTGTCCATGCACAGGAAAAGTTCACCCTTCACCACACTCCAGCAAATAACTGACCCATTAATCACGACACTGGTATTTAACATAAGACTCTCTGAAGAGTCTAACTAAAACTAATGTTATGTATATGTAAATAGGTGCAGTATGACCTGGCCCACTTTAGTTGACAGACTGGATAGCACAAAGCTATTGGGCAAGTAACAGGAGCTTTCGGAAAATCAGGTAACCTATCTGTAAAATGGGGCAAATAATTCGCCCAAACTCCTCCTGCTTTTAGGGGAACTGAATGCCACAATGTCTGACGCTTAGTGAGCTCCTGAGGACTCAGCTCTAAGACACAACCCTGTGTGTCATTTTCAGGTCCAACCACAGGCCCGTGCAAAGCTTTGGCTGGCAGGCCTCCTGGGGAGAACTACATAAGAACTAGTAGTTTTCTGGAAAGAGTTGCAGTGAAGGCCTCAAGTCCTCCTCCCCCTACCCCGTGGGCCAGCCACATTTATATGGAACTCCACATTCCTAGCCCAGGCATCTCCATGCAGAGGCCTCCTTAGTGGAGGGTCATGGCTGAGACATTTTTTTCCATTTTGACTAGTATCTTTCTACTCCGAGACCTGCCCTCCTCTGGCCCTGAACCCACAGGTCCCTAGAGTCAGGGGTCCTATCTGAAGTCTTTGAGAGTGAGCAATTCTCCCCATCTGTGCTGCACCCACCCCACACTCACTCAGGGTCATTCCCTGGGGACGAATGGGTCACTGGGGAGCAAGCAGCTCTTTTTTATCTTTTGCTTGTACTGTTGCAGTAAATGAATAAAGGCTTAAGTCCTATGTTGGCTCATTATCCTAATTGACCATAGCTGTATCTAATTGCTCAACAATTCCCATCATCAATATTATTTTATTTGTAACATTTAGTTTAACAGCAAAAAGGGATTCTGATTTGGCATTTATTATGCAGAATACAAAATAATTTTACTTTTTAAAAATTTTTACTTTTTAAAGTAAATTTAAAGTAAAAATTTTTACTTTTTAAAAATAGAATACCATCAATGTACCATATTCAATGACTAGAGGGTGAGCTTTTGGAGAAGAGATGTATGTTATTCACACATTTCTCCTACATTACTGGTTGAATTAAAAGCACACATGCACAGAGAACAGAGAGACGGAGGCAGAGATAGACAGACAGACACACACACACACCCACACAGAGGGAGAGAGAGAAATAGGGAAGGAAAAAGAACCTGACTCATAAGACTAATTTTTTCTTTTATACACATGTACATAAGCTATCACATAAATAACTTCGGTATTACATTCTAAATATTGATGGTAATTCTCTGGATACAAATAAACCCACCAAATCTGTACTATGGGTTCCTTTATGGTGTTGGTTATTAAAGACTGAGAAGATATGAATAAATATCATAATATCTACTTATTGTGAGAGCTTTATCCAATCTTCATGATAGAGCAAAACTGAAATCTTAAAAAATGTAATTTGGCTACCAAAAATGAGATACTAAAATACGAGTAGTCATAGCCAAGTTCAGAAGATACCAAACAAACAAACAAACAAACAAAAGAAAAACCCTAAAGACATAAACTAGAGCTGTATTAGAATCAATCTAAGAGGTCATTTACTATAAAAATCCAATTCACAGTATTTCTATAACAGTTATAAATATTCCATTACCTTTTGGATAAATTCTTTTTTTTTCTTTTTAAAGATTTTATTTATTTATTTGACAGAGAGAGAGAGTTCACAAGTAGGCAGAGAGGCAGGCAGAGAGAGAGAGGAAGTAGGCTCCCCACTGAGCAGAGAGCCCAATGCGGGGCTCAATCCCAGGACCCTGAGATCATGACCTGAACTGAAGGCAAAGGCTTAAACCACTGATCCACCCAGGCGCCCCACCTTTTGGATAAATTCTATCAGTGAAACCTGATGAAATTTAATATAAACAAATATACAAACTCCCCCCTGTGTGATCTACAATACATAAGCAATCTGTTCTTTCTCAAACTGCACATCATGGTTCATGGTTGCCCAAGGACATCATGGCTACCATCAGCACTCTAGGTAAGCAAGGTAGATGGGGTGGGGCAGGGGGGGGTCGGTAGGCAGGAGAAGGCATGGGCGGAGGGAAGGGCGGAATACCAAAAGGACATCCTGATATTTGCACAAGCACAACAAAATACTAGTAGGCAATGACCAGCAGATGACATGACTATTTCTAGCAAAAAGTACCATGTGGCCCATGATGTTTGATGCATGTAGCTGATAGCTGACTACATCACAGATGGCATACTCCATGGGGAAAGGGCAGCAGAGCACATGCTGGCTTTAGTAAAACACACAGGTGCCAACCCACCGCCACAGCCATTGCTATTTAAAGGGATAATTTGTGAGCCACTGATACCTCCAAGTTCCTTTTACCACACCTTTTCTTGGAAGGGCTATCCTATTTCCATCAAAATCATCAGTTCATCTTCACCACTGGTGTTTAGTGATATAAATAATATAGAGATGTCATTAAGTATGTATGTTTTTCTCTACAGTTGCATAACAGAAATACATGTTTTTTTTTTTTTTTTTTTTTTTTTAAATTGGATTCTGATTCTGTTCTTTGGAAGAAACCTTCTCCTTTGTTTTCCATAATCTACTTTCAACCTCTGACAGACTCTCCTGGTCTAGTATCTCCTTTGCCAAAAGGTAAGTAGGTCTTAAGTATTCCCTTTTGGGGACTGTGTAGTCAGCTATGTAAAGATAGTTAGGGGCCCAACTCTCTCCATTCTTTCCCTGTGCCACTTTCTCATAAATTAGCTTGCCTGAACTCAACTGAAGTCTATCACACTTATGTGGGAAAGCCAAATACACACCCTTCATCTGACTGTACCTCTACGGTCACAGTAGTTTGATCTCTAACTGCTTGAGCTCCAGAATCAGCTGACTTCCAAACCTGTAGAGCCTTGAATTTCTATACTTTGTTCTTTACCATTTTGGCAACAAACCAGAAATTCTTTCCTTAGTTCATCTCTTTCTTTTAATCTTTTATTTTTATTTTTATTTTTTCTTTTTTGCCAGCTCATCAGAACCAACACAGACTAATAAAGTTCTGTTTTTCAACCTTTTAGAGATATCGATATATGTTCTGCCTCCCAAATGTGGGGCGATGTTTTGCCCCCGAATAATAGGGATGGCCATCTCGCAGCCTTAGTTAGCTTCCTTACTATGTCCCTTGACCACTAAGTTGATGCAATCTTTATGTTATTATGGAACATCACTTCAAAGTACCAATTTCTGCATTAGGATGAGTAAGTGCTTTGACAAACAACCCTCAAATCTCAGCAGCCTAACATTATAAAGGTTTCTTGATCATATCAACTCCAAAGTGGTGTTCCCTGTCCAAAATTCCTCCTGAACCACTCTTCTCCAAGCAGTGGCTCTGGAATCTGACCTCCTTCTAGTCTGTGACTCACCATTTTGTTATTCTTTGCTTTCTAGCATATACACAGGTGGGAATATGAGAGAGACAGACAGACAGTGAGCAGGCACACAAGGACAACTGCATAGATGTTTTATGGCCAGGTCTGTAAGAAGCATTATTTCCACTTGTATTTACTTGGGAGAACGCAGTCACATAGTCCATATATATGCCAGGGCAATGGAGAACTGTGGTCGTCTAGCTTGCCCAACAAGGAAAAAGGCGTGGAGATGCACAACATGGCCTCAGCTATAATTAGGTTCCAGGCAGAGTATGTAGGAAGATGGACCCTCTGGGTAAGCAGATGCTTTTCTCTACAGTATTTGAATAGTCAAAAATACTCACATTTAACTAGTATCAAGGCTGAGACAACTGCTATGAATAGACCTTCTTGACTTATGCCCAAGTTTCTGAACTGCTTAGCATCTCCGACTACCTTCTCCTCATTCCATTCTCTTACCTCTGGGGACTGCAGAACTGAATGCCCACGTAGCATGTATTTCCTTGTCATAGTTGTACATACAATCCAAGTCAGCTTCTGACATCAGCTTCTCTCTATTCTTTCATTTTTTGTTCCATTTATTCTTTCAAAATATGCGTTCATTTTACCAAGTGCTGTTCAATATCAAATACTTGCTTGAAGCATTGAGGACTCTTTATTGGCTGAATGTGTCCCCATCAAATTCGTAAGTTGGAACCCTGGGCCACAGCATCTCAGAATACAAATGCATTTGAAAATGGGGACGTTAAAGAGATCAATAAGGTTATTACGGTGGGCCCTTAGTCAGTACGACTGGAGTCCCTCTAAGAAGAAGAGATCAGGACACAAACACCCCCAGGAGAAAGACCTCATGAACACACAGAAGGATGATGGCCATTTAAAGCCAAGAGGAAAGACCCTCAGGAAAAAAAAAAAAAAAAAAACACCTAGCCCACACCCTGATCTTAGACTTCCAGCCTCCAGAACTGTGAGAAAATAAAATCTGTCGTTTAAGCCACCCAGTCTGTGGCACTTTGTTATGGAAACTGTAGCAAATGAATGAAAATCTTACTTAGCAAAACAAAACAAAAAAACGGATAAAAATCCTTGTGCATTCTTGGAATTTGACTTCTCGAACTCTCCTTTTCTACCACTCTGCCACTGATCCCTAGGAGTCTACTACACATTTGCAGCTTTTACAGAGAGCACCCACACTGGTTCATCCTCCCTTTGAGAACGAATTCAGGCAGGTCTCTAAAGTCAAACTGACACACAAGAATCTCTAGAATTTTCCTGGCCAATGTTGTAAGTTATACTACCAGCAACCCACCGTATCTAAAAATGTGCTGGAATATATAGAATTTCTAATACAATTTTTGGAAAGCATGATATAGCTCTAAAATATTCATTTGAAGAAAAAGTTTCCATTTTTGGCAAAACCAGCAAATTCCACAGCTAACTTCTTATCCTGTCAAGGTCACTTCCTGATTAGTACAATCATGAAACATTACTATATGTCTTATCATCAGTAAACTTTGTCTCTCCCCAAGGCAAGTTCAGGTTTGTTAGTTAGCAGGTCTATTATCTCAACATATAATCCAATTTCTTTTAAGCATTTGCACCATTTAAAATTCAGCTTACCAAAGACATCGCCAAAGCTACAATCGGTTAGCAAAGAAGTAATGCTTACTCCTACTGCTAAGAATGTCAAGTTGCAACTTGTAGAGCTTATCACTAATTATTTCTCCTCCTTGATCTCTACTTTAACAGTAAAATATCTACAAAAAGATAGAATTTGGAAGAAATTTGATCTGCCTAGTTTTCCTTTCTTTGCCACTCCCCATCTCTATTCTTGACCAAGCTCCTATTCAGTCATCAAAATATGTCTGAGGTCACATCCTTTAAGAACTCTCCTCAGTCTTCTCCTGGCTTCTTTCCACCATCTCCAGCTAGAAATAGGGCCTGCTTCCACCCTCTCTTGGGTTCCAGCACAGCACCTAAGACCCAGTGCTGGAATTCCTGGAAGGTAGTGGCTGAGTCTCCGCACACACACACAGCAGCCTCTGTCAGTGTACGCCAAATGAGGCGTACTGATTTCCACGCATCAGAATTTCCTAGATATCTGCTTGAAATTTTCAAAATATATCTACAGCTAATTTAAGGCTTATTTGCTTTTAGCCAAATATTTGAACTTACCATCGAGGAGTAGAAATTAAATTAAAATGTGGAAGGAGCAGTAGACGGAAAATATTTGAACATAATTCAATCTTTACATGTGATACATATTTTCTAGAAATGAGTGGTGGTTTATAATAAAAGTAAATTTATTCTATATTCTTTTATTTCAGCAGATACAACCAAATTATTTCAGAGTCCTTCCTTGAGGAGTCATCTCCTGCTTCCAACAACCATTACTGAAAGAACATATCACTCCAAACAGATGATCAGATTTTTATATTGTAAGCAGTTTTCTAGCCCTTTAAAAATACGCTGAAACCAATGTGCCTGAATACAAGACATATATCAGAAGTGGATGTCACACTGGTAACTATGCAGATTTATAGTCCTGAACAAACTTTCCGCCTTCAGCATTTCCAACATCAGTGATCAGGTCTGCTCTGAAATAGTACTATTGTTCTTCAGCCTTTGACATGTTTTCATTTTAGAACAGAGGGAACACAAGCAGGTGGAGTGGGAGAGGGAGAAGCAGACTTTCCGCAGGGCAGGAAGCCCAATGCCGGGCTCAATCCCAGGACCCTGGGATCATGACCTGCTCTGAAGGCAGACGCTTTATGACTGAGCCACCGAGGTGCCCCTTTAAACTGCAACTTTTACTTTTTTTCATAAAAACTCCCACCCTCAGCACTTTTTATATCAACACTGGCACTCATTCTATAGTAACTTGCATTATAGTTGTATTTCTTCTTGTTTCCTTTTAGAAAATCTCTACAACAGTTCCAAGAACTACATTTTAATTTTTCATTGCTTCGTAATAGAACACTGCATATACTGGATGATAAAAAATTATTAGTTGTACTGGGGTGGTTCAGTCATTTAAGCACCAGACTCCTGATTTCAGCTCAGGTCATCATCTCAGGGTCACGAGACTGAGCCCCATGTGGGGCTCTGCACTGGACATGGAACCTGCTTAGATTCTCTCTGCCCCTCCCCCACACCTCCTGTGGATGCACACAGGCTCTCTCTTATTAAAAATATATATATACATTAGTTGTACCTAAATAAACCAAATTAAGCCCAAGCAAATGGATCTTATTTGATTATTATATTATTATTATTGATTAGTACCAGAGACGAAATTTTATTTAAAATAATTGAATTTGTTATGCCAAGTCTAACAACCTAGAAGACATGGATAAATTCCTAGAAACATACAAACTTCCAAGACTGAATCATGAAGAAAAAGAATATGAACAGACTTTTTACTTGTAAGAAAACTACATCAGTAAACAAAATCTCCCAACAAACAAAAGGATGGCTTCACTGGTGAATTCTACCAAACACACAAAGAAGCATTAATACCTATCTTTTCCAAACTTTTCCCCCAAAAAAGAAAGAACACTTCCAAACTCATTTCATGAGGCCAGCATCACCTTGATACTTTTGTTAACTAGTATAATTGAGACCACAGTTCTGAGACAGAAATGAGGGAAGGAATTACTGCAAAAGGAAACAGAAGGAATAACTAGAATTTTCAGGTCCTTAACCAGTAACAGTAGTTGACTTTTATATAATACAGTTCACAGAATGTTTTCATGTAAATGATCTAATTAAATCCTCACAGCAACATCAGGCTTAGGACAGCAGGGTGTTAAATTCAGTGAGAGGTTTTTTGTTTTTTTGTTTTTTTTTAAAGAAGGCTGTTTATGAAGCTCATTCAGAATCAAGGTGTGCTCTAAGAGGGTAAGTTGCAGACTCCAAGTATTCTAATAGGGGAGAACCATGGGAGAACAGTAAAAAAGAAACAAAATTAGGCTGAGAGGTATAATGATAACTCTAGATAGTCTTTGCCTCAGGTGAAAACTATGCAAGTTACACTTCAAATGGATATATCAGGTATCTGCTGAAATAATTCCCTAACCTATTTGTATTATCATCAAGGCAGACAAAACAGTTGAGACCTCAAAGATTATCAGCCACACAGCTTTTGAACTATCAACCAGAAAGCAAATTAAACTGAAATGATTTTTTTAAAAGATTTTATTTATTCATTTGAGACAGAGAGAGAGCATGACCAGGGGGAGAGGAAAAGGGAGAAGGAGAAGCAGACATCCTGCTGAACCAGGAGCCCAACGTGGGGCTGAATCCCAGGACCTAGAGGTCATTACCTGAGCCAAAGGCAGACACTTAACCATCTGAGCCATGCAGGCGCCCCTAAACTGAAATGATTTCACCTGCTTTAATATTCTAAGAGTAGAAATAGGACTTCATGGTTTTGGTTTATTACAAACTTTCTAAACACCACTGGTGATAATAAATGTGATACTCAGATGGCATTCAAACAGCACCATAATGGAGACAAAGGTCATCCTTTGCACTCTCAATGGCACCCTTTCACTCATTTCCATGAGTTAACCACTGGCATGAGTGGTTCTCAAACTTTAGCATACAGAAATCTAACTTGACTTTCTGCCCGTGGACGCCACCGAGTAAGCATCGTTAAAGTCTCCCCTCTCACCGCCGTCATGTCTAAGTCAGAGTCTCCTAAAGAGCCTGAACAGCTGCGGAAGCTCTTCATTGGAGGTCTGAGCTTTGAAACAACCGATGAGAGTCTGAGGAGCCATTTTGAGCAATGGGGAACACTTACGGACTGTATGGTAATGAGAGACCCAAACACCAAGGGCTCCAGAGGCTTTGGGTTTGTCACATATGCCACTGTGGAGGAGGTGGATGCAGCCATGAATGCAAGGCCACACAAGGTGGATGGAAGAGTTGTGGAACCAAAGAGGGCTGTCTCAAGAGAAGATTCTCAAAGACCTGGTGCCCACTTAACTGTGAAAAAGATTTTTGTTGGTGGCATTAAAGAAGACACTGAAGAACATCATCTAAGAGGTTATTTCGAACAGTATGGGAAAATCGAAGTGATTGAGATCATGACTGACCGAGGCAGTGGCAAAAAGAGGGGTTTTGCTTTTGTAACATTTGATGACCATGATTCTGTAGACAAGATTGTCATTCAAAAATACCATACTGTGAATGGCCACAACTGTGAAGTAAGGAAAGCGCTCTCTAAGCAAGAGATGGCTAGTGCTTCATCCAGCCAAAGAGGTCGAAGTGGTTCTGGAAACTTTGGTGGTGGTCGTGGAGGTGGTTTTGGTGGGAATGACAACTTTAGTCGCGGAGGAAACTTCAGTGGTCGAGGTGGCTTTGGTGGCAGTCGAGGTGGTGGTGGATATGGTGGCAGTGGGGATGGCTATAACAGATTTGGTAATGATGGTGGTTATGGAGGAGGCGGCCCTGGTTACTCTGGAGGAAGCAGAGGCTATGGAAGTGGTGGACAGGGTTATGGAAACCAGGGCAGTGGCTATGGCGGGAGTGGCAGCTATGACAGCTATAACAATGGAGGAGGCGGAGGCGGCTATGGCGGTGGTAGTGGAAGCAACTTTGGAGGTGGCGGAAGCTATAATGATTTTGGCAATTACAACAATCAATCCTCAAATTTTGGACCCATGAAAGGAGGCAATTTTGGAGGCAGAAGCTCTGGCCTTTATGGTGGTGGAGGCCAATACTTTGCCAAACCACGAAACCAAGGTGGCTATGGTGGTTCCAGCAGCAGCAGCAGCTACGGCAGTGGCAGAAGGTTTTAATTACTGCCAGGAAACAAAGCTTAGCAGGAGAGGAGAGCCAGAGAAGTGACAGGGAAGCTACAGGTTACAACAGATTTGTGTACTCAGTCAAGCACAGTGGTGGCAGGGCCTAGCTGCTACAAAGAAGACATGTTTTAGACAATACTCATGTGTATGGGCAAAAAAACTCGAGGACTGTATTTGTGACTAATTGTATAACGGGTTATTTTAGTTTCTGTTCTGTGGAAAGTGTAAAGCATTCCAACAAAGGGTTTTAATGTAGATTTTTTTTTTGTACCCATGCTGTTGATTGCTAAATGTAATAGTCTGATCATGAGGCTGAATAAATGTGTCTTTTTAAAAAAAAAAAAAAGAAATCTAACTTGAGGAGCGGATGACAAAGACCTAGGGTTTCTAAAGATAGTTAAATAGAGAAAAATAAAAGATTTGAGGAGTCTATATCTCAGAGATGATTTCAGTGGATCTGGGCCTGGGCTTTGGAGTCTGCATTTTTAACAAGTTCCTCAAGAATCCAACATAGTGATTTTCATGCTATAATTTTAGAAACTCTTCCTAGAAATCCTTAGATAATACACTTTTAGATTCAGATGCCCCAGCAAGCAATTTTTGTTTTACTATGAGGTTACTTAACAAAAAGAAATCCTCAAGATTTGAAATGCATCATTAATGATGGAAATGCAAGCCACGTAGCAGGTAAGAAAGGAAACATTTTGGTCAGGGAAGCAGGGCCCTCATTCTCCACATCACAGAAGGGAGACAGTCTACTCTGTTTCCAACCAGTTGTATCTGAAGGCTGTTTTTCCATCCCAGAAGAGCACATACACCAACCATGAGTCTCTTTAATTTCACAAATACATCTCACAGCTTTTTGAAGTACTGAAAACCATCTAGAGAGGGACAGTATTTGATTTTATTAGCAATAAAATTCTTTTTTTTTTTTTTTTAAAGATTTTATTTATTTGACAGAGAGAGAGATCACAAGTAGGCAGAGAGGTAGGCAGAGGAGCAGGGGAAAGCAGGCTCTCCGCTGAGCAGAGAGCCCGATGTGGGGCTCAATCCCAGGACCCTGAGTCCATGACCTGAGCCGAAGGCAAGAGGCTTAACCCCCTGAGCCACCCAGGTGCCCCTAAAATTCTGTCTTTAACATTCAAAACTTTCAGACAATTTTTCCTCTCAAAAGCCAAGTAACTTATTTTTTCTAAGCCCTAATTTCTACATCCCTACCACAAAAAAAAATGTGTTTTTTTTTTAAAGCCATCTATAATAGCTTTCCATGTTAACATTCTGTAAATACAGATCTAATTTTAGGCTGAGGTGGAAAACCCATACTTTAAATAGCCTGAAGAAATTAAGCCTACAAATGTTTTTCTTTCAAAAATGTAACCCTTCCTTTAATCTTATTCCAGCCAGGATTCTAGTCTAGATAATCATTTATTATTTATATTTAAGGGTCTTACTAGTTATAGATAATGTACATAGGCTATATAAATATCGTACATATATATATATTCTTATTCTTATATATTCTTATATATATGATATATATTATTCTTACATATATAAGAAATTATCCTACTAACCCTTTGATCAAACTGCACTTTAATAAAGCACACAGCTATCCATTTTTAGTTATTTAGCAAAATTGCATAAAACAAAGATTACTATGTGCCTGGAAATTCTTCAAGCATTTTCTAAATATTAGCTCATTTAATCTCGACAACAACTCCATGAGGTGGGCACTGTCATTAAGCTCATATTAGATACAAGGATCCAGAGATGGTCAGGGACTCTCCCATACCATTACCAGCAGATGGCAGAGCTAAAATTCCAGCCCAGGCCCTCTGACTCTAGAAACTTGGCTGGAAACCAACCAATGCCCTGTACTGTTTTCCTAGATCAACTACTGACAGCAACGCTTTCCAAAAGCTTGCTACAGGTTAATCAGAAGACAGGATGCCGATAATAGAGAGACCCTTTGCATGTTCTCAAGAAGTCAGTTAAAATACAATTTTGGTGTGGGCATTGCATGCCTTTATGAATTTCTACTGAAATGAAGAAAGGTAGTGCTATGGCTAGACCTGTTGTTTATGGGCCTCCTGAGTCTGACCTTGAAATACATGTTGAGTCCACGACTTTTCTTCCTCTTCACTGCTAAACCCCTAATCCAAACCACTGACATCTGGCATCTGACCTACTGCACTGTGGACTACCTGGTCTCCCATCCCAGTCTTGATTTCTCAACTCTACCCCGCAACTTCACAGCCAGAATTTTCTTAAAATGCTAATTTGATCCTGTTACTTCACTGCTTAAACACTTTAACAGGTTCCAATTTGCTTAGAATAAAAACAAACAAAACCCCTAATTTATAAGTAGGCTGACTATATAATTGAACATCAAATTGAGGTGCTTTTGCTAGTACGGGCATTACGAATCATTTAGTCAGATAAGCAAGGCTTCCCACGGCAACCCAGATGGATGGTCATCCTGCTTGTGAGATACCGCATGAATGTTCCAGCCATCGCTGAGAGCCATTCTCTTACCCAGCTTTCCTTCAACTCCTCTACTGCACTGAACCTTTTCCACCTCAGGGCTCTTGCACATACCCATCTGTCTGTTTAAAAAGCTCTGTCCCCAAATCTCTAACTACTGACTATTAATATTTCAAGTTATGCTATAAATAGCACTCTTGAAAGATGACTTCCCTGATCTTCCAAATAAAAACCACCTTCACCTCACCCCCATTATTTCCTCAAATAACACCTACAATTTTTCTTTCATATGTTTGCTACAATTTGTAATTTTCTACCTGCTTAATGTCTGTCTTTATCATTTTAACATAATTACAGATCATTGGGTGTAGTATAACTAGCACCTACCACAGTAGCTGACTTAGAGGAGAAGCTAGGTAAATGTTTACTGAATAAGTGAGAAAAAGAGTATTTTTTTTAATTTCTTTAAAAAGAGGTTTAGAGAATAAGTGCACTGTTACAAAAAGTATGGCTTTGATTTCAGACAACTCTTCTTATATAAAACACACCAAAATAACATGAGAATGTCAATCTATCCATATTTAATGATGCTACCCTTAGAATAAAATAATGGAAAATACAAGGGAAAAAATGCACCCACCCAGACAAGAACTTAATTGTATTATTACTAGTGCAAAAAAAAAAAAAAAAAAGAAAGAAAGAAAGAAAGAATAACCACTAAAAACAGGTGGAAGACAAATACTGCATCAATATCATAATGTCTATATGATAACATATTTTGGTCCAGGCAAAAGAAATGCTTAAAAATCTACATGAGAGTTTATGTTCCCATAACAACTGTATAATTCGGTTATAGCCCACAAAGACATTGGAGCATGTACTAGTATAAAGCAAGACTTTATTAACACCAGATTGGGCTTCTCTCACCATTAGGCTGAGTGGCACAGCGCCCAGTGAAAGGTTTATTCTAGTCTAGAGTACAGTAATATGCAAGAAAATAGAAAAAAATGCAAATCCAGTTTATTTTAAATTAGACTTAAAACATATCTACCTATTTTAGGAGTCAGCTAGAAAGGAAGCTGGTATATAAAAGGACTAATAAAAAGGCCCTGAGGAAAAAACATCTAGAGGTGAATGAATAATGTCATTGTTATGGGTTTCTGGTCTTATGAAAAAACATACCCCTGAATACTGTGTTTCTATTTGGATTTTGGCTGAAAATGCATTCAACTGCATTTTCCCACATCCAGGCTTAGTGTCTGCTGCCTGAACCACCCAATGATCCAATCAGCAGAAAGTATCTACAGGTAGCCTTTGTCTTGCCTCTCTTAATTTTGTTAGGGTTGCAGTATCAGGATAATAGTTTTCTGATTAAGATTCTATCTTCCTAAGTGATTAGCACTTCTCATGCTAATGGATTACATTAGCACCTCTGAGGAAAGGTTCTTCAACAATGTAGGCAAGACTAGAGAAAACAGCTATCCAAAAGGCTTTGAAAAAAAGAGAAAGAAACAGAAATAGGTCACAACAAAAGAGATAAGCACCTTTCCTTATATTCTACAGCAGATTTTCTCCTAAAACAATAGAATCTGAAATAGTCCACTGACAACAGTCTCACTAGTGGATTGGCTTCTGAGAATTAAATCCTAATCTGGAATCCAGGAATCTTTCTACACTCTATTATTCCCAAACCCGCCCCCCCCATAAGAATACTGGTAATTCCTTCAATAAGTAACTATTTGTAAAGTACCCTAGTATGATAACTCTGGCAGCTGGGACTATTGACAAGGATATAACCTCTCCAATTATATTTGCTCAGGGAATAAAATACTGGAATCTTTTTTTTTAAGTTGATGAATTGTTTGTATTCCTTAACATTATCATACAATGTATAGGCATAACTTATCTGTAAAACTAACAATGCTTTAGAGATTGTATTTGAATAATGCTTGACACAGAAAGAAGAGAGAAATAAACAGAAATAGATCTTAACATTTTGGCATGAAAATGAGTTAACTATGTTCAGACTTTAGTTTCTTTTGAAAAAAGCATTAGAAGTCTTAGATCATTTAAACAATGCTGGGACCTTAAGCCTTCAGCAATATCCATATGTACCAGTAAATATACAAAGAACAAGGTAAGCCAGAGCTACATTTTGAGCACTGTGTAAATTCACCTTTATACCTGGCTTTCAGAATTTCCAAGAATAGTCCCTCAAAAGAAAAAGGAATTTTACTTTTTTTTTAAAGATTTTATTTCTTTATTTGACAGAGAGAGACAGAGAGAAGCAGGGGGAGAGGGAGAGGCAGAACCAGGCAGGGAGCCGGATGTGCGCTCAATCCCAGGACCCTAGGAAGGCAGACACTATACCAACTGAGCCAGCCAGGCTGCAGGAAAAAGGAACTTTAAATGACATTTTTATACAATAGCTTTCCTGTGAGCAACTGCACAAATAATTTAAAACACTTCTTATTTTTAAGATGTCCAGTGGTTGCTGAAAATGAGCAACAGGTATGAAACATGATGCTTTCATTGTATTTTTTAAAATGTTGTAAGATTATATTTTAACACTTCCCCTCCAAAAGATACCAGTAATGTAAAACAATTAATACTCCTATTGTTTCCTAATACTTCCCATAGAGAACCTGCTAGTAATATTGTCCTTGTTGATAAAGAAGGTGATATATCATTTTAACATGTCTTTATCTGTGTCTAAATGACTCTTTTGAAGCCTAACAAAGTAAATGTTTATTTTTATTTTTTTAGCTCATTTCCACTCCAAATAAACCACTCCTTACGGCTCATTAACTCCAGCCACTCATTTGTATGCCAGGAGCTCTTTCCAAAATAAAGATTAGAAAGGATCCTTAAATCAAAGTGCTGACTCATTATTTTCAGACTTGGCAAAGAGAGCAAATGCACATACACACACACCTATTTGCACAAATATACATACTTACAGAAATTCACAGGATTTATGTACTTCGTTATCACCTATAACTTAACCTGCACACTCCTAAAAACTCCTAGAACATGAAAAAGTGAAGAGGAAGAGTTCACTATCTTATACATGTAAATGTTCTAGAAAATTCCCTCCCCCATAATAGTCTTAAAAAAGAAATCCAAAAATTAACATCTTCTTTTTCTTTCCTATATGGGTTTTTCTCCAGAAAATAAACAATAAGCATAATACTATCAAATTCTTTTCCAGGTAGTAAAAGGACTACAAAGCATGTTCCCTACAGATCTGAGGTTTGGAATTTTATTGGTAAAACAAAATGTTTCATATATCCTTTTTAGTTTTTTATATTACATAACCAGCCCCATGTCAAGAATTAATCTGAATACGGTAAAGATGATAAGTGAGAGCATTAAGTTTTAATCTTCCTAAGAGATCAAGTTTCATCAACTGCTCCTGGTTGAGTAATTGACAAAAATCCAAAGCTAAATCCCTAAAATGACACAAATATTACTGACATGTATAGTATAAATCTCGGAAAAAAATATGATCAAGACTATATAAATTGGTATGGAGATTTCTTTAGTGAAAAAAATTACATATGGAAAAATATGAATATTAAAATTTTGATATTATACTCTCAAAGCAGAAAATTCTCTTCAAGTTTTCATGGAATGGGATTTTAAAATTTCCCTTGAACCAACAGTCAAGTCTCCATTATAAAACCTCTACTTAACGACCTCTATTTTAGCAGGCTAGACATTTCTAGGACACTATGAATCCTAGGATTTACCAGTTATACCCTGAAAATAAAAGAGAAAGTGGACGCGAGGTTAATGTGTGTCAAGCTTAAAACAGACAAACGACAGGAAATTCAGAGCTAAGGAAGCACCTTCCTATAACCTGCTTCACTAAGCATTTCAAGATCTTTTTAAAATTTTCTTATTTCAATTCAATTTAATTAACATACAGTGTATTATTAGTTGCAGAGGTAGAGTTTAGTGATTCATCAGTTGCATACAACACCCAGTGCTCATTACATTACGTGCCCTCCCTATAATGCCCATCACCCAGGCACCCCATCCCCTCACCCCCCTCCCCTCCAGCAACCCTCAGTTTGTTTCCTGAGGTTAAGAGTCTCTTATGGTTTGTCTCCCTCTTTGTTTTCCTCTTATTTTATTTTTCCTTTCCTTTCCCTATGTTCATCTGCTTTGTTTATTAAATCCACATAAGTGAAATCATATGGTATTTGTCTTCCTCTGCTTATTTCCCTTAGCATAACACGCTCTAGTTTCATCCATGTTGTTGCAAATGGCAAGATTTCATTCTTTTTTGAATGGCTGAATAATATTCCATTGTGTGTATATACATATACATACGTACACACACATCACACCTTTATGCATTCATCTCTCGAAGGACATCTGGGATCATTCCATATTTTGGCTACTGTGGATATTTTTGCTATAAGTATTGGGGTGCATGTACCCCTTTGCATTTTGGGATCTTTTAACAATGAAAGGTATTCCAAATTCTAAGTGCTATAAGAAAAGACACAGTGATCGCCGTACTTCCTTGATTCTTTTGTTAAGCAGTAAACTTTGTTAATATTATAATTAATCTGAATTTTACTTGCACGTTTAAAGAGTTGTTAGAACCCTTAACTACATAGGCCTTCACTATACGTTAGTTCACGGTTACTATTCCTCCAAATAAACTGACCTATATTTTCTCACGAGATATAATTTAAGTGGATTATGATGAAACTGAACCTTATCAAGTTTAAGCTGTTGTTATTCATTGACATCCTTTAATTGCAATAATATATTTATTATGTATAACTCTCAGCAGCATGTTCAGCACACAGTAAAGACTCCATAAATATTAGTGCTATTATTAGACTTTATAATCATTATTGTCCTCATTATGATGATGAATATAAAGAGCCATATGGTATATGACTTCTGTAGGTGTTAAAATATATTTTATGAATTCTCTCTGTATTGGACAGTTATGTATTAGTTACAGTCAGATAATTTATTTGGTAGTTCATGATTCCACATTGTAAAATATTTAATTATGTGAAATATTGCTAGAGTATTCAGCATTTTTTTTACTTTTATATGAAAATCATTTCTCAATTGTTTCCTTGCATAACAATTTCAGCCAACCAATTCTTTTAGCTCTAAGATTCTATTTTATCACTTGAACGCCTGGAAATCTACTTTTATCTTAGGGCTGCCCTAGTATGCCTCAGTGACCTAAGTTTGAAGCAGTAGGATCTGGCATTACTAGAGCTCTAATTTGGATCCAAAGAAAAATTATTTCTCTCTAAGAGTAGATAATGCATTATAAAGTTCCAGGTTATAAAAAGAAATTACTAAGTGAAAGTTCAGGTAAGAGGAAAAACAGACTTTTTCTTTGATCATGCTTATCTGTTGGAAAGAATTGTGCCTCTGAAAAAAATAACTCCCACACATTCAGTAAGGTGAAAATCTTTGTAACACAGTGTATCTAGGCCACAAGTTTTTATTTAGGGATCATATTAATCTTTGTGACACTGTAACAAAGAACTGTGAAGGGATATGTACAGGTAAGACTGGCCTTACAAAAAGAATAACATTAAAAATTGAGCATGCCAATATGATCAAGGGTGACAATGTCAAAAGAAACACAAAATCACCCTCATGAGATAACTGGGTAAGACAGGAAGAGTATAATTGCTTTGTGAAAGATATATATTTCAAGGAAACTTAGAAATGTTATTTATATCCATTTAGTATGTATTTATTACACACTCATCTATGTCAAGTACAGGATTTTAACATGATGCTAGATTTGCTTTATCCTGATAGTCTTATATGTATTAATCCATTCATCAAACAACTGAGTACCTACTCTGTGTCAGGCAGTGTGCTAGGTGTTCAAGGTACAGAGAAAGGTAGGATTTTTGCATTCATCATGAAGTGAACAGAAAAGGATACTGAAATGGACAATACACATATAAACTTGTTTAACTTCATTAGACATCAAGGAATTGTGCATACACCACTTCACTAGACAGCTTAAATTTAAAAAGACACACGACAGCAAGTCTTTGCAAGTATGTGGAATAACTGGAACTATCCACGGCATTGTTGGTAAGCATGTAAATTGCTACAACCAATTTGACAAATCTGTTTGGCAGTTATTACTAAAGCTGAGCATGTACATATCCTAGGATTCTGCAATGTACAAAATGTGCTCCTGTCCTATGTGTATATCAGAAATGCATGCACATGTTCACCGAAAGATACATGCAAGAATGTGCAGACTGTACTGTAATAACCCAGAATTAGCAGTTCCACTGGTAGTAAAAGTGACAACTAAATTGTGGTGTAGTCATATAGTGAAATATTACACAGCTATGAGAATGAGCAAACTACAGTTAGATGCAACAGTATCAGTGAGTTCTATCATCATAATGTTAAGTAAAAGAAGCCATACTTTAAAGAATACCTATGACATGATTATATATATGTATACACTATTCAAAAAGAGGCAATCTTGGAGGAAAGTAATGATGGAATGGGGGAATACTGGAGATTCTTGGGTGCTTATAAGGTGCTTATTAGGATTTTCTTGAACTTAATACCTCCAGCACCTCTGCTTATTTCTTAATCTGGATGCTGGCTACATGGATGGCTTCACTCTGATCCTTCATTACACTAGAACTTGTGATCTGTCACTCTCCTATAAAGATTTACTTAAAAATAAGCACTAAACACCATTTTTGAATCAAGGTAAACATGCTGTAGGAAAGTGAAAACAAAGGGAAACAGGAGAAGTATGATGAATAAAGTAACTAGACTGTTACTACCTTCTGGTAGTTTTCTATTTTATTTGCTATAATCCCTCATTATCTGATATATGGACCACTGCAATGATGACCCACTAGTCTCCCTGTCTCAAGTGCTTCCACTATCAATTTATTTACATATTCCAGTGAAATCTTTTAATAATTTTTTAACCATTGCTTTACACAAGTCATTCCCTTGCTCAGATATGATCACTGACTCCTCATTGCCTATATTCTAAAAACTAAACTCCTTAGCCAAACATACACTGCCTTCCATTAATATGATCAAAATTTGACTTCAACTGACTTATTATATACATTAGCTACCTTGAATCATCCATATAACTCTTAATAATATGTAGGATCGAGAGATGGTTGAGGGCACAGATCCAAGAACTCTTACTCTGTGACACCGGCACATTACTGGATAGCCCTGTGCCTCAGTTTTCTAATCAGTAAAATGGGGACACTACTAGTAGCTATAATACCAACCTCAGGGAGTTTTGTGGGGATGCGATGAGTTAACACCTGTGAGAGTGTGATTGTACTGATATGTACTGGTTATTATTTTTTCATTATATTCATCAGCATATAGCTGCCAAGCAAGACAGTCAGTACTGCTTGTCACTTGGTTCAAGGCATTCTACCTAAATATGGAAGGCCCTTGTTCCATCTTATTTGCTATGTTAGTGAGAACACTTAAGTCTTACTCTCAACAAATATCAATGATCAAACATAATGTTATCAATTATAGTTATCATTTTTAGATTATATCCTCATACCTTAGTCATCTTATAGATGAGAGTTTGTATCCTTTCATGTTTTTATCCTTTAAAAATAAGCACTAAACACCATTTTTGAATTAAGGTAAACATGCTGTAGGAAAGTGAAGACAAAGGGAAACAGGAGAAGTATGATGAATAAAGTAACTAGACTGTTACTTTATTCTCCCAATTTCCACCATGCCAAATCAATCTACAAATATCAGTTGTATTTCTATACACAGTGAACCAACATAATGTATATGTTTCATGTCCACGACAAACCCGACATCTACTAGAAATACAACAGCATGTATTCTATGAATGCACAACCTTTTAAAACTTGGCTCAAAAAGTTCCAGCACAAGCTTAGTAAGTTGTTCCTTAAGCTTCCACAGAATGCCTCACAGCTGGGGCTACTGTTAATTATTCCAAGTTGCTCTCACCATGAAAACTTCAAAGAGTCTCCCCAGCCACTCTCCAGTATTCTATGAAGCTTCTATCTTTTCACCAAACCATTTACAAGGCTTGGAAACACTGAAAACATCTTTCATCTTTCAGTTCCTCTGTGGTTAATCATGTTTTTGTTCAATTCCATGTTCACTCCAGTGCCATTTTCTGCAAATCTGCTTTGCAGGCAGGCATGCGAATATAGTCAGCTTTACTGTGTTCTTCAAGTTTAATAATGAAAAGTCGTATTAGGGTGAGGGCAAACACACATTTTCAGATCCAATGCAAGCATTTATATAAATTGAATTTGAAATACTGTGTTGTAGACTTGGATTCTTTCTTATTTACAGCATAGAAGAGTCTAGTGAAATACAATTGTTTCAGTCCATTATCACTAGTTCTTAGAGATTTTGAAACTTAAGTAGCAGTAACTCTTTCAACTTCTGACTGACCTTGTAATAAAGATGCAAAGAGAAGAATAGGCTGTTACAAGGACCACCTTCAGGGATGTCCCACCTGGCACCTGGAAAACCCTTGCATCTAGACTATAATGCCTGAAATTCTGACCTTAAGGTCTACCCATTTATTTATTCCATTATTCAAAGAAAATTAACAGAATGCCTGCAGTTTGCCAGGCACAATGCTGAGAGCAGAAAGGGTGCTGGAGGTATTAAGTTCAAGAAAATCCTAAACCACTTTTTAAAGAAACCCTTTCATTTATGAGAGGTGAAGAAAACAAGAGAATAAATACATTGCAGAGCATATGAAAAATGCTATCAAAGTGAGAGGTATAGAAATGCACTGAACACAGAGATAATCCACAAATGGATGGACTGTGAAGGGCTTTGGGGAAGTGGAGGATTTTTGAGGATATCGGAAACTTGCCAGCTATAGAAAAGATGTGGGAGAGGGGTGAGAATACCAGGTTAAAAGAAAAGAAGGAATAAGAAGCCGGTGGGGGGTGGGGGGGGTGTTCATGTACCTAAGGTAGAGGATCTAAAAGCAAAAACTAAAAAACAAAACAAAATTAAACTAAACTAAAAGAAAAGGTTTTGAAGTTCCATTTATGCCTAACAAATTTGGATTTTATCCTGTTGCCAACAGAATGCTAATGAAGGACCTTAAACAAAGGAGCAAAATAATGACAATGTTTACAGTAGCAGGCAGGCTGAGCTGGGAATGGTAGAGATCAGGTGAAGGGCAAGTTCACTCAAGAAGCTACTGTGCTCAAGATGAAAATGCCAAAAGCTCGAGAATCATTAAGGCCTTACCTCCAGGTAAAGTTCAGATACCCGGCCTGGTGAGGCAAACTTTTATCATTCAAATATCTATTGGTATAAGTGAATTTAAAGACATTATTTTCAAAAGACAAATGCTGCAAAGAAATAAGACCATGAGAAAGAAGGTGCCAGATAACCAAGGTGATTGAAGGGAAAAGGAGGGCAAAGGACAGTGACGTATGGCTGTTTTGAAATTTTAGTTAAAATTGATTCTAGATCTCATTTAAAAATAAATCTCAATAATGTTACAGGGAAGTTCTGGTTCAGGAAGGCAATGTAGAAAGATCCTAAACTCATCTCCCTCCCAGGGACACATTGAAACTACAGATATATGGAATAGTTTCCTCTGAAAAAAACTACAATTGGCAGTGAACCCAGCACATTGGGTAAAAGAGAGGAAAAGGACCTAGAAGCAGATAGGAAATGATGAAAAACAATCTCATGATAATCCCTACCTCTCATCCCAGTGCACTGACAACCTGTAAACCAGAGGGAACTTAAAACCCAAGTTTTTTCCTGAGGAGTGAGGAGTCTGTACCCTACACTGGATACCCTTGGCACCTGAGAGACCAACCCCCTGAACATCTGGCTTTGAAGAGCAGTGGGGCTTGCACCCATGGGACCTGCAAAGCTAAGGCAAACTGAAAAATGAATCTTAAAGGGATCATGTGCAGACTCACACATGCCAGGACCCTACACAGAAGCAGCCCTTTGGAAAGTGCTCAGGTTTAATGAAAAAGAGACTTCTTTGATAATTTTAATGTGTTGGTCTGAGGGGTAAGGGTGGGCAGGGATGCTCCCTGGGATAGGGCCTGATGGGTCCCATCCTCTAGCTCCTGCTCTGCCTCACTAAGGCCATCAGGCACCACATTTTTCTCTTTCGGGGGATTGGTGGTGGTGGTGGTGGTGGTGGTGTGTGTGTGACATCTGTATGCTCTAACAGGCAGGTGTCATCTTCCACCCTGGCCCTCTACCTTGCTAAAGCTGGCAGGCACCATATTTATCTCTCTCTCTCTCTTTTTTTTTTTTTTCCCAGATGATGCCAGCTTTGTATTCTCCCTCTGCCACATTCCTGAAGGGAAGCTCCCACATACACCTGCAGCCCTGGTTCTTATGTTTTATGACTCGGATTCTGTGGCTGCCAACTCTTGAATGCCTGGCTCTGGAGGCCAGAGCTGCTTCCATTCATGGGTCGCTTGGGACTATAACAATTGGCAAGGCAGTTTTTGGCAGATTACCACTCCCACTTCCAGGGCACTGCACAAACAGCTGATGACTGAAACACTCGCACAGTCTTTCTGAGAAAGGCTCTCTTGTCCTGGAGCTTTGGCCTTAAGAACAGGTTGAGAATTGGCACACATCTAGACCTTGCGGAGGTGCTCTCAGGGAATATAGGCCAGGGGATGCCATATTTGCACTCTCCATTTGGTTCACGACTCTCACCAGTATCCCCCAGAAAAGAATTTATACACTCACCTGGAGCCCTGATTTTTGCAACTGTCAGCAGAGAACACCTCTAGATCACCTGTTTGTTGGCCAAGAAGATTTACACTTGTGGTACCACATGACTATATATATTTGCGTACTAAGAAGCTGCTGCCTATGGGCTTGGCTTCTATTCAGTCTGAATCTAGGTGTTGAGATCCTTCCCTCTGGGACACTGATGGCTCTTGGCACATACTCAACTACTAAGAGCTGTTAAAAATAAAACAGTCTACTTGGATCATCACAAAAATTCAAGAGACAGCCAAGAGCTAGGGCAAGGTTAAACAGTAAATTTCATCTCCTACACAAAGACAACTCTTCAAGACAGGGAGAGGAGGTTGCTTCAACTAACACATATAAACCAACAAACAGAATCAAGGAAAATGAAACAGAGAATTATGTTCCAAATAAGGAATAAGATAAAATCTCAGGGAGGTTAAAAAAAACAACAACAACAAAAGGGAAAATTTATCTAATTAAGAGTTCAAAGTAATGGTCACAAAGATGTTCACCAAACTTGGGAAAAGAATGAACACAAGGAAAATTTCAACAAAGAAAATGTTAAAAAAAAAAAAAAAAAGGTACCAAACAGAAGTCCCAGAGTGGAAGAATACCATTAACTGCATGGAAAAATCCTCAGAGGTGTTCAATAGTAGACTGGATGAAGAAGAAGAAGAAAGGATCAGTGAAGAGGTGATGAAACTCACCCAATCAGTATAGCAAAAAGAAAAAAAAAAAGTGAAGATAGCTTACTAGGCTTATAGGATAGTATCAAGTGTACCAACATTCATATTATAGGGGTCCCAGAAGGAAAAGAGAGAAAGAAAGGGGCAGATAATGTATTTGAAGAAATAATGGCTAGAAACATCCCTAACCTAGAGAGAAAAACAGACTTCTAGACCCAGGAAGTCCAGAGAGACTGAAAGAGACCTACACCAAGGTATATTGTAATTACAATGTCAAAAATTAAAGACAGAATCTTGGGGCACCTGGGTGGTTCAGTCAGTTAAGTGTCTGGCTCTTAACCTCAGCTCAGGTCTTGATCTCAGGGTTGTGAGTTCAAGCCATATGCTGGGTTCCTCACTGGGCATGGAGCCTACTTAAAAAAAAAAATTACAAAATTTAAAAAGAGACTCTTAAAAGCAGTGACAGAAAAAATTGGTTATATATAAGGAAACCTCCATAAAATGAGCAGATTTTTCAGCAGAAACACTGCAGGCCTGAGAGCAGTGGAACAATATATTTAAAGTGCTAAGAGAAAAAAACCTTCCAACCAAGGACACGTGACCCAGTAAAATTACCCTTCAGAATTGAAGGAAAAATTAGTTTTCCAGATAAGCAAAAATGAAAGGAGTTCATCATCACTAAACCTCTAATAAATATTAAAGGGACTTCTTTAAGCTGAAAAGAAAGGATGCTAATTAGCAACAAGAAAGCATATAAAAATATAAATCTCACTGGTAAATATATACTAAATGTAGTGGATTAATCACTTATATAGCTAGTATAAAGATTAAAAGACAAAAGTAGTAAAAACAGCCATAACTACTATAATTATTTAAGAAATACAGAGATAGCAAGACGAGGAATAGGACATTAAAAATATAAAACATGGCAGGGGTGTTAAAATGTAGAGCTTTACAATGCATTTTTTTTTTAAAGAAGATTTTATTTATCCATTTGGCAAAAAGAGAGAGAGCACAAGTAGGCAGAGTGGCAGGCAGAGGGAGAGGGAAAAGCAGGCTCTCTCCTGAGCAGGGAGCCCAATGGAGGGCTCAATCCTGGGACCCTGGGATTGTGACCTGAGCTGAAGCAGTCCCTTAACTGACTAAGCCATCCAGGCTTTAAGGCATTTAAGCTTAAGTTATTATCAACTTGAAATAGACTGTTATAAATATAAGTTGTTATATATAAGCTTCATGGTAATAACAAAGCAAAAGCTTACAGAAGATACATAAAAGATAATAAGCATACCACTAAAGAAAGTCATCAAGCCACAAAAGAAAAAGCAACAGAGGAAGAAAGGAACAGAAAAACTACAAAAACATCCAGAAAACAATGAACAAAATAGCAATAAATATATGCCTATCTATAATTACTTTAAATGTAAATAAATTCTCCAATCAAAAGACAAAGAATGGCTGAATGGATTAAAAACAAAACAAGACCTATTGAAATGCTGCCTATAAGAGAGTCACTTCAGATGTAAGGACACACACAGACTGAAAGTGAGGGACTAGGAAAGATATTCATTGCAAATGGAAACCAGACCAAACCCAAACTAAAAAGCTGATGTAGCTATACTCAGACAAAATGGACTTTAAAAAACTGAGATAAGAAGGTTTTTACATAATGATAAAGGGGTTACTCCAAACGGAACATATAACATTTATAAATATTTATGCATCCAACGGAGGAGCATCTAAATATTAAGTATATAAAGCAAATATTAACAGACCTAAAAAGAGAAATTGACGGCCATACAATAATAATAAGGAACTATAATACCCAACTAACAGCAATGGATACATCATTCAGACAGTAAATCAATAGAACATTGGCCTAAAATGACATATTAGACAAGAAGGACTTAATAGATACATATAGAATGTTTCATCCAAGGGCAACCATACAAATTCTTCTCAAGTGCACATGAAATATTCTCTAGGATAGATCATGTATTAGACCACAAAACAAGTCTTAAAAAATTAGTAAGACTGGGGCGCCTGGGTAGTGCAGTGGGTTAAAGCCTCTGCCTTCGGCTCGGGACATGATCCCAGGGTCCTGGGATCGAGCCCCACATCGGGCTCTCTGCTCAGCAGAAAGTCTGCTTCCCTTCCTCTCTCTCTGTCTGCCTCTCTGCCTACTTGTGATCTCTGTCAAATAAATAAAATCTTTTAAAAAAAAATTAGTAAGACTAAATTCATCAAGCATCTTTCTGACCAAAATTGTATGAAACTATAAATCAATAAGAAAAAAATTATAAGAAAAACTATAAATTATAAGAAAAACTATAAATTATAAGAAAAAAAACCTGGAAAATTAAAAAATACGTAGAGATTAAGTAGCTTACTACTGAACAACCAGTAGGTCAATGGAGAAATAAAAAAAAAATACACTGAGATAAATGAAAAAGTAAATAAACACATCAAAACTTATGAAATGCAGCAAAAGCAGTTGTAAGATGGAAGTTCATAGGATAAATGTCTACTTCAAGAAACAAGAAAAATCTCAAACAACTTTACATCCCAAAGAACTAGAAAAAGAACAAACACTGAAGTAGTAGACAGAAGGAAATAAAGATCAGAGCAGAAATAGATGAAATAGGAACCAAAAAGTCAAAAGAAAAGATCGATGAAACCAAGTGCTGATTCTTTGAAAAGATAAACAAAATTGACAAAACTTTAACTAGACTCACCAAGAAAACAAAGAGGGAGGACTCAAATAAATAAAATCAGAAAAAGGAGATCTTACATAAGACCCCAAAAATATACAAAAGATTATGAGACTACCATAAACAATTATATGCCAACAAATTAGATAACCTAAAAGAAATGGATAAATTCCTAAAAACATAAAATCTTCCAAGACTGAATCATGAAGAAAAGGAATAATTGAATAAACCAATTACTAGAAAGGAGATTGAATCAGTAATCAAAAGCCTGCCAACAAACAAAAGCCCAGGACCACACAGTTTCACTGGTTAATTCTACCAAACATTCCGATAAGAATATCAATCCTTCTTAAACTCTGCCAAAAAACAGAAGACTAGGAAGCACTTTCAAATTCATTTTACACAGCCAGCATTATCCTGATACCAAAACCAAACAAGGGGACACACACACACACACACACACACACAATTATAGGCCAATATTTCTGATGAAAATAGATGCAAAAAATCCTTAACAAAATATTAGCAAACTGAATACAACAATATATTAAAAGAATCACACACCATGATAAAACAGGATTTATTCTAGGAATGCAAAGATAGTTCAATAGCCACAAATCAAACAATGTGATATACCACATTTATAAAATGAAGGTTAAAGGGGCGCCTGGGTGGCTCAGTGGGTTAAAACCTCTGCCTTCGGCTCGGGTCATGATCCCAGGATTCTGGGATTGAGCCCTGCATTGGGCTCTCTGCTCAGCGGGCAGTCTACTTCCTTCTCTCTCTGCCTGCCTCTCTGCCTACTTGTGATCTCTGTCTGTCAAATAAATAAATAAAATCTTTAAAAAATAAAATAAAATAAAATAAAATAAAATGAAGGTTAAATATCATGATCATCTCAACAGATGCAGAAAAAGCATTTGATAAAATTCAACATCCATTTATGATAAAAATCCAACAAAGTGGGTACAGAGAAAACATCCCTCAACAAATAAAGGTCATATATGACAATCCACAGCTTATATCACACTCAATGATAAAAACTGAAAGCTTTTCCTCCAAGCTCAGGAACAAGACAGAATACCCATTTTTTGCCACTTTTACTCAACTTTTATTTTAGCATTGGAAGTCCTAGCCAGAGTAATTAGGCAAGAAAAAGAATTAAAGTCATCCAAATTAGAAAGAAAGAAATACAACTGTCACTATTTTGCAGATGGCATATTATATATAGAAAGCCCTTAAGAAACTGTCACCACCAAGAAACTGTCAGAATTAAGGAATGAATGCAGTAAAGTTGCAGGATATTAAATCAATAGAGAAATCTGTTGCATTTCTATATACTATAACAAACTGTGAAAAAAAGAAATTAAGCAAATAATCCCACTTATAATTAAATCAAAAAGAATAAAATATCTATGAATAAACTTAGCCAAGGAAGCAGAAGACCCATACTGAAAACTACAAAACATTAATAAAAAAAATTGAAGATACAAATAAATCAAAGATATTCTGTGTCCATGAATTAGAAGAATATTGTTAAAGTGTCCACACTACACAAAGCAATCTGCAGATTCAATGCAATCTTTATCAAAATTCCAATGGCATTTTTCACAGAAATTCAAAAATCACTCCTAAAATTTGTATGGAAAGACAAAAGACCCTGAACAGCCAAAGCAACATTGAAAAGAGGAACAAAGCTGACAGCATCACACTCCCTGATTTCAAAGTATATTACAAAGCTATAGTAATCAAAACAGTGTAGTATGGATATAAGAACAGACAAATAGGTCAATGGATCAGAAGAGAGAGCCCAGAAATAAACCCATGCATATACGGGCAATTAAGTTAAGAGAAATGGTCCAAGAATATTTAATGGGGATGAAAAGTCTCTTCAATAAATGGTGTTGGGAAAACTGGACAGTCACATGCAAAAGAATGAAACTGGACCACTTTTTAAATACCAAACACAAAAATTAACTGAGAGTGGATTAAAAGCTTGAATGTAAGACCTGAAACCATAATACTCCTAGAAGAAAACACAGTAATTTCCATGAGTTTGATCTTGACAATAATTTTTTGGATTTGATAACAAAAGCAATGGCAACAAAAGCAAAAATAAACAAGTGGAACTACAGCAAACCAACAAGCCTCTCTGCACAACAGAGGAAACCATCAACAAAATGAAAAGGCAACCTATGGAATGGGAGAAAATATTGGCAAATCATATATCTGTATGGGGTTAATATCCAAAACATATAAAGAACTCATAAAACTCAATAACGACAACAACAAATAAGCAACTAGGTTAAAAATGGGGTGGAGATCAGAATAGGCCTTTTCGATTTTCCAAAGATGACATACAAATGACCAGCAGGTACATAAAAAGATGCTCAAAATCACTAATCACCACGGAAATGCATATCCAAACTACAATGAGATCTCATCTCACACCTGCTAGAATGGCTATTACCAAAAAGATAAGAGATAACACAGGTTGCTGAGATTGTGGAGAAAGGGGAACCCTTGTGAACTGCTGGTGGGAATGTAAATTGGTGCTACAGGTACTATGGAAAACTGTATGGGGGTTCCTCAAAAAATTAAAAATAGAACTACTATATGACCCAGCAATTCCATTTCTGGGTATTCATCTGAAGAAAACAAAAGTACTAAACTCAAAACATATATGCATATATACAGTCTTCATTGCAGCATTATTTACAATAGCTAAGATATAAAAAGAACCTGCCTCCATCAATGGATGAATGGATAAAGAAATTGTAATACTCCTGTATATAACACGTAGACACACACATACTGGGATATCATTCAGCCATGAAAAAAATGAAATCTTGGCATTTGCAACAACATGGATGGACCCTGAGGACACTGTGCTAAGTGAAATGAGTAAGACAGAGCAAGACATATACTGTATAATTCTCAAAAACAAGTTCATAGATACAGAGAACAGTTTGGTGGTGGCCAGAGATTGGATGAAATGGTTGAAGGGAGTCAAAAGGTACAAACTTCTAGTTATAAAATAAATTAAGTCATAGGGATGTAAAGAACTGCATGGTAACTATAGTTAAAAATAGTGTATTGCATATTTGAAAGCTGCTAAGAGACCAGACCTCAAAAGTTCTCATAAGATAAAAAAAATTCTGTAGCCATATATGGTGACGATATCAAGTAGATTTACTGTAGTGGTCGTTTTGCAATATATACAAATATTAAATCATTATGTTGTACACCTGAAATTAATATAACATTTTATGGATGTGAAATACTTTAATTAAAAAAAATAATGTTATAGGTGCTCTGATGAGGTTTTCTGTAGTACAGAATGAGGAAAATGGGAACCACTGCCAGACCTTTTGACAGGGACCCCATGTGCAGTGCGCAAACTGCAGTCATGTGTGGTGGTCTTGTTTCCTCACGCAGAAGCTTAGCACTCAAGAGAAAAAAAAAAAATCAAACTCAAGTTTGTACCTTATAAATTTAAAATAGATAAAATAATGCTTAACACATTAAAGCCAACAAACAAAGCTTAATAGCATAAAGACATTTCCAGCCTTTTCCTGGTAAGTTAAAATAAAATGATACTTATTAATAATGGAAATTCAGTAGAATGGCAAAACGCTATGATCATCTAGATTGAAGATCTGAGGGACTAGCTATTTTTACTCTCATTGTTACAGGAAAGAAACTGAGAAGACTAAAGTTTGAAACATCTTTGCAAGATAACCTAGCATCAGTTCAAGGCCAAGACCCCAGTTCAAAGCCCACACCTCTTCCTGAAACCACAATGCTGACTTACATTCGGATTCTATTACTTTACTAACCTGACATCATGATCTCTTAAAATGAATTGAACTACTCCAGGGAGAGCAGGAAAACTAGGATAAAACCACAGTGTCATTCCACTAAGATATGGTGGTGACGTCCATTTAAGTTTGTAACAACTGAAGGAACAGCTTCCCATGAAAGACTGCTTTGCCTTGTACAGGCAGAAAATGGGACCTGTATGCCACAAGATACTTGTAGGCAGAGAATGGTTCTTATTGCTCTTTCTTTGCATAACACAGAGATGCTGCCTGGCACATATTAGGCAATTAATAAATATTTGGTGAATGATTAAATCATAAGTGCATAGTTAGGAAGTCTTCCACACAGGCTTTCTTGCATCCGCATGTCCTTATAAATATGTGAAAATAAAGGAGTTCAAACTTCCTACATTTACGCATCTAAATGCTGGTATCTATAGACATGGGAATGACTAAAATTTGAGGAGAGTGACTTAAATTCTCCAAGAAAGAAAAACAGCCCTGCCCCCACTGTCTCCGGGTTCTGGAGAACAAACTACTTGTGTAAGCTGAGAAATGCATCAGGCTTATGATAGCGTGTTCTAAGAATCTGCCTTGTGTCAGGCACTTTCTGTACACAGTAAGCATAAATGGCCCAGAAACAGGTACAACCGGCTTGCTCAAGGTCACACATATTTCAAGAGACAGGACAGGAATTCCAGCCAGATTTCCTTGATTCCAGGACTCATGCTCTTCCCACTGCACCACCATACTTTTTTAAAGATATGTTAAAATATACAATTATATATTGATAACTATATCCTATTAAAACTGCAGTCAGTTTATGTAGCATTTAGTCATGATGACAAATGCCTTACTGGTACTAACATGACTGCTTTACAATTACAATTTGTTACTTGCACTGACATAACTGCTTTCAGTTCTTTCCTAATTTTTTCAGATAATCAATCAATGTTATTGATTTATAACACTTTAAAAATGTGGAATGATAATAATCTGTTATTGAAGAGTTCAGCGACGTCTTCAAATTAAACAGCAATTTGTCAAAATCCTAACTGCCCACCAGATTTACAAGTGACCTACAAAACTTGCAAATGCTTCCTAAGCGTACACAAATTAGCACGGCTGCTTTATGAGATAGTAAGGTACACTGTGCCTCAAGCACGCGCAGGGGTAGCATACTGTAGATCCGATTCAACAGCATTCCTAAATGTTTAGCTATGATCTGCATTTATATTTCCTGTGTTAACACCTATAAATGAACTGTGCAGAGACGTAGGCAAATAAACATGATAACCATCAAAGATTTTTACTTTAGCAGCACAGTTATGAAGAATGCTAAAGATACACCACTCCAGAACTAAAAGCTCACGTGGCTGGCAGGTGGGAATAGTTAAGTTCTTATTGAGACATTGCATTTGTAAAGTTCCTTCGGCCTGTACTACAGTCAGCACTTTGCAGAAAGTTCTACATTGACATTGTCCGATGTGGGAACTGTTTCTAAAGTAAGGGGAAAATGCCCTGTATACTGCATGTCAGTATGAATTTCAGACTAAATAAATAGAAGACTTTAATATATAAACTACAGAAAACTGCTTTCTGCTCCAAACTGTTCTTCCCACAGACTTCACAGACCTCCACCCCTACTCCTTGGTTTCCAGAAGCTAGGAGAAGGGTGGACTTTCCTGTCTCCCAACCCTGGCTAGGATCTGGGGGGAAGGGTGGGGAGGAGAGTGGGAACAAAGAGCCAGATATGACTCTCCACCTTTCTATTCACTTTCCCACTCTGGGGTTAAGGTTGTACTGCTTGCTATCAGCATCACAGGAATAAAACAGAGGAGTAACTGCTGGCAGCAGCAGTGAACTTTGATTCTCAACTCCCACATACCCCATGGGCATCTCAGCAGGATGATAATCACAGTAGTGCTACTGTCCTCTTCCAGAATGGAGCGCAAGCCTCTGATGGTATCAAAACTCTTCTGTGGTTCCTTTGAGTCTTGAAAGGATGTAAAACAGCATGCAAAAGACGCTTTTATTTGGATGTATACTCTGGTGAATTCCTGGTCTGTGTGAACTTTTGCCATGTTTCAAAATGCCTTTAACAATGCCTTCTGCCTTTTTGGTCTCCAGGGATACTCTGAACACCTTATACTGTAACTCCAATTACACAATGGATTTCTTTTCTGAAGGTACACCAAAAATATTTTAACAAATACGGATGTGTAAACATCTAGAAACTACTAAACATAATTTTGCTCAAGCAGACTGACTCCGAAAATTAATTTTCTTTGTATTGTGTGAAAACTAGGACATGGATTTACACTACAACTGTGATTTCTTTTCTTTTATGATTCTTGAATTTGATCAGCTTCAGAGGAATGCAGACTATTTTAAAAATAATACTTTTAGGGGCGCCTGGATGGCTCAGTGGGTTAAGCCTCTGCCTTCGGCTTAGGTCATGATCTCAGGGTCCTGGGATCGAGTCCTGAATGGGGCTTTCTGCTCCGCAAGGAGACTGCTTCCTCCTCTCTCTCTCTCTCTCTGCCTGCCTCTCTGCCTGCTTGTGATCTCTGTCAAATAAATAAATAAAATCTTTAAAATAAATAAATAAATAAAAATAATACTTTTAGAGTTGTTGGGTTTTGTTAAACTTTGGTAAATAAATTTAATTTTTTATTAGAATTCGTAAAATCTCTTAAATTATCTGCAGAACCAGACCTTTAATATATCTACTTTCTCCACCAAATGAATGATTTAAGAAAATCTTGTTATTTTATAAAAACAATTCATAAAACTGTTGTAATGTGTGCTTTTCGCAATTCACTAGACAAAACATTTTTAGTACATCTTGACCGTAAGTGGAAAAAAAAAAAAAAAGAATTGTCTAACAGTTTCTCTTGTTTATTCCAGTCACATATCACAGAACTCATAGCATTTAGTAATGTGTCAGATTATGGCAATTAGGTCATATGGATAGTTTCATAATATATGAACTACTGTGTACTTTATACTGCTAACAAATATATTCGTTGCACAAGGTATAAACCAGCATAGCCATTGCAAATTCAAAAACTGAAAAAAAAAATCTCACTAAATTAGTTCAATAAAGAAATCACTGAGCACAAAAAATGGAAACTAAATTACTCTATTTTAAAAATCTATTTTGTCTCTGCACATTTCAAATTAATCATATTTTTAGTAATTTTTTTAGTAATAGGAAACTAATATGAGATCATATTAGTTTCCTATTACTAAAAAATGTATAAAGTTAACTGATAGTGTAATGGCAGATGAACTAAAATAACTGATAGGAATCAAGTATTTCTAAACTAATTGTTAAACATAGGATCTTTTACACATATGTACAGACAAGAACAAGCAACGTACTTGTATGTGTGAGTGTATATATATGGTCACACAAATATTCACTTTAAAAGCTGATGGCATCACTGAACAACTGAATATGAGACTTCTAATAATATTCCTTTTTAAATATCTCATGCTATTTAACAGACAGCATTCCAAAAATATATATATCATCTAATTCATTTTCTACTGCAAATGTGTTCACATGAATCCATTACAGAAGTATAATAAAAATATGCCCATTACAATGCACCCTGGCATAAAAGATACACTGATAAATTTGTATCGTTGAGGCAAATTTCAAGCTCATCATTAACTGATAATATATGCACATCAAGGTAAAATAATAATAATACTGCAGCTAATTATAAATTATAATTTAGTTTTACATGGTCAGTCTTCACTCTCTAAATGATTTAAGTAAGATTATTTTGACATATATTAGTAACAGTATTAGCTAGCTGTCTAGATACACTTGATTTATCAACCACAGTTTTTGTCAAATTATCTCTTCACATTAAAGAAATGCATTTTTTAATAAAGTGCTATATCACAATATAAAAAACAAATTCTTCTTCTTCCTCTTTAATACAACAGTAATGAAGCATATACAACATTGTTGCCTAGCTAGGATAAACTGTTTTTTAAATCCCCATTACATGTTTCTGTGTGTGTGTTAACTGAATATATGTATTGGGTTCCATCTGCCTTTCTAAGAGTATCAAATGTAGGCATTCATTTTCCATTCAACTGGAAAGATCAAAATGCTTTAGAGATAAGGCAGAAAGTAATGAGGATAATTTTTTGTTATTTAAATTATGTGGCCCTTTAAATCATATTGCACAAACATAAGTAGAAATAGAAAATTTCTGACTACACAAACTGCAGCATGTAAATATTTCCACTGGGCAAATTGTCAAGATAAACTGGATAGTATCAGTGAAAATAGGTCTGTACTTTCTTGGCTACACAACTAGAAGGAGAAAATCTTAATACAAGAGACCTCTTCAGATAAAACCCAGTTTCTCAGCCAAAGGTCACCTTCTCTTCCTTCCCCAAAGTCCGTAATCAGCTAATTTCTTGATGTTAAGAGCTTTTTTTCTGAAACAAAAACACTATTGGCTCTTTTGCATCCTTTACTCTTATCCAAGGTCAAATTATTCAAAATTCAACTCTTTTATTTATTTTTTAAAAGATTTTATTTGTCAGAGAGAGACAGAGAGCACAAGCAGGGGAGTGTCAGGCAGAGGCAGAAGCAGGCTCCTTGCTGAGCAAGGAGTCAAATGAGGGACTTGATCCCAAGGACCCAGGGATCATGACCTGAGCTGAAGGCAGACGCTTAACTGTCTGAGCCACCCGTGTCCCAAAATTCAACTTTTTTTAATGCACAGAAAATGAATGTATATCTAAAATTTTACTCCAAGTTTAATAGGAAAAAACAATCTCCATCCAGCTATTTTATGTAGATAATCAGAAAGATGGCACTAGTTATTATATAATCTAGAATAAACAGAGTGTTTCCAAGAATAGAGTCTAAGAAAACTTCCAAACTCCTACTTACACCTTTACTAATACACTGGAAATAATTCCACTGTTAAAAGTAATCTAATCATTTTCAGTAACACCAAATAATACTATTGCGACCAGTTAAAATTTCAAAAGCACTTTGGTGGTAAATGGCAGTGACCTAAAATTCCATTATCACAGCCCAAATTTTACTAATTTACATATATTTACTTTGTCAACTCCCTCAACAACATAGCTACAATGCACAATACAGAAAATGACAAGTTCCCACAACAGGAAAAAAAAAAAAAATCCTTTTTTTTTTCCTTCATGAAAAAATACATGAACATGAAAAGCATATTAAACTAAGAAATGGTAAACTAAGTAAACCATATTAAATGAAGAAATTCCAAACTCTCCATGTAATATACTAATCCACAAGTTCAAAGATAGTAATATTTCCTCATCAAAAATGTTCTTTAGCAGAGATTTATCATCTTTTGAAATGTAATACAAAATTAATCCCTTAATAATTACACAACTATCTTTATAGTTTATGGGGAGAGTAATTTATAACACATTTGGAAATTTCAGGTGATGCATTCTTTTATCTTAAGATCTAGTAATTGATATAGATTGGATGTATACTCTAGACAGATATACTCTGGTTAGATACATACTCTAAGAAGTGCCACACCAAGGTAAAACAGTAAGTTTGGAAATTTAAAATGTCCAAATATTTCTTCCATGGCTCATATTGGTGTTATATTATAGTCTTACCTCAATGATGTTGTCATGAATCTCCAGGCCATCTGCTCTGTCGGCAGGTCCATTTTCCAAAATTTTTGAAACATAAATTCCTTCTGCTGATGTTTCTTCCTGATTATTCTATCAAAAATAAAACATTAGCAAAAACAAACAAACAAAAAAAATTAACAAAAACAAAACCATTAGCAGTAAGAAAATGTAGACAAAATTTTAGTTGGATAAAGGACAATTTAATAAATGTAACATTGCCAATCCTCCCTAAACATGCAACTCTCTCTCTTAGCTGGGGATTTGGCACTGAATTTTAACTTACTTAATTTTAACTTACTTAAAATTAACTTACATTAATACCAAATGGTCATTAATCAAGATGGCAGCTTTAATGAATGAGTCCAGCATCTCTGACAAGATTATCCATTCGCTTCATGTTTTTGAGTATACATTAAAAAATTATGAGAAAAGGGTATGTACAAGGTGATATTGACTGTCTTCAAAGTATTATTAAGCAGCTTACTTCTCAAGAGATGTAGCAATTAAAAAGGGTCACAAGGAAACAAAAAGCATATCCAGCCTCACTATATATTGTGGCCATGGTTTTGAAAATATAATTTAGCCTCAGGATGTGTCAGATCTGGAAATAAAGCTCTGACTATATTTACAGGGAGACTAGGAGCTTACTCAAGTGTAAAATCCCAAAAGATCAACACTAACTGCAAGAGAACCCTTTCAAAGCTAATTTTTACACATTTCCAGGAGCAATGAGCCTAATGATTAGTTAAACCTCAACCACATAATCGATATAATATAAATAGGACACTTCGGCCAGTCACAGGAAAACAATTATGTTGCAAAACCTATCTAGGTAAAATGCCCAACATACCATAATAATAATTTTAAATGTCATTTTACTTCATGGCAGTTTAAATAAAATTATTTCCCCTTAATTAGCCTTCCTTAACACGAATTTGAAGAGTCTCTTAAAAATGTCCAGTGTCATCTAAAGGTCAAACACCTAAGTGGCATTTTATAAAAACATTCCTTAAGGGAAAAAAACAAAACAAAAAAGATATGATGAAAAGACTTCTATCTTTTCATTATAAATGGGGACTGTTCTAGAAACAGAAGCACAGTAGTCATTAGTTGCTAGGTTTTCAAAATACTAAACAGTAGAGGGAAATACGTCATTGCCATCCTGACCTAAACATAGAATATGGCCAACAACTCTAACCCAGTGTCCTTGGGCCACATCTGCAAAGCAGGATGCGAGAATTTCATGGCAGTTTATTAAGAAAATTAAAGAACATGATTTTTTTTTTTAAAACTTTACCACCTTTTTCTAGTTATGGTGAAAATTAAGTTGATGTAGTATTTGAAGGATATAAAAGAACTTTGTGACTACAGTGTCTGGTTTAAGTTTATAACTCATGTATTTTGAAAACAACTGGTAGCAATGAAGACAATATTATTCATTCAATTAAATAAAAGATAGGATTGGAGGACCAATAGTATTTCAAATCAACTATCTTCCTTTAACATGGCATTTCTTATACAACTGTGAAAACAATGATCCCTTATTTCAACTTATTTTAACTGTTCATGCCATCAATCAACATGCATTATAAATTGCCTGGTCTGTGCTAGCCTCTGAAAACTGAAAAGTTGACTTAGTAAGTAGAAGGTATAATCAGGCAATCCAGTTACCTAATATTATCAAGTAGAAATCGCCTATACACATTATTGTGAAATAGGTTTAAGAAGTTTACCAATGGGGCTATCCAATGTAAATAAAATATGAAAATACTCTCTTTTTTCCCTAAAGTAGCAAAGGGTAGTCTAGTTCATTAGTTGCTGGATTTTTTTGTTTTATTTTGTCAGAAAAATGTAGTTATATACTGGAACATTTGCATTAAGGGATCTGACATTTTATCATAACCATGATTTTAAAGATTAAATCACTTGCTATCCTCATTCAAAATCTACAAATGAAAGTGGTTTTCTATTATTTTATAAGCAAAGAATGAATTAGGCATGAATAAGGTAGATTACCTGATTTGGTCGGCCTCCTATAATATTGAATCCCAATGTGTCATTTTCTCTTTCTAACACAATGGTGAATGGCTTATGTTCTCCAACCTAGAAGAAAAGGGATAAAATAACTAGGTAGGAAATAAAAGGACAGGGAAAAGAAAAGGAAAAAAAGAAAAGAAAAAAGAAAAGCTACCACAAAGCTTTTTAAAAAATAAACTGTCAATAAATTAACATTTGAAAAGAAGAAAACCTTCAAATTAAGGATGGTTGAATTTGGGAGATTCAACCATTAATTTCTTCCTAAATTTACTTTGAAAAAATATTTTTTAAAAAAGTGCTTGTGAGAAAAATTATTTTCAAAAACGTCTAAAGGTTTTATGTTTTCACACATCTCTCTATCTTTTATCCTAATACAGCATCTAATTCTGGCTTCGCTGTAATTTAAAACAAATTTCTGGTAACCCTACAGGTACCTTTACTTTTTTTTTTTTTTTACAACAGAGAAAAATAAAAAATTCCAGAATTATTTTATGTAAAAATTTCACTTCAGAAAGTCTTGAGGGATTGAAGTAACCGTGAGTTATTGATAAAATTCTTTCATCAGTAATATTTGGATTGTTATTGTAATGCAGGATCTAAATTACAGTAATCCTAATTTTCAATAGTATTCTTATTTTGGTTTTGTATTATTCCCACAGAATTTTACAAAGAAAGGATTTGTGTTAAGTAAAACAGTGTGTATTTCTTCTCCTGGCAGCCAGATAATAGCAAAACAAATAGGAATTATATCTATAACCTGTTTACTAATGAAGACCAATTTAAATACAAAATATGCCAGACTAGGTAAGGTTTATTCATTCAAGGTTTATTCTAGGTAAGGCTATGGGTATTATTAACTGTCCTAGGAAACTGCATTTGGCAATTCATGGTAAAATTCCATAAGCACCATCACCACCTCTTCCCAGGAGCTTTTCCCAAGCAGTGTATGCAGCAGCCCCTACTGGTAGTGGGAAAACATTTCTGAGGAGCACGGAGAAGCCTTCTGACAATCTACAAAACATGGGCAGTTGTTCCTCACTTCTCAGAATCATAGCTTGACTTGTTGCATGGACTTCCCTCATATAATTCCAGTTGCTGCTCCTTTCCATCAATCATGGCTTCCCTACAACCTTGAAACGTGACCTGGTAACGCAGAGCGCATTTCTGCGCTTCTCTCTGGGTCCTCCCATTTTGTAAATCTACCTGGCTCTAAACAGGATACAGAGAGAATCAGGGATAGCCTCCAGCCTTTTAATAAGCATTGTGCCTCCCATTAACAAAGTAGAAACATTTTAGCCCCTCAAGTTAAGTTGTCATTTTTTCAGGTTCAAGGAAGAAGCTTCCAAACTGGATGCCTGGGTTGGAGGCAGGGCAGAGCAGTCCCAAACGGGAATCATCGTGTGTTGCTCCTCCCCAGGACGCTGAAGAATGAAAACAGCTCCTTGAATGGAGTGCAAGTTCTGCTAAATCTCTGTTCACCATGGCAGCGACCAACAATGTCAAACACTGCGCAGAAGTCCTCCAGAAGAGAAGTAACAGCTTTATAAACAAGCCTCTTCACAGGGGGTGCTGCAAAGAGGCTTGTTTATTCAGTCTGAAAGCGGGCAGTCCACCAGCACAGTTCGGGGCCAGCAGCTTCGACAAAGAAGGGAAACACAGCCGCTGCCCACGGGCTCACAGGGCTAGTCTGACCGCAGATGGGATGGATGGGGTTGCTCTCGGATTTGGTTCCCCAAACCACCCCTCCAACACAGCACACACACACACACACACACACTCCACCAACGAAGAGATCCCGAGGCAGCTAAGGATTCTTTAGGGAAGGTCAGGGTAACGAAATCTCTGCAGGTCTAAGAAATCCCATCTGCTAATCGCCCCCTGGTTTTCCTGGTTTCTCACAACCCTGACAGTCTCTGCACGGAGTAGAAGGTGGCCAATAGGGGTAGTTTGGCAGGAAAACTAAGTCATTCAGAGCTAAAGGTGTGATGCTGGGGCAGGGGCAGAGGGGAGGCAGGGTCGGGGAAGTCCTCACTTCCTAGCTTTCCTTTTCTGATTGGCTTTAGGCACAGGCCAAAGGCACAAAAAAAAAAAAAAAAAATACACACACACACACATATATGGTAGGGTAGGGCAGGAGAGTTTAAAATGGGGAGCAAGGTCGGGGTGGGAAAATGAGTTTTCCTCATTCTTCTTTCTCCATTGAAAAGTTGGAATTGAATTTAATTCGTTCCGATCCTAATGTAAGTGGAAATTTGCAACACTGATGCACCCGAAAAGTACCAACAGTGTATGTCGTTTTGGTCAAGGCGGGTGGACGCCTCCCACCCCACAGTAAGGAAGGGTGTCACCTCTGAAGGAATCCCGAAGTACCAGAAAGAAGCGGTCCTCTCTCCACCCCAGTCGTTCCCCAGGTGCCCGATCCCTCTGCGCTTACCCGGCCGTGGCCGCCGCCCAGGTCTCTGGCGAAGTTGCGGACGTGAGCCATGTACTGGGAGAACTTCTCCTGGTACCTGCGGGCAGTGAGCTGCGCTTCGTCCCGCAGCGCCCAGAGCTGCGCCCGCAGCGCCTTCTCGCGCCGACTCCAGGCGAGGACTAGCTGCCGCGGCCCCCGCCCGCTCCCGCCGCGGACGCCCGGCGGCCCCCCGCGCGCGCCCCCGCCCCGGCCCGGCCCCGGCGCCGTTCCGCAGCCCCCCCGCGCGGGGACGTTCACGCCGCGGCGGCCGCCCGGCTCCGAGACGCAGTCCGGCCGGCGGCAGCGGGCAGGGCGGAAGGCGCAGCGCTCGACGTGCGCCGCCAGCTCGTGGAGCCGCACCGAGCGGCCGCAGCCGCGGGCGCGGTAGTCGCACTGGATGCGCAGCTTCTGGATGAGGCCGCGCAGAGGCAGCACCCGGCACAGCTTGCCCGGCGCCAGGGGCTGGCACTGCAGCGGGCACCGGCGCCGCCGCGCCACCCAGGGCAGGAGGCAGCTGGCGCAGAAGACGTGCCCGCACGGCGTGCACAGGGGCTCCTCCAGCACCTGGCCGCACAGCTTGCACTTGAAATCCGGGTCCACCGCTTCGGCGAAGCGCTCCAGGGCAAAGCCCATAGTCTGGAGGGGGATAAGGGGGAGCGAATCCGAGTCCGCTTTCTCCAAGCCCCCTGCCTTCCCTGGGCTACCCCTGAGACGGCTTTCCCTCGGCCGTGGCCGTGGCTGTCGGAGGGAAGGAGAAAGGTGGGGGTGGCGAGCCCAGAGTTTGTTTGGCTTGAAGTTTTCAGGCTCTCGCTGGGTCCCCTGACTCCGCCGTATTGACGCTAATAGACGCCACCTCCAGTGACCCCCACCCCCCAACACACACACGCTCACCCCCACCCCCGCCTCATTCGTGGCTCTGCCATTTATATTCTTTCAGATTGTGTCCGCGGAGAGCCGAGACCAACTTGCCATGGCCCGGGCTTCAGGCAGAGCTGATAATGGGCACAGCGCAGATGTTGAGAAACAACTTTTAATTCCACCAGAATGTAAGCTCAAGGAGAGCAAGATTTTTGTCCGTCGGGTTTCCGCTGAATTCTCATCGCCCCGCATCCAGTGGATCTTTAATAAATGTGTTTGAAATACATGCACTTCCGTTCTCTCAAATCAGCTAACCACAAAATCACCAGCTAAGCGGCTGCGACCTTAGAAAATCACTGAGGCATCTACAGAGCCAGGCTTCCCAATCGCGATCAAGAAATCAGGTGAGTGTAGCCAGGCGGGATGATGACTGACAGCGAAGATGGGGAAAAGGCCAGGTGCTCGCCCTAGGACACCTTCCTCTTAGAACTTGAACTGTCTTTCAAGGTCTCCTACCAGGTGAGGACGCCAGGATTCTGTTACTGGGCAGTCTGACTCCAGGTTCAGTCACCACACCACCCATCTTCTAATTCCACAGCTATTTTGCCACTGGGAATGGGGATGTGATCATTTGGCCACCTGGAAAGGAGAATTAAAGGAAAAGATCATGAATGAAAGGAGCAAAATAACAGTATCTTATTTACCGTGAATATACAGTTTAGATCAAAACTACCCCTTCTTCCATTTGACTCTTTAAGGTATGTAGCATGCCAGACCCTCCAGAAAACATGCAGTAAGGGGTTCCTCCAAGCCCTCCTTCCTCAGCTTCCTTCACCATCTTCAGAAACTTAGGGATGCAAAGAAGCCCTATCACCTGGATGCCCACCACTTGCTACCATTATCCTGAAGCTACTTCCATATGGTTAAGCTGGGCTTCCTAAATTAATCATTAATGATTCATTGCTGCCAGCTGAGCATTGTTTCCAGAAAGCTGTGTACTTCTGTACAGCACCAAAGGTATCAGCTAAAAAGCATGAAAAAGGCTCCAGATTTTGTCCTGGATTATATCCCTGGTGCTAAGTGAAGAATTAGCAAAGGCTAATAATAGAGGCTACTAAGAACCTTCTGAGTCTTCTTTCTAGTTGAAAGATGAGATTTTATTAGAGCAGTTCAATAATGAGTGAGGATCCTGGAGTGGCTCGCCAGATATTTGATATGCTTTTAAATTTGCTTAAAAATAAGATGCCAGGGGCACCTGGGTGGCTCAGTGGGTTGAGCCTCTGCCTTCAGCTCAGGTCATGATCTCAGGGTCCTGGAGTCGAGTCCGGCGTGGGGCTCTCTGCTCAGCGGGGAGCCTGCTTCTCCCTCTCTCTCTACCTGCTGCTCTGCCTACTTGTGATCTCTCTCTCTCTGGCAAATAAATAAATAAAATATTTTTAAAAATAAGATGCCATGTTTCATATTTTATACATGCTGATATGTAATAAAGTAACATTTACCATAATGCTCCAAATTTCCTCCTACCCTTTGGCCTATCTTTTGCCAGGTAAATTCCTGAATAATTAAGAAATCATTTAACGTTAACAGTGTGAACATATTCTTGTGAATGACATGGACCAGATGAAGCAGAATGTTATAGAATTTGTTCAAATAATCCTGGACAGCATCGATCTACCTTTTTTAGTTATTGAAAAAGCTATGACTTATAGCTAGAGCTTGACATTTATTGTTTCACAATAAACCTAATGGCAATGAGAACATTTTAAAAAACGAGTAAAGAGATGTAATCTAAAAAATATCCTCTTGAGGTATGAGGAAAATGAGGCTTGTCATTACTTGAAAAGAAAAAAAAAATAAAAATAGTTATACAGGGGCACCTGGGTGGCTCAGTGGATTAAAGCCTCTGCCTTCAGCTCAGGTCATGATCTCAGGGTCCTGGGATCGAGCCCCGCATCGGGCTCTCTGCTCAGCAGGGAGCCTGCTTCCTCCTCTCTCTCTCTCTGCCTGCCTCTCTGCCTGCTTGTGATCTCTGTCAAATAAATAAATAAAATCTTTAAAAAAAAATAGTTATACAATGTTCTTGGTCCATCCATGCAACTCTCGTTGCAAAAGTAAGGAACATGAGCAGATGATGGTATGAGTAATTCCAGAATGCATAACCTTTTGATTGTTACAGGGAAAAGGGATGTCAAAAACCTTGTCCACAGAGAATAACACGTTTAAAAAATGAGAACATGTGAAATGAGGCCAAGTAATGAAGTAGGCCAAAAGGGAACTTAGGAAAATCTTTTACGTGAGAAAATGCAACCTTCAGCACTTCCAAAATAGTGAGGTACCAGGAGAAAAATATTACAGAAATCCAACACTGAGGGAATGGACATGCCCAGGTGAACCTCATAGACTCTTCCCATCTGAAAATGTTGTGTGTGATAAATCAGGGACAGCTCTTGAGCCAAACCCTATGATTTCAACCTAGATTATAAAAGGTTATTCTATATATTAAGAAAATTGTGATATCTTGGAAAAGTTTGGGTGAGCAAGGAACATGGAGCCTAATTAGATTGAGTTCATTAGCTGAGGGGAGGAAAAAAAAGCACGTGAAGTTTAAAATATGCCCAAATATTTCAGCAAAGCAGATCCTTATGTTTTCACTGATGTTAATTTTCTTTTAATCTCTGACTAGTGAAAGTTGCATGTTGACTAGCAACACAAAAGCTGAAAGGCAGGCCACTGTCTTCCTTCTTGTTGGGCAAGTCCAACTTCTAGCTATCCTGCAGGTTGGGGCCAACACCAGCCCTGTCACCTTTGATTCAGACTGGACCTGAGTATATAATTTGCCAACCCACAGACAAGGGAAAGACAATACATAACCTTTACTCATCTCCAGGCCAATGACCATAGCATTACAAAATACTTTTAAGTAGTATTTGGTTGGGTAATTTCAGTGCAAAAACTAGTTTTTGCTTCAAAACTCTGTCATATGTTCATGAAAACAGATTAAAAAAAAAAAAAAACTAACTTGCTGTATTCCTTGGGCCAATTCCTAGCAATAATGAAACTAGAATATGCCTGCGGGTGTTTCCAGTGAGAGGAGGCAGTGTTCCAACTAGCTCTGAGTCATCCCTACTTCCAAGATGAACAGGGAATCTGAGAGCTACTGATTGTTAAATCAAATGCTAACAGATCTGATATTGAAATGCTATATTCCAAAACTCAGAAATGATGATTGGAGAAGTGAAAAAGGAGAAAGAGCTCATTTTCCCCCCCACCCCATGCAAAGATAATACTCGCAGCAATTCAAATGTAATTTTTTCATGTTGTCTAATGCATTTGATTAGGAATCATAAAATCAAGAAGAAATTTAGGGAAACTGTGAAGAAATTCAAAGAAATTCTTGAATAAATAATTTTTATTTCGTACATGTTCATATAGAATAAGTTGGTGCTTTTAACATGACGATAATTTTTAAATCTTCTCTTATAAGAACTTGAAATCTCATTATTTATATATCCTTTTCCATGAATCCCTGGTCATTTATCATGAATTAGTATTATAATCTATAATCATACACATTTTTCAAGGTGACCTAAACTTAAGCTATAGTGAAATAAGATTCCTTTGGTAGAAGAGACCAAAAAAAAAAAAAAAATCTAGCTAGTTCACACCAAAATAGTGACTGTGGAATACATTTCTGTGTGTGATTGAAGTTAACATTCATTTTTGTTCTTATCATGATATATTTTTGTGTCGTAATCCAAGATCAGAACTGAAACTAGTGGCAAAAATAAATGTGTTCATAAAGCATCAGATAATAACAGGGTCAACTTGAGACTATTTAAAAATTCTGAACGTGGTAAAAACAGTAAGAGATGCTGAGTTAACCCTTGAACAACACAGGAGTTAGAGATTCCAACCTCCGTACAGCGAAAATTCACATATAACTTTTGACTTTCAAAAACTTAACTACTAACAGCCCACTGTGGGCAGGAAGCCTTACTGATCACGTAAATAGTCGATTAACACAGATTTCATATGTGGTATTCTTATAATATGTAAGAAAGAGAAAGGAAAATGTTATTAAGAAAATCATAAGGAAGAGAACATACATTTATAGTCCTGTAAAAAAATCCACATATAAATGGATCCATGCAGTTCAAACCTGTGTTATTCAAGGGTCAATTGTATTTGAAAGCTTATTAAAACAAGACAACTATTTTTACAAGATAAACTGATAACAAGCCAGGGAAAGACACTTTTGGCTATGAATTTTACTCTTTGGAAAATATACATTTAAACCCAGGGAACATAGAGCAATGTCAATCCTTAATCATCCCTGTCTGTTGACATGTAATCCATTAGGAGTTATTTGCTATTATTTTGCTTTTCAGTGATTTTTGGCAAAATGAAGAGTTGGAAGGGGCAGCATGACCATACCAAATGCTATTTTTTTTAAGATTTTTATTTATCTATTTGACATAGATCACAAGTAGCAGAGAGGCAGGCAGAGAGAGAGACTCAGAGGAAGCAGGCTCCCCGCGGAGCAGAGTCCTATGTGGGGCTCGATCCCAGGACTCTGGGATCATGACCTGAGCGGAAGGCAGAGGCTTTAATCCACTGCCACCCAGGTACCCCCCAAATGCTACTTTTAAGAGGAATGAAATGATGTGAACAAAACTATGACATACACCAATATACAGTAAGTGATTTACAGTAATTATACAGTCTCTGTGGGGGTGAATTATCAGACAAAGCACAAGGAAGACCCTGAAGAAAACCAAAAGTGAGATATTAAATTAAAAATTGTGGCAACCTGGGGCGCCTGGGTGGCTCAGTGGGTTGGGGCCTCTGCCTTCGGCTCGGGTCATGATTCCGGGGTCCTGGGATAGAGCCCTGCATCCGGCTCTCTTCTCAGCAGGAGCCTGCTTCCCCCCCTCCTCTCTGCCTGCCTCTCTGCCTCCTTGTGATCTCTGTCTGTCGAATAAATAAATAAAATCTTTGGGGGAAAAAAAAATTGTGGCAACCTTCAAATCAACTACAGACTGATCTCCTAAAGTCCCTGAGTCATTGCTTAGGTAACATTACTATCCTACTTAAGAGAGGCCTGTTATGAGAGACGCTTTGTACAGGAAGGCATATTAAATCCTGCATTTAATTAAGCTTGATTTTGTGCTCTTTGTGGATCACAGTCACTGACAGAGGGAAGGTATCAAGAATGGCTATAATAGCTAATATATAATAGCTCTTTACCATGTGACAGCAGTATACTTCTTACATGTAAAATCTCATTCAATTCTCCAATGATCATTTTGGATAGATACTATTATTATCCCCACAATTTGTCCAAGTTTACACAAATAGAAAGTGGCCGAACCTGGGATTAAACCAAAACATGCCTCATTAAAGACTCGTAAACACTACTCTGCAAAGACTTTCCGCGCCCCCTACCCCACATCTACTATGGAATTGTTTTAGGATAAAATGTACTATTAAACCTGATATGTGAATGGAAGCTATAATTGTGCCTATTTGAATTCTGTTGTTTAAAGGCTACTAATTTTTTTTGTTTGTTTTCCTTTCTCTAAAGAGGAAAATTCTAGGGGGGCCCCTGGGTGGCTCAGCCTGTTAAGCCTCTGCCTTCGGCTCAGGTCATGATCTCAGGGTCCTGGGATCGAGCCCCGAGTCGGGCTCTCTGCTCAGCAGGGAGCCTGCTTCCCCCTCTCTCTCTGCCTGCCTCTCTGCCTACTTATGATTTCTCTCTGTCAAATAAAAAAATTTTAAAAAAAAGAGGAAAATTCTAGAATCATATTAGAGTAATTGATATAAATGAGAATAATTGACATTAATTGTTCTTTGTAATGCCAATAGGGTTGTATTTTTAGATCATTTTGTCCTACATAACTGATCTGAAATAGCTGAGAGGTTTCTTTTCTTTTTTTCTTTCTTTTCTTTTTTTCCAAATAGCTGAGAGTTTTCTGTATAATAGACCAATTGCCTTAATTCCTTGAGTCCTGGCTTAGTAAATTAATTACTATATATTTTGTTTGGGACCTTATTTTGTGCTTAGTTCTTCAATGAAGATTTTGCATAATTTTAATATCTTCCAGATATTTCCCCAAATTTCCAGATTTCAACAAAGTTGTGAATATGGTAAGTTCATTAAATCAATTTGTTGCTTAGTGAAATCTCCCAAATTATTAGTCAAAATATCTATAATATGTTCTAAATGTCTTAATAACCATCCATAATTATATTACAATATGATCACATACTATAGTATGATATGTGAAGCAAGGTTAAATTCTAAGGTCCCAAATTCAGAGTATCCTATTCTTTATTAGGGTAAAGCAAATCCCAGCATTGTCACCAACTAGCTGCATAGTCTTGACAAGTTTAGTTAACCTTTCCCTCACTTAGTTTCTTATCATCTGTAAAATGAGAATAATGAGGACTCCTCCCTCATTGGATGGTTGTGAGATTGTGTAATAAATGTGATATAGAAACTTGAAGCACCATTAGTATTGTTTGCCCTCGTTTTTACACTCCAGAAAGATGTTATCAAATTATACATAGATAGTAGGGTGTGAGTATACATGTCCCACCACACCCAAACTGAATGTCTTCCCTCAAAAAAAAAAAAATTGTAATCTGCATTTCTTTGTTTACTAGTGGAGTTGAATGTTTTTAATGTTTATTGTCTGCAGGTATTTCTTCATGGTATTAACTCTTCACATTTTTATAATACTTGAGGCTTTTTTGTTTTTTGTTTTTTATAATTGACATAGGAGACTTATCTATTAAGGATACTAATTTTTATCAGACTGTATAACATTGTTAAGTTCTGTTTATGATCATCTATCTTTGAAAGTTGAGGAAAGAAGAGCATATGTTACTCTTCACATGAGGATTTTAAAACGTAGGTTATCAATTATCACTCTTATTTTGAGAAGAGAAAAAATAAGTATTTTTTTCGTGCATATCCTACCACATCCATTAAATAAATCTATATCTCTTGTTATATGCCTAGAGAGAAGAGTGTATCATTGAGTGCAACTTTGAACATGAGCTAAGGAAACCTTTTTTCCTTCTGGAGTTTTCCATCTGTTTTTATTGAAACCCCCACGAACAATCTTCCATTTACGTTGCGAATCTTATTCACCAGTTTTGTGATATCATTTACCTTTATTTGATACATGCTGTGCTAAAATATATTTTTTACAAAGAGCAATTTTTTACACAACTTTGCATTCTCAATATGCCGTATTCAGCAAATGTTTATTTAATATTAAATAAATATGATAGTTTAAATTATGAGCAGTTTTGGTTCATAGTTAAGGTCATGACTAAAGTATTCATTTGCAGAGTCTTTCTTCAAGTTTCTGATTGTAATAGAGAGGTTGATTAGTTCCACCATGTGCCTGTCCATCTCCTAGCTCCATGTTGCTTCCTCCCATCAGATGCGTAATCAGCATCCAAGTTATAAGCCTGTTGGATTAATTGTTTTCCCTCAATCCTTTCTGACTCGGTTCCTTTATTTTTAAAAAAATTTGGATCACAGATGCTTATCTTTTTAACCCATTTTCAGCTGTTTTCACAATGGCCTCCTGGGTAATCCCTCTTCTATTTCCAAGAATCTTTATCATCTATTCAGACTTTCCTAGGAAATCTTAACATCTGTCATTCCAACTTAACTTTATTTTCCTATGGCAACTGAATTCTCCCTCAATAAACTCGGGAAAAACAAAGTGGTTCATTCCCCTAATCACTAAAATCTCAGCTAGGAAAAGGGATGATATTTTACATGGTCTGTTTACAGGCACATGAATACAACTTTCAGCAATCTACCCCACCAAAAATTCAACTCATGCTGATCTAAACAATAGGTTGGGGTCTAGAGCTGGGTTAGGCTTAGGTTCATCCAGTGGCTTCAGGATGTCCTCAGTGACTCAGTTTGTGCCCAATATGACCCTGGCTGGCTTTGAAGTCTGGTTCTCCTCATGGCTGACGGATGGGTGCCACTACTTTTCAGTGCTCTCTTGAGTGCTCATGGAGGTAGTTTCTTCCAGAAAAGAAATCAAAGAGCTTCCCCAGAATCTTTTTCCCAACCCTACCCCCATCACCCCTAAAATCTTGAGTCTCATTGTCCATAATTGTACATCAGAGCATTCCAGAACCAGTCACCAGCAAAGGTCATGTCATTATGTTGATTGCTCAGACTGACCAGGACCCACACCTGAAGCTGGGATGTACTCAGCTTCTCCAGGGTGAACAGGGCTCTGACAGAAACAAATGTCTGAACAAAATCAGTCCTCTTTGGAAAAAGAACAGGTTGTAATAAATTGACTGCTTACTGTGTTCCAGAAGCTGTGTGAAGCTTTAAATGTATTTTAGTCATTTATAAATCAAAACAACTCTAGGAGGTAGGTATTATTATTGTCATCATCTTTGTTTTAGAGACAAGGAAACTGAGACCTAGAGAGTTTGAGTGACTTGCTCAAGGTTATGGGGTTCTTAAGAGGCAACACTGGGATTCATACTTGGACATTCAGTTTTAGAGACTCTGTTCTTAACCACTTATCCAAACAAACTGTCTTTATGCTATCCACTACATCATCTTTTTTTTTTTTTTGGCAGTCCCTGGTGAAGACTAAGACTTCATAGTTAATGTAGTCCCTGAACTAAATCATAGCTCCCTTATATACCAGCTAGGCAATCTTGTGGGGAATGATTTCACCTTTCTGAATATTAATTTTTGTCCTTGTGAAATGAGAAAAATAGTGACTCCTCACAGTGATTGTGTGAAGAATAATAAAATAATGCTTATTTCTCTGACACATAGGAAGTGTTTAATAAATGACAGCTCTTGTTTTACTCTCAGGAGACTTAACTTATCTTAGGGGTTTTGTAAATTAAAATGTAATACAATCCTAAAATTTTGAGTTATTCTATAAATCATACAATATGTAAACCCTGTTAAAATGCTATGAAATAACATTCTTTTAAAATGTTTTTCCTAGGAGGGGCACCTGGGTGGCTCAGTGGGTTAAGCCTCTGCCTTCGGCTCAGGTCATGATCCCAGGGTCCTGGGATTAAGTCCTGCATGGGGTGGGGGGGGGTTCTTCCTCAGCAGGGAGCCTGGTTCTCCCTCTTTTTGCTGCTCCCCGCTGCTTGTGCTCTTTCTTTCTCTCTGTCAAATAAATAAACAAAACCTTTAAAAAATTAAATAAAATGTTTTCCCTAAAATCTGACCGACATCAATAAATAAGGATAAAACTAAATACTGCATGCACTATTTCTCAAAACTGCTGTTTTTCAGTCAAATAGTCTAAAAGAACATTGTAGATTAAAGTGCCTCAACCATTAGATTTCTTTTTGATTTTCTCACTGTTATAAAATTTAACCTGCCCCTGAATGTTGGCACAAGACCAGGTTTTCAAATTAATGTGAGTCATGCCAAAATACGAAGAAGTACAAGCCTACAAATCTGGACAACAATCTGGCAGCACTTATGCCCCAGCAAAACCTCTCTCCTGGGAGCCTCTTCCACAGGTTGATCCTGGAGGTTTGGTGCAGCTTTGTCTGGGGACCAGGGGCTTACGGGAAACCTAGGTGTTCATCTCCAGGAGAGAGAAGGAAAATGTGGTAGAATCGCCTGTGGGGTCTGCAGTGGACAAAAGCAATGATCTACATATACCTATAGCATATAGCATGGCCCAAAGCCACACATAGAGGTGAAAAATAACCATAAGCTTATCTGTATCAGAATACCATTTTTTAAAAAGATTTTATTTATTTATTTGACACACACAGAAATCACAAGTAGGCAGAGAGGCAGGCAGAGAGAGAGGGGGAAGCAGGCTCCCCGATGAGCAGAGAGCCCGAAGCGGGACTCGATCCCACGACCCTGACATCATGACCTGAGCCGAATGCAAAGGCTTACCCCACTGAGCCACCCAGGTGCCCCAGAATACCATTTTTTTAAATAAAACCACGTACATTCATAAAATAACATACATTTTTCAAGTGTATAATGTGTGTGTGTGTGTGTGTGTGTATCCAAAAACATTTATTAAATGCATTAGATTAGGTGACTATGGAAGGAAAGAAATGGCAGAGGGGAGTGGAAAAAAAAACAAAAACAGAAACATGAAGGAGGAGGAAGGGAAAAGAAGACAAAGGGAATTGCACAAATTAATGATGATATTGTATCACGAACCAAGGATTATGATTAATTCAATTCTCTGTTTCCAATGAAAATAGAAGAGAAAAAGAAAAGAGAAGAAAAATAGAATATGGGAGACAAGAAATGAAGAGAAGGGGAATGGAGTGGAGCGAAGGGGAGGGGAGTCTTGGAAGAGGAAAGAAAAAAACCACAGGGAAGCCTCACTTCATGCATATCCGTTTAACAACTTCTCTTTTAATCTTTTCTTAGTAGTTCTAATTCAATTTGCATGCCTGCATATCACCAAAGCATATTTCCCAAAGATGACTGCATTAATTATACCTACTTACAGTAGATTCATATAATGACTACAGAGACATTTAGGTATTAAATTGATTGATTTAATCCATACTTAAATTAAAACCAGGAAAAGCAAATAGGCTGTCTACCTGACTTTGTCCTCTATTAAGTCTGCTGCACATTTGCTATGAGAGGATAGTTTCAATAGCTATTTACCAGTTCTATTTTTCATAGCCAGAGAGAGATCCTAAAAATTATAGAAATTATTTCTCTTTGTTAATTTTTCTACTATGGGTTAGTATAGCTAAATAAAAGCCACACAAAAAACATTAAGAGAAGCTGAGAAAGAAAGACAGAACACAGACATACAGAGTATCTCTCCAGGCTGTAGAGATACCCCAAGCCTCTAAGATCCAGTGTAGACCCTGGAGGATTTTGAGGGAAGGGTGAAAAGAGAGAGAATTGCCAAGGTAGAGAATTGGGTTCCACACAAATAATGTAAGAGTTAACAGTGAACCAAGACTTCCTAAATTATCTAACCCTAGTATCCAGCACAGGTATTGGGAAAGAAGTATGGGCATACATCATTTTACTGTGCTTCACAGATAGCTTATTCTCTACTGATTGAAAGTCTGTGGCAACCCTGCACCGAACAAGTCTATTGGTGCCATTTTCCCAACAGCATTTGCTCATCTCATATCTCTGCATCAATTTTGATAATTCTCCTGTATTTCAGACTTTTTTATTATGACTTGCTGGAAGCTCAGATCGTGCTTAGCATTTTTTTGCAATAACTCATTTTTTAATAAAAAGTGTGTAGATTTTTTTTTTTTTTTAGAAACAATGCTATTGCTCACTTAATGGACTACAGTATATTGTAGACATAACTTTTATATGCACTGGGAAATAAAAAAAAATTATTTGACTTTCATTATCATGATACTCACTTTATTAAAGTGATCTGGAACCAAACTCGCAGTATCTCCAAGGTACGTGTGTATTCGGTAAATGATGTTAGGAAAATCACTTGCATATTTGCAACAGAAGCCATTCAACTTTTGACTAATCTCCATTTGCTTGGGTAAGTCCCACTTGTATTAAATAACTAAATATTGAAATTTCTGGAAATCACTCTGAAAAAAACTAGAGAAAAATCTCATAGGTTTGGCTACATTACTTTTAAAACTTCTGGATATTAATAATAAAATAAAGCAAAAGTAAGTAATAAGTATGCAGGTTATATCTTTAAGAAAATTATTAAATTCCTTACAAAGAAATGAGCAAAGAGCATTTACAGGAAAGACATAAAAATAACTAAGAAATAAACAAAAGGTTGATTTCATTAAGTCAAAGACATGCTAAATAGAGGAGCAACAAGGGAATAATATATACCTAATGAATTAACAAAGGTTAATTTGTGACTGAGAGGGGATACCAATGTCTAGATACCAATGTGTGTTTGTATGTGCAAAGGTCTATTACATCTGTGTGTTCATAGTGAATTTCACATTCCCTGTTGTGGAAAAATATTACCTTCTTTGAGGATATAAGAATCACTTTGATAAGTTTAATTTTTATCCAAAATTTTATGTAGGTTACACAATAAAAAAGAATCTAATCCACCTACGCATATGTGGTCATGTGATTTATCACCAAGTTTACCCTACAGTAGGATGGGAAAGGGTGGTCAAGCAAATATGGAGAAGTCCTGGGCAAGACTAATAGGTGTTTCAAATGCTAGGGGACAGCCCATTTGTGACTCAGTATACCTCAGGGATTGAGAACACAGACTGAGAGCCAGACCACCTGTATTAGTGTCCTAGGACTGTCCCAAGAAACTACCATAAACTGGGTGATTTACAACAGAAGTGTATTTTTTCACAGTTCTGAAGACAGGAAGTCTGAAATCAAAGTGTCGGCAAGATCTGAAGTCTGAAGTCTCTAGGGCAGTTTTCTCCCTTGGCTCTCCCAGATGCGGTAACTTCAGGCAATCCTGGGCTGTGGCTCTATCATGCCAATCTCTGCCTCCATAGTCCCATTGCCTCTTCCTCTTCTCTGTCTCTCCTCTGTGTGTTTCTTAAAAGGACACTTGTCATTGGAATTAGGGCCCACCTGCACAATCCAGATAGCCTCATGTCAAGAGGGGGATGTGTGTGTGTGTATGTGTGGTGTTATGAAAATCATTTATTTGAAATACATCAGCAAAGTAAAGTGGAACATTTAAAAATGATCAGAGCAGTAAACTTATTTCAAGTATTTAACTCTATAGAGTAAATAACTTTGGACCTAATTTCTTTTTATAATTTTGGGCCTAATTTCTAGGGAATTTTTCATCTTTTAATAATATGATATTAAACAAATTTAAAAATCATAGTATAAAAACAATTATGGTTTTCAAAACATTCATCAATATCATATATATGGGTAATATTATTATTTTTATTTTTTCAACATTATGTTGTCTATCAGAGTTGGGTTTTTTTAATGTACTTTTTCATGTTTCAAGTTTTCATTTAAATTCTAGTTAGTTAACATATAGCATAGTATTAGTTTCAGGAATAGAATCTAGCAATTCATCACTTATATACAACACCCAGTGCTCATCACAAGCGCCCTCCTTAATGCCCATCACCCATTTGGCCCACCCCCCACCCACTTCCCCTCATCTCAAGATCCTTAGTTTAAGTACCTCTGCAAACCATCCCCCTTTATTTTCCAAATAAGGTCATATTTGGAAAGCTTCTGGGTGTTAGGTGTGGATATATATTTTTTGCAAGCCACCATTCAACCATTATACCAACTCTTTTTTTTTTTTTTAAGATTTTATTTATTTATTTGACAGAGATCACAAGTAGGCAGAGCAGCAGGCAGAGAGAGTTGGGGAAGCAGGCTCCCTGCTGAGCAGAGAGCCCAATGAGGGGCTCGATCCCAGGACCCTGGGATCATGACCTGAGCCGAAGGCAGAGGCTTAACCCACTGAGCCACCCAGGCGCCCCACCACCTCTTTTTTTTTTTTCCTTTTTTAAAAGATTTTATTTATTTATTTGAGAGAGAGAGAGAGTGTGTGTGTGTGTGTGTGTGTGTGTGAGAGAGAGAGAGAGAGAGAGAGAGAGATCACAAGCAGGGGCAGGGGTAGAAGGAGAAGCACACTCCCTGCTAAGCAGACACCCTCCTCCCACAATGTGGGACTCAATCCCAGGACCCTGGGATTATTACCTGAACCGAAAGCAGAGACTTAACTGACTGAGCCACCCAGGTGCCCTATACCACTTCTTTTTAAATCATAGTTCGGCCATTTTCTAACTGTGTCCTGGGGCAGGTCACTTCACTTCTATGTGCCTTATTTTGTTCATACATAACACAGAGGTTTGTGAGAAGGATATTAGTTGAGTTAGTATATATGTAAAGTGCCTGGCTAATTGTTCTTCTTATGTAAATATTAGTCATTACTGAGTTGTGACAAGAGATGTGGACACCCTTTACAATGGGAAAAATGACATATAAGGGCAAGGTATTACTAAAATACACCTTCCCTCTCTTTTGCAATGGTTTACCTGGACCTCTTATATTACTTCTGATGACACCCAAACTCTGGGCTTGACCACAGTAAAACATTCTCAAAAAGGCATGGATGATCATACACCTGCAAAGTGTGTAGTTTTTGTTTTGTCATTTAAAAAGCACTATTATAAAGGCCTCTCTTTTCAAAAAGCGTTCCTTATCAAACAGGTAATCTAAGGATTATTATACATTTCTCTTTTTTATTTTACCAGAGCAACAACAACAGAACTCTCCAGTAAACATCCCAAGGAAAGAAAAAGAGGAGCGGAAAGGCATATTTGTAAAGAAGCATAATATTTACAAACATTAAGTAGTTTTGTCCTAAACTAAATCTGACTTTCGTCATTTAAGCCCTGCCATGTGGTTCATTGTCTAGGGAAACATGTATCATCTAAGGTGAAAAGTGAGTGGGAATATTTTCAAACTCCCTTGGAAATAAATCCTCAGGACTTGAAATGGAAACCTCCTCTCCATATTTTTCCTCTGATTCTGTGCAGTACGAAAATTAGATGAGTAGAGAGATAATAGTGGCTGCTGCAGAGCAGAGTAGGTGACCCTGGGATAGAAACTGTAGGGCAGACATGGGGTGGGGTGGACTGAGCAGGAACTGTTCTATTTTTAACACTAAAAAGAGCAGAGCCAGAGGGAGGAACATCAAGCCCAAGGATAGCCAATCATTTGGGCTTGCCTGGGACAGAGCACTTTCGGTTTTAAAACTGGGACAACCCTGAAAAACCCAGAATGAGTTGGTCACCCTACAAGGCTTTAACTGTACTAAAATTGGGCCTCAAGAGCCACAGACTCAGGTTTCAGTGGCAGGTACCAGCACCATACCCAGTGGGTACCTCTGAATCTGAGGCCTATACCCTGCTCTATTTTAACTTGACCTCATAAACTTGATCTCAGACAGAGATGCCATCTTTGGTAGAAGGAGGAGTGAAGGGAACAGTCCCGGGGTGGGGATGGGTTGATGAAGAAACTCTTACTAAACAAAAGCATTTACCTAAAAGACTTTCATTTTACCACCCCCACCCCCCACCCAAGACAGTCTATAACAAAGGACGGTACTTTCCATGGACAGGCTTATGTCCTTCCTCCTTTCAGTGTTGTGTGATCCAGGCTCAGGAGCAGGAAGTCGACTGTAGAACATGGAGGAGCTACAATCTCATGCATCTCTAAGACGGGGTGTATACAGCTTTAACACTCACCCCGGTGTGGTGGCTTTACCGTGTGTCAATTTAGCTAGGCTGGATTACTGTTTTGAGAATTCCTTTCCCTGCATGGGTCTGCATTAGGCTGGGCCACGAGTGTAACTTGTGCAAACGTTGGAAGGCGGCCATACTTCTGCTGGGAAGTCTCCTGCAGGCTCCCAGGCTAGTGCAGCTCCCCCACGGTGTCCTGGATCTGCTGGCTCAGCTTGTTCACAGCAACAGCTCAGGATCCACAGCTACAGCAGTTCTCACCCCATCCTGTACTGGGGTCCCCGGTTCTGGGCTAGTTTCAGGCACCACTCTGTGGCCGCTGCTGAACATCATCAAAGGTAGAGGCATAGAGACAGTGAAACATGGATACCAGTGCCAGTGACAGGCAGAAGCAGAGCCCAGGGTGGCCTCATGGACTCCAGCTCATCTCCCTAGGCTCCTTTTTGTCCTTGCTCCCCACACTTCATGTCCCTCTTCCCTTTGCTCTTGGCCTTGCCCATACAGGCACAACTCCAGACACAGGAGCAACACACTTAAACCGACTGCCCAGCCAGCTGCCACAATCACATTAGGTTTAATTCCTGTAATAAATGTGTTCTAGTCCCCCAGAGTGGATCAGCTTCTGGTGATCACCTATCCCAGTACTTGATAACAAGTTTCTCTTAATTTTTCCATTGAAAGCACTAACTGACCTTAAATCATGTCACTCCTAAGGGGCAATCTGGGACTTAAACCCAGGTTTCTCAGGTCCTATAGCACTCATTCTTTCCTAGTTGGCTTTTACCTATCATTTTCATCCCTGGGCAATCACTTGATCACATTAGTCATTGCCTATTTATCTGGCAGAATAAAGCAGGGAACTTAGAAGAGTGGAGAGTGAGTGCCTCTAGGGAGGGCAGGCAAGCTGGAAAGCCATGGGGAGGGATTCTGGTTGCCTGAGCCTGAAAGCCCTACTACTAACGCTTACTGTGATAATGGGTTATGACATTTACCCTGTGTCAGGCTTTTCCTAAGTGCTTTGCGCTTATTTAAATCATTTAATCCTTATGGCCATTGTAACAGGTAAGTTTTACCATTAATCCCTTTTTACAGATGGACAAGATCACTCAGCGGGCATAGAGCAGGATTTATACTCAGAAAGCTGGCCTAACCAATTTGGATTTTTCTGAACAAAATGGAGAAGATTCCACAAGGAGGGGTGGAGGTTGCTTTTGGAGAGTTTTAGGCTTCACTGAAGAGTAATTTTATCTACTTCACAATTTCGTTGTGTTAACAACCCATCTCAGAAAGATAAAAGCTTCTTCTTCTTCTTCTTTTTTTTTTTTTTTTTGAGAGAGAAAGAGAAAGCCTGAGTGAAGGTGAGATAGAGGAAAAGGGAGAGAGAGAGAGAGAGAGAGAATCTTAAGCAGGCTCCATGCCCAGTGTGGAGCCCAATGCAGGGCTTGATCTCATGACCCTGAGATCATGACCTGAGATGAAATCAGGAGTCAAACACTTAACCAAATAAGCCACACAGGCACTCCAAATTTTGTCATTTAAAAAAAAAAAAGATACAGAAAATCAATAACAAAGTAAAACTTAAGGATTTTCCTCAGCTAACTTATCAATCTCATGCTGTTTACAAGATATTAAATTGCTAACAAAGACAAAGTTTTGAGCAATTAAATGCTGAAACCACTATTATTGTTAAGCACTAAAGTAAATTTTATTAAAGTGAAATTCAGGAGAATGAATAGTTTGCATAAGCTGTGGATTGTCAGAAATTCCCCAAGTGGGGAACCTGCGTGGCTCTGTTGGTTAAGCATTTGTCTTTGGCTCAGGTCATGATTCCAGGTTCCTGGGATCGGCTCCCTGCTTCCCCATCTCCCTCTGCCCCTCCCCCTACTTGTGCTCTGTCTCTCTAATAAATAAATAAATTAATAAATAAATTAATTAATTAAAAAATCTTTTAAAAAGAAAGAAAGAAATTCCCTAGATGTCCACAGAAAACTTTTCCACTACCATAGAATTTTTGTCTAGTGGCTTTCTGTTATAAATGATTGGTTTTCATGCCTTCCAGTAAATCCATTTAATTATAATTAATTTTGAAAAATTATATCTATAAGAATAAAAGAAAGGTCTTTACTGTTCATCTAATATCATTAACAGGAGGGAAAAGTGAAGCATGAAGTATTAAGAGGAAACCAGCTATAAACACAAAGAAAGAAATATGAGGGAGGAAAAAAAAAAAAAAGTACATCAAAGGATTTCCAGAGTGTTTACTTTAATTCTTAGAATTAGGACTTTGAAATGAAGTTTAAATATCATTCCATTAGAATGCAATTGGCTCACCCCAAGGCTAAGCCAAGCATCCTAAAGGATCTGTGAAGAGAATTACAATAAGTGTTACTGCTTGACATAGGCACAAGGTGTCTTCCTAAAAATCAGGGGAAATGATCCCACATGTCCTCTGAAAAGCAAAATAGAACAGGAAGCTAAAAATCAATATGTCTGAACGACAATTAATTTGATCTCATTTTGGCTCTTGTTTTTCAGTCTTTTGTCTACACAGGGGTCACATTAGAAATAAGAAATGAGCAAGTGAAAAAAGTTTAAGAAACAAAAACATTTAATGTGTGACTCAAAATGAATAAATTGCTCTCATTACATTATACTCAATAGCCTTTTATAGATTGAAAACAATAATTTTTTTTTAATTTCTCTGGACATCAGTGTTAATAAAAACATATTCACTTCCTTTATGTCTTTGATCTTCTCTCACATCAACTCCTTGAGGAATAACAGATATTATTATCAGTACTGTACAGATGAAAAACCTGAGTCTCAGAACTTTAAATGAATTGTCCAAAGTCACAGGCTAGGATAAGAAGATTGGTCAACTAATTTGAAGATTCGTATAGATTTTTTCTACATTTAAACTATTTAGCTGTTGTCCTTCTTAGTTTTGAAAAGGTTAGCAACAAGAATTGTTGCTTTTTACTTCTTAAATTTCTTTTCAAACTTGAGATTAAACACAAAATATATTTTCAATTACACTTTATAATACCCATGGACCCTACCTAAAGGTCAACGGAACAAATAAAGCTCTTCTTTTTCTCACCATATATTTCACTTATTTTTTTTAAAGATCTTATTCATTTATTTGATAGAGAAACAGTGAGAGAGAGCATGAGAGGGGAGAAAGTCAGAGGGAGAAGCAGACTCCCTGCCGAGCAGGGAGCCCAATGTGGGACTTGATCCCGGGACTCCGGGATCATGACCTGAGCTGAAGGCAGTTGCTTAACCAACTGAGCCACCCAGGCACCCCTCACCATAATATTTTAAAAACCTCTTCCTCAACATCCAGGTCCTTCTCTAAACTAAGTGCTATGTAAAAAATGTCAACTCAATAGGATAGAAAATTTCAGTGAAAAAATAATTAACTTTTGTTTAATAAAATATACATTTTCTTAATTTAACTCACTCTATAAAAGCTTGCATGAAGATGGAGATTTTTGTCTACTTTTTGCTCTCTGTTGTAACTCTGATGCCCAAAATAATATCTACCATATGGTAGATGATCTACAAATATTTGTTGAATGAATAAAATAAATTAATAAACAACATTTTAGTAGGAAAATCAGTCTTCCAACTCCTTTTAAATAACAGGGATATATATAGGTAGGATTTGGGTTACCAATATACCTTATAGAAAATTGATTCCTTCTTTTATTCTTCACCCCAACCTTCAACTCTAATGCCTCTACTTATTTGGCCTAATCCTATTGTCTGCATTCTCAGCAATGTTGGCAAAGTGGGAACAAAGGATTAAAGATGGTGAAGTAGTCGAGGATGGAATCCTACCTTGTCCATAGTCTTTCATCTTTTACTTAACTTCCATTTATGTCTTTCTCCACCTCCAATTTTAACTGTCCTCCACTAATCCGATAAATGCTACCATTGAATACACCTTATTGACTACACACTTACTCTATTACCTTGTACAATCAGTTGGAGCCCCGGTTGGCACAGATCTTTGGAATAACTGCTGATAAAGTTAGTGGCAGTCTTGAGAAAGTTGCAAGGAAATCATCTAAACAGTAAATGATCAAAAAATTTGAAAATGAAAAACAATGTGTAACAAAATATTAATCACAAGAAAATGCATATGACTCAACTTCACATCAACATTCCTTGCTAGCTGTTAATAATCCCACTTGATTTAATTCTATCCAACAAATTGTCAAAAATTAATTCTGGCTTTTCTGAAAAATTCTGTTTTCATGTGTATGTTAAAGCCTGCTCTCTGATGAACTTTGGTGTCTAAGTCTCCATAGGTCTTACTCTACTGATAAACTGTAGGTATGCACTTCTCTAAATTAATGTTTCCTTAGTTTTTTTCAATGTCTAAATGAATTATGGAAATTTAACAGAGAAAGAAATTGGTCAAGTAGTCACATTAAAATGTGCATTTTAAGCCTTTTTGGGTAAACATATTTTACATATCTTAACATTCAGAAAATAATCCACTAGAATAGTTTTAACAGGATAGGTTGTTTTGTCCATTGACTCATAAAATTTCTCAAAGTTAATTGTTCTGTATTTATTATGGTTGGCAGTATTCAGCCTGAGTTTAGAGCCTAATCTAAAAACACTGTCTGAAGAAGATTTACAATAAAGAACCCTTTGAGGGGAGATCTTACTACCACCTCTTTTTCAAATAGATTGCTTTGAGGTATACACTAATTAATAGCACAATTTTTCTGTGTTGGCATTAAATAGTACTTAAATTTCCATAACTGATGATAATAAAAACAAAATATCAATATCATTATCTATTTGGAAATACATTCCTTTGTTTTATTCTCCAGCTCCAGCATGAACCTTCCTTTCTCTGCCCATGACCTTTGCGTTTTGCATCTTTTTCCACCTGTTACATTTGATCACACTGATTCCTTCCCCCCGCCTTTTTTTTTTTTTTAAGATTTTATGTATTTGACAGACAGAGATCACAAGTAGACAGAGAAGCAGGCAGAGAGAGGAGGGAGCAGGCTCCCTGCTGAGCAGAGAGCCCAATGCAGGACTCGATTCCAGAACCCTGGGATCATGACCTGAGCCGAAGGCAGAGGCTTTAACCCACTGAACCATGCAGGTGCTCCCCTCCCCCCCATCTTTTTTTAAGATGTATTTACTTATTTGAGAGAGAGAAAACAGAGGGCAAGGGCAGAGGAAGAGAGAGAATCCTGAAATGGACTCCTCTCTGAGCATGGAGCCCTACATGGGGCTTGATCTTAGGACCCTGAGATCATGACCTGAGCTGAAATCAAAAGTTGGTAGCTCACCCAATTGAACCACCCAGGTGCCCCTGTTTCCCTTTATGCTTTAAAAGGAGTCATCACTTCCTATGTTATAGTAGACTAATTTAATTTTATAACAGTCATTAATTTTCTCCATTTCTAAAATTCCATTTTAAAATTATGTTTTTAATCAACCTTGCAAACATCCTAAATAAATCACATCTTAATAAATATTTAATGTGTTTATTAAAACCAAGAAAATCAACCCAGTGTCCATGATATTTTATGTAGCAGAAATAAAATTTCAAGTACCTATCAGATGTAAACTAGCAGAGTAAAGGAAATTATAGAGGAATAAGTATTTCGGTCTAATTGAAGAAATTACACAATGAGAAAACTAGCCTTAGAAATAGGAGTTTTTATTTCTTTACTAAATAAGTAAAAAATGTTTTTTGGAGTAAAGTTAAATACAGATAACTTTCGATATGTGAAGTATTAATCATGACAAAGAACTAGGAAAAATATTTTGTTAAATTCATGATCTGACATTATATATATTCTATAACTGTGTTATATTTTCAGTATGCCAATATCAATTCAAGAAAAATCTGAATTGTATTTCATAATGGTGTTTTATTATTTTAAAAACTATCTTATAATGGAATGTGTTGTCACTACTGGTGACTAAAAGGATTTAGGGAAGTTATGATATTAACATCTTCCATTTATTAGATGTTAGCACTGTGCTAAATACCTTAATAGACATTTTTCTCATTTATTCTAGATGAGGATATTTACCACCAGGTCACATTTACTACTCATATTTCACACTCTTATATTGACAATATAACATGGATTCTGAAGACAGTTGAGGCTGGGATTTGAAACCAAACCTGTCTGTTTCTATACTGCTTATTATCATGAAGTATCTCATCTGTTATAAATCTTCTGAGGGTAAAATAAAATATATCTCCTTTAATTTTATATATTAAAAAGTGAGCAATGTGTATAGGAGATGAACAATAATTAGTTGAAATAGAGGAAAAAACTGTATTTCAGTATTGGTGCTAATGCAGTAAAATTTGATATCTCAAGTTACTTAAATAAGGATCTTGCTTATTCTATTTGAAACAATTAGGCTAACTCACCAAACTCCAGAAGAACAAATTGAACTTACCACTAATCAATTACTAAAGATAAATTAGTAAGACTTTATTAATCTCCATAGGAATGGTACTTTCAAAGGTCGTCAAAGACCTCCACGTTGGTAAATCCAAAGACCAACTCTCATTCCTCATCTCCTTTTTTTGGTTTATCAGCAGCATTTGATTCAGTGTGTCGTGGCTCCCAGCACCAGGTACTAACCTAATTTTCTTTCCAACAGGAGAGTCACCCCTTGCAGCCTCTCCTGTGTTGGTTTCTTTTCTTCTTCCTAATTTCAGTGGGGGGAGTGCCCCAGATCTCATTCCTTTAAGTACCAGTTACCTGCCAAAGACAGCCACAGTCTGTCTCTCCCTCCATCTCCAAGATCTCCAGTTGGATATCTGATGGATTTTTCAAGCTCGTATCAGAACTGAGTTCCTTATTTTCTCACCTAAATCTGCTCTACTCCTAAACTTTAACTTCACCCTTCTAATTGCTCAGGCTAAAAACCATATAGTCATTTTTGATCTCTCTCTCTCTCTCATACTCATTTTAAATACTTCAGAAATCCTGTTGCGCATAGCATACAAATATATTCATAATCAGCCATTTCTCATTATTGCCGCAGTTGCCGGTCTAATTTGAGCCCCATCACCTTTCATCCGAATTGCTGTATGCTTCTTCTGAGCATGGCATAATTATATAATTTTATTCTACAGAAGGGATGTTCAGTTTCACCATTTTTTTTTTTTAACCAATGGCTTTTGAAAAGTTATAACACTTTCTGGACAATAATTCCATATATGCTTTTTCTTTTTCTCTCAAACATATACTACATATGTTATAATATGTTATGTTCACCATTTCACATAAAACAAAGACTGTCATTTGGAACAAATTTGGATTGTATGTCATATTTGGATGAACCTAAAAAGTTTTACTTTGCAAATGTACACCAGCAAAGGAGATGAAGAGAGACCATCCTCTACAACTTTTCAGTTTGTTTGACTGCATGCTATTTCCATGTATTTCAAAAGGCCTTAGGGTTGTTATCAAGCACATGGCATTTATATTGAAGACCTGCTGAGAGAAGTCAGTTACTTGAGTTGCTATCATCTTCTGAAGGATGACTCCTCTGAAACCCTTTTCCATGAATTTCACCAAACTTAAACCACCACCAAGTATTCCTTTCTTTGGTGAATAAAATAAACTTCAATTACCTTACTTTTTATGTACAAAATGTATTATTTACATTCAAATATTTTAAAATTTCTATAAATTTATTTTCATTCAACTGACACATTATACTATCTATAAGAACTGTTTGAGTACCTTGTGTGGGATGGGATATCCACTAATTTTTCCCATTAGGATTAATGGGAATGTTTCTTCATTTAATAACTTTTCACCTAGCAGAAGAGTTTCAGGAACAAATTAAAATTATTAAGCCAAAGAGAGGTGTACTTGTATACAGGGCTTGTTTGGAAATAAATGTATAAAAACATGTCCATGTTATTTTTAAATGTTACTGCCTGGGTCTGGTTTTCCACTGTTGTTCTCAAATAGTGGTTTAATGTTGTTCAACTTTAATTTAGAATTTGAATGCAGATGTAATTAAGAAAAGTGCACTTTTTTTTTCAAAATTAAATGGAATGCCTTGGTTTTCGTTACACATTATACTCATTTCTCTTTATGGATACCATTATATTCTGTAAATTCATGTATGAGCATGCATTGGATCTATGCCTGGATTACCACTAAAAATACACATACCTCTATAGGCATACAAAAATGGGGCTACTGATAGGGCTGAGTGTTAGAATAATTGGATAATATTTATTACTTGGCTACTTGTATACTAAGAAGTAAAAGTTAATGATAATAATGCCCAACTGTGGGGCGCCTGGGTGGCTCAGTGGGTTGAAGCCTCTACCTTCACCTCAGGTCATGATCTCAAGGTCCTGGGATGGAGCTCTGCATTGGGCTTTCTGCTCAGCAGGAAGCCTGTTTCCCCCTCTCTCTCTGCCTGCCTCTCTGCCCACGTGTGATCTCTGTCTGTCAAATAAATAAGTAAAATCTTTAAAAAAAGTAATGCTCAACTGTATCTGTAAAATATGTTCACTTGTATAGAAAAGATTAAATTAATTATAGCAGCATGCTAGATTTTATAAATCTGACTTTAAACATTAACATTTTTTTTTTCTGATGAGTTAGTTTAGGGATTTTAAAAATAGTGACTCTTTAGATAAGAACTTATGGAGTTTATTATTTACCCAGTTTGTTTCAGTTTCCATTTAAAAAGCTCTTCCTTCTTCCCGCATACTTCTATATGTATGTTTATTTTTGAAGCTTAGGGTATGTTCTTTCTATCTATCTATATGTTCTTTTATCTAAATCTGTGTTGAATTTATATTTCCCTATGCCAACTGACAGTTTTGGCAAATATAAAAATGATGTTGGATAAGTGGGAAACATCTAAAATTCTTAACTTTAGAGGAAAAACAGAACTGGGCTTATGCCTCTAATGCAGATGATTTTAACAGTCTAATTCCAAAGTAGATGATTCTTCTTACTGATTGCATGTTAATTATAAGTTACTCAGAACATTCAAAAGTAGTTTACCCTCTTAGATTATTTCAGTTACTTCTATGCCAATATAGTATCAATCAATCAACATTACAGAGTATGACCTTTTACTAGTACATGGTCATAAAAGTTATTGTTGAATATATGCCCTAGAATAGCAATATCAATTATGATCCAATCACATATACACGGAGCAATAGTTGGAAATTAAAGTTGGGAATGAAAAAGACTGAAGATTGAAAACTCAATTGGTACCTAATGAGCTACATATTGTTTTGGTATGAGTTATTCAGGGCCTATGTTTTTCATTTATTAATTTCTGAGAAATACCCACCATATTACTTGGCACATAGTAGATACTAAATAAATACTTTTTCCCTTTTTTTAGTTCTTGGGGCAAAAACATTTGAGGTCTGAATTTACTTCAGTAGAATGTGTCTCAGAAAAGAGGGGGAAAGAAGCTAAGTTAGCAATTCTGGTTTGGCAATGTGAATGCTCCTGGAACCTTGGTATGGAGACATGGATATTTGACTCTGATTCAAAAGTTTTAGGTAAGAAATGAGGCATCAAATAGCTAGATTAAAAGTTGGCAATAAAAATAAATTACTACTTAATGATAGATCAGAAATCCTACCAAGATGGCCATGTATGCATGCCTAAAAATGTACTTAACAACATAGATATTTAAAAAAATTTTTTTTAAAAAGCTTTAAAGAATAATTTTTTTTAATCTAGTATTCTTACTTCAGATGACTTGTGGCAGTGAGTGACTATCATTTCTTTCTCTCCTTCTCCCAGCTAGTATGGAAAAACAAATTGCTTGCTATATAAAATAGAGGTTATCAGCAATACTGCTAATTGATGGTATAGCTGCCAAATACCAAGTCACATTCTGACAAAGAATATGACCTAATGTTACTTAATAACATTTCATCAATCACAAGTCAGAAAATAACCAACAGTCAGTATTTTCTTTGGCTCAGGCATGCAACCTAATAGTGGCAGTTAGCATAACTAAAGGCCAGTAACCAGATTAAAAAAGTCTTAGTTTGTAATTTTTTTACTAAGAAAAGATATGTATTAAATGATGTTTGAATTGAATCCAAAGTATGGGGGAAATCCCACCAATATGATTAAAAAGTTCTCAATGAGTATTTAATGAGTACCTACCCATTGCCCAGTGAAGGACACTCAAGAGGATATAATGGTAGAGGATACAACTTTTGCTACCCATGAATTTACAATATGATTGGGTAAAGAAAGTGAGCAGATTTAAGACAAAAAGCAAAAGCTCAATGGCTAAAAATGAAATGCTATAGGGAATCTGAGAATAAGAACTGTGTGATTTAGAATGATCATAAAATAATATTGTAGAGAAGGTAAATTTTGAGGGAATGTGCAAAAGGACGGCATTTCAATGGTCCTTCTTGTCCCTACAAATTGATTTCCATACACACCTAGCTAAATAAGATATGAAAAGGCAACAGCATACCCCATCAATTGTTTAGAACACAAAAGTTTAATGTAATGAAAAGTGATATTAGGTAGTCATGCATTTTGCAGCCATTGGCACTCAAATAGAAGCTGAAATCATGAACATGCAGAAGCTTGAACTGCCTGTAGAGGCAGAAACCAAGAACCAAAGATGGAATCATATGTAAAGTACAGTAATCAAGCTTGACAGAAGAAAATTCTTCATCTTAGACACAAAGAATAGTGAATAAGTAGTTAAAAATATCAAGATAGCTTGAGTGAGATAGGAAATTAACATTGGATTAGCAAGAAGTAAGTCATTGATACCATTTGAAAAAAGGAAACAATGACCAGAATGAGTGGATTTGTTGAATAAAAAGCATCATCAATCTATGGAAAAGTTGGATAGGGAAAAGAGAGAGAGAGAGAAGTTTTCATATCATCTAGAACATTCTGAAAGCACTCAACATTATAATCTTTAAAAAATGATATTTGAAAATATTGATTTAGTTACTATTTTGATGTATCATAATAGAGAAAAATACCTCCAAAAATTAGAAATATTTTTCCCCTATTAAAAAGTAAAGTTGAACACTAAATATGGGCAATAGGAAACTAGCTGTTTAGCCTTATATAGACTAACAACACATATTCTGATAGTGTTCTTTCATACCATGGGATAGTGTGATGGATGACTAATTTGGTTTGTAAGAACAGAGTGACTCCTCAATGTTAAAAAGAACTTAGGATATCATGTGTTTGTTTTACTGTAATATTTCAGCAAGCAGTCAAACATTACTTATTCCCCTTGCTAACCTTGTTCTAAAATGAAATGTTAAAGTTGCTCATAATATTTTGAATAAAGTTCATTTCTAATTTAATGTTGTCATATAAATTATTTCAAGAAAATGAAGAAGCTCTAATTTCTAGAACACGTATGCATTGCTAAAGCAGTCTCTCTGTAGTTAGCTTGAGAGAATTACAAAGGCATTGTACATAATTACATACATACAAGTAAATAAGCTGCAAAAAAAAATATTCAATAAATGGACATAAAAAGTCAGGCTACCTTTGGGAACTCCTACCCAACATTTTTGTTCCCTCATTCCTACCAGGAGGTTCTTTGAATAATAGAATACAAACCCCTCTATCAGCTCCTTGGAATTCTTGTCTATGATGATCAGTCTGCAATAGGCTCCTAAAGGATATGTCAAGGGGATGAGATGCAACCCAGTAAATCTACTAGTTCTGGATTTGCTCATCATAGTACCACCTGTAGAGCTTAAAGGATACACATGCCACCCTTGAGAGACCCTGAGCAAGGCTCCTTGCTGCTGTTTTGTTTGAGTGACAGGCTAGTGATCATAAAATATATCATCCAAATCAGGACACATTTAAAAGAGAAAGGGGGTGCTATTTAACTATGATAAGGCAACTGGTGTCAACCAAGACCTTTGGGTCTACTGGAAAGTATGGTTATCCTGCCATGACCCCACCCAGGGTTCATCTGGCCATTCAAGGGCTTAGGAAATCAGTATCTCACAGCACATCTGAGATCCATTTGCAGTATTTAAGTAGAAAGTTCAACTCATACTGAAACAGAAAAATTAAGTAAAAGTTGAAAAATAATGGTGAAGCTTTAAGAACAGTGTAGTTCAACATTCACACCACTATAGCTGCTTACCTCCTTACTCTCCCAACTTATGGTGGTAATAGCCTGCACACAACTCAATCACTGTCTGAGAAATCTATCCATTGATGAGTTTTATCCTCATACACATAGAACTTTCAATTAATCTCTTAATGTCACCTTTTAAATGTTTTGAGTAGATAGGAAAGGCTTCTAGACATTTGCAAATAGATTTTCATATAAAATGTAGAAAGTGACACAAGGAGAAAAAGAGAATATTAGAAGAAACATGAACAAAGCAGGAAACAGGAAAATCATCCACTACAGATATGGTCAGAAGGATAAAATACTTTGTATACTTGAAACAAGAGCATGATGCCGAAAAAGGGGCCTTGAAAGAGAAGGGAACATGCAGAAACAAGCTAGAGCATGGCTAAAAATAGGATAGCAGAAATAAAATGTCAATGGAGGTGTTGGGAAGTAAAGCAGAAGTAATCAGAAAGGACCAGAATGGTAGAGACATGGAAAATGGTTGGAAAGAAGACAATCAGATATTAAATCAGGAAGTTCCACAGCTTTAACAAAATTTAAAAAAGGTCCCCAAAAAGAGAAAGCAGGGAAGAGAAACTTTTATGAAAGAAATAATACAAGAAAATTTCCTAGGATGGAACAAATGTGGAGATATCATTGAAAGTGCAATGAATGAAAAACAATGACACTAGGGGCACCATGAGGAATTTTAGGGAAGGAGAGAGAAAAAACAGTGACTCTAAAAGCTTCCAGAAAGGGAATAAAAACTGGTTACCTAGACAAGATTGGGAATTAGCATGGCTTTGGACTCGCCACAATATCAGAAGCTTAAAGATCGTAGAATAATGCTTTCAAAATGCTGAGGGGAAATTATTTCTCAGCTAGAAGTCTATAAATACATGTGGGGGTAGGATGAAGACTTTTCAGAGTATGGAGATTCTCAAAGAATTTATCTTCCACATGTGCATTCTTTGGAAGCTACTGTAAGGAGGCATCCCACCAAAATCACTGAGTGTATAGAGAAACACTTGTTCTCTGTTGCAGGCTGGGGTAAAGGGAACAGCCATGAGTATATGGGAGAAGCCCAGAGGCGCCTGGGTGAGTCAGTTGGTTAAGTGTCTGCCTTTCCCTCAGGTCATGATCTCAGGGTTGTGGGATAGAGCCCTGACCCATTGGGCTCCCTGCTCAGAGGGGAGCCTGCTTCTCCCCCTGCTTGTTCTTTCTCTCTCTTTCTTTCTCTCAAATAAATAAACAAAATTTAAAAAAAAAAAAAAAAGGTGAAAAGCCCAGGGGGTTCTCAGGGCAGCTGTGCTTTAGGACAGCAGTGTATTTGAATTCCAGAAGGAAATATCTTTGTTTAAACAACAACAACAAACTGGGACTGGAAGATTATTTCATGTGGGACCATGAGGAATGTAGCACTTACAGGGTTTGAGAGTTCTGTTGGACAATTTCTGAAGAACTGATCAGAAGGGAATAACAAAAATAAGCAGACAATTTTTAACTCCAGAAGCAAAGGTGCGGGGGCACAAGAAAGAAGAGGTGTGTCTCTTGACTCCGTAGGAGTTTATAGTTTTTCACTAACGGACTTTTACTACTTATCAAATACCTGGAAGAAAACGCGTGGAAATCAGAGGTCCCCAGACAAGAACTGACCAAACGTTGCTTACATTCTGGGGCCACTTATTTGCCTGAAGCAGGCATTCTGATTCATGGTTTTGTTTTCTTTTGCTTAAACAACCCTTATCCCTACACATTGTATAAACTGTACACCACACAAAACCTAGATCTGCCCCTTAGACATAGGTTCAAATTCCATCTCTGCTACTTAACTCTCTGTGATCTCAGGCTCATAACTTAGACAACCTCTTTATCATTTCCTTATTTGGAAAATGAACATGCTACACTTCTGATTCAGAGTCATTGCAAGGATTAGATTACATGCTAAAAATAAAGTGACTTTTATTGGGCCTGGCATATCATAGAAACTCTAAATGTTATTTCCTCTCTGTTTAACATAAATTAAAATAACCCAGTTTGAAGATAAATTGTATGTTCCTTATGAGAGCAGAGCAAGCATCAAATTGCTCCTGAAAGTCAAATCAGTGTTTTGTCCTGGACCTTGCAGAAGTCTTTAGTGTCGCTACTCTAGCAGGCTTCTATGGATGGCCTCATGATCCATTTATGCTTTGCTTGTAATTGTATATATTTGGTTTGTTTTGATAGTATTCATGTACTTGGCCTTCTTTATCCATGAATGAGAAAATCTGGTCATCTGTGAAAACCTTATATAACTGTATTAGTTTCCTAAGGCCACTGCAGCAGAGTACCACAAACTGTGTGCCTTCATTTATTTTTATTTATTATTATTTTTTAAATTAACATATAATGTATTATTTGTTTCAAGGGTACAGGTCTGTGAATCCTCAGTCTTACACAATTCACAGCGCTCACCATAACACATACCCTCCCCGGTGTCCAATATCCATCACCCAGCCACCCCATCCCTCCCACCCTCCTCCCCTTCAGCAACCCTTGGTTTATTTCCTAAGATTAAGAGTTCTCTTATGGTTTGTCTCCTTCCTTGGTTTCATCTTGTTCATATTTTCGTCTCTTCTCCTATAGCCCTCTCCTTGTTTCTTAAATTCCACGTATCAGTGAGATCATAGGATAATTGTCTTTCTCTGATTGACCTCTTTCGCTTAGCCTAATATCCTCTAGTTCCATTCACATCATTGCAAATGGCAAGATTTCTTTTTTGAAGGCTGCCTAATATTCCATTGTGTGTGTGTGTGTGTGTGTGTGTGTGTGTGTGTGTGTCCCATCTTCTTTATCCATTCATTTGTCAGTGGACAGCTAGGCTCTTTCCCTAGTTTGGCTATTGTGGACATTGCTGCTATAAACATTGGAGTCCACGTGCCCCTTCAGATCACTACATTTGCATTTTCGGGGTAAATACCCAGTGTGTCTTTTTAGACTGAAATTTATTCTCTCAGTCTTGGAGGCTAGAAGTCCTGTCAGCAGGGCTGTGCTCTCTCCAAAAGCTCTTGGGAAGAATCCTGTCTGTTTCTTCCTAGCTCCTTGTGGCAGGGGTCATCCTTGGCAAGCCATGACTCATAGCTGTCACTCTATTTTCTCCCTCCATGATTATCTCATGACCTTTTCCTCTGTGGGTGTGTGTCTGTGTCCAAATTTCTCTCTCTCTATTTTTTTTTTTTTAACAAAGTAACCAAACAAATTTAGGACTCAGCCTAACTCGGGATGACCTCAACTGAACTTGATTATACCTGCGAACACCCTGTATTTCCAAATCAGTGCACATTCACAGGTGCCTGGTGCTAGGACTTCAATATATCTTTGGAGGCTACACAATTCACCCAAAATGCATACCAACCATTTTAATCATTTAGTAGATCTTAAATTAGAAGTGCAAGTGTTTCATATTTGATGTTATGCTGTTGCACTGAAAACCATGTTACACTGAACAGTCCCTTACCTAATTCAACAATATTTTGTCCTAGATTACCTAAGTAATTGCCTATGGATTTATATCTGTGTTTTACTCTTTAGAACCTCAAAGGAAAAAATTGATATTTTTATGCATATATTCTTTCTGATTTTCAATTTTATATCAAATAACTGTTAGGTGCATACTTCAAATAGAACTAGTATTTATAATTTTTTATCTGTAAAAACACTAAATATCTCCTAATTACCAAATTGAGACATTTTAATCATAATATATTTGGTTGCTCAAAAACTAATGATGTACTGTATGGTGACTAACATAACATAATAAAAATTAAAAAACTAATAAATATATGGCCCTCAACCCTTATTTTGCTCTGAATGCCAAGTAGAGGTTAGGATTTCACAAGAAAGTTTTAAGCTCATTGACAGCAGGCACTGCGACCTATTTGACTGTGTCTTTGTGCTGAGCATAGTCTGGCACATAGTAGATGGCTGGCGAATATTTTTTTGGTTGAAGGAAAGACCCCGGCATGGGGATAGTGCAATGTTTGCCTGCAGCTGCAAAACCCCCTCTTAATTCGGTGAGTTTAGAGTAGAGGTGGGGAGTGGAGGATGTATCTTCTGAGGCATGTACAGACTTGTTCAGAAATGCCCTTGACATGACTTTTAAACCCAGAGGCACCTAGGTACTGCACTACTTTATTTTTTTTAATATTTTATGTATTATTTGAGAGAGAGAGAGAGAGAGAGAGATTGAGCACACAAGCAGGGTGAGGGGCAGAGGGAGAAGCAGACTCCCTGCTAAGCAGGGAGCCTGATGTGGCGCTCGTACTGGGACTCCAAGATCATCACCCGAGCTGAAGGCAGATGCCCAACAGACTGAGCTGCCCAGGTGCCCGGTGCTATAATACTTTAAATATGAAGCAATTCTCTTTCAGTCAGGGTCCAGGCAGAAACAAATGGTATATTCCCATGAGGTGATTGGGACAGTTTCCTGAAGAAAGTACTTAGAAAGGTATGGGCCGCATTGGGGGAATGGAGCAAGGTATGGTGGCTGGGGGTGGGGAGAGGACCACCACCACCTCTAGGCCTCTAAGCAACAATCCCCCAAACTCCAGGAAGCTTTCCAGGGAGGAGCATAGTGCCTTCAACCTGCACAAAGGGACAGAGTCAGAGAGTCAGATGAACCAACACATGGCTTCCATTCCTCCTGGTTCTGGATCTCCTATGCGTGCCTTTCTGGGCCAGGACCAAGGGGAAGCCTGAGGACAAGCCATCAACAAAGGGTCCCCTAACAGGGCGGAAAGGGGAAGAAGGTGAGTCTGGAGAGACAAAGGGTGAAGACCTAGCAGCGTTTTCTTGTTCATTTTATTGTTTGACGTAGAGATGAAGCTAAAAGATAAAGAAATACTTGTTGGGCACCGCATAGCAGAGGTCTAAAACTTCCCGCTGGAGACAGCTTGGCTATTTTCCAGCCTAGAACACGTGAAACTGATATTCTCAATAATCTACCCGTTCACTCCACCCATGGAGAGTGGGAGGCAGGCACTAGGTACTGTGCTGGTTGTCAAAAGACAGGCAGGACATCCGGGCCACTGCCTCTGGGAAGTTCACATTTCAGAGAGGCTGTGGACAATTGTAACTGGACAGAAAGCAGGAGAATTACAGGTTATCAGGGTCACAAAGCAGATAAATAAGGAAAGAAGATGGGAGAATGACTGAGCCACTTGTGAAGACAACAGGGGAACCTCTGAGATACCCAAAGGCAAAGCAGGAGCCCTTCCAGTTGATTCAAAGCCTAGAGAGTTGACAAGTGTCCAAACACTGGCAAGAGTGATTTAGTGGGTCCATTTTCTTGTGTATAAGGAGATTACGACTGGTCAGAGTGCCTCACCTGTAGTAAGTGAGAGAGTGCTGGTTTTGTGAAACTCTGCTTTCAGTCACCTGTGTGCATGCCGTGTACGCGTGCTGGGACTTGGATGTAAAACATATTTCTAACATGGCTCACAGTCTAATACTGCAGAGGCTGATGGGACCCAACCTGTCATCCATCTCCACCCTCCAGATCTCTTCCCTTGAGCCCTTTGGTAATATTTTTTCCTGAACGTTCCTTTTCCTTTCTTATCCTCAAGGAAAGCTGGCCATCTCCTATAGCCCCGGACGCCAGGCAAAGTTCAGGAGTAGAAAGTGTTCGTCTTCCCTTCCCTCCACAGACCTCAGGGCTCAGCAAAGGGGAAGGTTCTGTGTGTATCTTTCTTGCTCCCCAATGCTGCTTCCAGCTGTCTGCATCCTTCTCATTAAATACTCCAGGCCCTTTGAAGTTTATGCCAACAGACTTCCTCAATTGTTGCCCCTCTTGCTGAGGGTCCTGTGCTGACCTCTGGCCTTTCCCCTTCCATTCAGGACTTTAGTTGTTGCTCCCTTTCTTCTTCACCAGTTCCTCTGGGAAAGTTCCTGCTGACTCCCTATCTGCTGGTATTCTCTCTCTTACCTTGGCTTCTTAATTTTTTGGTCTCACTTATTTTTTTTTTTTTTTTTTTTACTCTCGCACCTCATCTTGTTTACCAACACCTGTGGTCTTACCTTTGACATTTATAATCATTAAATACTCAAATGTTGTCCAACTTCTGTAGTAATCTTGAGAACAACCACCGCCTCCCACCCATTTAGCTTACTTATTCTAGTTCTTTTACTCTAGTAATTCTTTGCCCTCTTTGAGACCTCTTATTCTTCACTGTTTTTTTTTTCTATATCAACCATATCCCTCTAAATCTCATTGTTCATGGTTATACAACTTAGATTTTCCAGCCAGTAACTAAAACACTTTCTAAACAAACAAACAAACAAACAATACCTTCTCAATAATTCTATAGCTCCCTCCTTCCTTTGATTCCTGCTCAGGAAGACTCCAAGTCAGGTAAATCCCAGATTTTTCCCTATCAATACTCGAGCAAATTAATGTTGCTGGAAAAACCACAACTGTAGCAGCTGGTCTCAGCTTATGTTCATGACCACAAGTCTCACGTGAGGATTCATCATGGCCAGGAATCCTACAAACTACTCTAAAATGTTTGATCCCTATTCTCTGAAACAATGATTTCAAACTGCCTTCCTTCCTTAGGGCTCCAACACTCCACCTTCTTTCCTTACTCTTAGGTAATGTCCTCAAAGAGAAACTAGTGTCGGGCATGAACTCCCACACTTTCCTATACCCAAATCTACCACTCCCCTAGCATTTGTCCCAGCACCCTGGGCTGATTGTCCTGCTAATAGATGAGGTGTCCCCACTCAACCTGGTCTCATTCTTCCCCTCCTTCCCTTCTCACTCCCATCTCCTAGCCCTGTGTCAGGAACCCAACTCCTACTCCACACCTGTGACTATCTCCTTTCTCTCTGGCTGAATTGGTCTCACTGTCTGTAGTGTTTCATTGTTTCATTCTCACAGACACAGGATCACATTGTAGGAATTTGAGTCTTCAGCTCCTCCAGCCTGTTTCTGGTCTTCTCAACAACAGAAACTTGAAAGAATTGTACCAGCCTAATTCCTTCATTCATTCAAATCATGTCTTATTTTTGCCTCAACTTGCCCCAGTAAGGATCCTGTCGCTATCACCATCCTGGCACTGATCCTGGCAATGTATCCAAGTCTCCCTCCTCACAAAACCCAACGGCCTTAACCGCGTCCTCATCTTGCTCAACTTCCCAAACTATTCAACATTGTTAAATACTCCTTCCTCCTTGAAACCCTATCTTCTGGTGGCTTCTGAAATGTCATACTCTGGTGTTTTCCTTCTACTATACTGTCATTCTTTCTCAGTTTGTTTTTCTTTTTCTGACTTTTCTCTTTCTCCTAATCTTTAACTGAATTCTTCTACCTATGCTTTTGTCTAGGTAGTATCTTGCAGCTTAATATGTAACACTACCTACACAATAATTAACACCAAATTTATATCTTCACCCCAGGTGGCTCTCCTGGACTGCAGACTCAAATATGTAACTGCCCACAAGCCACATCCACCTGGATGTCCAATAGACATCTCAAGTTCAGAATCTTCAAAACAGAAGCTCTAAATTCACCCCACCAAACCCCACACTTATTTTTCTTACAGTCATACCCAGCTCAGAAAATTGCTTCTTCATCGACTTAATTACTTAATCCCCAAACCTAGAAATCATTCTTGCTTTCTTTTTCTTCCTCCATCATCATTAGCAAGTCTTCTCCCTATCTCCAAATGTTTTATTCCTTAAATTAACGTTATTACCAGCCTGGCAGTAGAGATTTTCTTCTCCTCTTGAGGTATTTCAGGTTATTAGTGCCCTGGTTTCCTTGCTTCCTTCTTTTCTCACTACAATCTATTTTGCAAGTGAAAGGGATTTTTCATTCCTTAAATCAGAGACTATCATTGGCTTACTTAATAATCTTTAGTGACTTATGATTGAATTTAAAATAAAATTCCAAATCTTTAATCTCGAAAAGGTCCTCCTTCATCTGGCCCCTGCTTCCCTCTCTATGTGGCCTCTTACTCGTCTTGCTTTCTCTCACTGAGCTCCAATCATCCTGACCTGAGTCTTTGACATGTGTTATGTAATGTTTTCCCTCCTTCAAGTTCAGCTTCAAAGTTTCCTCCCATATCTCCACCATTTTTTCTTGTCACTAAGATCTTAGCTTAGTTGCTATCTCCTTATAGAGGCCTTCTCCGAACCCCAATCCAAATTAGTCCTCAAGATACCCTTTACTGTGTCCCTTTGATTTACTGCACTGCAGTTTAATCCCTATCTGCTGTTGTTTATTTGTGTTATCTACCCTTTGCATTAAGCTTTTGGCTTCATGAATATAGCCTGCATTTTTAATCCTTGCCCTTCAGCTCCCTGAACCGCCACCGTATCTCCCACGCTGTAATCCTGTAATGCATTTTGACACATCAGTGAATGAGTCAGGACTCCCTCTGTTCAGTGTGTTCCATTGCTCTCCTCATGGCTTTCTTTGCTTCTTTCTTCCATACAGCAGGTTCACCAGAGAAACTTCCAAGTATAAATCCAGAGGCTAGAAATCCCTTGTTCTATTTCTTTCTTTCTCTCTTCAGTCAAATTCTAAACCAGCGGATGGGATGCTTGTTCATTCACCTTGAATCAGGTAAGCACTCTGATCTACAGAGCCATAATCAGGAGTGCAGTTACGGGCATCCTTCATAAATATGGCTTCTGGGGGACCGACTAGTATGGACAGAACTGTCAAGGGAGGGAGATGTTTTAGAGGATCCATTGTGAACCAGATAGACATTTCAAAATTATCTTTGCAACCCAAACTGAATTCCTTCATGCCTCATGTCTTTACATCTCTTGTTTTATGTGTCTGGTTTGCCTCTGCTTGACACCACTGCTTCTTTTCCAACTTTGTCCCTACAGCCCTTGTCTGTCCTTGATGACTGATTTCTAACATTCTCACTGAGTCTTATTTGTGTTAGTTTCTCCTATATCTGGGACCCCTCTGTAAGCCATATATACCTAATCATAAGACTAATGGCTTTGCTACAGAGTTTAGTTAACATGCCTGTCTTCCCAACTAAACATATTGCACTTTAAAGCTATAGGTCATGGCATAATTTTTGCATATCCATGGATGGGCAGGGCGCAAGGCCCTAGTTAGCACAATTTCTACGTGTGTGGCAGAGCAAGTAGGCAGGCAGAAAATTAAATTCTAAGTAAGTTTGGTAGCAGTGAATGGAACAGTAGAACCAAGAACGAAATATAAAAGAGGATGAAGAAAAGGAAGTTTTTGATTTAGGCATGAAAAGATTTGGGGAGCATGACATTCTTCATGAGCCAGACTTCATGAGCCAGAAAGAGAAAGAATAAGCTGGATTTACTGAGAGAAGAAAGGGGCATCCTGGGGACACAGGCGTCTTTTCCGACCTGGCAATTCTCTTTCAATATCTCCCCAAAACATCTGAGAGAAAAAAATGTCAGAAATGTGATCAATTTATAAAACTATATGAAATCAGTAATATAAATTGAGAATTATGTATCATTGTTTTATGTGTTCTTTTCAATGGAAATAGTTATCAAGTTATATATGCAACAACGCTCTCATAGAGGCTGAAGGTGAGTTTTTACTACTGACAATGAACAAACTTTCATTTGAAATTTAATGAAAGATATTTTAGAATAAAAAGAAATAAAGACATGTTAATTAAAATAAACAAATAAAATATAAAAAAAAAAACAAACAAACAAAGAAAAAGGAAAAAGAGTGTGATCTACATTACCAGCCCCACATGGTCCATTTTTTTAATGCCTTTGGCATTGTGTTTAAGGGAACCCCAGTCAGACTGTATGGCTTTGAATCTGGCTGTGACACTTCCTACATGTGAACTGGGATAATTTACTCAACCTTCCTAAGCCTCTCATTTGTAAAATTAGGTTTTTGAGAGGATTAATTGAGAAAAATTCATCTAAAGATTGTTTTAGACAAATCTGTTGGGTTGCAAGAAATTCAACAAAAATTAGTCCAATTAAAAAAGAAAAGAAAACACACTGACTCATGTAACTGCAAAGTCCAAGCAGAGCCAGAATCAGGGACTAAAACAATATTACATGGGTTTTTCTATGGGCTTAAAAAATCTCAAGCAGCTTTTTCTGTGTACACAGAGAGGGATGCTGGGAGCCACCACCTTGTACTCTTATATCTTACAACCCAAAAGGAGCTGAGATTCTCTCTTGTAGTTTCCAGAAAGACTCTGATTACCTCAGCCTGGGTCACATGCCTATGCATATACTAATCACTATATCCCGAGGAGCAAGGAACTGCGGGTGAAGGGTGGTCTTAGATACATCTCTAGGAATCGGTGAGGCAACATGATTGACAGACCCACCAGCAACACGTGCAGACAGAAAAGATGGTTCCCTGAAGAAAGGAATAAGGGTACACAAAAGCACAGCACTTACCACTGATTAAATCTCCTTATCTGTGAGAAAAGGCTTCTAAAGATGTATATAGTAAGCAGACAGAAAATGTTACCATTCTTCTCCCTGTCTTCTCTTTCCTTTCTTCCCTCTATCTTACTCTCCAAATTTTCTCTTAATGACTTGAGTCAAACTGCATTTTACTTAGAAATCATTTTGATTCTGTGTCTCTCTCTGAGGCTGAAACTTCACAGCCATTCTCATCATGAAGTTATGTGGTATGATAACTTTCTGTGGTGCATTATCATCTTTGTGTTGGGCAAACAGAAATTAAGTTGTAGGAGCCAAAGTTTAATAAATGGAATTCCTTCTCACAAGAGTCATGGTGTCAATATTTATGAATATTCCTGTTCCAATGTCATAGGGAGGTGGCAAAACAGAATAATTTATTTCATCTAAAATATTTAGAGATTATTTAGTCTAAAAGACAAAAATAAGAGAAGTGGAAGCCGGGACTTGTTCTCTCCTTACTGGTCTAACAGCATGCTATGTGAATTAAGCTAAGCGCCTTCAGTGTGGACCCCAACTGGTAGAGTATTAATTGGGAACTTTTTAAACCAAGCAGTAAACTTTCCATTGCACACCCTTCAACCTGTAATTTTAAATCTTTCTAATATGAGCATATATGATAATATTAAAACATTTTGCTTGCAGTGTTCCTTTCAAGACAGATTCCCATCATGTTTTATAAACACTAGCTCATTAACTTTCACAAAAGCCTTTTGAGGTAGGCTTTCACATTTTTTTCTTGTTGCTCCAACTTCCACATTTTCCCCCAAACTTGAAGAACATTGTTTTCATTGTTTTGTAGGGATTTTCTGAATGAAATATCCTTAAAATAGAACTTTTAATACAATAAGATGTTAGATGTAGAATTATTTCCTCTACTAAATGGAGGCATGTTTTGGGTATTTTGAAAGATCAGCAAGTACTTTCTTCTGATATTTAAAGAGAAAATACTGGCAGCTAATGAGAAGAAAGAATTCTAATCTTAAATTTATGTGTGTAGCTGGATGAGACTGGAGTTGGTGGAGGTACAAATGTGTTGTAGGTGACCAAGTAAGCACATTGATTTCTTTCTCTGAACCTCCTCTTTAAAAAGACAGACACTGGCAGCCATAAGAAAGAGCCTCAAAATCGAAGGTACGTCAGGGAGAAATGACATATTATATATTATATTATTTTTATTTGCAAATTCTTCCCCATTGTCTGTTTAGGTGGGGAACCAGAAAAAAATAATAATAAAAATAAAACCAGTATCACCTCACTCCCTTAGATGGGCAATCTTCACAAAACCTTGTCAGGCGAGGTTTGTGCAAATAAAACCTCCCTGGGACAAGGTTATGAGGTATAATATTTTAATATGGGAATATTACCACAAAATTACAGAAATGTAGCATAAAGTTACATGAAAAATTCTGACATTTTAAAAGCACTGTATATAAAAAAGTTAAAGTGCATGATATAGACAATGTTTAAGAAACAGTGTGATTTAATTCGAAATGCATGTGACTGGAGCTATGAGCTGGGTAAATCTGACTAACAGGTCTTTAACTCAGGGCTAGTCAAGGCAAACACCTGAAGTGGTCTTTTTCTACAAAGTAAGAGGGTAGCTGCCATGATCCAAGGATCTGCTCTAGCTCCAATATGGGTTGGAAAGTTCTAGTGGGCAGATGACTTAGGCTATCCTCTGCTTCCTCATTTGTGAAATGGTAGCCTGAACTGCCTTACGTGTCTCTCATACTTATTATACAATTAAATAGAGTTATGCATATGAATGTCTTTCACAAAAAAGAAATCCATTCAAATTGAAGTTATCGTTATTATTAAAGATGAGTGAAATAGATGATTACTCAGAGGGTCACGTGCTGGTCTTAGAATGCCTAAGAAACCCACCACTGGGAGTCATCATTTGCAAGTTCATCATATGGAGTATCAGCCACATTCTGTCATTATTGCTTTATCTCTCTGCTCTTAGATTTATCTGCAGTACTTTCTAACCTTCTCTACCTTATACTCTACTGCCCATTCCTTCACTTTTTATCTAGTTACCGATTAAACATCTATCCACTCATTTTTTTTAAAGCCAATACATCCTGAGCCCTTTCTCTGTGACTGGTAGTATATCCTTTTGTGTACTTTGCGTCCACATGAAGCTTTAAGTGTGATGACTTGATTGATCTCTACAAACTGTTTGTCATATTCACACATTCAAATTTCCATTCTTTCTTCTAATTTTCCGTATTTAATGCTGTTGTGCTCAAGCTATTCTCAACTGAGGCTACCATTTTTCCCTTTCATCTGTTTTCTCTTCATTTCTTTAATTCCTTATGTCTCTTTCTTGTAATCCACTAGATAGATCAAAACATATTTACCAGATCTCCTGGGCGGCTCAGTGGGTTAAAGCCTCTGCCTTCGGCTCAGGTCATGATCCCAGAGTCCTGGGATGGAGCCCCGCATCAGGCTCTCTGCTCAGAGGGGAGCCTGCTTCCCCCCACCCCGCCTGCCTCTCTGCCTACTTGTGATCTCTGTCAATAAATTAAAAACAAAAAACAAAAAACAAAAACAAAAACATATTTACCGAGCAACCTACTAAAAGGCTAAGTGTTAACTGCTGGGATGAGAATCCTTGGAGAGCTTACTCTTTACTCCCTTTAGAGAGCTTACTGAGGATGAGTAAGACAATTCTGATCTATAGCAAAACATAATCAGGCTTTGATAAAAGTGCACTTTAGGTGCAACAGAAACACAGTGGAACATCAACTCAATCAGACACATAGATGAAGAGGAGGGTCCTGAAGGCAGATACATAAGCTAAGGTTTGAAGGCTGACTAGCATTTGTCAAAACAAGTATGATGATAAAGGCATTCTAGGGAATTGCAAGTAAAGGCAAAGAACAGTGTCATTCCTTTGAAGGATACATGAGTAGATCAATTAATATAGCTGGGGAAAAATAGGCCAGTTTAGGGGGAATATGGGATATGAGTTTCTGGGTACAGAAACAGCTGGCTTCTTGTGTCCTCAACTAGTCTTTCTCTGGGAGGTGCAGACAAGGAGAGAAAGAGCTCTGGTGTTTCTTCCCCTTATAAGAACACCAGTCCAGCCAGATTAGGGCTCCATCCTTATGACCCATATTTCATCTCAGGTACTCCTTTAAAGACTTATTTTCCAAATATAGTTACATTGGGGTTTAGGGCTTCAAGATGTAAATTAGGGGTACACAATTCAGTCACTAACACACAGGATGGAATTAATAGCTCCAAAGAAATTAAAATTATGTAGTTCTAGTACTTGCCCTATTCATTATAAAAGTGGCTGTCTTCTACCCTGAGAAGGAAATTCCAAAGGCAAAGCTTTATACTGGAAAATCTTTTGGATCACATTGGGGTCCCAGTATCAACTGGAGGCCCTTGGCAGACTGGTAGAAGACTGATAGCCATATACAAGAGCCTGGGGGCAGGGGGAGCTGGTAGAACTTCCCTTGCCATACCTCTACTTCATGAGTTCTTTCCTATCTCAGTAATGTCTTTTTTGGCCATCTCTAAGGGAGATACTTCCCTGATCATGACACTCACAAGAGTAGTGATTCTTATTTTGCCTATTCCGATGAGGGTTAAGCATGACAATCACCGTGCTATAAACCACACTAAAATGTTAAGGCTCTCCCACTGAGGCAAAAGAGACCTCTACCTCAAACTTGTTCATACACTGGAAGCTCAGGCTCACTGCTTCTCTGGTACTTGCATAATTCACAAAGCACTTTCATGGACATTATCATTTGAAGCTCATATTATTTCTGTGAGATACATAGAAAAAAAAATCCCAATTTTTACAAAGAATAAAGAGTTTTCCTAATTAGTGGAGTCAGAATCTAAACCCAGTTCTTCTAATTATAACCTCGGTACTTCTTAGAACACATTTATGAATATTCTACTGATGCTTTCATTCAGAAGCTTGTTGCTTTTTCAATTCCTTTTAACTTTCTACCTAACTCTAAAGGAAAAAAAATATGATCAAAGGAAAAACAAACACCAGAGAGGTTTTTGAAAATTATAATTATTTTAAAAATAATTGTTATTTATTTTCTAGAAGAAAAGGGGATTCCCAAAATTGAGATCCAGAATTCAGCCAGTCTTCAAGGAGCCTTAATATTTTGACTAACTTTATAGTAACCTTGATAAAATTTCAGGTTAATGGAAATTCTCTGCTTAAAATACTCCTGTGTTGGGCGTCTGGGTGCCTCACTGGGTTAGGCCTCTACCTTCGGCTCAGGTCATGATCTCCGGGTGCTGGGATCTAGTTCCGCATCCGGCTCTCTGCTTGGCAGAAAGCCTGCTTCCTCCTCTCTCTCTCTGCCTGCCTCTCTGCCTACTTGTGATCTTGCTCTATCAAATAAATAAATAAAATATTTAAAAATAAAATAAAATAAAATAAAATAAAATACTCCCGTGTTTACCCTATATCTAAATCTAGAATACAATTCATTCTTATTAGAATGCCAAGCAAAATGTGACTTTTTTGAGCTCTAACTTTGATGTTCTTCTTCAAAGCCAATATATATATATATATATTTTTTATTAACATCCCAATACCTATTCATCCTCCAGGAATCAATTCTAACATCACCGTCATTTGAGAAATTCATCCTTGGGTACTTCAAAAGAATTGAATTGTGTTTTCCTCCCAATCCACTTAACACTTTTTTCCTCTCTCACCATGTGAAAAGGCCCATGAGGCTAGACATTCTGTTCTATGCATTTTTATATTCCAACCCCTTACTTTAGATACGGAATGATGTTAGTTAAACCAAGGAATGAATGACCTTAACACAGTGATGCAAGCTGGGTGTACAGAGGCAACATATTGTCGAGATGCAAAAGAACAGGCTTTAGAACCAGATCTAGATTTGAATCTCACTTTTGACACTGATTAGCTAATACTAAAAATGACCTTACCTCTGTCTGTTTCAGCATCTGTGTCATTGGGATAAGCTGGGGAGTCTAAAATGCTAGGCACTGTGCTAAGCACATTAAGTATCCAACATATGTCAGGCACTGTTTCCATTTTAATGACACTGAATTTATTGAGAGAATAGCTAACAGAGTACAGTTGGTATACAGCAACTCTTAGCAAGGAGGTGTTGGTATACAGCAACTCTTAGCAAGGAGGTTGGACCAAAGACATTCCTTAAGAGCATAGAGTAGGAAGTTTCACATGGTGTGCCATACTAGAACCCTTTGGGGAACTGCTGTCCCAGCAGGCGACCTAGCCTTAATGATGGATGAGGTGGCGGAAGAAAGACCTGAAGTGAAACCAAGCAGCAAATGAAACTGGATTTGTTTTTTAAAAAATGCTATTAATCAGCTCTAATCCAAATCAAAGGGAGACCTGGATAGGATAGCTTTATAGCTGTTGGTCACCTAACGAGCTTTGTCGTTACAACGGCCAGCAAAGCTAGTGACTGCAGCTGGTTTAATTCTTTCAAACACAAAGTATACAGAGTATTTATTAAGTTAAGTTCTCCCCACTCGTTCTTTATCATCAACCTCTTATCCACAAAAACCAGTCAGTGAGCCTCTATCTAGAGGGGAGGGAGGGGTCTACGGAGGATTGTGCCCTTTACTGAAGAGTAAGATTTTTTTGGAAAGAAAATGAAACACCTCTGAAAGGATATGTAGAGCTGCTTTGTATTTGTCTTTTCTCACTTCCATTTTACAGAATTAAAATTATTGCTATCAGTGCTAAATAATGTCTTTCATAGTGTTTAAATCTTAGCAATGTAAATACAACACAACTGTCATACAATTTGTAGTATGATTGTGGCCCGACTAGTTTTTAACAAACCTTAGCATTTTACTCTTTAGAGTATTTGCTAGCAAATTAATATTACAAATCAAGTATCAGGTTAGAAATCAGACATATTTAAGAGGAGATTGTTCACTAAAGGACACTTAAAATATTCACATATATGATACGTAGTCAGGGGCCATAAACTACATCCCCATCTTCTCAATATCAGCCGTTGGTTACTTTCTGTTCTACTTGGAAATGCTATTAGACAAACACACCAGGTTAATACCCAGTCTTGGGAAAACAAAATACACAGTTGTACACCTGAAACAGGTGAAATACTTTTTGCACATTTAGAGATTATCAGAAAAAAAAAAAAACTAAACTGAATGCTTTTATTTTTATTTATTTTTTTTATTGACATATAGTTGACACAAGATTATATTAGTTTCAGGTGTACAACATAGTGATTCTACAACTCTATACATTGTCCTATACTCACCAGAAATAATTTTAAGTTATTTGTGGCAGAGACACATTTTAGAGGGCAAGTGGTGTGGAAAAGGAAAGAGAGAAAAGAAAGAAAAAAATTCAATCTCTTGACCTGTTTTAAATAAACTTCCACCCTATTGAAACTGTGCAAAATGGATGTTTATTCATAATGAGGGTAACATCTAAGTTGTCCTGCCCTCCCTATCAAGGAAAGGGTTCCTAACTGCACTCTCACATGTGATTATTTTCCAAGGGGGTGGAATCCCTGATCTGAGGGGACTCTCATTCAGCGGTGGGTGCTGGCAAGCGGCTTGGCTGGGGCTTCTGAGTGCCTTGCTTGGGTACCCTAAGGCCCTGGAAGTCACTTTGCCCCAAGACCTCCCCTCTCCTTGTCCATGAAGTGGTTCCTGGACTGTCTCTTCTGTGTGCATGCACGTGTGTGTGTGTGTGTGTGTGTGTGTGCATGCTTGTGTGTACACATGTGTATGAATGTAGCTGCGGGTGGCTGATCTCCTTGGCGGGCTCAGGCCAGAGCAGCTTTCAGCCCCAGCATATTCCCCCCAGGACCTCTTACACAACCAGGCGCCATGACGCTGGGGCAGGGGGGGCGTGTGTGGTGGAAGGAAAAAGGCAGATGTACACTCCAGTGAGAATCAACCCAGGCTACTGGTCCGCCTGATTGCTGGTCACAGTTTAAAGGTAAGTGAGAAGACAGCGATGAGTTTTGAGATAAGGCTTTTATAATTGGAATAAATTAGAAATCACTGAGAGTTTCTTTAAAAAGGCAAATGACAGTAATAAATCAAGCTTAGAGAGAGTGAAGGGGGAACAAAGAGAAAATTATTCTGATTTGAAGCTCATCTGAAGCTTCTAAAATTGTCAGTTTAAATGTTACTTCGCTTTTTAAAATCTCCTTTAAGGACAAGTTACTATATAAGAAACTAGCCTTCCCTGCATTTCTTTTGAAATGGAGATCTTCAGTGGAGTCCTCCCAGGGCTTCTGAGGGCTGGTTGGTGGGGTGGGTGGAGTGGGGGCAGGGGCTGGGGGAGCTGGACTCAGCAGGACTCCATCTTACTGGAGTCAGAACAACCACACTTACATACTTTCTCTGTCGAACTTCCCAGTCAATTTCTGAGAAAAAGGTTATCTGGACAAGAGAAAAAAAGCTGGGTCCAAAGCTGCTATAGGTGTCAGAGAGATGACTCAGATTCGATTAAAAGGTAGATCCCGCTACACATTTAGAAAAACTTATGAAGCTAAAGAAAGGACTAAGGCAAAATTCACAAAATTAGCAATCCAGGGGCCTTATCAACACTATAAAAGGATCTATATTTGTGGTACTCAGATAGCATACCACGTCATGGTATTTTTTTAATACACAATTATTTTTTAAATACACAATTCAGAGCTATGTCTGTAGATAGAAGATTCAGTATTCAAAGATTTTAGGGGAAAATGGGATTAGAAATTATTATTTCTTTTATATATCCAAGTGTATTTTTTTTTAATCTTTATTTTTTTATCTTTTCCCACAGTGGTGTCCTTAGAGAAGTACAATTTATTTGCAACCTAAAATGTTCCCATCTAAGCCATACTCAAATTTCAATGATTATTTTTAATAAGAATGTTATTAAGAGTATAAAGAAAATGAAGAAGACAAGGAGAAGAAATGCAGCTTAGAGAAAAAAACTGTCTTCTAAAAATAATCATCTGTGGCACTGGGAGCAGTTCTGTTGGAAGTCCTACTTCCCACCTAATGTGTTGTAAGCCTCCTTCATTTCTTCATCTGTGAACTGAGGTTAATAATAAACTTTAACATGAATGCCAGGTGCTTTTCTAAGCACATAGTATTTATTAATTCAACTCTCACACAACCCCACAAACTGGTTGTTATTATTACCTCCAGTATTAGTAGAGGCCCTGTCAATTAAGTAGCTCATCCAAAGTCACACAGCTAATGAATAGGAAAGCTGGGGTCTGAGCCAAACAGCCTGACACTAAGACCACACTTGACAGCTACCCTATCTTGGCTGTCTGAGATGCTGAGCCCAGACCATAGGATGACAGAATCTTGGCTCTTTACCATGAGGTCAATCTCTTATCTAATTGTTCATTCTACAGATGTTTATTTGCATCTATTACAGGTCAGCTACTCTCCTAAGTGAAGAAGATAGAACTAGGGGGAAAAAAAGAAGGAAAGCAAAATGGTTACTCTCATGATGTTCTGCTATGGAGGGGTTGGGCAGGGGGGCGTGAGGAATAGGACAAAACAATCAAACAAAATCTGTATGATGGGATTGGTAATAAGTGTTAAGAAAAATAACTTAGGAAAAGGGACTGGGATGATAGGAGCAGTTCTTATTTAGATAGGTTTATGTAGATAACGCCTTGATCTCTAAGGCTTACTTGACAAGGTGAGGTTTGAACAGAGAAAGGACTAAAATGAGTACTTTTTTGGAGAGATTATGTGGATTGCATGAGACAAATAGGTAAAACACCTAAGACAGTGCCAGCCACATAACAGGGACTGGCTAAATCATATTTTCTTCTCCCCCTAGAGTTAAGAGATTGAGAGCAGGAAACTGAGCCCAGTAGGGAAGAGAAAGTGTTGAGGAGGAACTTATTTATTCAAACTTTTTTTTACCAACAAAAAAAAGTAAACATGGTCACAAGATCCTGAACTTTCTTGAGCATTCAAATGTATAAAAACAAACGTACTGCAAAAGGAGACAAGAAGTGCCAACCCTGTGTAGCACATGTGAGAGAGAGAAGAAAGACACAGAGAGATCGTGTAAAAGGAATGAAGAAAAGTTGATAGGGACATTCAAAGGTTTCAGCAGAACGTGCTGACAGTCTTGTGAGTATTTCAGAGCATGAAGCATGTAATGTGCTAATAAATAATGTTTCTGGCAGGTCCAAATTCCCCACTTCTGTGCAGAGATGGGTAGATGAGTGTTTGACTGCTCTGGATTCCATCCAGCTCGATTAATGCCATATATATCAAATGGCTTGCCCAGATCCATAAATCACAGGTAAAACTACCACTATTTTTTTTCAGTGGTGCCAGGCCTATCACAGTGCCATGCAGAGAAACCGATTCCTTTGGGAAAGTTATACGAACACTAAATTTCATAATGACTAACTGGAGCATAAACACGGAAATCGGATAGCTCTAAGCTTCTTTTGATAATATATAACTATATCATATCAAAGCATCTAACTTGCCTGAGTTCACATAGTACATTCAGGGGGACTTCATTTCACGGTTTTGGTATTCAATTAAAGTGAAATTTATATAAAGGGTCACCCGAAATTTAATACAGACTCCAGGTGCAGGGGTTGTAAAATGGTCTTCATTTTGGCATTCTCGGCATGGATAGGTAGAGGGCTCAGGTTAGCGTGCCCTTATGCTACAGCACTGCTCTTGGTTACACTTTGCGGCCACTTCCCGGCATTCACACCCATCCTGCTGAATCTGTAAATATGTAGTCAACAGATACAATGCAGGGAGGTTTGAGTAATGGAAGTTGATGGATATAAATGTGCTTTTTGTTCCTCAAATGGTAACAAAAGTTCTTTGTAGGAGGCAACAACTAGGAAACTCTAAGCCTGGAGACTGCTGGCTGTTCCATTTACTTCAGAATCTGATGAAGCTTCTGGCTTCCCCAGGGGTGCTTCTCGCCAGGAAATGGGGTGCTGCAGGGAGACCACACCCTCCAAGGTCCTGCTCCCTCACCTCTGCCATCTAGTCCTTTCCTTCACACTACATTTTCATCCTTGCTTTTGCAAACCTTCACATGTCATCCACTTCAGCCCAAGCCAAGGTGCTGCTCCAGATCGTTGCTCAGATTATTTTCTCTAGGAAAGGAATTCCCCAAGTTTAAAGTCACACAGCATCTGACATTTTGGTTGAGAACTCTATCTTTCTAGTCTGACTTCGTGCCACGGCCCTTTAAAATAGATCAGATTAGTGTTGGGACACTGGAAACAGGAGTGGCATGGCAGTCCTTTCAGTGCAGAAGCCCCTATTCCTCATCTCCTCTGTGGATTTCTCTAGAAACCAGACCTACATTTGTTTTTGAAAGAGGTGGGAAATACAATGTCCTAGATAGTATTCTGCATAATTACAGAATGGATTCAGTTTTTGGAAGCACGGTGTCATTTTACTTACTAGGTTAGTAGCAAAATAAAATACAAATAATAAACACAGTCCCTCAATTCTAGCTCTTTAGAACCGATAATTTCTCTGAGAATAGATCCAGCCATGTCTATTTCCAAAAGACTTGATGGCAGGAGACTTGAAAGCAACTTGTCTTACTCATTAACAGAAAAAGCGTAGTAGATGTGGCAGCTTTATTCTTAAAGATACTATTTGGCTTTACATGAATTTCATGTTTCCGTAACCAAGTAACATAAAAAAGAGAGTGGCTTAGTGCACCGTGCATGATAAGGGTGATGGTATTGTAACCATAGAAACAACTTTTGATCAAAAATATTAGTGAGATGCAGACCTTTCCATGAGCGTTGTATTCTGTGTTCACATGCTTTCTAGGTGTGGTATGACTTGTTTTCAGTCCTGAAAAATTCGTATGCTAAATATAAATAATGTATACTATGCACATACCACATAGTTTACACTGAAACAGATGGATAGTTTGAATTTCAGGAAGCCATGTCTCTGATTTTAGAGCTGTGGATCACTAATCCACTGAAGCTATGGATCACTAATATATTTCAATCGTATCTTAACACTCAAAGGAAACTTATTGAACATCCTATCATAAAACTCAAAAGGGACAATTTATTATTCTAAATTCTTTCCTTTATGGTGGTGACTTAAGCCTACAAATTTGACTCAAGTAAAGTTTATCTCCACTGATATTCACTCTAATTTTGGAGGTACGATCCTAAATCTCATAGGCTTTTGTTGAGGGAGATACTGGGCAAGAATGTGAATTTGAATGTTCTATAGAAGTGGCTTTGTTGTATTTTCAGACTCTGGATCCCTTTCCAGATTCTCTCCCAATCTATTAATTTATCAGTCCGGTTGCATTTTGAGGAATCAACTCTGCATAGGAAAAGCAAAACTCCCTGTGCACAATAAAATGTATGTGATGAAATAGAATCAAGTTTAACATTTGTTACATGATACATGATACAATTGGAAAGGGCTAAAAGGATTCACAGGAGGAAACAGGCTGCAAAAATCCTCAGAGACTTCAAGACCTCCTGCCCTTGATGAGTGGGCAAAGAATGAGGGAGGAAGAGAAGAAAGAAATTTCAGGAGAAAGAGAATGAGCTCAGGGAAGAGGTAGACCTGGTTGAGCATATTCTCCAGAAATGGAAGAGATTGTCCTGACCAGAATTTAATGGAAAATAAATTTAGATTATTTTGAGCAAGGGTACATAATAAAGGACGTCGAAATTCTCAGCTTCTTACAGTGAATTTTTGTGGAATTTTCAGCAGGTACATGGAAACTGAGAGATTTGGACATGATGGATCAGAATGAAGAGAAAATGAGGCCATGGGACCTCAAATCATGTAGAAGATTGTTTCCCTAATTTTCAGGTAATAATTATAGCAAGGTATTAACTGCCCATGGATAAATGAGTTGGGAAGCTGTCAAAAGGAAACGATGGTTATTCTGAACTAATAGTTACAGACTAATGGAGGCATTAAAAAGATCTGCAAAGAGGCGCCTGGGTGGCTCAGCCAGTTGAGTATCTGACTTAGGCTTGGGTCGGGATCTTGGGATTGAGCCCTTAGTGGACTCCTTGCTCAGGGGAGAGTGCCTCTCCATCTCCCTCTGCCGCTCCTCCTGCATGTGCTATCTTGCTCTCTCTCTCCCTGTATTAAAAAAAAAAAACAAATCTGTTAAGTTTATTGGACCAACCAGAGAAATGTACCACTTGTCTCCCAGCTGTGGCCTGACTACTTGTTAGCACTACACTGAGGACCCACAGCCTCACTGAGCACTATTTTGCCTGGAATGTACTTCCTCTTCCTTGCTAACTAGAACGAGACACCTGCTATTGACAGAGGGTTTCATACTGCTGACTTTGTGAAATGGTTAACTGTGTTGTAAAGCTGGGACTAGAATTAAATTAAAAAAAAAATTAAAAAAAATACAGTTGGGACCAGAAGAAAGTGGTTTGTCCATTACATAATCTGAAATAAGATACATGTCATTTAATACCAATTCTAGCCTTTGAGGTCTCACACTGCTACAAAAAGTAGCCTTCGATGAACCAAAGGATACTATAAAATTTGGAGCTCAACCACGAAATGATTTCTAGGACTTGCTGTTGGATACTGGTGGCTATTCCTAGCTGGACGACAACCCGTCAAATTAGGGATGAAGCTTCGTTGAATCTCCATCCTTTTGTTCAGTCTTTCCTGAAGCAGATGTATGATTTCTACACCTTGCATCTTCCCACTGTGTACTGATAGAAAATTCCCTCATTTCCTCTTTGGCTCTATGCTTGGATACAAGCACAGTTGAATGACCTCTCAGAGGGTCTAAACTTTGGCTTGAATCTGTGCTGTTTGCACACAGATTCTGTTTTCTGGGCAGAACGCCCAGTTTCATTTACATTTTTGTTTATTATTTGTTCAGCATTCCACATGCTCTTCAGCCATTTGTTTTGTGAATATGATCACATTTGGCTTGCTGTTCTGTAAAAGGCACAATGTCATTTTAAGACACGGGATGGACCTATATCTGCAATGGGATAAAATTTGTCAGTCTGAGCCTTTTATGCTGTGCCATTCATCTGCCTATGAGGACATTTCCTGATGGTTCTGGGGTTGCCCTGAGGAAAGGGGCCTTTCTAAGGTTCACTCATTGTTATCTTGGCAACACCTTAGAATAACAAAAATGTGGGAAAAATGAGAAAACTGGAATGTCTGGGCAAGCATAAGAGTAAGCCAGTTATTAACGAGGTTTCAGTTCAATTGGTTTTTCAATAATTTTTTGGTAGTGGAATTTGGGGCATGTTTTACATCCTGCTAACATGTTTCATGTAATGGTCTGAAGTATAGCAGGGGGAGTGATGGGGGGTTCCTTCATGGTTGTATATACATTACCTAAATAAAAATATGAATTCGGTCCTAAGTGAACAGGGAAAATATGGAACAGTCCCTCTTAGACAAAAGCATCCTCTCTACCATCATGAACCACCAGGAGGTGCGTTTCTCTAATTGTTTCAATTTCATCTTACCACAACTTTATTGTTTTATTTACGGCACTGTGAGAGACACTCCTATGGATGCCAAGATGAGTAGAAGTTCAGTCAGGGCAGGAGGAGAAGGGGAGTGACAGTCATGGCGAGCTAGCTCTACAACTGTCATTAAAGCTACACGCACTGGGAAATGGGGGTCTCGTGCTTCTGTGGAGGAGTGGGGAACAGAGAGAGCAGAGACTGATGAAAGTAATAAGCGGGGCACAAACAAGGGAGCATATGGTATGCTATTTGAAGACATTTAGAGAATATTCCAGTCAGTTCTATGTGCGGGTGTGACAGAATGAACCTGTTTCCCCCTCTCAAATTCATACGTTGAAGCGTTGCCGATCTTGTGATGGTTATTAGGCTGTGGGGCCTTCATGAGGTAATTAGGATTAGCTGAAGCCACGCAGCCCTCCTGAGTGGGATTAATGTCCTGTGGGGCTCAGGAGAGAGCTTGCTCCTCTCTGGGTTCTTGCCATGTGAGGATAGAGTGAGAAGTCGGCAGTCTGCCTCCCCAAAGAGGGCTCTCACCAGAACAGGAGCATGCGGGGCCCCTGAGCTGGGCCTTCCCGCATCTAGACCTGGGAGAAATACAGTTCTGTTGTGTGTAAGCCGCCCAGTCCATGGTGCTTTGTGACAGCAGCCTGAATGAAGACAGGCACTAGCACCAAGAAGTAGGGGTGGCGTTGTAACAGATACCTAAATCTGTGGGGGCAGAGGCTAGGAGAGCTCTGAGGCTCATGCTAGAAAAAGCCGACATTGCCATGAACAAAGCTGTAAGGGAGATTCGGAAAGAAAAGAGGAGGATGGCAGAGAAAGCCTCCCTCTTCTCAGAGAATCTAAGTAAGCCAAACAGAATATTGGCAGCAATATGGATGGTGAAGGCCATGTTCAGGAGATCTCAGACAGACGTAAGGACCAGGCTTTTGGAAACTGGAGGAAAGGAGATCCTGGTTATGAAGTGGCATAGAACTTGGCAGATCTGTGTTCATGTGTCTGTGTTCCATGGAAGGTAGCACTAGCGAGTGGCGAAATTGGATATTGAGATGAAGAAATTTCTAAAAGTGTTGCAGGTGCAATTTGGCTTCTGACTACTTAGATTAAAATGCACGAAGAGAGAAAGGGCTTCCAGATGGAATTGTTAAGCATGAAGAAAACAGACCTAAAAGGTTTGTAATTCTCAGCTTACTCCTTTTGCCCAAAATGAGAAAGTATGTTTGGAAAAGAACACTAAAGGTGTGGCCAAGCATCTCTTTGATAAGATTAGTATGCACGCGGGGCGGGGGGGGGGGGGGGAGGCAGTGGCACCGCACAATGGACTTAATCAGCCACTCCAGCAGCAAACTGCTGGTTTGAACTACAAAGGGAGACAGGAGTGTATGAAGGAAGGCTGTTGGACTCTTTGGATTTCGTAGAGCAAGTTCATAGAGCTTTTCCCTCTGAACTTGCACTATTCTTTAAGATGATTGAAGAACGACCGACCTTAAAGGTAATTAGAAGACCAGCAAGGCTCCTTCCTTTGATTTCAAAATAGGGACACTATTTTGGGGGCAGGGCCACGTGACAGAGCCTCAGGGGCGCAAAGCTGCTAGGATGGGACAGTCACCCCAGTGGGCCTGGAAAGCAGAGCATCAGGCCCAAGACTATGATTTCTAATTGGTCTAATTAGGTCTAATATAGATTGCCCTGATAGGTTTGGGGCTTGCTTGAGACCTATCTCCCCTTCCTGTTTTCTCGAGAATATCCATCCTATGCCAGTCCCACCATGGTATTTTGGAAGAACATAACCTGTTTGGTTTTACAGGTTCATAGCTGGAGAGGAATTTTGCCTCAGGGTGAATGTACCTCAAGTCTCATCCTTGTCTGATTTAAATGAGATTTTTGAACTTCAGACTTTAGAGTTGATGCTGCAATGACTCAAAACTTTTGGGGGTTGTTAGGATGGGATGAGTGTATTTGCATGTGGGAAGGACATGGGTTTGGGGGACCAGGGATAGAATATTATGGACTAAATGTCTGTGTCTCCCCAAAATTCAACTTACCTCCAATGTGCTGGTATTAGAGGATGGGGCCTTTGGGAAGTAGGAAGTTGGGATTAGATGAGAAAGGTAGAACCTTCGTGAAATGGGTTAGTGCCCTGTAAGGGTCTTTCAAGGGCCTGCACCCTCTCTCTGCTCTTGCGAGGTGAGGACAATGAGGGGTCAGCAGTCCGCAACCCTAGGAGGGCTCTCACCAGAACCTGAGCATAATGGCATCCTCATCTTGGACTTTCAGCCTCCAGAAATAAATTTCAGTTGTTTATCACCCTCCCAGTCTATAGTACTTTGTTACAGGAGCCTGAACTAAGATGGGGGTAACCAGGCTAAACTTCTTATTTAGACCCAGACCATGATGTTTTGGTTTCTGGATCTTCTTCTCTTCCCCATACCCCACCAACTCTGAAATCATGAGTGGAAGTGGTAGACAATCCCTGAACGCTGCCTTTATGGGCAGTCTCACAGTTTGTAAGGTGGGGTTTCAGTGCTTAACCACTTCAATTCGTGCATAGATATAATTGACTTTTTTATGCAACAAGATTTCAAATTCCTGGATTCTCAGTCACTTTAGACTGCAGTCCACACACAGTATCTTTCTTAACAAAGCTGTGTTACCTTTTGTTTCTGCCTGCAGGCTAATTTATTTTAACATGACTTTACTGCAGATCTCTCTCTTTTTTTTTCCCTTTGAGAGAGAGCATGTGCGCTCACGCAAGAATGAGGGGGTGTTGGGAAGGGCAGAGGGGGACCCAACGTGGGGTTCGACTGAGCCACTCAGGCAACCCTACTGCAGAATTTTTTTAAAATAAAATTTTGGGGGCGCCTGGGTGACTCAGTCATTAAGTGTCTGCCTTCGGCTCAGATCATGATCCCAGGGTCCTGGGATTGAGTCCCACAACAGGCTCCCTGCTTGGCAGGAAGCCTGGTTTCTCCCTCTCCCACTCCCCCTGCTTGTGTTCCCTCTCTCCGTATATCTCTCTCTGTCAAATAAATAAATAAAATCTAAAAAATTAAAAAAAATTTAAAAATTGTTTACTGGAAGTATCAAGAAATAGGCAACACACAACCACACTTTGATTCCCCCCCCCCACACTTATTTACTTCTTGCCTGGAACTTGACCCACATTCCAAAGTACAGTAGGCAACATTTTGACCAAATGCTTTGCCATTTCTTAACAAGAGTTAGCGGTTTCCAAAGTCCAATATCTAGATCCTCTCCACCATAGTGGCAAAACATGCTTTAGTTTAATTGGGCACTAAAGATCAAGACTGATATTTCATATATTTTGATATGGTAATAATATGCATGAAAATCATTTTAAGAAATAATAAAAAAAGTAAAAACAGTGTACATGATTTGTGTTTTATGTAAGAGGCAATTCAATGTTAAAATGAAGAAAAAGGATGAAAAAATTAGGACCCATCTCTATACAATGTGATATTATATAACAAAATAATTAGGAAAACTATGTTGCCACACGAAGCTCATTATACAGTATTCAGTATAAAATGTTAAAATATAAAATTACATGTGTACAATGATTGCAAACAAGTTGAGTAATGTATGAAAAATTATTAGATGGGATTATAACAAAATGATTGTTGCTGTTCTATTGGGTGGTGAGATCATGTCGTTCTCCTACAATTTCCAATGTTTTGTCCAGGGAAAATCCCCGAAGATTTATGGTCAATGAACTGACATGACTTACCTTTAAAACATAATGAAGTGAATCTATGTTATTTAATAGATTAATATGGTCATATTACTGTAATTTGGTGGGTGAAATTCCACATGACATACTATTTTGTTTGTGTTGGGCTTTATACAGAACAGCTGTCTTTATTCCTTTATCCTATAATTGTTTTCTATGATTTATTTAGACTTTTACAAGAACTGCCAATAATTCATTTCTTAAAGAGAGGTTTATTAAATTAATTCTTATTAAATCTCCTCTGCAAGTGTTCAGAATACAGTTTAAAATTTTGTTTCTTTAAAGGTACACACAATCCATAATATTTCTATAACTTCTTATAAAATGGTTTTCCATTTTTAAATTTTTACTCTTTATTTTTCTTATGCTAGACAGCTTCCGTTTCCTTAACTCTGCCGAACTACATCTGGAGCATTTAAAACACCTTTTTTAAACATGTTCACAAGATGGCTTTTTTTTATTGGTAGTGGGAGAGAATGTCAATATGAATTTTATAGGTAGAAGATCAAAAGCAGAATGAGTAAAAGAAAAAAAAAAGGAGGCATTTTTGAAACCCATGTATTAATAAATTCCCCTGGTTTGAGATCCTATGACCTGAGTGAGTTAGGTCCACAGTCTTATTTTTTCCCCTCTCCACCCTCCGGTATCCACTATATGAGCTTAGTTTTCTCCGTCTTCATGTTTAAATAAAAATAATTGTAATTTTTTGTGGTGATTCTTGTGTGCCACAAATACTTCTCCTTCCAACCATGTACCTCAAGATAATTTCTTTTTCCCTGGGAATGACTTATATTACCCTTCCTGGAGGAAGGTCGCCTTTAGAAATTTTGCATGGTAGATTTGGGATTATTTTCTAATAGTTTTTGTAGCTTTCTCAGGAATAACTGTGTTACTTGAGTTCATCTGTCTTTTTCTTCTATCACCCAGAGAGCTTGTTGTCTGTCTTTTAGCCACTGATCGTCATTGTTCCTTAGGTTTTTAGTTAATTTGTTTTGTTTATAAATTTTCCTTCACCCCAGTTATATCTATCACCACTATATTCTCTTATCTGTAATTTCAGCATCCATACCCACTTTTATCATTGTTTCTGCTCCTTGGTCAGGGTCCTTTTCTCTTAAATTAGGGTGTCAATCTGGTTTAAAAAAATTGGTAGTACTCTGAATCTTTAGGATATTGGTCCTTTTGTCCTTGTGCTGCAATATTGCAAGGTCGTTATATGTCTGTAATATTTTTAAACTCATTTTTGGCTTCATAGAGATCATCCAAAAACATGATGTAGGCAAATAACTACAGTCGGTGATTTGCTCTATTTGGTTTGTGTGGACTCTTTTATCCCTTAGGTGATGATCACAACTACTCAGATATATTGCTTCTTGATGTGTAAAGTTCCAATCTCCAAAACCAATATCTAATTCAGATCTGAGGACTGAACTGGGAACAAATTGTAATTACTCAACCTGTTACTTTGACATGAAACCAAAGGAAAAAAAAAATGTATTTTTAAAAACTAGCCACTCTTGGGGCACCTGGGTGGCTCAGTGGGTTAAAGCCTCTGCCTTCGGCCCAGGTCATGATCCCAGGGGATCACATCGGTCTCTCTGCTCAGCGGGGAGCCTCCTTCCCTTCCTCTCTCTCTGCCTGCCTCTTTGCCTACTTGTGATCTCTGTCTGATAAATAAATAAAATCTTAAAAAAAAAAAAAACTAGCCACTCTTTAAAACATTTCCACATTTTTCCGACATCTACTCTTTCTGCATAATGTACTTGTGAGAATTCTATTTCCAAAGTTGCAATGTGACATTGCCAATCTCCTTCCTTCCTACCAGTCTCTCTTCACTTCTCTCCACCAAACCCGCAACTCAGTCCCCACCACTCCACCCCACCACAGACTTTCTATCAAATACTTTTAGGATTTTAAATCCCCGACTTGATATTGCAGGAAAAGGGAAAATTTAAGGGATGAGAGGAATATAGCACTCAAGAATTAGCACCTAAGAAAACAAAGGTTGTGGCTTACTTTTCTAGTTTATCACTTTACCATTTTTTTTTTCTTTATTCAACAAATATTTATTAAGCTCCTCTATATGCCTTGAGCTAAGGGATGGAAATAGAGTGGTGAGAAAGACCAAACAAATAAATAAACACAAACTATGATCTTTGTATTCATGAACCTAACAGTTTAGGGAGATAAGTGTGAATAATCAACATCCATTTTTCTATTCCTCTGGCCTTCTCTTTTATCTTTAAAGATAAATTGTGGTAAATTTGATGAAGGGAAAGTCTGAAGTAAGTTTAGAAAATTGAGTGTTATACAGATAGTAGTTCAGAGGATGATTCTCTGAGGACTGAAGGGTGAAAAGGAGTTAAATATGTGATGAGCATATATGCGATTGTCAGGTGAGAGCGGGTTGGTGAGCAGGAAGAGGAAACACAGCCTGCCAATGTCCTGAGAGAAAAGAACCTGGCACAGAACTCCTCTGTGTGAAACGAAACACAACCATGCCATGAAGGAGATATGAAGCGTGACTCCCTGTAAATGAACCTGATACATATTGTAGAACCTACAGATTGTAGGTTCTTTTTTTAATGTTATAGAGGAGTTTTTAATCTGTAACAGCATATTTTTAAGTGTTTTTGTTGGTAGATGGCAGAATTTGCAGGAGAGTTTGCTAACCAGCTGACATTTTAAGTATCTATCAAGTGCTCAAACATTCCCCAAAGCGCAGCATGGTGGTAAGAGGACCACAAGTATGAGGACTGCAATTACTAGGTTCTCTTGCCACCTTTCCATAGATTTGGCCAGTAAGGAGTCAACAATCTCAAACAGATTCAGTTTACAACTTATACAAAAGCAAAGTAAGATCAGCAAGGCGTTAGCTCCCCATGTCCTTAGGCCCACATTATGACATTAAACCAGAAGGTCAGATGACAGATGACACAGGTGAAGGGTCACTCTGTTAGCCTCTCAACCACAATTACACAGTTTTATACACTTACATAGAAGCCTGAAGCTATACTCTAATGGATGAGGTGAGTTAGACAGTCCTGCACTCAACTGAAAAGAGGGAGATGGATGGGAATCAGCTTTGTGGTACTCCTCCACAAAAACTGGGATGAGAAACTGCCTCATGAAATTTCTTACAAGGCTTACCTCTCCTTGCTTCACAGGGAGCCAGGTTAGACCATGGGTTAGACCATGGTCAAGGTTGACCACAAGGACTATGGTAGTCATGTAAGATCACCAGGGCACCAGAGCAGAGCCATTTCCCCATAGAATCACCACCTGTTTTTAATGTTGCTCTAAAATGTGTCCCTGAATCCTTTAAAATTATCAAGAAAAGTTTATATTTTCCTGGCTTGGAGGAAAATAGTGTAGACCAATATCATACCAGGCTAAAATGTCAGCTCCCTTTTTCTATAGATAAGCATGTATAAAAAACATTTGCCCTAAGTGTTGGTTATTTAAAGTGATTAAATTGGATCTCTGTCCTCTTATTAGGAGATGGGAATGATGCCTAAATAATTTTAAGGTTATAGAGTAATATACAGGCAGGAATTATAGAGATTTTCTCCAATATCTATAGCCTAGAAAAGAGAATCCTTAGCCCTGAGGGAATCAGGAAATTCTTCTAGAAAAACATGACTCAAAAATAGACAAATAGGTCAAAACACTAGAATATACAACCCAGAGTGAGACGCACATAGATATAGATACCTGATTTAATTTTTTAGCACTTTAGAGAAATGGTCTTTCTGATAAAGAGTGTTGAATCAATTGCACAGCTATATGGGGGGGGGGAAGGGATTTCATCATGCCCTATTAAAAATTTTTTTCCAGATAGATTTTTAGCTTTTAGACATAAATATGAAAATTAAAACAATGATAAAGATAACAGGAGAATATCTTTATGAGTACTGATTAAGAAACAGCTTTTTAAAAATAAAGCAAAAGTTTCAATCATAAATTCATTAAACTACTTCAAAGTTAAGTACTCTTTATCAAAATACAGCATGTAGGAAAGTTAAAAAAAAACAAAAACCAAGCTGGGGGCACCTGGGTGGCTCAGTGGGCTAAAGCCTCTGCCTTCGGCTCAGGTCATGATCCTGGGGTCAGCGGGGAGCCTGCTTCCCCGCTCTCTGTTTCTGCCTGCCTCTCTGCCTACTTGTGATCTCTGTCTGTCAAATAAATAAATAAAATCTTAAAAAAAAAAAAACACACAAGCTGTGGAGTAGGAGAAGTATTTATATCATCTATAACACCATCGAAAAATAAGATAAAAATCTCCTACCAATTAATGATGATAAACAGTCCAGCATGGGAAAAAGGGCAAAAGACGTGAACACACATGTCACAAAAGAATCTCAAAGATCAATAAACATGTGAAAGGCTATTGGTAATACCAAGGCTCTGCATAGGAAACTAGAAGTCACATTGTGTATTTTAGGTATGAAGGGAGAGAGAATCAGAAACTTCTACAAACTTGTAAACAGCTGGGAGAGTAAAGCTCAGAGAAGCTCCCACCATGTCTCAGGCTGTATCTGGAAAGTGCGTGGTGATCAAAGAACCAACCAAAAAACTTCTGACAATACATAGCTGTCTGTCAGGCTAGCCACAAGCTCTTCTAGAGAATATGACCTTTCTTTCCCTTCCTAGAACTGCCCCTCAATGTCAGACTCTGACTCAGAATCAAACTGAGAGGAAGTTCTTGGAAATGTAATTTGGCTTCTCTATGATGCAGAAAATATCTTGGCAGTGATGCCAGCTTGACAACAGATAGTTTAGAGCTGTGCCCAACATCATTCCCTCCAAATCCGGAAAATAAAACTTATATTTGCAGATGAGTTTTCTAAACACCCACCAGATGGCTAGAAATAAAGAGTGGCAATTCTAAGTGTCAACAAGTAGTGGAGTGACAGCACTTTTCACACATTGTCTGTGTAAGTGTACATTGGTTAAAACCACATTGGAAACCCATTTGGCATTGTTTATGAAGTTGAGCATATGAATATCATGTGACTCATTCTACTCCTAAGTGGAAGAAGTTTTCACATGTAAAAGTGTACAAAAAATGTACAGAGGGCCACGTCCAATAATTTCTACAGGTGTATTATTTGTAGTGGGCCAAAACTAAGAACAATTCCATTGTTTATCAATAGTAACATGGCTAAATGATGGTCCATTCAAACACAAACTATTGAATGTCATATAAAGTAAAACAAACTATACTTATATGCAGCAAGAGGGTGAATTTCAGAAATGTTATGTTGCTTTATGGTGCTATGAAATGTTATGATGTCTAAAAGAAAGCAGAGAGGGGGAGGAGTCAAGATGGCAGAGAAGTGGCAGGCTGAGACGACATCAGGTAGCAGAAGATCAGCTAGATAGTTTATCAAACCATTGTGAACACCTACAAATCCAACGGAGATTGAAGAGAAGAAGAGCAACAATTCTAGAAACAGAAAATCGACCACTTTCTGAAAGGTAGGACCGGTAGAGAAGTGAATCCAAAGCAATGGGAAGATAGACAGTGAGGGGAGGGTCTGACTCCTGGCGAGCGGCAGAGCAATGGAGCACAAAATCAGGACATTTAAAAGTTGGCTCCACTGAGGGACATCGCTCCAGAGGCTAAACTGGGGTGAAGCCCATGCGGGGTCAGCGTGGCCCCAGGTCCCGCGGGATCACAGAGGGATCGGGGGTGTCTGAGTGTCGCAGAGCTCATAGGTATTAGAGCAGGGAAGCCAGCTACAGAGACAGAGCTGAGGAGTGAGCTCTCAGCTCAGGGTTACCTTGAACCAGTCACAGGCTGGGTGAACGTGGAGTGCAGCTGGAGGCCAGGGAGAAGGCAGTGATTGAGCGCTTTTCTCTGAAGGCACACTGAGGAGTGGGGCCCCCGAGCTCTCGGCTCCTCTGGGCCGGAGACTGGAAGGCCGCCATTTTCATTCCCGTCCACCAGAACTCTAAGGAAAGCATTCAGGGAAGAAAAGGTCCTGAAAGCAAACCCGAACTGATTACTCAGCCCGGCCCCTGGTAAGGGCGGTGCAATTCCTCATGGGGGAAAGACACTCAATAGAGAATCACTACAACAGGCCCCTCCCCCAGAAGATCAACAAGAAATCCATCAAAACCAAGTTCATTTACCAAGGAGAACAGCGGAATTCCAGGGGAGGAGAAAGCAAAGCATAGAATTCATGGCTTTCTCCCCATGATTCTTTATTCTTGCAGTTAACTAATTTTTTTTTAATTTTTGTCTCTTCGGCTTAATTTTTTTTTAACTTTTACCCTTTCCTCTTTTAAATTTTTTTAAACTAGTTTATTTTAACAATACCTTTCATTAAAAAAAAATCTTATTTGAACCTTCATTATTATAGTCATATTTTATCCTCCATTTTATCTAGCTTTATTTTTTGTATACACATAGGGTTTTTCTTCTAAAAAATTTGGGGTACAACTTCTAATAGATCAAAATATACCCTCAATCTAGCTCCGGGCTTGTTGTAATCTCCAGCCTGAGCAAATTCTCTCCACTTTCTTTTTCTTTATTCTCCCAACCAACTTACTATATCAACTCCTTTTTTAGAAATTAAAAAAATTTTTTTTTTATCTTTATAGACATATTCCATCCCTACATTGTGTTTACCCTTATACATGTTTTTCATTCTTTAAAATTCTGGGAGGTTGTTTCTTCTAAGAGATGAAAATACTCCCAAAATTAAGTGGGTGACCCTGTTCTAGTCACCAGTCTAATATACATGTACATATATATATTTTTTTTCTTTTTTATATTTTTTTCCTTATTTGTTTTCCTTTTTTTAAAATTTTTTTTAAATTTTTTCTGAATGTCTTTTTATCCCCTTTCTCTTTCCCATGATTTGGGGTCTCTTCTGATTTGGTTAAAGCACATTTTCCTGGGGTCTTTGGCACCCTTTTAGTATTTTATTTGCTCCTTCATGTATTCTTATCTGAACAAATGACAAGGCAGAAATACTCAAAAAAAAAAAAAAAAAAAAAAAAGAACAAGAGGCAGTACCAAAGGCTAGGATCTAATCAATACAGACATTGGTAATATGTCACATATAGAGTTCAGAATGATGATTCTCAAGGTTCTAGTCAGGCTCAAAAAAGGCATGGAAGATATTAGAGAAACCCTCTCTGGAGAGATAAAAGCCCTTTCTGGAGAAATAAAAGAACTAAACTCAAACCAAGTAGAACTAAAGAAAGCTATTAATGAGGTGCAATAAAAAAAAATGGAGGCTCTTACTGCTAGGATAAATGAGGCAGAAGAAAGAACTAGTGATATAGAAGACCAAATGACAGAGAATAAAGAAGTTGAGCAAAAGAGAGACAAAAAAACACTGGACCATGAGGGGAGAATTTGAGAGATAAGTGACACCATAAGACGAAACAACATTAGAATAACTGGAATTTCAGAAGTAAAAGAAAGAGAGAGGGGAGCAGAAGGTATATTAGAATTATTGTAGAGAATTTCCCTAATATGGCAAAGGGAACAAGCATCAAAATCCAGGAGGTGCGAGGGGAGGAGTCAAGATGGCGGAGAAGTAGCAGGCTGAGACTACTTCAGGTAGTGGGAGATCAGCTAGATAGCTTATCTAAAGATTGCAAACACCTACAAATCCAACCGGAGATCGAAGAGAAGAAGAACAGCAATTCTAGAAACAGAAAATCAACCACTTTCTGAAAGGTAGGACTGGCGGAGAAGTGAATCCAAAGAGACGGGAAGATAGACCGCGGGGGGAGGGGCCGGCTTCCAGCAAGCGGCGGAGCCACGGAGCACAAAATGAGGACTTTTAAAAGTCTGTTCCACTGAGGGACATCCCTCCAGAGGCTTAACCGGGGTGAAGCGCATGCGGGGTCAGCATGGCCTCAGGTCCCGCAGGGTCACAGAAGGATCGGGGGTGTCTGAGTGTCGTAGAGCTTACAGGTATTAGAACGGGGAAGCCGGCTACAGAGACGGAGCCGAGGAGTGAGCTCTAAGCTCGGGTTTACCTTGAACCGCTCGCAGGCTCGGTCAGCTCGGAGCGCAGCCGGAGGCCAGGGTGACGGGATCAATTGGGCGCTGTTCTCTGAGGGCGCACTGAGGAGTGGGGCCCCAGACTCTCGGCTCCTCCGGGCCGGAGACTGGGAGGCCGCCATCTTCATTCCCGTCCTCCGGAACTCTACAGAAAGTGCTCAGGGAACAAAAGCTCCCGAAAGCAAACCCGAGCGGATTACTCAGCCCGGCTCCTGGTAAGGGCGGTGCAACTCCGCCTGGGGCAAAGACACTTGAGAATCACTACAACAGGCCCCTTCCCCAGAAGATCAACAAGAAACCCAGCCAGGACCAAGTTCACCTACCAAGGAGTGCAGTTTCAATAACAAGGAGAGCAGCGGAATTCCAGAGGAGGAGAAAGCAAAGCACGGAACTCATGGCTTTATCCCCATGATTCTTTAGCCTTGTAGTTAATTTAATTTTTTTTTTCTTTCTCAATTTTTTTTTCTCTTCTTCTGCTAAATTTTTTTTAACTTTTACCCTTTTCTTTTTTAACGTTTTTTAACTAGTTTATCTAATATATATATATGTATATATATATTTTCCTTTTTATATTTTTTCATTATTGGTTTTCTTTTTTTATTTGTTTCTTTTTTCTTTTTTTTTCTTTCTGAACCTCTTTATATCCCCTTCCCTCCCCCCCTCACGATTTGGGATCTCTTCTGATTTGGCTAAAGCATATTTTCCTGGGGTTGTTGCCACCCTTTTAGTATTTTACTTGTTCCTTCATATACTCTTATGTGGACAAAATGACAAGGCGGAAAAATTCACCACAAAAAAAAGAACAAGAGGCAGTACCAAAGGCTAGGGACCTAATCAATACAGACATGGGGGTATAGCTCAGTGGCAGAGCATTTGACTGCAATACAGACACTGGTAATATGTCAGATCTAGAGTTCAGAATGACGATTCTCAAGGTTCTAGCCGGGCTCGAAAAAGGCATGGAAGATATTAGAGAAACCCTCTCGGGAGATATAAAAGCCCTTTCTGGAGAAATAAAAGAACTAAAATCTAATCAAGTTGAAATAAAAAAAAGCTATTAATGAGGTGTAATCAAAAATGGAGGCTCTCACTGCTAGGATAAATGAGGCAGAAGAAAGAATTAGCGATATAGAAGACCAAATGACAGAGAATAAAGATGCTGAGCAAAAGAGGGACAAACAGCTATTGGACCACGAGGGCAGAATTCGAGAGATAAGTGACACCATAAGACGAAACAACATTAGAATAATTGGGATTCCAAAAGAAGAAGAAAGAGAGAGGGGAGCAGAAGGTATATTGGAGAGAATTATTGGAGAGAATTTCCCCAATATGGCAAAGGGAACAAGCATCAAAATCCAGGAGGTTCAGAGAACCCCCCTCAAAATCAATAAGAATAGGTCCACACCCCATCACCTAATAGTCAAATTTACAAGTCTTAGTGACAAAGAGAAAATCCTGAAAGCAGCCCGGGAAAAGAAGTCTGTAACATACAATGGTAAAAATATTAGATTGGCAGCAGACTTATCCACAGAGACCTGGCAGGCCACAAAGAGCTGGCATGATATATTCAGAGTACTAAACGAGAAAAACATGCAGCCAAGAATACTATATCCAGCTAGGCTATCATTGAAAATAGAAGGAGAGATTAAAAGCTTCCAGGACAAACAAAAACTGAAAGAATTTGCAAACACCAAACCAGCTCTACAGGAAATATTGAAAGGAGTCCTCTAAGCAAAGGGAGACCCTAAAAGTAGTAGATCAGAAAGGAACAGAAACAATATACAATAACAGTCACCTTACAGGCAATACAATGGCACTAAATTCATATCTCTCAATAGTTACCCTGAATGTTAATGGGCTAAATGCCCCAATCAAAAGACACAGGGTATCAGAATGGATAAAAAACCAAAACCCATCTATATGTTGCCTACTAGAAACTCATTTTAAACCCGAAGACACCTTCAGATTTAAAGTGAGGGGGTGGAAAAGAATTTACCATGCTAATGGACATCAGAAGAAAGCAGGAGTGGCAATCCTTATATCAGATCAATTAGATTTTAAGCCAAAGACTATAATAAGAGATGAGGAAGGACACTATATCATACTCAAAGGATCTGTCCAACAAGAAGATCTAACAATTTTAAATATCTATGCCCCTAACATGGGAGCAGCCAACTCTATAAACCAATTAATAACAAAATCAAAGAAACACATCAACAATAATACAATAATAGTAGGGGACTTTAACACTCCCCTCACTGAAATGGACAGATCATCCAAGCAAAAGATCAACAAGGAAATAAAGGCCTTAAATGACACACTGGACCAGATGGACATCACAGATATATTCAGAACATTTCATCCCAAAGCAACAGAATACACATTCTTCTCTAGTGCACATGGAACATTCTCCAGAGTAGATCAAATCCTTGGTCCTAAATCAGGTCTCAACCGGTATCAAAAGATTGGGATCACTCCCTGCATATTTTCAGACACAATGCTCTGAAGCTAGAACTCAATCACCAGAGGAAATTTGGAAAGAACCCAAATACATGGAGACTAAACAGCATCCTTCTAAAGAATGAATGGGTCAACCAGGAAATTAAAGAAGAATTGAAAAAAGTCATGGAAACAAATGATAATGAAAATACAACGGTTCAAAATCTGTGGGACACAACAAAGGCAGTCCTGAGAGGAAAATATATAGCGGTACAAGCCTTTCTCAAGAAACAAGGAAGGTCTCAGGTACACAACCTAACCCTACACCTAAAGGAGCTGGAGAAAGAACAAGAAAGAAACCCTAAACCCAGCAGGAGAAGAGAAATCATAAAGATCAGAGCAGAAATCAATGAAATAGAAACCAAAAAAACAATAGAACAAATCAACAAAACTAGGAGCTGGTTCTTTGAAAGAATTAATAAGATTGATAAACCCCTGGCCAGACTTATCAAAAAGAAAAGAGAAAGGACACAAATAAATAAAATCATGAATGAAAGAGGAGAGATCACAACTAACACCAAAGAAATACAGACAATCATAAGAACATATTATAAGCAACTCTATGCCAACAAATTTGACAATCTGGAAGAAATGGATGCATTCCTAGAGACATATAAACTACCACAACTGAACCAGGAAGAAATAGAAAGCCTGAACAGACCCATAACCAGTAAGGAGATTGAAACAGTCATCAAAAATCTCCAAACAAACAAAAGCCCAGGGCTGGATGGCTTCCCGGGGGAATTCTACCAAACATCTAAAGAAGAACTAATTCCTATTCTCCTGAAACTGTTCTAAAAAATAGAAATGGAAGGAAAACTTCCAAACTCATTTTATGAGGCCAGCATCACCTTGATCCCCAAACCAGACAAGGATCCCATCAAAAAAGAGAACTACGGACCAATATCCTTGATGAACACAGATGCGAAAATTCTCACCAAAATACTAGCCAATAGGATTCAACAATACATTAAAAGGATTATTCACCACGACCAAGTGGGATTTATTCCAGGGCTGCAAGGTTGGTTCAACATCCGCAAATCAATCAATGTGATAAAACACATTAATAAAAGAAAGAACAGGAACCATATGATACTCTCCATAGATGCTGAAAAAGCATTTGACAAAGTACAGCATCCCTTCCTGATCAAAACTCTTCAAAGTGTAGGGATAGAGGGCACATACCTCAATATTATCAAAGCCATCTATGAAAAACCCACCGCAAATATCATTCTCAATGGAGAAAAACTGAAAGCATTTCCGCTAAGGTCAGGAACACGGCAGGGATGTCCGTTATCACCACTGCTATTCAACATAGTACTAGAAGTCCTAGCCTCAGCAATCAGACAACAAAAAGAAATTAAAGGCATCCAAATCAGCAAGGAAGAAGTCAAACTATCACTCTTTGCAGATGATATGATACTATATGTGGAAAACCCAAAAGATTCCACTCCAGATCTGCTAGAACTTGTACAGGAATTCAGTAAAGTGTCAGGATATAAAATCAATGCACAGAAATCAGTTGCATTTCTTTACACCAACAACAAGACAGAAGAAAGAGAAATTAAGGAGTCAATCCCATTTACAATTGCACCCCAAACCGTAAGATACCTAGGAATAAACCTAACCAAAGACGCAAGGAATCTATACTCAGAAAACTATAAAGTACTCATGAAGGAAATTGAGGAAGACACAAAGAAATGGAAAAATGTTCCATGCTCCTGGATTGGAAGAACAAATATCATGAAAATGTCTATGCTACCTAAAGCAATCTACACATCTAATGCAATCCCTATCAAAATCACATCCATTTTTTTTCAAAGAAGTGGAACAAATAATCCTAAAATTTATATAGAACCAGAAAAGACCTCAAATAGCCAGAGGAATATTGAAAAAGAAAGCCAAAGTTGGTGGCATCACAATTCTGGACTTCAAGCTCTATTACAAAGCTGTCATCATCAAGACAGTATGGTACTGACACAAAAACAGACACATAGATGAATGGAACAAAATAGAGAGCCCAGAAATAGACCCTCAACTCTATGCTCAACCAATCTTCAACAAAGCAGGAAAGAATGTCCAATGGAAAAAAGACAGCCTCTTCAACAAATGGTGTTGGGAAAATTGGACAGCCACATGCAGAAAAATGAAATTGGACCATTTCCTTATACCACATACGAAAATAGACTCAAAATGGATGAAGAACCTCAATGTGAGAAAGGAATACATCCAAATCCTTGAGGAGAACACAAGCAGCAACCTCTTTGACCTCAGCCGCAGCAAATTCTTCCTAGGAACATTGCCAAAGGCAAGGGAAGCAAGGGCAAAAATGAACTATTGGGATTTAATCAAGATCAAAAGCTTTTGCACAGCAAAGGGAACAGTTAACAAAACCAAAAGACAACAGACAGAATGGGAGAAGATATTTCCAAATGACATATCTGATAAATGGCTAGTATCCAAAATTTATAAAGAACTTAGCGAACTCAACACCCAAAGAACAAATAATCCAATCAAGAAATGGGCAGAGGACATGAACAGACATTTCTGCAAAGATGACATCCAGATGGCCAACAGACACATGAAAAAATGCTCCACATCACTGGGCATCAGGGAAATACAAATCAAAACCACAATTAGATATCACCTCACACCGATCAGAATGGCTAAAATTAACAAGGCAGGAAATGACAGATGCTAGTGAGGATGTGGAGAAAGGGGAACCCTCCTACACTGTTGGTGGGAATGCAAGCTGGTGCAACCACTCTGGAAAACAGCTTGGAGGTTCCTCAAAAAGTTGACAATAGAGCTACCCTATGACCCAGCAATCGCACTACTGGGTATTTACCCTAAAGATACAAATGTAATGATCTGAAGGGGCACATGCACCCAAATGTTTATAGCAGCAATGTCCACAATAGCCAAACTATGGAAAGAACCTAAACGTCCATCAACAGATTAATGGATAAAGAAGAGGTGGTATACATATATAATGGAATACTATACAGCCATCAAAGAAAATGAAATCTTGCCATTTGTGACGACGTGGATGTAACTAGAGGGTATTATGCTTAGCGAAATAAGTCAATCAGAGAAAGACAACTCTCATATGTTCTCCCTGATATGAGGAAGTGGAGAAGCAACATGGCGGGCTTGGGGGGTAGGAAAAGAATAAATGAAACAAGATGGGATCAGGGGGGAGAAAAACCATCAGAGATTCTTAATCTCACAAAACAAACTGAGGGTTGCCGGGAGGAGAGGGGTCAAGAGAGGGTGGTGGGGTTATGGATATTGGGAAGGGTATGTGCTATGGTGAGTGCTATGAAGTGTGTAAACCTGGTGATTCACAGACCTGTACGCCTGGGGCTAAAAATACATTATATGTTTATAAAAAATTTAAAAAATAAAAAAAATTAAAAAAAAATAAAAGAAAGTAGAGAAAGTACATATCCTATTGTCTTATTCATATAATGTTTAAAAGCAGGCCCGGGTAAAATATTATGTTAGGAGTCAGTATATTGGTTATCCTTTGGAAAGAGCAAGGGACATTAATCAAAACGAGGAGGAAGAGTACTTCTGGCTCCTGAAAATCATCTGTCTTGGGGGGAAATTATTCACGTGGCAATAAATCAAGGAGTTGTATAACTATATGCTGGGTGTTCTCCATTCCTTATACATCATAATAAAGGTAAAAAGCAAAAAGCAAAAATGCAAACAAACCAACAAACAAAACACAAAAATTAGAGAAAAAAAAAAAAACCCTGCCCAGTGGAAGGGTACAATTGAATATCATTTTTCAAAATGTAATAAAAATTAACAAAATGCTCTCCCATGACTTGGTACAGTTTCTAAACTTATGTAGATTGCCACCCCTCAAGTGTAGTATCAGAAGTCTGAGAAAACTGAGAATTCTTCCTTACATGCTGCACTTTGTAGAGACGTGGAGTCAGAGGAAAGTAGGCAGCCTGGAGGAAATCCAATGGAAAACACTTGAATGCCGAAGTTCATACTTACCATCGCTGCATTCTTGCAGAGATAGAGAAATACCATCCAGGCTGTAAGGACCTATTTAGCCAGAGAAACTCCATCTTGGTTAAAAGCCATTTTGTTGTTTGTGCAGTAAAACTTAAACTGACCCTGCCCCCCCCCCAAGAAGCTTACTTAGAAGCAAGTCTGGGAAATCAGTGAAATGTGGTCAGCTAGTTCCTAATAACAGAGCCCAGAATACAAGGCCAGGTTGGCCAGTTCCTAATAACAGAGCCCAAAATACAAGGATGCTTGATAGCAAGAATGTGACATTCCACCAGGAAACTCTCAATTGTCTTCATGCTGGTGAAAAACGGCCTTGGCTTGATAGTAACCAGGCCTTCAATATCCTGACAGTCTTCTTTACACTGATAGCCCTTCTGAACACCCCATTTGTCCTCACCCACCGCCGAGTCCACCCCTACTCTGCCTTTAAAAACTCTGACTATAATCTGGCTCGGGGTCCAAGTCCCTACTCCGCTGTGTCTGGTATACTTGGGCCCAGGCTTAAGCTTGTGAAATAAACCCTCATGTGATTGCATCGGTGTTGGCTCCTTGGTAGTCTCTCGGATGCAAAAACTTGGGCATAACACAGGCTCAGTATCTTTAGGGCTTCATGCTGAACTTGAGGAAAGGAAGAGAAAACAGAAAGGAAAAATCCAATTAATGATCTAAGGAAAACATTGAATGTCTTGAAAACAAAGTAGATAAATAGGTTTCCAAAGGATAATTGTTTTTTTTTTAAGCAGAAAACCTCTAAATAAAATGTATTTGAAGATATAAAATATTCTTTGATACAGGACCTGAATTTCTTAAAAGTTTACATAAAAGATGGAAATATCAAGATATGTCTAAGTTGGAACGTCAAAGATAAATAATTTTTCAGGCTTGAATGGAGAGACCAAGCTGCTCTCCAATGGTAGTCAGTATCAGGAGATAACAGATCATGTTTAATATGTCTTGATGGAAAGAATATCATGTCCAGCCGTTTTTCTGTTTAATGAGCAAGTGTTCCAAACATGCTTTAAATCCTCAAAGAATATGGCATTCAGGATCCGTTCCTTCTTGAAAGAAAACCCAATGACTGAAAAATTAAAGCCTGTGAATCAAAAGATGACTGGGAAACATGAAGGAAAAAGATCAGTGTACTACCTAAAAGGAAGAGGCCTACAGCTTTCAGGTAAAAAAAATATATATATATTGTAAATCAATAACTGTTTATCCAGTTATGAGATAAGTTTCTCAAACTTGCAGCAGTTCAGGGATACTGATCTTTCAAACCCGTCTTGTGAGAAGGAAAGAATCTTACTCATTACTGAAATCTATGGAAGGTATAATTCCAGGATGGCTCCTGGGATTCCCAGCCTCTGCTAGGCACAAACTTGCTTCCAGTTATTCAGTTAAACACCAGTCTAGGCACTGTTGTGAAGAGCTTTTGCAGACATAAGTAAGTTTCCAAATCAGTTGATCTTTAAAGGGGGAAATTATTCAGGTAGGTCAGACCTAATCATATCAACCTTTAAAAATAGCATTTTTTTTTTCAAACTGATTGCAGAATAAAAAAAGTCAGAGATGTGTAGCATGAAAAGAATTTAGTGCAAAATTTCTGGCTTGCAGATGGAGGGGGGCACATGGCAAGGAAGGCAAGCAGCGGTCTCCAGCTGATATTCAGCAAGTAAACAGGGACTTAAGTCCTACAACTGTATACAGTTGTATACAGCAAGTCCTGGACATGTTTAGAAGGTGGAGCCCTCAAGATTTGTTCGTAGTCAAAGAGAGGGCTCAGAAAGACTCCAAGTTCCGTGGGCTAAGCAACTGGAATTACAGAGTTACCCATAACCAAGATGGACAAGATTGTGGAAGGAGAAGGTTTTCAGGTCCTAGAGAGCTGGTTGTTGGGTGTATGAAGTTTGAGGGTTTTTTTTTAGGAATTGAAATAGTTACAGAATAGAGTATAAATGATATAAATCTTCATAATGTAATAAAAACAAAACAAACAAACAAAACCACAAGCATGTTAAGTGGTTAGCTCTATGGAAGAACAGGAGACAGGTGGTGGGAGAAATAATTTGAATGTTCATTTCCTCATCTTTATATAAGCACTCAGTTACTACTGCCTGCAACTGAGATATTTAGTTTTTTAAAGGTTTATTATTTATTTTATTTTTTTTTTAAGATTTTTATTTATTTATTTGACAGACAGAGATCACAAGTAGGCAGAGAGGCAGGCAGAGAGAGAGAGAGAGGAGCAGAGAGCCTGATGCGGGGCTGGATCCCAGGACCCTGGGATCATGATCTGCGCCGAAGGCAGAGGCTTTAACCCACTGAGCCACCCAAGCACCCCTATTATTTATTTTAAAGAGAGAGTGGGGAAGAGCAGAGGCAGAGGGAGAGAGAAACCTTAGCGGACTTGGTGCTGAACAAGGAGCCCAATTCCAAGCTCTCTCTCAAAACCCTGAGATCAGGACCTGAGCCAAAACCTAGAGTCAACTGCTTAACTGACTGCAGCACCCAGGAACCCCCTGAGCTATTTAGTTTTTTAAATGATATAACACCTATAAGTTTTCATGACTATTTTAAATTTTGTTTAGAAAAACATTTTAGATCATAGTATCTTTTTTGATGAAGAAACAATACCAAACCTTCAACAATCCATTTAATTTCTTTCTCTTTCTTTCTTCCCTTTTCTTTCTTTCTTTCCTTCCTTCTTTCTTCCTTCCTTTTTTTCTTTCTTTTCAGTTTAGTTCAAAAAAATTAGAATAAGAAGAATGTAGTAATTTTGAAAATAAAAGAAATAAGGGCAGTTCCATTTTAATATTATTATTTTGGTCTCAATCAAGTTATCTGTACTGCCATGTATACGTATGAATAAAGAAATGTCTAGAATTCAGGTCACTGAAAATTTAATAATCATTATTTCTAGGTGATGGAATAGTTAGGTGTTTTTTTTTTTAAACTTTATTTTTTATGCCAAATGGCTTAGATGTCTTTTAAACATGGAAGTTTTATAATCAAATAAATATATGTGTTATTATATTTAAAAGTAACAAAGTACAAATTATGAAAGTGTATTCTATTCTATGTTAACAAAAGAATTGCATAATAGCAAGCAAATGCCTGAAAGTACTTCTGGGAAACTCATCTCCCAACAAGACTCATGACAGGGCATGCCTATTATGTACTACATTGATGGTGGTAACCTTATAAATAAACACCTCTGTCTAAGATGATTAACATACTATTTTGTTTGAGAAAGTAAGAAGTGCTATAATCACTTCTATGGACGGTAGCTTATCACATTTAATAATGAGACTGGATTATTCATTAGCAGAATGTTTGACCTCAAAAAACATCCACAGGTAAGACATAAAATGACCAACTAGTTGTCCATTTGGGGAGCACCTAATGCAGTGTCTTTTTTCTTTTTGACTCTGGGGAGCTGAATTGCTTCAGTCAGTTTCACTCTTTCTCCTTCATTAATATTTACCAAATAATTAATGGCCCTTTGGCTATTTGAATAGGTAGTCTATAGCTTCGAGCTGTGATGTCCAACATAGTAGCTGCTAGTCACATGAGACTATTTTAATTTGAAAATTTTTTTTAAGATTTTATTTATTTATTTGACAGAGAGAGAGATCACAAGCAGACTGAGAGGCAGGCAGAGAGAGAGAGAGAGAGAGGGAAGCAGGCTCCCTGCTGAGCAGAGAGCCTGACACGGGACTTGATCCCAGTACCCTGAGATCATGACCTGAGCCGAAGGCAGCGGCTTAACCCACTGAGCCACCCAGGTGCCCCTGAAATTTTTTTAATTAAATAAAACAAAATTCAGTTTCTCTTTGGACTGGCCCCACTTCAAGTGAATGACTGGTGGGTATCCTTTTGTACAGTGCAGACACAGACTACTTCCATTGTCTCAGAGTATTCTAAAGGACAGGACTAGTCTAAATATAATTTGTTCCACGAGGAAAGTTTTTTTGAGATATTTCTCTAAAACATTTGAATTATTTATCTTTGGGTCTCTAGGTCAGTTTTTAAAGTCATCTTGTCAAAAAAAAAAAAAAAGCAAGATAAATTCTGCATTATCCAGTGACTTAACTAATGTGAGTACAGAGAACAAAATAAAAAAAATAACTTCTTTTGAGTAGAAGTGAAAGTCAACTTCCAAATGATGATGTCATTGTAGACAGAGCTCTGGTCTCAGAGCTAACAAGGATCTGGACTAATCTTCAAATCTTAGTCTTTGAATGAACAAGTATTAGGCATAGATTTAATTTATAGAGTTAGTTTAACAACAAAGAATCATGTAAGTTCCAATTCAACATAAATACAAAACCTTTTTTTATTACTTAGATCTGTTTATGAGGCATTTTACAGAGCTTTCAAAAATTTTTATTGGATATGTTGGGATTTCATTCTCAGAAATATTGGGTCACTTTTTCTGATTCTGGGAATTTAAATGGTACCTGCATCAACTACCTTCACTGTACTAGGAAGGACGACTTTTTCTTTGGACAAACTTTTCCCTTCAGCAACCCAGGATCTGAGCTAATAATGGCATTGAGCCAACCAATCTCATGGATTAGTTTAAAATATCTCTTGCTTACTAAGCAAAATGTCAAGGCCCTAGATATTAGAGTTTACTTAATTTAATTTCCTCTGCCTAAGAATAATCAAAACTTCTTCCCATAACTGGGGAAAAAGCATTTATATTAATGAGTTACTCAGTTGATGCCCATGTAATACCACTGATTTATATTGATTGCTTTTCTAAAATAATAGTATTTGTGGTTTCCAGTACCACACACAAATCTTATTCAACAGCACTTAAAATGGATTATTGTGTGAACTTGGGACTGTTTTCTGCAAACATTCCATGACCTCATGATGAGATGGACACTGCAACTAACTATGCTTTATACATTTTGGTTCAGAGTGATTCCCTTTCTTCTGCATCGTTTCAAGTGTTTGGTTCCATAGCTTTACCAAGTTTTATCATACGTGCTTGCAAACAGACCCTCTTCTTGAACCATAAAGGATAAAGAGAAATTTTTATGTTGTGTGAATGGAAATAAACCTTTCTACATATTTCTGAAGTTAAGTATTTTCTTAATGTTGTTTATAGATTAAACAAACCATTTATAAAATACAAAAAAATAAACTCAGGGTGTATTAAAAATTAATATTCTCAATTACTGGGTCAAATATTTGGTTGAATGAATACTGTTTTTATTTTCATTATTATGAAGTTTTATGTACACATTTTTCTGTCTTGGTATTTTTGAATATTTAATAAATAGTAGTTGGCATAAATATTGCATTTATATAATTCTCACCTTATTGCTGAGGTAGAAATTAAGCACAAAAAGAAAAAAAAATCAAGATTTCTTAAAGGCCAATGTTCTGCATATTTATGATCCTCTTTTTCCAAAGACGTCATGGAAATCGTGGAGTAAAGTCAGTATGAGATAAGGGTGTTTGCAAGTGCACATGGGTTGTTTAACCTTGGTGGGATTCATGTGTTCTTGAAATTTTGGGGTCCCCAAGGATCAATAATGACCCAGTGGAGGAGGTCTTCTGTGAATTATTATCTCCAACAAGGTCTAAGTGAGGACGGAGCTGAAGACTGAAAGTCTTGGAGGGGACCAGCTCCTCTGTGGAGGTCTTAGGTGAAATCTCCGACTCAGCCCAGTGAATTAGTTCCTCAGCATATTGGAGTATCTGCCTCCATTCTCTAGCTGCACTAAGCCTAATTATACTGGCCACTTTCAAAAGAACCTATTCTACTGAGCTTAACAGTCATTCCTTTATAGGTTGGGAGATCTATATGCTTGGCAAAAACACAATTGCAATTATCTATATGAAAAAGCACCCTGTAAGCAACGTTTAAAAGGAAATAATGGACTAAAAATAGATATGTGACAACATAGAAGAGAAAGAGACAGAGTATAGGAAATGACAAAACACAGTAGCAAAATAGGGAAAATTTTTAACATCTGCAAAGAGAAAATGCAAGTAACCAAAAACAGGGAAAGGATGATTATCTTAACTCTGAAGCGGTGGAATGCAAATGAAAATAACCACCAGATATCTTTTTGATTTCACCAGATTGAGAAAAGTTTGGTCATATCCAATGTTGATGAAGAGTTTGAGAAATGAATATTTGCAGAACTGTTGGCTAATTTAAGTGGCTTCTTCTTTAAAATATCTTGTCAGTATTATAGTTATAAATATTAATAATGCATATTATTAAATATAAATAATAAGTATACATATAATATAAATAAAATTCTGATATTCCTTTGGGAATCTATCCCATTTTTTTTGGATTAAATTTTGTTGAAACTACCGAGGTACCCACCCTTTCCCAGGGCAAAGAATTAGCATGTGACTTAAGTAAGGCAGGTCAGGGCCATTCTTGGAATTAGAATCCTGATTAAAAGTACATCAGGACCTAAAATCATTGGAGTGCTAAGAAAGTTGTCCATTTCTAGATTTCCTCAGTCTACAATGCCAGCCACTCAAGATACATCACTTTTAAACAGGTACCTGATTCATAGCTAATGCTTTCTTTCCACTTAGAATTTTTTAGATTTAGTAAATGAGCTCCTTTACATGTAGTTACAAATACATCTTTGTCACATATCACTCCTGCACTTACAAAGAAAAAAACTAAGTAAAATAAATTGACTAAGGTGTACTTAAATCATTTTCACTTTATGACCACTTTTGACTCAGAACCTTCTTGTAAATCACTTTTTGGCTCAGAGTTCTCAGGGTTCTTGAGTCTCTGGGCTAAAAGAGGGTAATTGATGGAGCCCTTTTTAGTCTCAGGTATTTTCTTCCCAGTGGCTGATATCCGTTCTGCAAATATGGTACTTAGAGTGGTTTCTTCAACAATGAATATTAACTTCACTAATACAAAACTTAGGCACTGCTGCTACTTTCATGCCTTTTTGCATACACAGTAAATTTTAGATGAATAACATAGTATAATCAAGATAATTGTAAATGTTATTAAACCAAATATGTGTGGTGCCAACCATGCTCATTACTTAGCTGTTGTGAGGACAATATTAACATCACAGTCAAGCTTTCACAGGCTCAGACAAGGTCATCTACTTTAAAAATACCTCTGCCCAACCACAATCATGAGACTCCATTTTAAAGATGTTAAATTATGGGGCGCCTGGGTGGCTCAGTGGGTTGAGCCTCTGCCTTCTGCTCAGGTCATGATCTCAGGTCCTGGGATCGAGCCCCGCATCTGGCTCTCTGCTCGGCAAGGAGCCTGCTTCCGCCTTTTCTCTGCCTGCCTCTCTGCCTGCTTGTGATCTCTCTCTGTCAAATAAATAAATACAATCTTTTAAAAAAAAATAAAGATGTTAAATCATGAAAAAATGCATAGCTTGGAAACTATTAAATATGATCATTCCAACATAGATAGCTAGTGATGTCATAGTTTCTGTGATTTCTGAGACTTGATTGTTCAGGTCTTCCTTTACTTAGCATTTACTGTATGGCAGACAATCTCTTAAGTGCCTCACTTGGATTATCTAATTGGATTTAAGGACACACCATAAGGAGTAACTACTCTGTGTGTGTGCTATGTAATAGTGCATATAAAAAATAAAAAGAATATGTACACACTATAAAAAACATGTATAAGATTATAAGAAATATAAATTTAGAAATAATCTAAATATGTTTTAGTAAAAGTTAAGATTAAACTTTAAATTAAAGATTTCAGCATATTAAAAAACTAAATGTTTAAAGTTGCTTGTAGTAAGTCAAGATCTTTATGAAGTAGCTTTCCTTAGTATAAGGTAATGGGCAGCCTGGGGGAAATATGTACAATGGGGATACTCATCAAATGCCTTCAGGGACAGGAAACTGGTTAGTAGTTAAGAGTATGGGTTGGTAGCAACCTTACTAGCTGATGTTCTTTACAAAGGGAGGATGTTTTCAACTCTAGCTGATTATTTCCATGTAGCTTATGACCCATTGTTTCCAGATCTGTCACATTTTCAAGAAAAGCCTTATATCCAATATTTTACAAGAAATTGACAAGTAATGAAAAGTTTAACAATGCAGGCCAAACAAACATTAGATGCAGGCCAACTTTGGGCTTGGGTAAGGCAGTAAAAGGTCAGATAAAACAGTAAAGCTCTGCCTTCATTTTAGGGTACATGGCCCTCTAAGGAAAAAAGACATTTACCAGCTTCTCTAGGAAGAAGAAGAAGAATTTTTATCATCTGGTAGATTTCAGGAAGCTTCATTAAAAACAGCTGGGAGGGGGCACCTGGGTGGCTCAGTGGGTTAAACCTCTGCCTTCGGCTTGGGTCATGGTCTCAGGGTCCTGGGATCGAGCCCCACATTGGGCTCTCCTCTCGGTGGGGATCCTGCTTTCCCCTCTCTCTCTCTGCCTGCCTCTCTGCCTACTTGTGATCTCTGTCTATCAAATAAATAAATAAAATCTTTAAAAAACAAAAACAAAAACAGCTGGGGGGCACCTAGGTGGCTCAGTCAGTTAAGTGTCTGACTTTTAATTTTTGGCTCTGGTCATGATCTCAGGGTCATGAGCTTGAGCCCTGCTCCCTCTCGCACTGGGCCGGGAGCCAGCTTAAGATTCCCCCTCTTCCCTCCCCTCCACGTGCCCGCATGCTCTACCTCTTAAACGAAGAGACAAACAAACAAAAAAAAAGAGCTGGAACCCCTGTCCTCTTCTTCTTTGCTCCTTTATCCATTTTACTTCCTGGAACTCTCTTATACCTAGAAATGAAGGGCCACACCTTAAGGATAGCAGACTGATAAACTGGAAGTGGCCTAAATTCTTGAAAACTTTGTGGAACAAAACTTACCAAACGAACCCTCCACTGTTAACCGCCAGACTTTTCAGGAGAAAGAGTATATTCTACATTGTTTAAACCAAAGGTATCTGTGGCTAAAGCTAGTCTTATTTTGAGAAACCAAACTGAAAATCCCAAGTTAGAAGACTGAGAGACCTGTTAGGCTTTAGCAAACAGCTCCTTAAACTGCCTCCTATAGCATCTTAAGTAAAGTGGCTAAATTTTATGCTACTGAGTAGGAAAATGTCAGAATGAAGCCAAGTGTTGGCCACCTCTTGGGTTTTTCAGAGGATATGTACAAGAAAGAGACAAACCTTATTCTGAGCTGTTTTAGGTGAAAACAGAAAGGAAAGACCATATGTCCTTGTTTAGCCATTCTTTCAGCCTGTGGCCAGAAACTCAAAAGAGATGAAAGTCAGATAATCCTGTTACTCAGTTTGTGAACTGCAAGAACAAAATTATTTGCCTAGTGAAGATTTCGGTAAGCAAAAGTGGAGAGATGGGAACAGCCGTGGTAAGTCATAAAAATAGAAATTAGGAGGAACCGTAGAAACTATGTATTACATACAGGAAATGCACTTTAAATATAAAGATGTAAATTGGTAAAAATAAATAAATAAAATGATTCAAGAAGGTATACCATGCAAACACTAATCAAAAAAACTGAGGTGGCTATATTAAGTATGAGAAAACATAAACTTTAAACAAGGAATATGTCCAGAGATATTAAAGGATATTTTATAAAACTAAAAGGATCCAGTCATCAAAAATATATAACAATCCTAATTGTATGCACCTAATAACTGTGCTTCAAAATATACAAACAAAAACTGTTAGAATTAGAAGAAGTATCTAAATTCATAATTATAATAAAATATTTCAACATTTCTCTCTTAGTAAATCATACAGCAAGAAAGAAGTTTGGCAGGAAGGTAGAAGACTAGAACAAGACTATCAATCAACTTGTTCAGTGACATTTATAGAGCATGCTACAATGAAACAGCAGAATACATGTTTATGTCAAATGCACATGGAATATTCACCAAGACGGACCAATGCTAGATTGTGAAATAAGTCTCAATAAATTTGAGGACTGAAATCAACAGAGACCACTGCGATCATAAGTTAATATCAATTTTAAAAAGATACTTAAAAACTTTACAAGTTTGGAAATTGAACAAAGCATTTTTAAATAACTCATAGTTCAAAGAAATCACAACACAAGTTTGAAATATTTAATCTAAATGACAGTGAAAGTATTTTCTTTTTTAACATTTCTGGAAATGTGGCTGTTGTCTTACTTTGTATGTTGTTTTGGAGAAGGTTGATGTTAGTCTAATCCTCTTTTCTTTGTACGTTAATTCCTTAAGAGAAAGTATGAGGATCGTTTTCTTCACCTATAAAGTTTAGTATTTTTTACCAGATTATGTCTTGGAGTTGGTCATTCCTAGTCCATTTTCTGTACCTGCTGTGTGTTTTCAATGCAAAGATTTAGATTTTCTTTTATTTCTGAAAACTGTATTATAGTTTATATATTAATTCTATTATATGATTTTAATTTTCTTCTACAGAGACACCAGCTGTATGTATGTTGAATATTCTTTGTTTTCCATTTTAACCACTTCACTGACAGTACTTTTCTTTTGATGCCTTTTATTTTTTTCTTCATCTCATTTGCACACTCTTGGTTATTCTGCTTTCCTTCAATTACTTTTACTTATTCATAATTTTTAGTAGACTCAGTTCTACCTTCACCCGATGTTGTAATTTATTCTTCATCTATGATATGATTTTTGTCATTGTCTTCTGTTTCTTTGCTAAATTCAATCAATTCTCACTTTAGTCTTTCTGTTTTTTTTCCCCCATATCTCCTCTTAATATTTATATTCAGATTCAAGGTACTTTTTATATCCTTAACAAAGAGGAAAGTTTTGTATTTTATTTCTCCTATGTTCAGGAGAACTAGGAAAAAGTGAGAATAAAATAGTCCTTGAGGTTGATTACCTGGGAAAAGTTAGGTTGTAAATATACTGGTTCAGGAGTAAAATAAATGTTAAATAATTTTGCAAAACCGTATCTCTAGGAAACATCTTTTCAAAACAGTTTAAAAGCTTACCAAATAATTTATAGTATGGTATAAACTTTTAAAGGTTTTGTTATTCCAAATACTAACACAAAGTGTTAACTGTATTAAACCCAAGTTGTTCTGGTGATTTATTTATTGGAGTTATCACTCCAAGAAGAGAAGCATAAGTGGTTTTTGTAGTAACCTGAATAATGGCCCCCCAAAATCTCAGATCCTAAACTCTGTAATCCAAATTTGCATTTGTATATGTTAATTTATATGGCAAAGTGGGCCTTCAATATAATCACATGTATCCTTACAAGATGGAGGTAGAAGGAGATTTGACTACTAACAGAAGAGGAAAGGTGATGTAACCATTGGAGGCAGAGACTGGAATGATAAGGACAAAAGCCAAGGAACACAATCAGCTACCAAACTGGAAAGGCAAGGAACAATTCTCTCTTAGAACCATCAGAGAGAGGACAGCCCTGGCAGGGCTGTGATTTCAGTTCACTGATACTGATTTAGGACTTCTGGCCTCCAGAACTTGAGAGAATAAATTTGTTTTTTGTTTTTTTTTAAGCCTCCAAGCTTGGATAATTTGTTATAGCAGCCACAGGAAACTTATTGTTATCAAAAGGAATAAAGCAATATCAATTTTACCACCTAAGAGATTATGCATTAGAAATCATCTAATGAGCTATTACATTATATGTGGCCTACAAGTGTTTATTTCCTGGATACCACTGGTTGTGGGAGAAGATAAACAGAAATTCACTATGAAAACTAAAATAAGTCTGTATGTAACTTCGCATCTGTTCTAAAACTTTTGAATCAACTTCTCATAGATAATGACTAAAAATCCAACCAAATCTGGTACATTCTTTAAAAAATTAATGAGAAAATATATTTTAATGGCTTTAAAATGGTCTGCATTCCAGTATTCAAGTGTGGCACTAAGTGTCCTTCAGCTCATGAGAAGTGTATGGTTTCCGTTACTTACCTCTCCATTCTCTTCTGATTTTATGGGTCTGCTTCATAAACCAGGAGAGTCTAATCTCCCATCTTTAAAATTTCCTTTATAAATAGCAATTGCAGGATTTTCTGGTTTAGTTTTTTAAGTGACTGTATATTTAAATCACTTATTTACAATTATAGAAATCCCATAGGAACTCTCCAGAAACCTAAATTCTTTAAAAGTATTATCAGAAGATTTGGGTGAATGAAAGCAATCCAAGGAATAATTGACAAGATGACATTTTCCATAGCAGATTCTAAAGAATGAGCAAAAAGGATTAGCTACTCAGGAACCAAACCCAAAGGACAACTTATGGGAAGCAGATGGACCAGGCTGGAGATCAGAGAGCTTCCTTTTGCTACTTTGGGTACAAATATGTGAAGAAACTCTGATTTTGGGTTTGTCCACCCACCTGGCATTTTATGCCTCTCTAGTGTGGTCACCCAAACCAAATTTTCCTGAGTGCCGGGAGACAGATGGTGCCATGGGAAGAAAAGGAGATCTTACCAGGTTGGTTCTGCTTGTCTTGAAGAGTCATCCCTGATACAAACATTGTTAGATTAATTGGAAGTTAAAAAAAAAAAAAAGAAGAAGAAGTAAGGGAAGAGAAAGGAAGAAAAACCAAGAAACTCAATCAGATTCTTAGTGAGAAACTATTTTAGGGCCTTGGAAAGGACACATTCTTTTTTGATCATAAATGAACTGAGATTTTTGTACAGTTCTGCAGTAACCTTGAGGTACAATTTCTCTGGCTGAGGAGTGTTTGATTATACTAAATAAACGGAAAAATACATTCATTGTAAATCCTGGGGATAGATTCTTTCCTTGCGGTGTGGCAATAAGAGAGATCAGAATGATGTTTTTTTTTTTTTTTAAACTTGGTTAATAAAAACAGTATTATAAAAAGTGTGTATTTTTCTTCCGTTCTGTAATTGAAGACCAGAACTAACTTGTTTGTGAATTAGGGCTTAGCACACAGACTGTTAGGATCAAGCACGTTCTTTAGGATGAGATGGAAATATTCTTTATATGATATATGTGAAATTCAACTGAATAATTAAAGGGAGAAATAATGTATTTCTCTTTTGTTTAATATTAATATTGCAGATTTTAGGATGCAGATTGGAAAAAATTTCTTCATCTGCATCATTTAATGACAGAGCAGTTGAGCTAGTGATTATTTGTGCCAACTCCTTCTTATTACAGTGAATAAAGGTTAAACCCATAAGACTCATGTAGCCAACTCATCATCACTAGATCTGACACTCAAATTTATGATTTAAGACTCCTAGAAAACTATTTTTTTCACTGAGCTCCTGTGTTTCCCAAGATGTTTCAAATGGTAAAATCCTTCGCAAACTGAACTGCTTGGAATATTCCATTTCATAACCGATTAGCGATTTCTAAAATATACCTTCCAAAATAGAATTATTTAAAGAAAAAAAATAGGCATTTCTGCTCAAATCAGAGAAAGTCATGAATATGTAGAATCAATAGTGTCTCTTATGCCAAAAATGCCAATCAGTAAATCTTTTTTGAGAGCTGGTTTGCTCAGTTAGTAGGGTAAATAATCTTTCTGGAGACAGAAACTGTTTATTTTAGCAATCTGCCTCTTTACTGTCCTGAGTACTTTAATTCCACAGGAGCAGAGCTGAAGTGAATAGAATAGAGCTGCATCTATAATATTTACGCATGTCACAAAATATTTTAAGTATTCAAGTTTTCCTTTTTCCTTTATGCTCTTCATCAGACCCATTTTAATCATTTCATTCTTTCTTCTGTATGAAGGCCACTTTGGACTGTTACCTAGTGCCTTCTAATACTTCTTATCACGACCACAAAAACTTTATGTATGACCATTTCCTAACCCCGTAACTCCAGCCAAAGAGGATTGTCTTTCCATTTCTTTAAAGCTGTAAGCTTCTCAGATTATTTCAAGTTAGGGTGTAAAAAAACGTGGTGTGCTATTCTTGACACATAATATTTGCATTTAACTCTTGCCTCTCGAGACTTAAGCCACTATTTCTCGACCTAAGCCTGTTCAAAGAAGCTGCTTCTTACAAATTCTGAGAATTCTCAAGGACAATTTAAAACTCTTGATCACTTGATGATTACCTTTGGATGGTATCTTAAAAATAACATAAACGTGTTCTGATCTTCTCAATGACCCTGAAGAGCTTAATGATTCCCATCATTTTGTTCCTGGAGTTCATGTTGTATTGGTGTCAAGTAGCACTATTTTATTGTCACTGGCTAATTAGAAATAAACAGACGTGCACTCCATGGTAAGTGATGAGTGTGCACTAAGTGATACCCAAATGTCAGCATCACTGACCAAAAGGTGTCACAGTAATTAGGATTGAGACGCGATAGGAGAATTCAGTCATCTGGTACAAGGCTGCGAGCAGCAAATTAATTTTGGCAAAGCAACATCCATGATCATATTAAATCAGTGATTAATTTCAATATTGCTAGCCTTGCAGCTTTGTCTAATTTTAAGCTGGCTTTGGTAGGAGTTATAAGGACAAGAAGTTTATAACTAATTTTATGTTGTGTATATTTAGGTACATTTTAATAATAATTATAGTCCCCCTGGATAACTTGTGATTGTTTGGTTGACTTGTTTGGTTTCAGCTGTGCTTTCCTCAAGTTTCAGGATACAAGGCCAATAGAGATAATAATGTAAAAATCTAAAATCTGTCAGACAGATGGTCCTTTAGGCAATTCTCAAATCAAATGGTACCAGCAGTTGTCTTCCCAATATTTGACTCTGGAAGTAGCAAATACGTAAGCAGTTAATCAATTGATCAATGTTTTTTGAGCACAGCAGATTGAGGAGGGAGATGTTAATTTATCCCATTAAAAAATATCCATTTGACCAAGTTCTTGAAAGGGGTCTGAAGTCTTATCATCTATAAACCACAAAAAAGTAGAGAAATTTTTGAGCACTCTGATTTAGTTCTGCTTCCTTAAGGAAGTCATTTTAGCTTTATGAAGATATTTCATACTTTTACTTTACTTCAACAGCCTATATCATGCATTAATCTGTCCTCCTCCAGACATTTTATTTTTTTGCTAGTCATGGGTTTAAGCAATATAATCATAATATAAATGCTGTTATGAAAATCCAATGCAAATATCTAAAAGCACTCACAACCATTTCTGAAACTATTTGAAAGCATCGATTAATTTGTAAGAAAAACAGCTAAACCTGAAACCAGTAAATGCCACTTAACTTTTTACACTTCTTTTATTCACCATATCCAATTGACTCATGAGTTCTCTTAATTTGGTCAATTAAGTCCCTTTAAAATCTGTCCACTTTTCTTTATTTTTCTCCACCACAAGAGGATTTCGGGCCACCACCCTTTCTCACCCAGATTTTTCTATGTCCTTTTGCTAACTTCCTCATATAAGAACTGGATGACTCAAGGATGAGAGAGAAGTGGGGCAGCACCAACTTGCCCACAAGTCCCCAATGATAGGTAATCTCTAACAGGTGAGAGCCAGCCTCAAGCACATGAGAAAACCCAGTTCACAGTAGCAAAGCCACATACCAGACCCTCTGCTGACCCAGATGTGTGAACAATTAATATTTATTGCTATATGCCACTGAAGGATTGTGGGTGTATTTCTGTAGCATTATAGTGGCAATAAATACCATAGTTCATTTAAAATTCTGTGGGTGTCTTTAGTACTTAATTAGTGCATGCACCTTCCCATTGATGAATTGGATTGATTGCCTGTGCGGATAAACTTTCCCAATGAATTCTGAAAGCCCTTGGGAGTCTGTAACTATACATATCATTCTTTCTTAGCAATAATGAAAAAAAGTGTGAGACCACTTGGCAATGGTGACCCTTCACTTTCATCATTAGGAATGGTATACATTTAAAATGTAAAAAAAGGAAGATTTCCATGCCCACGGGCATTTTCTCCTATTTTTTTACACTTGGCTACGACACTCAGTTCCGCTAAATCAGCTCCACTTGATCAGGGAGGAAGTAACTTTGAGCGGACCGTGCTTGTGAAACTCTGTGCTCACTATAAGGAGAGCTATGCAGTTCCCCGATCTAGGAGTTTTAGAAGCCTTCTTTCTAAACTGCATGTACCCACTGAAAAGTAATGGTGGTCCTAGTCTCAGCAATCAGACAACAAAAAGAAATTAAAGGCATCCAAATCAGCAAAGAAGATGTCAAACTATCACTCTTTGCAGATGATATGATACTATATGTGGAAAACCCAAAAGATTCCACTCCAGATCTGCTAGAACTTGTACAGGAATTCAGTAAAGTGTCAGGATATAAAATCAATGCACAGAAATCAGTTGCATTTCTTTACACCAACAACAAGACAGAAGAAAGAGAAATTAAAGAGTCAATCCCATTTACAATTGCACCCCAAACCGTAAGATACCTAGGAATAAACCTAACCAAAGACGCAAGGAATCTATACTCAGAAAACTATAAAGTACTCATGAAGGAAATTGAGGAAGACACAAAGAAATGGAAAAATGTTCCATGCTCCTGGATTGGAAGAACAAATATCGTGAAAATGTCTATGCTACCTAAAGCAATCTATACATTTAATGCAATCCCTCTCAAAATCCCATCCATTTTTTTTCAAAGAAATGGAACAAATAATCCTAAAATTTATATGGAACCAAAAAGACATCAAATAGCCAGAGGAATATTAAAAAAGAAAGCCAAAGTTGGTGGCATCACAACTCCGGACTTCAAGCTCATTACAAAGCTGTCATCATCAAGACAGTATGGTACTGACACAAAAACAGACACATAGATCAATGGAATAGAATAGAGAGTCCAGAAATAGACCCTCAACTCTATGGTCAACCAATCTTCAACAAAGCAGGAAAGAATGTCCAATGGAAAAAAGACAGCCTCTTCAACAAATGGTGTTGGGAAAATTGGACAGCCACATGCAGAAAAATGAAATTGGACCATTTCCTTACACCACACATGAAAATAGGCTCAAAATGGATGAAGATCCTCAATGTGAGAAAGGAATCCATCCAAATCCTTGAGGAGAACACAGGCAGCAACCTCTTCGACCTCAGCCGCAGCAACATCTTCCTAGGAGCATCGCCAAAGGCAAGGGAAGCAAGGGCAAAAATGAACTATGGGGACTTCATCAAGATCAAAAGCTTTTGCACAGCAAAGGAAACAGTCAACAAAACCCAAAGACAACAGACAGAATGGGAGAAAATATTTGCAAATGACATATCCGATAAAGGGCTAGTATCCAAAATCTATAAAGAACTTATCAAACTCAACCCCCAAAGAACAAATAATCCAATCAAGAAATGGGCAGAAGACATGAACAGACATTTCTGCAAAGAAGACATCCAGGTGGCCAACAGACACATGAAAAAGTGCTCCATATCACTGGCATCAGGGAAATACAAATCAAAACCACAATGAGATACCACCTCACACCAGTCAGAATGGCTAAAATTAACAAGGCAGGAAATGACAGATGCTGGCGAGGATGTGGAGAAGGGGGAACCCTCCTACACTGTTGATGGGAATGCAAGCTGATGCAACCACTCTGGAAAACAGCATCGAGTTTCCTCAAAAAGTTGACAATAGAGCTACCCTATGACCCAGCAATTGCACTACTGAGTACTTACCCTAAAGATTAAAATGTAGTGATCTGAAGGGGCACATGCACCCGAATATTTATAGCAGCAATGTCCACAATAGCCAAACTATGGAAAGAACCTAGATGTCCATCAACAGATGAATGGATAAAGAAGAGGTGGTATATATACACAATGGAATACTATGCAGCCATCAAAAGATATGAAATCTTGCCATTTGTGATGACGTGGATGTAACTAGAGGGTATTATGCTTAGCGAAATAAGTCAATCGAAGAAAAACAACTGTCATATGATCTCCCTGATATAAGGAAGTGGGGATGCAATGTGGGGAGTTTGGTGGGTAGGAAATGAATAAATGAAACAAGATGGGATTAGGAGGAGACAAACCATAAGAGACTCTTAATCTCACAAAACAAACTGAGGGTTGCCGGGGGAAGGGGATAGGGAGAGGGTGTTGGGGTTATGGACATTGGGGAGGGTATGTGCTATGGTGAGTGCTGTGAAGTGTGTAAACCTGGCAATTCACAGACCTGTACCCCTGGGGCTAATAATACATTATATGTTAATTTAAAAAATTAAAAAAAAAAGAAAAGTAATGGTGGGAAGAGAGACTTATGATTCATTGGGTGTTTATTATATGTTGGGTATTTTAAGTCTATTATCTTTTTTTTTTTTAAGATTTTATTTATTTATTTGACAGAGATCACAGGTAAGCAGAGAGAGAGGAGGAAGCAGGCTCCCTGCTAAGCAGAGAGCAAGATGCGGGGCTCAATCCCAGGACCCTGGGATCATGACCGGAACCAAAGGCAGAGGCTTTAACCCACTGAGCCACGCAGACACCCCCCTATTATCTTTTTAAATTTGTATAAATTGACTAGAACTTTAAGAGGAGGAAGTGGAATAGAAAACATTTTTACTATCCAACACTCTTCTGGTGGTGGCACCTGCTGACCTTTCTTCACCACACATGGTCCTGGTCCCCCTCCTTGTGTCACCATGTATTTGCCAACTTCCAGTGATCCAGAAGGGTAGTCAGGAGGCCCAAGATGGCTAAATAAAATACACCGAACTCCCAGGGAGAGTCCGAGTCTTTAATGAGATTTGGAAATGTCAGAAAGAGTTGCTATTCCTTTTGGACCACTGACATGGAGGGTGTAAATGGTCAGCACCCTGGATTCCTGCCCCGAGATTAGAAGCATATGCAGAGAGGCAGAATCAAGAGATGGAGATTGTTCCCTGGGAACATTATTTAAGTCCTTATAGCAAGTCCATCTTGTAGGTCCCACTATTTGAGCCAATAAATTCCTTTTGCCCCCTTCTGTTTATTTGAGTTGAGTGTCTATCAGTTGAATTGAAAGAATTACGAATGTCTGAGGAGTGTTATCCTCATTTTATGGAAGAGGAAACTTTGCCTCCAAATACAACATTACTTGTCCAAAGTCTCACAAGTAATAACAGATAGAGTTAGAATTTGATCACAAGTCTATCCAATGGCCACAATCCTTTCATAACTGCATTTTTGAAAGTTTTAAAAAAAATGTCCATACGGTAAAACTTACATGCTGTAGAGTTCTACGAGTTTTGACAAATGCATAGATTTGGGTCCCTCCCACTCTTTCCATCACCTTGAAGAGTTCCCTGACGCTATTCCTAAGTAGTCAGATTCTCTCCCTACTCTTGCTGCCTGGCAACTACGGACCTGTTCTCTGTCTCTGGAGTTTAACTTTTCCCAGTCTGTTCCTGTTTCCCCTGTTCTCTGTCTCTGGAGTTTAACTTTTCATATAGATGGAATCACACACACCTTTTGAAGGCGACTTCTTTCACTTAATTCACTTAATGCATTTGAGATTAACTTACTTTGTTGTATGTTGTCAACACGAATGTTTTCTGGAAGTATGCTTACGGCAGTATTTCAGTCATATCCTCATTAGTGTGAGTGGGGCATATACAGGTTTTAAAAGGGGGGAAGGAGAAGAATACAGGGTTGCATAACACACTCCTAAGATTTATATCCACCTGGAATCTGTGGCTGTGGTCTTACTTGGGAATAGGGACTTGCAGATGTCATCGAGTTCAGATGAGGCCATGCTGGATTAGGGTGGCCTCATCTGACTAACATCCTTATTTATTTATGGCTAACATCCTTAGAAGAAGAAAGAAATCCCATGGCTAACATCCTTAGAAGAAGAAAGAAATCTGGACGCAAAGTCACTCAAGAAGTCCAGTTGACAATGAATGGAAGCAGAGATGGCGAGATGCAGCTGTAAGCCAAGGAATGCCAAGGATTGCCTGCAACCGTGAGAAACCAGGAGAGAGGCACAGAGCAGATTCTCCCTCAGAGCCAACCATGCCAGCACCTTGATTTCAGACTTCTAGCTTCCAGAAGTGTGACAGCATAGATTTCTGTTGTTTGAAGCCACGTAATCATGGTCATTTGTTATGACAGCCCTAGGGAACTATTATAACTAAACTAATGAGGTATTCAGCACTATTTTCAAGGCAGCTTCTATCAAAACAAAGGGGCCTTACTGAGGAGAGAGGATAAGTGAAGGCCCAGTTCTTCATCTCACAATTTTGCCTTAGGATGAGCTTGACTCAATTCTACAACCAAATTCGTAATAGCATCATAGGCACTGTTATATGCTACCCCACGTATCAAATTTGTTATTAGTAACTAAAAAGTGAAACCTGTTTTTAAGATATTATAAAAATGTAGAAAAGTAATCTTGGCCTCCCATCAACTAATTTTAAAGTCATCTCATCCAAAACCACTTTGTTTCTATTCTAAAAAAAAAAAAAAAAAGTTCAAGTTGTGGAGGGGACACCTTTCATCAATCTTTTTATTAACAACCTTCAGAAGATTATAGACTCAGGAAATTAAGTATTAAAATTTAATTAAGTCACCAAGTGACATGAAAAAAAGAAAGAGCAAAGGAAATCCACATTCCTTTGGAGAAGAAATCTAAAGTACATTTCAGTCTGCTGCTTAGATTTCAGATATAAATAAATTGGGATATTTTTATTAGACTAAAAGTGTATATAGCATTTTGATACTTAAGATATGTAACTAAAGGATAAGTCATCGGTAAATTAGCATTTCAGAGAGGCCAAGAAAATGTATTTTTTTTCCTTAAGAGATCCTTAAAGTATGTACACATGATGTTGCTCTTGTTGACTCGGTTAAAAATATCAGTTAATATAGCTTGTAGTAATCATAAAAGTCTTTGATTCTCAAATCTGGCTCCCTACCAGACACTCCTGAACAACCTAAAATGATACAGATTCCTGTTCCTCACTTTCCAAATTCTGATTTGCTAAGTCTGGACTGGGACCTTGAGACTCTATTTTATTTTTTCAAATTCTCCAGGTGATCCTGATGGGAAACCAGGTTTGAGAACCACTAACATGGAAAACACTCTCACAGAAAGAAGCTTTGATCTCTCAAAGCCTGTGGAATTAGAGCTAGGGTCAATCCAAGGTCAAATACCAAAAGCAAAATATTAGAATGGAAGTAATCTAATACTTAGGGTCAAGATACAGAGTTAGGGTCCAAAAGGGAAACCAGGATCCGGGGTGGAAGCAAGTTTCATGAAAGAGGAAGGGAGGTTGGAATGCCAAAGATAAATCATAATCAGATCATGGAAGATTGTTAAGGCAGAACACAGGGAGCCCTGGGATTCAGAAGTTTGGGCTTAGTCTGAATCAGGATTCGGAGAAGGCTTTACCTGTACCAGACCTGTCTGTAGAGTCATGCTTTTATGTGAATTCTTCTATTAGAAAACCAGCTCCTTCAAGGTTGAACTAGCTGCTGCTGCTTCTGCTTCCTCCTTCTCTTTCTTTTTCTGCTTCTTGAGCATTTAGCAGTTTGTTCTAGTGTCTAGCATTAGATTGAATGATATTTAATGAGATCTTCAAAATTGAAGTTTTCCACCAGGTAATCATTTCAATGAAATAATGCCAGTGTGTGTTCACATATGCACACAGGCAAGCTCATGTGTGTGTCTCTTTACATCTGTGTGTATATTTTTTGCAGAATCTTTCAAACAATTAACTGTTGCTTAAGAAGTAATATTTATTCTCTGCTATTGAACTTATAAAGAAACCTTCTAAAAATGAATTTTCAACTTTAGGTAAATTGAAAGGACAGTTATTATTTCTTGGGTAACAGTAAGACATTTATTTCTTTATAATTTGTTTTCATTCATAAAAAGGACAAAGCACAGTCCTATACTACTCCATTGAAAAAATGATAAAAAATAACTAAAAAAATCAATTCAATATTTATCAGTATCAAATAAAATTACTACCACCTTTCCTGAATTACAAAGAAACAACAGATATGTCTATATCTATATAAAGTTTAATCAAGAATCTTGCGTCTTAAGCAGATGATACATTAGTTAGTTTGACAACAGTTGAAAACTGATGGTCCCAGTCAAATTTGTACAATTGTATGAGGAAATGAAAAGCTTGAGTTATCAGTGTATGAGAGATTTTAATCTACCTTATCTCCGTCATGAATTTAAAATTAAACAACCAACCTCCAAAGTCTGTTTTCTTCTTACCTTTCAGAACCATTTCATGCAAAATCTAGCCAGGTTTGCTCTTTATTGCACTACATTAGAAAATAAAAGCCGAGCATGCATTTGGCAAAAGATTTAGTTGTTGTCGATTATATAAAAATGCCCAACATGGGTCACATTGCAAAAGGAAAACCCCAAAGTGTAACAATGAAAACACAAACATTTGTACAGAAGGCTTACAGCTTATTCGTTTCCCTAAAGTATGAAGAGATTTTGTTTCCTTTTCAAATAATTAGGTATTTTATGAAATCTGGTAATGATCTTAAGACTGTTGACATACTTCCACTGGGAAATCATCCATTTCACTTATTTTTAAAAAGTTTCATTTTATAACAAAGAGTTGAATGTAAACTAATGAAATATTTATTGATATTTTCATAATGAAAACTCTAAACATTTACACATAGATATATAGTACAAAAATTATACAAATTAAAGAAAGGGGGGGTAAAGTAGTAATAGATTTATTTTGCTTCCTGTAAATATTTTTTTATGAACCTATAAGGTATCCTTTCTAAAAAGATAAACTCTATCTCTAATTAGCTAGCAAGGTTGTGCTAATAAAATAGGATTACACCTCCTGAATCATCAGACATTGCACTATTTCATGAGCCAGCTAATCCTTTATTACTCCATTTCTTTCACATCCACACTCAAATACATTTGCTTGCATACCATGGAGAATGAAGAAATGTGCGTCTTCCTTTTTACAACTTATAAAAACCTGAAGCACCAACGCTTGGGAGACACCGTTGGACAGACACATTACTTGTCTCCTCCTGGCCTTCCAGTATACATACTTTCAAGGTATCATTAGCAATATATTGATTTGGTATTTTTAGCCAGTTTTCAGTATTGCATTGAAGTGGGAAATGAGCTTAAAACTAAATTTAAAAAAATAAGGTATATTGTGTTTTTTTTCCGACCTCCAGGTGATTTCTTGAGATCTTTAATAATGCAAGGTTTTACTTAGAAATGAAGCACAAAAACAAAGATACTAGAATGTTATTAGATCACACGGATATTCACTTAACTGTCGTTTATTCCTAGCTGTGTAAAGACTGTCACATCTCAATTAAAAAATGGAAGCACTCTACTTTTCAAAATTCATCATCCCACGTATGAATAAATACAGCAATAGGATGATTCTCTAGATAAGAGCTGTGATTTTTGAGGTTTGAAATTGACAAGAAAAGCATAAAATAACTTCAGAACATAATATCAAAGTAAAGAAAAATCTTCATATGGTATGTTAACTTTACAACTAAACAACTAACTTAAAAGTATTACTGATTCTGAAAGACAAATATTTAGAAAATTACTTTCTTCCAAAATAAGAATACTGATAACAAGTTCTAGAATTGGTTTTCAATATTCAGAATCTTTTAACTCATCCAGTAAAATGATTTGGTCATGGAATTTATGTCAAAATGTTTCAGTTATACTCTATCTTTTGTTAAGACAACTCAGAATGTCATGAATGATAGGGGCCATTCAAAAATATGCAGGACCCGAAACAGAGAATAGTACAAGAGACTGTATTACTCTTAACATTTACCACATACGATCAACATTTCAACCTCTATTATATTTCACAACTTGTTATTAAGTTTAAAGCACCTGTGTACGGTGATTTTTACTTTCACTCTACAGCCTATAGTATTGAATTGAACACTGTAACTTGTCCCATTGAATTAAATCATGCAACTGTCACAGAATCAGGTTAAGTGGTTTATAAGGCATATTGGAACGAGTTAAAAATTATTTTATATCCATTTAAAAGTTTATTCTTTTGGATGAAAGGGTTCCTGAATGCCTCAGTCATGACGTGTGTTGTAAATCAGTTGGATAGTTTGTTAAAGTGTAATTTATTTGGCTTTGGGCGGAGCCACAGGAATTGGAAGGAACTGTAGTCATCATAGAGATGGAGATGTCCTCTGAGCTGGGCTGGGAACAGCAGCTGTCACACCACATTCAGATTGCCAAGTACACAATGATGCCAAGGGCAGGTAGCAGGAAGCCGAGAAGACTTGGTGATAGGGCAGACACGCCTGCAGAGTAAACCAAAAACGTGTATATTATTTCATTGAGAATGGCGCTATTTCTCATTTACCCTGCTTGGAGAAAGCCAGAGTATGCAGGCCTGAAAAACAAATGGTTCCTTAAAAAAAAAAAAAAAAAAAAAAATCTCTGTACATCAGTGATTTAAGAAAACTAAAACATTTGATCAAGAATTTCATGCATGAAAACAAGTGGCTGTTTCTATAACACGCTCCTATAAATCATTTCTGATAAAATCACAAGTATTTATGTTTTCCTGCCAAAAGGTGTTGTCAAGAAACATATGTAAATAAACAAACAAACAAATGGAAAAAAACCCCACATATGTAAGGTGTTAAAAAATAAGATAAAAAGATATGCTAAAGATATTAATAATGTTACCTGGGATAAAAATATCATGGGTATACTGGATAGATTTTGCAAAATTTAATATCCAATGGTTTTAAGACATTTAGGTGCTTACACACAATGATTTGAGGAATATATTCTTGATAATAGTAAATAATCTATTCAAATTTTTATCTAAGGAAAAATTGCCCTGAGATATTGTGTTATGAATTGAAATTAAAATATGATGTAATGTACTATGGACTTATATTACATCTTGGGCTAATTACAGCTAGAAGGGCTCCTCCTGTGGTAAAGTTTATGGGTGCAGGCCTTGCCCACACTGGAATTCTTGAGAAAAGGCTAAAAAATGGGATCAAGAAGGCACACTCTTCCTTTCCACTCCGCACATCTCTTAGACTTCCTTTAATGAACACACTGCTGAAATGAATGCTGAGCTAAAAAATACAATCAACAGCTCGTGAATATAGTAGATCTGTGTCAAGTTGTAGAAGTTAATTTGAAACCTTAAAACCTTATTATCTACCATGTTAACAGTGGCCCCCAAGAGCCCTTTGGAATGTTCCTCTTATACTGGGAAGAGTCAGGGCATTTCTCTTGCATCTCAAGTTATTAAAAGCACATTCGTTTTCCCCACGGGGGAAAGACGATCCTATCTATTCGCACGCCGGTATCTCACTAGTGCCCTGTCAGCAGCTCTGAGTGCTGCATGGAAACATAAGAGAAGTATGATCAGAACCAGATAAAGAAATAAGCAGCACAGTGAGGGTGGAAAAGTGAAAGCAGAGCAACAAGGGCAATATAAATGGCCCTTAAGTAGCTGCTGATAGAGCACAAATACCACTGCTGCCTAAGAAAGTGAGGAAGAGCAATGATAACACCTGTAGCGACTATGGAAGCTACTACTTACCCTTCTATAGGCATGAGACAGACACTCTGCTGGACTTTCATATACATTATGACACCAACCCAACAACCAATGATGGTGGGTCTTACTATTCTGATTTTATAGATTACATAACTCCGATTCGGGTAAGATGACTCGCTTAAAGCCAATGGCCAGTAGAGGGCAGAGCCAGGATTCCATTGCCTATCCACCAGGCTCCAAACGCCAGACTCTTATCTTTTTGGCACTTTGTGTAGACCGCTTTGGAAAAGGACCAGTTCTGGAAATGCATAAGGACACACCACTCCACACTTACAAAGGCACAGAAAGAAAATTAATGACCTACGAGAAAGCACAGCACCTAAATTGTTTCAAAAAGAGTCCTTTGTATTCACATAGCATTTTTGCATTCTCTTTTTCTACATAGATATTTTTAAAATATGCCACAGCCCACATGTTATTTTATTCTGATAAGGTGACCAATAATAAACCTCAATAGCACAGAAAAAAAATAGTTTTCAATGTTTGACCTAAGTTAAATGATCTGTCCTGATGACTTCTGTCTGAGAATGACTGCAAGGGTCTATGCGTTGCTCTGTCCTCTGACCACAAATTACATCAGGGGCGGATACATATTCATGTACTTGCCTGAATGTGTGGGTTGGCTCATACAAACTGTGGCTGCAGAAAGAAATTTAGTCAATTGTGGATGCCATTTTGAAGTTTTGGTGTTAGTATGAAAACCAAACCCAATTTCATAATTTGTGGCTTCAACATCAGGATATTTGATTTATTTTAAATAAACTCTTCATGTTTATGTGTGTTATATTTAATTTCTCTAATGGCTCAAGCTTATGTAATTGTGGTCTTCATCTTCAATTCTCTTTCACATTCCAAGCCCAAATTAGAGACCTGACTGAATTACTATTTAAAGTCATTTTAAATGTGGGATCCCTATAGTCTTGAAGCATTTTCAATATATATTGGTTTTATATCTAACAAAATGTATATCATAATACTGCTATCAAGTATAATGTCAGTAATTATGTTGTATGCAATAAACATATTTTGCTCTCACATATTTATTGCATGTCAAACATGAACAAGTCATCAATCTTGAATCATTTTTCTCAATCAGAACAAAGGTAATGCCTATTTAGAGTACTATAGCTTTTGCATTGAATTTTCTTGATTTTTTTTAACCTCAACTACCCTGATTTATTATTTCCTTCAGGAAGGATTCCTGCTGGAGAGAGTTATATATTGAGAAGAGAAATCCTAATTAAAAGTTAGAGTGCTTAACAATCTTTGCAAGTTTTATGATAAGTAGAGAACCATTCTAATCACTTTTTAATACAAATTTCTCTCTCTTTTTAAAAAAGATTTTATTTATTTATTTATTTGACAGAGAGAGAGATCACAAGTAGACAGAGAGGCAGGCAGAGAGAGAGGAAGGGAAGCAGGCTCCCCGCTGAGCAGAGAGACTGATGCAGGGCTCGATCCCAGGACCCTGGGGCCATGACTTGAGCCGAAGGCTGAAGCTTAACCCACTGAGCCACCCAGGTGCCCCACAAATCTCTTTCCTGTTGCTTAAATTTGGACACCATGGTCCAATCCAAATTGCTACTGCTGATCACGCTATAAGACAGAGAAATTCCTTCTTGTGGTGTCACTTTTTGTTTTCACAGTTGTTAGTATCTCTAGGTTCTGAACAACTTCACGACAAGGAATATATCCAAATTGTATTTTCAGCTGTGTTGATAAATACCAAGTGCAGTATATAGTGAGTACTTGACCCATAATGTTGTAAATAATTCTTTCAGCTTTAAGCCCTGAGCCTTTTCTGATGAAGAGCAGAAGATGGGAGAGATAGTAAAAGGGCAGTATAAGGGTTAAGTTTTAAGGAAGAAAGCAAAGGAGAACACATGACCTGTAGTGGAACCCTTGGTATTTCTTTACATTTTATGTCCTCTCTGTTGCATAATCTCTCTAACTTTTAGGCACCTGGGGAAAGGAAGGCGGTTGCCCATTCCCATTAATGCTTTTCCTCAGGAAATCACTTTTTTCCCCCATTGGAGAGATGATATTAAAATCACGTATCAGGGGCTCCTGGATGGCTCAGTCAGTTAAGCATCTGCCTTCAGCTCAAATCGTGATCTTCAGGTCCTGGGATGGAGCCCCGCATCAGGCTTCCTGCTCAGCGGGGGGTCTGCTTCTCTCTCTCACTCTCTCTCAAAAAAAATAAAGAAAATCTTAAAAAAAAAAAAAAACAAACCCCACATATCAAAAAGGCATTTATTGGGGTGCCTGGCTGGCTCAGTCAGTAGAGCATGTGACTCTTGATCTCAGGGTTGTGAGTTCGAGCCTCACATTAGGTGTAGAGATGATGTAAAAGTAAAAAAAAATATATATATATATTCTTAAAAGGCACTTATTTTACTGTTCTGTCCAGAGATCCTCCAATTTGTCTTTCATTCTTATAATTTGCCCTGGGCTTTGGGAAGGCAAGATGGTTGATTCCCCACTACCTAGAGGCATGCTTAATATACACTCAGTGTATTAGGTACGTGTCAGTAGATGTTTGCTGTTGAAATGTGTTGAATTCAACAGAACTGCTGGGATAGCAGCAAGCTTAGAGAAGTGAAAGAGTTTAAGGCTATCTGGGACTGAGAGTGAAAAGTCAGCTTGGATGGAAGAACAAAACCACACGTCTTTATTCAGGTTGGTGTGACAAATACAGATAATGCCAGCTGTAAGCTTAACTGGAGATAAGGTTACGCCACAGCTATAAAACGCTGTAACGACCCCCTCATTGAGTGGCTCGTGCTGCGTCACCAGAGATGCCATCTATTACTGGGAATACTCAGTTGCTCAGTCACCCTCCCTTCATGACAGCCCCCAATTTTAGTTAATCCCTGCTTCTCCTCCCTCTGTCAGCCTCGGAAAGAGCAGATACATAACTGATCACTATTTCCCTTAAAAGCCCTTCTGAAGTCTGAGCAGAAACTTAAACCTTATATCAAGAAGGTTCTCTTTCCCACTTGAGTGGTGTTCCACAACTGCTCTGGCCTGTTTCTGGCTGTATCCAGTCAGTTACAGGGAGTCTGACTACCTATCGGACTGCAGGTTTGTGCTTGGTCTTCAGCTGTTCTGGTTTCCACAGCATGAAGAGGCAAACTTGAGGATCAGTGAGCAGGTCACTGTCCTGGTAGGAGCCGTGAGTGTACTGGGAACAGTAGTGTGTGGCAGATAACAGTAAGGCCTCTGGGACCAAGCAAAGTCCGAATCCTGCCTCTGCCTTTCATTGCTAGGCAATCTTGAGCATGTTATTTAATCTTTTAAAGCCTTAGTTCCTTCAGCTATAACATGAGGATAATAATATGTCTCATGGCTGTATTCTGAGAACTGAGAAGATGCCTACCAATAGTTATTAAGTATTTTTTAGCAGCATAACCTTTCTTTAGAAACAATCATACATAGGGCGCCTGGGTGGCTCAGTTGTTAAGCGTCTGCCTTCATCTCAGGTCATGATCCTAGGGTCCTGAGCTCGAACCCCGCATTGGACTCTCTGCTCAGTGGGAATCCTGCTTCTCCCTCTCCCACTCCCCCTGCTTGCGTTCCCTCTGTTGCTGTCTCTCTCTCTCTGCGTGTGTCAAATAAATTTTAAAAATCTTAAAAAAAGAAGAAAGAAAAAAAATAAACAATCGTATGTAGAAGTTCATTACTGAAGTAGAAAGGAAAGGGATGCCTTTTTCAAAGATGTGGAATTTCAGCAGCAGTGATAATTACATAAAGGATGAGCTAAGAAATTTAATAAACCACTATGGCTGGATCTATGGAAGATTAGCATTTCTGACCTTATTTATTTGTACCCTCTGGAGCAGACTACCAGCTTTCCCTCCTCCACGTTCATGCTGGTAACTTTACTTCCTCAAGCCCATCACTCCATACAACATGTGGGGGTCTACTTATCACAGTTTGAAAACAGCTGCCTTATGTAAAGCAGAAAATGCATGGCTAATAGAAAACTCCTATTTATTATTATTATATATATGATATATATGACATATATTATAAATATTACATCATTCTATATTATTATATATAATTATATTATATATGATTATTATATATAATTATTATATTATATTATTTATTCCTATTTTAGTAATTCATACTAAATTTGATGTTTATTTCTTGGTATTGATATCTTGCATTGTATTTTTTGAAAAGCAAATCAGTGGAAGGCAAAGCAAAACAATACAAAAAGGTGTCCTCTGCATATAACTTACATTTGAGATACATGTCCACTTGCTATTCCCTAATCACACACATGTCCTTTTAGAGCACAAATATCCTAGAATGTCCTTCCACCTATCAAGACTGGGCATATTGAACTTTCTTGCAGTGGTCTAGCTCAAGTTTTATCCCCTCTGTGGCACTGTAGTTTGGATCTTTGGTTTCAAGTAACAGGAACCCAACTAAAAAGCCAGTGTCATACTGCTTTGGAACAACTACAACCACAGATGTGAACCCCTGTGTCTTCCATGTTTCTGACTTTCATCTCTTCTTCCTTTGCATATTGTCTCAAATTCTGAGACAGATTTCTCCTCAAGCTAGACAAGAGCTCCAAGCTCACAGCCTTATATTCTCAAGAGCAAAAAAGATGACACCTTTTTACCCAAACTGCAGTGAGAAAACTTTCAAAGAACAATTCTTTTTTTTTTTTTTTTTATGGTTTGATGTGCTGTTTGTCCTAGTTAAAATATTTACATTTCATTTTTTTGGTTTGTTTGTTTTTAATTAATTAATTTTTTTTTCTCACCGTAGCACATACCCTCTCCAATGCTGACCCAGCAATTGCACTACTGGGTATTTACCCTAAAGATACAAATGTAGTGATCCGAAGGGCCATGTGCACCCCGATGTTTATAGCAGCAATGTCCACATAATCAAACTATGGAAAGAGCCTGGATGTCCTTCAACAGATGAATGGATAAAGAAGATGTGGCATATATATATATACATATCCATATCTATCTCCATCAAAAAACCCAAAATCTTGCCATTTGCAATGATGTGGATGGAACTAGAAGGTATTGTGCTAAGCGAAAAAAGTCAATCAGAGAAAGACAATTATCACATGATCTCACTGGTATGAGGAATTTAAGAATCAAAGAAAGATTCAGATTTGCATAGCCTGGGTCACATACCCTCCCCTAGACCAATTACTGTGGCTGAATTAGTGCATTTCTGTGATAGAACTAGCCAGGGAAACAAGGAGACTTAAATGTCAATGTTCCTTCTGATCTCAGGAGGTTTACTACTTACCCCAGTACTGTGGGGATCAAGAAGTAAAGCAGAGCCATAGAAAGCGCTATGGGGATCAAGAAGTAAAGCAAGAGTTCTGACAAAAACAATACACCTCAACTAAAAACTTCAAACGCACACCGAGTCACCAAAAGCAAAATAGAATAATCCTTATCTCCTCCATTTGTTGACTACATAATCTTTTTGTCAAGAAACATGCCACAAGAGTAATATTCTGTACATAATTTTAGAAAACGTGTTTTGTGGTAACGGGAAAAATATGTTTCAGCCAATTGCTCCCCTCTCTAAATTGCCTTCCTCAACTTTCACATATTTTTCTAATTGTTTGAGGCCAATCAAGATAAGAAAAGCAAGTGATCTATTTAGCTACTGAAGACTTAAGGATCATTTATTTCTGTAAACTAGTGACAGTACAGGAGCCATTTTTATGAGTAATCATTGAAAGTCACTCAGGATAGGTGCAGCATTAGACACTGTAAGCCTAGAAGCTTTTTTTTTTTTTTTTTTGTGGGTTGGAGTACACAAATACATATGGTTATATTTACTTTAAGATCTGGAATTTCAGCAGCAGTGAGAATTACATGAAGAATGATCTAAGAAATTTAATAAACCACTATGGCTGGGTCTATGTAAGAGCACCACTTCTGACCTTAATTTATTTGTACAGGAAGACCTAGAAGGAGTTTGTCATTTTACAAATTCAATCAATCATAAGGATTTAGTCTGGTTAAGTAGCGGTGAAGCGTTTTGTTTTTGGTTAGCCTAACCAACTGGGAATTCTTCATCTATCTTTCACTAACTATATACCCTTTAGTTAACTATTTAATAGTATCTGTCTCTCCACTGGATTGTCATATAAGGTTGGAAAGTGATGCTTATTGCTTTTAAATTTGTGGCAGAAATGGGTGAAAACAAAGGTTAAAGGAGGAAGAGCTGTTTCTGACTTTGAGATATGGAAATATAACTTAAAGTCTACATGAGTTTTCTTAAAAAGATAATTTTTTTTAAAAGATTTTTTTTTTTATTTATTTATTTGACAGACAGAGATCACAAGTAGGCAGAGAGACAGGCAGAGAGAGAGAGGTGGAGGCAGGCTCCCTGCGGAGCAGAGAGCCCGATGCGGGGCTTGATCCCCGGACCCTGGGATCATGACCTGAGCTGAAGGCAGAGGCTTAACCCACTGAGCCACCCAGGTGCCCCTCTTACAAAGATAATTAACACAAAATTTAAGCAATCTAATTTTCTTGTAGGACTGAACACCTGAGCAATATGAAGCCACTGAGGCAAAAGCAAATCATTTCAAAATTTGTCTTGAACATTGATTGGGATTTTATGAAAATTTTGGTTTTGGTTGATTTATTTCTTGAAATTCCCCCCTATTTTTCCTTCTTCTTTCTTTTCCTGATTCTCTTATCCCACCACCCCCAGGCTCCCACCCTATTCTTCATCTTGTTTAAACACTATCAATAATGAAAATGTAGAATAGAGCTGAGCTATACCACTGAAATACTTATAGAGTAGGAAAGGTTTACTTGCCTGGAAACTGGCATAAAATTTGCAATAAAATTCCTGCAATTTAGTGAGGCTAATGTTAAAATTTCCTTAAGGCCGTCTACCAAAATCATTTTAATAAATTGTCTAGTGCTTATTAAAATTAGAGGAGGTGGCTTTTTAGAAAGGTACTTAGTTGTGTTTGCTTCAAATAGGTCTCTGGAGGAAAATGTCAAGACATGTCTCAATTTAAATCAATTATTTAAGCATTAACTACCTGCCTTTGACAAAATGAAGTAATGGATATTTACCCTAGTTGGTTTTAAGAGTTTCTGGGAAAGAAAATGAAAGAGAAATCAGAAAATAAAACAAAACAGAATTTTTCCACATTTTTTTCATCATTTTCTTTCCTTTAGATATCTATTTTTTTATGGTATCTGTGTATATTGGCTTACTTATTTTGCTTTAGATAATTTTATTTATGTCCCTTTGGACTGGTAAATACTAAGTTATGTGGAGAAGGAGAAAGACAGCCCAAGGCTTACTTCTGTCAATAGCTAGTTGCATAATTTTAGGCAAAATAATATTTGGACTCAAGATGTGGCTCTGAGGTTGGTGTGATCTTTGGCTATTTTACTTGTCAAGGATGTGGATTTTCCTTCTGGAAAATGATAGGGTTCAATGTTATAAGTCCTAAGGTTCCTACTATGGTCATGAGCCTATGATTCTAAGCAAACCATAATATATTTAAGAATATCAAGCAATGAGCCATAAAATTTGCAAACATATCTGACATATTTCCCCTCATTTATAGTAATCAAAGTTGATATTAGTTTATAAAGACACATTAAAAGTTTGATCATGCAAGTGATAGTGGCTTTGATGGGTTTTTTCAAACTCATGCAACCTACTAATCTTGCTGCTCCTACTTGTTTGGCAATTTTAAACCCAGATGCCAAGCAAAATAAGATTTTTTTTTTTTTTTTTTTTTTTTTTTTGACACGGGTACATGGTTTGCTGGCAGCTTATCCTGCCAGTGTATTCTTTCCTTACTGTTGACTCTGGCCCTTTCTAGGTCAGAATGTTAGATTGCCAGGATGCATTTCCTCTTTGAGAGAGAAACACACATATCCAATACAGCAATGACCAATTCTTTGCTGGGAACTGTAAGAGTAACTTCTAACTGCCTATTGATCAACAAAGATATGTTCAAATAACAAAATAATTTTGGGGCAAGATGAGACTATGAAGATCTTTTAAATTAGCTTACCTACTTCTTTAGAAATGCAAGGTGATGTTTTCACTAGAGCATGAGACTCTGCATTAGAAAGAATTCTATTGGAGTATATTTGCCTTCAATGCCCCATTTGAATATATTTGAATATATTTGAATTTATTTGCCTGCACAAAGTACTTAAGTGCTCAGAGTCTCCAGTTCCTTATTTGCAAAATAGGAAGTGTAATACATAGCAGGGTATTTGTGCTAATTAAGTGAAAAAAAATGCTAAAAATGCATAGTAAAAGTCATCTGATAATTGTAAATTTGAAATATGAAATTATAATTTGTTCATTAAAACAATTCTTTTTTCATGAATTTTTTAATTAATTAATTAATTTAGAGAGTGGGGGAAGAGCAGAGGAAGAGAGAGAGAATGTCAAGCAGACTCTGTGCTGAGTGTGGAGCCAGATGTGGGTTAGATCTCATGACCTTGAGATCATGACCTGAGCTGAAATCAAGAGTCTGACGCTTAACCTACTGAGCCACCCAGGTTCCCCTCATTTTTCATGAGAATATACCGAGCCTGGGATGAGACAGAGGAGACCAAGACCTCAGTATTTCGGTCCCATTCTGCCAAATGTGCAACATGTGTATAATGGATTTCATGGGTTTATTTTTTTTTCAATTTGTATAAAACCTTTAACAAATAGCATTTCAAGTCTTTATTTGTGATTAATTCACAACCAGAGTCAGCTTGTTAGATGATCTTTATGTTTGTCTTTGGAAATAGCTAATAGAACATTCTTGCATAGGTAGCCCTGGCGTTGTGGAATGTGTTAAACTATTATAAGAATCAGTTTTTCTCAAACTTGATTAAAGTTAGAGAGACTGGGGACTTTATTTTTTTTTTAAAGATTATTTATTTGAGAGATAAAGAGAGAGTGTGAGCAGGGGGAGGGCAAAAGGAGACAGAGAGTAGAGAATCTTAAGTTGACTCCCCCGTGAGCACAGAGCAATGACCCCGAGGTCATGACCTGAGTAGAAATCAAGAGTTGGCTGCTTAACCGACTAAGTCACCCAGGTGCCCCGAGACTGGGGACTTTAAATGGCTATTTTATTTTGCCATACTCATCAAAACAAATACTAAGTTATCTCCTCCTCTGCCCTGACCTTTCCTCAATCAGTTTTTGAGATAAAAGGACAGAAAGTAGAGTCAGAAAGTATAAGAATTTGTGTGTGCCCCTTGCCAAGGCTGATGGTTCCTCTTCAATGGTAGGCTTGGGGAACCCCTTGAGCACATCTGTGGCTAAAACTTTCCAGACATTTTCAGGAGCTACAGAAACATGCCTATTGGTTTACTTACAGGGAAAGGAAGGCCCCACAGAAACAGTTGCTTATTCTATAGCTCTGCTCTTTATGCTTTTGGAAGACCAGCTAGCATTTTGGCTTATTGACAATAAAGAGTAAGAGTAAAACCTACTGGTCCATGACAGTCAATTTTCCTTAAACTTATAATTGTATCCAGTCAAAATCCAAACTAAGGGAAGCAGGCAGATATGTCTTTCCATAAAGCCCCCAGAGTTCTTCTCAGTTCCTCTTTTACATAAATTTGAGTAAGTGATCTGCTGATTTTAGTACTCATGTTCAAGGTCAGGGTGAGACACAGTATTTTTTTTCAGATGTGACAATGGAACCCAAAAGTCTTACTCTTATCATGTGGCAGGATGTCATGACTATTCATGTACAATGTCACTTTGTATAGGCATCCCTAAAATTATGGAAAATATGACATATTTCTAGGAGAAACACATTTGTATGCCTATTTCAGCACTGGTATTTGTGCAACAAATCATTCCCCAGTTGTAGGAAAGGCTAGGTATACAGTCTTTTAAATTTGCTTATGATAGCAGGTCCTTCAAAAAGATGAGCACTATGAGGATAACACAGAACACACTCTGTCAGTTGGGACTATGAGCCCCCAAATGGGAGCTGTGTTCAGTCTCATGTAACTCCTTTGTGGGTCCCTAATTAGTAGCAGTCAGTCAAGTGGTTGGCCTGCCTGGGGATAATTTCCATTTTACCTGGCTAGTTTTATTGAAGGATAGGTGCAGATTAATTTCTATTTAAATTTTAGCTCTGCTTTTCTTTTCAATGAAATCATCTAACAATGAGGAAAACTCCAAAATTTAAATATACAGATAGTGATGATATGAGAATAAAAAGGAGATTTATTCAAAATTATTTCACTGATACCTACATTTTCTGGATAGTCTAGCCTATAACATATCATCAACAAATAGCCATTCAAAGGATTGTTTTTATTTTTTATAGTTTATTATGAGCCAACTTGGTTTGGGGAAGTTTGTAACAGGTTAGTTTGCTTAATTCATAGAATACACAGTTGAAGTATGCAATCACCATCCACATCTACAGATAATAGACCTAAGACTCAGGATTGCCCACTTAGTAAAATTGGATAGTGAACTGACACCTGATTCTAACTCCATTGCTGTTTTCCCCATCCCCTGGATGCTTCATGACTATCTCTTACTGTGGCTAGAGAGTACAGTGATCCAGCCTCCCTAATGTAATATAATGAACTGAGAGTTGGCAATCACCACCAATACCTAAACAGCTCTACAGCAAAAATGGTCAAGGATCCTAGTTCTCCACTGGTTTCACGTGGTGATTCAGAGATACAACTACCCTGGAAGCTTTCCCAGGGTAAAACTGTGACCAACGTCTGTTTGATCTTTATTGATTGTTCTTTGCTTTGGGGCTATGACAAATAAGCAACTCACCTATTTGAGTTAGTACTTTGGTATTTAAGATTTTCTGCCCTAATATGAACCTGAACTCACTTGTTGGTCCAACCTTGGGGCCTCACTGCAGGATTCAATGTCATCCATCTATCAGCAAGGACTAATTGGTGCCTCTCTGTTTTCCACATGCACATTAAGCTCTTCTAAGAAACTGTCCAAATTCATTGACTCTCTTCAACTATTACAAGGATTACAACTAAGAGAAGCACTTCCACAGGAGAAGCAATTCTCAGCTGTTTTAACAGTCTGAAACCTACAAGGAGTTATTGGCTGAAACTCACCACTGATGATAAGATTTCTGTTTGTGCTTACTTAGCTTCTCATCCAGAATATATAAAATAATCCAGTCACTTTGGATGGTATCTGCATGGAATTTTCATTTTGTTAATACATTTTTCAGAATCCTCTTTCTGGAAAGCTCATTCTCAGTCTTACTTTCAAATGCTAAACTCTGAAATTTTAAGTTCTTTTCAAATTCTTTAAGTTCAAAAAAGTGGGAGGAAAAAAGATAGGCTTTCATCACTTCCTCAGGGAGTTTATTTTAAAAATCAGCAGAGTAGTTACTCCTTGCTAACCACCAGGAATTCTGGGAAATTCTTTAAGAAACCATTTTGTTTCTATTGAACAAGCCAAATTCCCACACAGTGAGTGGAAATTGAAATTCTTTCAACATCTGTCTGTATTCCTACCAGTAGTGTCAATTTTCTTCTAGTCATTTCATTATAAAATTTTTGGAATTATTACTGTCTTTCTTCCCTTAAGACTTGTGCCTTGAGTCTTTAAGCCTCTTGACAGCATATTTTACACAGAGGGACTTTGAGACATTGGTTGATAATATACTAATATGTTTGGAGTAACACATAATTAATTTTCTAGGTATTGAGATGAATATTATAAAATCTAGAAATAAGTATGAGACTTATGATTTGCTTTGAAGTAGTATCTCTTACTTTTTTACCTGACCTGGTTTTTCCATGTTAGAGTTCTTCAGAGTTTGTCACAGAACCACTTCTCTCTATATATATTCTCACTGTTCCATCATTGTCATTATTCTTATAAAATGTGCTCATCCTTCTGAATTTCTGAATTACTTAGCTCAGTCAATGATGTTGCTATGCATTTATTACTTATAATAGAAAACACAGAGTCATTTGTAAAATGCTTTTGCCCTCAATTTGCAATATATCAACCTGGTGACCAAGTATAATTAATTCTATCTCCAGTACAACTCTAGAAACTCTCTGCTCTGCTCTTTCTACTACCTCTGCCTTAGGAATTCAGGACCTCATCACCTTTTATTTAAACACAAGAAAAAATAAAACATGAAAAAAATAAACCCCACATATTCAATCTGCCCCTTTTTCTTAGTCTGAATATAACCTATACTCCAATATTTCTACCTTACCATCCTTTTTGAATGTCACATCCCAGAATGCACTGAAGAGGATAACATTTTTATGTGTTCTCAGGGCCAACATTTGTTTCCTTGGACTGGAACCCCCTTTTAAGCCTGGAAAATTCTCACTGATATAATAAGATTCATCAAAGGCACATTCTGCTGGTCTATATTTCAAAGATAGTTGCTCAAATGTCAGAGAAGTTATTAACTTGGGAAAATAGCCACAACAGAAACATTTGCTACATGAAATAATGCCTAATATTTGGTTTTAAAACTTGTAATGTTGCATGTATTTAATAAAAATGGCTGAAGACAAGCCATAAAAGACATACTGTTCACTGACTATACAACATATCTGTATAGAAAATTTAATAAACAATAGAGACCAAGTATTTTTAAATTAACACACATAAATGCGAATTTATCAAATTTACGAAAAGTATCCCATGGTTTGACACACTCTAAATTGTATAAATATATTTAAGTACATCTGGAAACTAAAAAATGAGTTTTTAAAATATAACATGGTAATTGATAATAACATAATGTGAAGACATTATACTGTGTGAAGCAAATTATTCATGTACTAGCTTGTAGCATTCATTGGTAGCTGCTGCTGATTAAATAAAATAATTGAGTAACTGCTATGTGCTATTATTAAGTACTATTGCATATATATCAATAGGTTGATTATAAAGACAGAAAGTTTGTTCAAATAAAGTAAGGAGAGAATAACTATTTCTTTCCTTGCCAAAACAGAGACTGTCTCTGATCATAGCCTCACTGTGATTTTTCCATCTTTTGTCTAGCTTTGTCTCATGTTCTAAAAGTATATATAATCTAAAATACTAGACATTAACAGCAATTCTTAATTTATAGAAAAATGCTTACAATCAAATATGCCTTAAGAAATACTTATAATTCTGAGTTTAATATTGTCTGTAATATATATATTTTATTTTTCTTTTAATATCAATGCTGTAACTCCTGGCATTTATTACTTATAAATTATAATTTATAACTCACTTTCTTAATCTTCAATTTTAGTAAAATAAATCTTGCAGGAAGAACAGTAAAGAGATTTTAAAATAGTAAATAACTTAAAATAACCACACTATAATAAAAAAGCATCCTAATTTGCATTTTATTTTCTTTGAAAACACAATGTAACTTTTCCCCACTCTCAGGAAAGGGAATTAATATATAAAACTGAAATATAGAATTATTTCTTTTTTTATTTCCTTTATTTGGTCATAATATATTGATTTTTTAAAATCTTGAATATGTTTAATGGTTGGTAAAGAAAACATACCTTAAAGAATTAGAGAGTAATAAGACAATAGAGTTATTGGGGCTCTTACCTTAGTGATAAATTATGTTCATTTGAAAATTGAGCAAAAAATGATAAAAATCTGAATAAGAAAATTCTAAGTTAAATTATTACCTTATTTCTTTACCTGAATGTAAAATTCTATGAAAGTGGTAACTCAACAGATATGAGATACTATCTTTTTTGTAATGATTTTTAAGAAAGACATAAAAAATAGTATATGGCAAAAAAGATTCTGCATTTTTTGAAAAAAAAAAAAAGATTTCAATCATTAAAATCATCCTCACAAAGGGCAAATTAATTAACAAAATCACAAAATAACCAGTGTTCCCAGAAATAAGCAATCTTCTAAAAGACCAACTCTGTGTTATTGGCAGAAAAATATATTGAGTGAAAACAAGAGACAGAAGCTAAATAAATTTTATCTGTGTAGGACTTTATTCTCTATATCAAATCCATGTTGGGTATCAGTATACCCATGGTACCCATGACATTATATTTATATGTTTGGGGGTTTAGGCAGCCACTTATAATGACTATATAAAAAGACAGAATGTCCTTTCATTTATAAAAACCAAAGCTCTCTCCAAAACCTCAGAATATATAAAGTTACTACATTACTTGAGGTATTTGAAAGAATATATATAAGAATTATGATGGCTATATATTTCATATATGGTGGCAGCATTTTTCCTATTTCCAGTCTTTCTCTATTAAATTGGTTTGCCTTATGTTTTAGGTTCCTCCTTGGATCATAATTGCTTGGTAATCTTAGAATCATATTGCCAGTTCTCCAATTACCATGAAAATTATCATACTAAATATATAAGCACTTTTTAATTGTATCAATTTTTCATTTTTAACATTTTCTCTAGATTTTATTTGTTATCACATTTTAGAATATTTTTATTTTATTATTTTTGATTTTTATTTATTACTTTATTTATATATTTATTACTTTATTTATTTTTATTACTTTCTAAATAGTAAGAAAATAATAAAAATTATCATTTTTATTATTTTATTATAAATAATAAAAACATAATAATTTTTATTATTTTATTACTTTTTACATTTAAAGAATTCTTTTTACTTTTATTTTAATCATAATGTATATGTTAGAAATTTGATACCTGTGTTTTATAGTTCTTGAAGGTCAATACATGCTCTTAAATCATTTATGATCTGAGTTTTTGAGACATTTTAACACATCATTATTTATTTAGATAACTTGTTTTTGCTAGTTTAGCTGAGAACATAAATATTGAGTCAAATTCCTTTGTCAGGTTTTTTGGAGAATAAAATAAAAATATTTACTTAAAAGTTATAAGCTACCTCATTCTAAAAAGGTTTAACATAGTTTATGAAGATACATAAATTATGATGAAGGAAAAATAAGGCAATTGAGAAGAAGGAAAATAAGTTAAGGAAAAATTAGACTAAGCTAAGAGGTAATGATACCAAAATAGCAACAACATGCACTAATGCTACTACTAATATTATGAATATTTAGAAGGAGCTATCTAAAAAGCACTTAATTATAAGCTATATTAAGGTAAGATATAGTTATATATCTCTAACTAAAATATACAATGGTCTATATACTTTACTAGAAGTTATGTCAGAAATATGGTTCTAAGCTTTGGCCAGGCAACAGAGAACTAGATCTGTCATTAAGTTTGTTATCCAAAGATTAAAAAACAGGCAATGTGCTCAAGAAAAGCTTTTCTACTTCTGGTCCTGAAACCAGAGGATGAACACAGGTTAAAGGACAGTCCAGCTAGGCAGGTACCTGGGATAGCACTCCATCATGGATGCTAACACAGTACTGGAAATGCAACAAATTAGGAAATTATATTTACCAGAATGGTTGGTTTTCTTCTCCCCTCCCCCACTCCAAGACCTTTTCATGGATTGTACTGAAGGAAGATATTGATATTTAGAGTGTGTAGGGATAGAACATAAAATTTCTAATAAATATGCTCTAATAAGTAATATCTAAGTTGCCTACAGAAGAGAATGGATTATTTACCAGTATGTATTTTTCTTTTTTGAGTGTGTGTTGTGTATGTCAGGGAGGGGGAGTGATGTTGAAGAGATGAATTTTTCTAGAATTTAGACAACAGTACTCCTCTTTCACATCCTTCCTTTAATTAGATCTCATCTTCTCCATTAAATACTATATAAAGTTTTCAAGATTACTAATTTAATGTTAAATATTAAATTATCTTATTTAAATATTTATTTATTAGCCTGGCCCGGGTACTCACTTCTCTAGGTTCAGCCCTACCTGAGAACATTTTTAATCACGTTTCCCTAAAAGGAGGACACACTCTTTAGCACAGCAAAACATATCCTCTACAATACCATAGTAGATTTTGTGTAATTGCACAGTACAATTCAATAAAAATTAATCCTACAAAGGTGCAAAACAATGTCTTCAAAAAAACACAATTTACTAAAATTTTGGATTGATGAATTCCAAAAATGACTGCATCTCTTGGGAATGGATGGAAGGAGGCATCTTCATAGAGCATGCATTATCCACAGGGACAATATGGTCCCTATGGAGATGAAAACAATCTTGTGGGGTGAAAAGACCTGAGATATTACAATGGTTTTTGCATCTCCAAGGGACTCCTCTACATAAACAGGTATGCAGGATATCTGTGGTATTAAAATATCATGAGTGGCAACAGTTTCTAGGAAAAAAGGGGCTTATTAGAGAGGCAATAATAGGAAAAGGTTGAGGGGCGCCCAGGTGGTTCAGTCGTTAAGTGTCTGCCCTTAGCTCAGGTCATGAAACCAGGGTCCTGGGATCGAGCCCCTTATTGGGCTCCCTGCTAAGCAGGAAGCCTGCTTTTCTCTCTCCCACTCTCCCAGGTTTTGCTATATTCATTTTGCTGTATTTGTATACATTTATTTGTATTTATTTGTATTTGTATACATTTACTCATTTTCCTGTATTTGTATACATTTTGCTGTATTCATTTATTACTCACAGCAATAGTAAGAACCTATTTATCATTTACTATCCACAGTAATAGGTGGTAACAGTTTATTCATTACTTATTACTCACATAAAGGGTAGATATTAAATCCCATTCTACAGATAAAGAATAGACTATACCTTTGTTAAATAATCAATGCTTATAAGTAATACAAATATATACAAATATATTGGGATATTATTGGCATCTTGATTAGAGGAGTCAATTTTTGCAGGGTATTAGAAAACCAATTAAGAATCTCACAGAAATAGATTTATGTTTCATGAGCTAGGAGTTAATGGTAATGGCCAAGTTTCACACAGGTCAGATAAATTACAAATATGAACATGACCTAGTTCCATTCTAAGATGTAAAGTCACTGTTTTTACATAGGTAAGAGCTGGCATATGTGAAAATGATCGCTATGGTCATTCTATTGGGAATAAATTATAGGTTGCTAGCTAAGCACAAAGCAGAGAACAGACATGTCTAGTACAATAATCCTGGAGAGAAAGCATGATCACTGAACCATGATGGTGGCAGCAGACCTGGAGGTTTCTAGATCTATTTTAGTGGTAAAACCAATAGGATTTCTTGATGAAATGAATTTGGTATGTAAGAGAAAAAAAGTCAAAGATGAATTCAATGATGACTGGAGATATTTTGTCGAGATGGGTAAAAATATAGGAAAAGGCAATACAGTGGGGCAGAGAGAGGTTTACTTTAGATATCTACCTGGAGATAGTGGCTAGTGATTAGGCAGTTGAGTAAATTAGAGACTTCTTTTTGAGAGCTTTCAGCATTTAAAGCCTTGAAACTGTATAGATTACTAAGGGACTAAGAGAGACACAGCTACTGAAGTACTGAATCCTGGGACATTTTAAGTTCAAAAGTTTGAAAGATGATCAGGAACCAGTAAGGAAACTGAGGACAGCAGCTTGTGAGGAAGGAGGAAAATCAAGAGAAACTGGTGCCCAGCAAGCCAAGGAGGAGAAAGTGATCAACCGTATTGATGCTGCTGAGATTACATAAGGACTTACTCCTGGAATGAAAACAAGAAAGACATCGGTGACCTTGACAAGACCTTTTTGATAGAGTGTTGGGATGAAAACCTGATTGAAGCAAATTCAAGACAGAATTTGAAATGGTGAAGATGAACAAATTATTACATTTTGCATTAAGAAAATCATAGAAACACACAATAGCTACAAGGAGAGATATTCCTTTTTTTGTTTGTTTTTTGTTTTTGTTTTGTTTTGTTTTGTTTTCCCTTAAAGATGGGCACTATTGCTGAATACTTGTATAGTGAGGCAAATTAAAAAAAAAAGTCAAATAGAAAAAAGGAAAATGATGATGAAACAGAAAAAAGAAAGAATGGTTGAGGCAAAACTCTTGAATTAACTATAAGTGTTGGAATCTGGGTCACATGTGGAGAGTGGCTCTTAGATAAGAACATGGAGTTCAGGGGCGCCTGGGTATCTCAGTGGGTTAAGCCTCTGCCTTCAGCTCAGGTGATGGTCTCAGGGTCCTGGGATCAAACCCTGCATCAGGTTCTCTGCTCAGCAGGGAGCCTGCTTCCACCTCTCTCTCTGCCTGCCTCTCTGCCTACTTGTGATCTCTGTCAGTCGAATAAATAAATAAAATCTTTAAAAAAAAAAAGAACATGGAGTTCATCCAGGTTATTAGGAGGTATATATTTAGGTGTTGGCTGCATCTGATTTCTTTAATTTTCTCAGAAAACAGAAGCAAGTTAGTGACGAAAGAAGGACGATAGGAACGACACGTTGGAAATTTAAGGAAGGAGAAGAGCAAAATAGCTGTCAGAAGAGAAAAGTGAAAAGGTGTTAGGAAAACCTAGTGGAATGGTCCAGTAGCACTGCAGTCCTCCTGGAAGTGAGTGGCCATGAATTCAAGGTGGTAGAACCAATCTTAATGCTGGGTATTTTTCTCTACCCACCTTTAGCTTTGAGAGTGTAGGCACAGATGTACGTGGACAGTTGGGCTTAATCCATGGTATATCCAAATGAGTGTAATGAAGTAAGAGAAGCAAAGAAAATGGGGGGGTTCTATGTACAGGAGTAATAATATGTGGCTGTGAGATTTAAGTTAGATATGAAGAAATCAAGAAAAATAGAAATAGTGGTAACATCAATGGTTTCTCGTGGGTCAAAAAAGTTTTAGGAATTGGAGTACTAAAAAAATAATGAGAGAAAAGAAAGGTGGTTGTCAGAGACTAGAGTCTTTGATATTATAGAAAGAGCAATAATGGGGCACCTGGGTTGCTCAGTGGGTTAAAGTCTCTGCCTTCGGCTCAGGTCATGATCCCAGGGTCCTGTGATTGAGCCCCGCATCAGACTCTCTGCTCAGTGGGGAGCCTGCTTCCTTCTCTCTCTCTCTGCCTGCCTCTCTGCCTACTTGTGATCTCTGTTTGTCAAATAAATAAATAAAATCTTAAAAAAAACAGCAATAATAAGGTTAAAATAGAACCATAGGAAGGACAACATAAATGAACAGTGTTTCAAGGAACTGAGAGGACAGGGTGATTAATGTAAGGGTCATCTATATGTGTATTGATGTCAACAAAATATAGACAGAAGTAGTTGTGGAGACACCGATAGTCACCTGGGCTCTTAACTCCTCAAGGAATGAGTAGAAATGATCTAGAAGATTGGTAGAGAACTTTAAAAAGGGAAATGAATGAGAGAGGCCGATGATAGGAGATTCTAAGCAGGGCTTTTGGGGGCAAGAAAGAAGCAGAATACTATGGAGGCAATAAGAAGCTAGAAGGACAACTACCCTACCACCATGTCCAGTGTCCAGGGGCTCTGAACAAACTGCAGGAGAAGCAATAGAGCAAGGTTTCAGATGAATTAAGAATGGGACGGAGGGGTGTCTCGGTGGCTCAGTCAGTTAAGTGTTTACCTTCATCTTAGGTCATGATCCCAGGGTTTTGGGATTGAGCCCTACGTCATGCTCCCTGCTCAGCATGGAATCTGTTTCTCCCTCTGCCCTTCCACCCCACTTGTGCTGTCTCTCTCTATCTCTCTCAAATAAGTAATAAAATATTTAAAAAAAAGAAAGGGAAGGAAACATTCAGTGAAGAGATGGACATTATTGTAGATTTTGCTGATGTCTGGCAATGAATTCAGAGGGCAGAGTGGGAAGGTTTTTGAGTTAAGTATTGATAGAAATGGAGTTAGAAAATGGAGCACCCAGAACTGTATTAATCAGGGATTCCTGGACTTCTTTTGGTTAGTGCCATAAATGAGACTTCTGGGCATGATTGCACCTGAGGGTCTCTAGGCAAATAGTGTTGGGGAATGGGTAAATATTAGGGATGGAGATGGGGATGCATAGAGAAATCTTGGCAGGAGCACATAGAATTCTGCTTGTATTCATGCACATAGTAAAACAGAAATCTGTACTTAATTAGAGTTTGGACCTGGCCATGTGAGGAGCATAAAGGGAGAATGAGGCTAAGTATAGATAAGGAAGTGGTTTTAATTATGGTCTGTGGACCTAAGCTATTTAAGGAGAAAACTGAGGACAGGAGTGGAATGAAGGATAACAAGCAATAAGGGGAATGGAAGGTCTGGGTGGGAGAGGGTAGAAGAAATGGTAGAGCTGGGAGGAGATCTGAAGCAATAAACTAGAAAAATAAGAGTTAGTGGTCAGAAAATAAATGTTTAAAATTAAAATTTTATTTTTTTGCAGTTATTAGTCATATCAAGAATTGTAAGGATGCTAAGACTCTTTGTTTATTAAAAATTTGTTCATCTACCTGTTCATAAACACTTTGGCAGACTGTAAATCTCTGAGAAAGTTGCAAATAATGCTTTCACATACATAAAATGTAATATATAGAATTATAATATATAGAATTAAAGGAAAACCAAATATATTGAAATACACTTATAAAAAATATCAAGGAGGTAAATATATGTTTATTAACACATTAAAGTAGTGTGCTTATTAGCACATTAAAAACAAGAACTAAGATCAGGCCTAATGCCATATTTTTGAAGAAGTGCTATCGTAACAGCTGAGATATTATGAGAATATCTGTGGATGTTATTGGTGATAGTGATTTATTGCTTAAATTCAAATTTGAAGGAATAATGAATTTGATTTAGAAATTAGTGAAAATTACCATGTTTTTTTTTTTTTTCTTCTCATTCAAACTTCAGGGACCACTCAGGTTCTAATTCACATTCAAGTCTGTGAACCCCTCTCTGGGCTGTGATCATCAACAGGTGACAAGATCATCAAGACAGAGGAGCTAAGAGGCCAGGGCATTGGAAGGATCCTCTATCTACTCCAATGTTGATATCCAAAGAATTCACAACTTTCGGGCACATCTGGACTTTGAAGCATCACGTATGGGCTAAGGGTCTCCAAGATCTAGTCCTCTGTAACAGTCTTCCTGCTTCTTATGGCCAGGTGACTAAGGCTGGTGATTTGCTTTAGAGCTGAGAGTCAACTATACAGGCCTGAACTGGTAGGTTACTGAAGAAAGAACTTGGTGGAGAAGTTCCTACTTTTGGAACATGTTCTAAATGATTTAATTCTTCTTGGTCTGGCTCATTTTGCAGAAGGTGACTGTAAAAAGTGCCTCTGGAAAGTCTTTTGCTTCATTGCATTGCTCTCATACTGTGACTAATTTATCAAGGGGCCTGGCTTCTAGCTTTACCTAACTTTGGGAAGTACTTTGAGACCTAAACATACCTTTCAAAAATCACTAAAGCGGGTCCCTAAGGTAGTATCAATGGACCATTTTAATATGTTGATATATCACTTTCCAGGTTAAGTATTTTATATTCCTTCTTATTATAGCATTAAAGGTTTCCAGTTCAATTTGTGAGAGATTTCAAGGGATTTAGTTTTAACAATGACATACTCACTTTTTCTAAATAGTTTTAAAATTTGTGTTACTGTGGGCAAATATCAAACCTGCAGAGCAAAAATTTAAAACTCAACTCTCTTTCTCAGCATAATTATCTTTATATTTACCCGAGAGGTTTTCAAATTTCAATATAGCCTATAATGTTCCAAAGGAAAATTAAATTTGAAATTACGTTTTGATGGTTGATGTGTATATCATTAAAGATAATTATTTTAATTCATTTATTTGTTCTTTTATTTAAGGAGAAAATGTAAAACAATATCCCATGATTTGAGGGGACGTACATCTGTCCTAATATTCCTTCCTTAGGATTATAGAATATTTCTTTCCATTTGTGTGTAGAGAATAGATATCTTAATGTAATTTTTATGCCACTAATGTATCAACATTCAAATGTGCAAAACTGAGCTTACTAATGGTTAAAGGTATACATATAAGATATGCCATTACATAAGATTATTCATTTTCTCATTATCAAGTTATTGATGCACAATATTATGACCCATCATAAAATTTGTTGAAACTTTATGACTTTATTTCACAAAGCTTGGAATTCTGTCAACAAGATGAAAAAATAGATTACTATTTAGTAAAACCAGAATTTTGTTCATATCCAAAATTCAGAAAAATAGAGCTTCTCTTTGAATGAAGGTATCTCTCTTAGAACCATCAGTTCATTTTCTGAAACTTCTTCCATGTAATTACATCCTTCAAAAATGATAAATTCTTTTCTCCATGAACCCTCAGTTTGTTCTCTATCACTGAGTCTGGGTGGGGGATGGGCTAGATGAGTGATGGTATTAGGAAGCCACTTGTTAAGATGAGCATTGGGTGTTGTAAGTGATGAATCACTGAATTCTACTCCTGAAGCCAATATTGAACTGTACATTAACTAATTAAAATTTAAATAAAAATTTGAAGAAAAAAATGATAGATGAATTCCTTTAATTTTCAACTCTTCTTTTCTAGAGCACTTACTTTATATAGGAGTCCCTTTTCATGCTAGGTTCCATTAACAATACTCTTTCCAGATTCTACCCTCTTAATTTAGAAAACACCATCAAATGCAGCCTTTGAGGGAAAGATTTGGATATTATGGAGCATCTAACCGAAAATACAAAACAAAGCAAAAACATTTACAATTCTCCCATGATAGTAATTACTTAAACTGTTCCTTAAACATTTCTCTTTATCCATTTAAATATTCTTTAACAGTGGTACTGTTAACTATATATGTTTGTTTTTTGTTTTTGTTTTTGGATCAGCGTTCTCTCAACTTGATATAATCCTTGGTAATTGGTTCAACATTATTAATCCTGTTTTAATCTCAAAATCCACATTGATTACCATTCCTTATTCAATTAAAAAAACCCTGCTTCAATTGTCTGCTCTTGAAGGTAACTCTGTATCTTTCCTGTAACTTTTCATCCCTCTTCTGTACTTTTATGAAGCTGTTCTTTGACTTAGTTTCCCCTTCTTCATTTTCCCATTTATTTATTTATTTATTTACCTTATTATTCACCTTGTTACATAACTTTTGATATGAAGTAGAAATCGTTTTCTCTTTCCTTGCCAATACACTCTCCAGTTTTTGCTCAGGTGTTCACTCCCCAAAGAAAGTTTTACCAACGCCAGACCTAAAATAAATCTTAATCACTTTGACCAACTATAGAAATGACATTTTACTAGTTTAGTAAACCCAATTCTAAACAACACAGAAAAGATTTTCTGAGAGTCTCTAGTAAAGGTCCTTCATTTTAGGATGGAACTTGAACAGAGACAGACCCTTTCTTCCTTGGACATTATAAGGTCTGCATGCAATAACTCCTAGCTCTGCTGTAGCCATATTAGAACCACAGAGAGGATAAGCCTTAAATGAACTTGATTCTGAGACATCTCAGGTGGAGATGCAGGGGCTTGGGAGGAAGTTTTTGAGATGTTGACTTCACTAAGGCCTAAAGGCCACCTATTTCTTAAGCAATTTTGAGTTGAGGGTTACTGACAGCTGAAAACATTTTATTAGATACAAACTCTCCACTCAGCTATTTTAATTATTCTTTAACTGGAAGTAAAGAATCCTTGTTTTCCTTGATCTCCTATATTAACCACATAAGCTGCCAACCTGGGGCAACATCAACAACCATCTGCTATCTCTATATCCAGGCTGGTATGAATTGCAGATAGTTACATAATTATGCTACTTGGTTTTCTGACAAATTTGTTATCTGACCTCAGCTGGTTTCAGTTTCGCTAGCTGATGATTCTTTTTTTAAATCTATCTCCACCTGGATGACTAATGGACGTAGCATGAACTAGCATGTCAACATTTGAACTCCTTCTTATTTTCTCCAATCATCTATTTTTAGTAGGTGATTCTGTTAAAATAGATGATTCTGTTGGCCATTTCAGTAAGATGATTCTGTTGGTTAATCTAAATTCTTTGAATTATGCCAAGTCCTCTTTCACTATCAAATTATCAGAAAATATTGTTGGGTCTTGTTCTGAACAAATCCTGAGTATAATTCTCCCTTCTACTATGACCATACTAGTCAAAGCTGACTTCATCTCCTGCTTGGACTGTCACCTTTGGCTTCTAACCACGCTCCCTGTTTCTAGAAATTTATAGAGGTTTTTCTTCCCCCACCATTCATGAGATTTCTACTTCTTTCTGATGAACAGATAAAGTAAGACTTATAAAATATAAATCTGATCATGCCATTTCCCATCTTAAAATGCTTCAATGGCTTCTCATCACATTTAGACTAAAATCCAAAGTCTTTAGCCATGATCTACAAACCTTGTGATGATTCAGGTTCCATCTATTTCTCTACCCTAATTGTCTCTACTATCCCCCTGCCTTGCTCAACCCCAGTAACACTGGTCTCCTTGCTGTTCCTTGAACATCCAAACATACTCCTAGAATAGGGCTTTGTATTGTTCTAGTAGGAGCACTTGTCCTAATAAGAGCACTTGCATGGACCAATCACTCACTTCATTTGATTCTCTTTTCCAGTGTCATCCCATCAGAGCAAGCCATTCCTCCCACTTATATTGAAAACATAGCCCTTGTTCTCTTCCATCACTACTTACTTACCTCCCTTTGCTTTACTTTCTTCTTCAGATATTATCACTATCTGTTGTTATATATTGAGTAATTGATCTTGCCTCCTCTCTTTAGGATGTAAACTCTATGAGGTTGGCTTAGAAAAATAGGACTTCTACCCACACTCTTTGATGAAGCTTTTCTCTTGAAATTACCAATAACTTTGTTACGGGCTGCATTTAGTCCCTTCAAAATTCTCATGTGGAAGCCCAAACCCCAGTACCTTAGAATGTGACTGTATTTAGAGATAGTCATTAAAGAGGTAATTAAATTAAAATAAGGTCATTAGGGTCAGCTCTAATCCAATGTGACTGTTGTACTTACAGGAAGAAAAAATCTGGACACAAACACACACAGAGTGAGGACAGGGAGAAGATGGCCATCTATAATCCAAGGAAAAAGGCCTCAGAAGAAGCCAACCTTACGGACATCTTGATCTCAGACTTCTAACCTCCAGAAATGTGAGAAAGTAAATTGTATTGTTTGACCACCCAATCTGTGGTACTTCATTATGGTAGCCCTAGCACGCTAATACACAGCTGTAAAGTACCAAATTCTGTAAACTTTCTTACTCCTCAGCTTCTTCAACCCCCTTTTAACTTTTACAACCTTGAAATAAGTTATATAAATTAGTACCTTAAAAACTATTATATAAATCAACAACCACTACTACAGAACACCAGCCTACTTAGCAGTCAAATAAAGGAATAACATTGTCACCACCTTATGAGCCTTTTTCTGATTGCCCTTTGCCCTCCTCTCAAGGGAATACTGTATGTAATTTTGTGTTAATTACTCTCCTTTTTGAAAAGAATATGTCTTTCATGTCAGAGAACAGAAAACATGCCATATATATACCCCTTGAAACATTGCCTCATTATTTTCTGCTTTGGGACTTCATATAAGTGGACTTAAATTATATCTATTATCCTATGACTTGTTTATGTGCAATAAATATAAGAAGTGTTTTGTAATGAGAATTCATTATTTTGCATAAAAATGAACTATGTTGATCTAGCATCAATAACATTGAAATGAAAACTTGAAAAAAATTTGCTGCAAATATGGCATGGCAATGTTAATAGCCTTGCTTTATAAATTGATCATAAAATGTTAAGGAAAATTACCAATATTAAACAGAGAAAAGACCATAAGCAGAACTTCAAGACATGAACATATTAGTAGTTATTAAATATATTAATATACTCATCTCAGTAGTAATTAAAATAATAAAAATTATGAGAGAGTATATTTGCCTAATTAACAAAGACTTTTTGAATACCACAATGTTAAAAATTCTTTAATGATAAAATATGGGCATTGCTGTTTGGATACCAATTTGGCAATTATCAAATATGTGCCAAGTCTTTGAAAGGTTCTGCCTTGTAATCCAGTAATTTTACTTCTAGGAAACTTTTCTAAAAAAGTTGGAAATTCTGAGTAAAAGATTTTATACACTGTTGTCCTTCATGATGTTGTCATAACCCTGAAAAAGAAAATGTGGAGAGTAACTAAATATAGCAGTCACATTGTTATCTGTGATTATTGGTGATCGAGAGTATTAATCATTATTTTCTGTATCTTGGGTAAATCTCCCTTTCAGATATTTTTGTGATATAGCTTCAAGCGTTACAGGTTTTCTTGTCCTGTAACTTTAATGGTGTTTCTAATGATCTGAATTTCTGTATCATGAAATCAATTTGAAAGTGAAGAGCCATTTTACTAATTTTCTTTAACTTCTTTTAACATTTCTAAAAATCCAGGTTTGGCTGGGTTTTCTTGTTAGTTTTGAAACCTTCTTGTAAACATACTTATTTTTGGAGAAAGTATGCTACATTTCTTCTGGGAATTTCAGCAGCATTTCTTGAGCTTTCACTGTCCTTTTTTCTGTCTCTGAGGTAAAAGGGTGAAAACTATTTCCTAGATGCTCTTGCCATTGAGAGTCAGGGTAGGGAGCTAGAAAGGCTTGGAAACGCAGTGGCTGCTCTTGAAGTGGGGAGCAGGGCTCTGAGCCTATGGGCGTCCCAGGTACTGGGGATGCCAGTGCCCTCAGGGCTTCTCCTGTGGTCCCTCCACGTGGGAGCTGCAGGTAGATGGACCACGAGGAGGGTTTCTTTTCCACTGCAATTTCTAGTTTTTGTCAAAGCCAGCAGACATTCACTCTAGCAACGCTTAAAAAAGGTTTTGTTTTCTCTTTTAAGAATCTAATTCAACACTTGACTAAACTATCTAGATATGTTTCATCCTTCCTGAATGAATCATCTTTCACTGAAAGAGGAGAGAAAAGGAAGAACTTTAGGGAAAGCTATCGGTTGATCCTATGAGCTAGATTTTATCAAAAACTAGTTCAGTCACTCCAGAATTGGTCTGTGATCCATAATATATTGACTTTTGATAAACCTAAGGGCTACTAGTAAAATGGTGAATTCACTCCCCATCACAGACAGTGTTTAAACTGAGGTTGAGAGAACATATGCCATGAATGTCCTGCAGGGAAGTCCAACCTTGGAAAGGAGTCAAACAAAAGGATCTAGACATTTTTCCCCAGGAACTTTATTAGTTTGCTTTCCCAATCATGTTATTACTAAATCTTACATATTTTCACAATTTGTATAAGAAACATTCCACAATGTGTATTTTTCTCTCAGAAGTGTATAAAATGTCTCCCTATCCATTCTTAGTCTTTTGTCCTTGAAAAGGTCTGGTAATTTACTTTGCACCTCAGAGCAGTAAAAAAACTTAAATTATTCCATAAATGGATCCTTTCTGGAAAGGAACCTGCTCACTCTGATAGGTTCTCCGACTTGCTCTCTTCTTAAACTCCCCTTTTCCCCACACCAGTGTATTGTCTACACTACACCAAAAATGATTTTCAAGTAGGTTGCATCACTCATCCCTGAAAGAATGCTGATGCTTTCCCACAGATTGAAGTCCAGAGTTCCAATGGAATTCTTCAAGGATGGGGTTAGGGAGAAAGTCGAAGGAGAGGAGAATAGAATGAAATTAGTCTGAGATGCAATCAGGGCCAGGCCTTTCACGGTTTTCCCCCCTCTCTGCTATCTCCAATGCATCCTGTACCACTATATACTAGTCGCCCTGGCCTCCTTTCAGATTCTTGAACATGATGGACTCTTTCCTGCACTCCCTGTTCCTATGACTATCATCGCTGCTACTTTTGTGGTAAGGCAGGTTCCTTTCCTTTACATTTCAGCCCAGACATTGCCTACTTAGAGGTTTGACCTGATCATTCTAGTCAAATTAGCCTACTTCTTTTATTCTCTATATTAGCCACTTATTTTTTTTCTTTAAGCCTTAAACCTAGGCATAAAGAGATTTTATTATTTGATGTTAGTTCTTTATTTTCCTGATATTCCCTAGAATGCAAGCTTCAGGAGAGCTTGCCGATTTTCCCAATTATTATTTGTAATTAATTATTTGTACATTCTAATACTAAGGTACAGCTTCATAGACTAAGATTGCATTTCATAAACTAAAATTATTTTGGTAGTAAGGAAATCTTGGAGGATTATTTTTATTTTTCTTTCTATTCTTATAATGTATTCCACTGAGAAATTTCCCAATCTAATTGTTTCCAAGTCTAAATAGATGAAGACAATAATATGTTGGGACTGTTGTGTTAATTTACTAGTAACTAAAAGAAACCTCAGAAAAGATCTAGGAAAACCCAAGTTAGTTTAGATGCAGAGGTGCTATCTTTAAGTCAAACTCAGAGATGCACAAAATATTATTTTGTTCATATAATTTCTCCTCTGTTTCCATGCTTGTTATAAAACTGGAAGTGTTACGTGCAGCATTAATGTTGGAAAAGGTTTTAAGTGGATAGTCATACTTCAAAGTTAATGAAAGGAATATATATATATATATATATATATATATATTAGAGGTAATTTTATTTTATTATCTTTATTATTTTAGAAAGGGAGACAGGGAGGGTGGAGAGGGGCAGAGAAGAGAGAATCTTCAGCAGGCTCTATGCCCAAAGGAGAGCCCACTGTGAAGCTCAATCTTACAACCCTGAGATTATGACCTGAGCAGAAATCAAGAGCTGGATACTTAACTGACTGAGCCACCCAAGTGCCCCTAGAGATAATTTTAAATGTAAGCTGTTTGTCAGCCTAGAAATACCAGGCTGAATTCATCCACTTGAACTCTCCCACATAGAACATAGCAAAAGAAAACAAACTGATTACTTCAAAATAGTTGGAGAGGTAACATTTCCTAAATAATAATATTTGATTGTGCCATAATCACAAATATATGTTTTTTTAAATTATGATGATGGACTTAAAAGAATGAGTTAGTATATAAGATTAGATGCTCAAAATAATTTCAGTTTTTGAAATGCTTACAGAAGAAGTATCTGCAAATGTGATGATGTCAATATAGCATCTTGATGTTATAATGTATGAATTAAATCCAAGCATCCCAACTATCCTCTTGGTCCTTTTATACTGTATTACTAACTTAGGTACTAGAGAAGGGAGCCTGTGAGTAATGGAGTAAACATCTAAGCTTGCACCTAGCAAATCGCTTCCTAGCCCTTTCTCTCTTGCTACTGGGAAGAAGAGGACAGAGTGAAAACATAAAATGTGTTTTTCATCAGTGTTTAAGTCAGTGGCTTTGGTTATATAGTCTAACTTAATAACCTGGAGTTACCAAAAGTAGTAGGTTAAATGATGAAATTACATCATGTATGGTAACATCAGAATAAATTACAGATTTATTAGAAGCTACAAAATTGACACAACGAATATATAGCAACTTTAAATCAAATGGAAAAGATGTATTCTTCTTTTAGGACCCACCCGAGACTTCACCACTGCCCTCTTTCCAGTCCAGACCATCGCTATCTTTTAATCATCTGATAATAATAACCTTGTAATTCATCTCCTTACATCTTTTTCCATGCTATATATATTTTCCACAATCACCAAAGTGATTTTTCAACTGCAAACATCTGATCATGTTATTCCTACCACCTTTAAGTTTTCAAATGATTATGACTTGCCCTAAGAAAAAAGTTTGACCTCTAAAATGCCCTTAAAAGTCTTCCTTGATTTGACCAAGATATCGGTTGTCTGTTTAAAACTAGAAAGAAAAATAAAAACTTAAAATATGCACATGCATACAAAAAATGAACTGCCTGCTTCTTTGTGGATATTTAGTTATGAACAGAGATCCTTGATAGTCTAAATTCTAAAATTTGTAGTGAATATGTAATAAGGTAAACTAGCTTATTAAAATTGATATTCAAAATATTTTGTAGTTATTTGTACTTTCTTAATTTAGCTCATATTAATGAATAAAAACAAAAGATTCTTAGAAGACAATACAGAATTTCTTAGATAGTATATTTCTGATGAAACATTTGTGGTGTTACATTTGCCTAGATGTGAACTGTAAACATCTGATACCGAATGCTATACTAAGACAGCAGTAATAGTGTTCAGGTCAGAGAGGGATGGAGAGGCAAGTTACCACGTCTAATAATTTTCTAGACTATCTCTCATATGAAGTTTCAAGCTTTGTAAGAATCAAATTGTGGATTAGCACGTGGCATAACACAAACCATGTGCTTAATGGGGAAGTATATCAACATTCTAGACATATAAACTGTAATTTAAGTTACCCAAACTTTTCTTATAACTAAATTTTATTCCATGCAGAAATCATAAATTCATTTAACAATTATTTGTTTAAATACTATTGTGTGCCAAATATGTCCACTAGGTACTAGAGATTCAAAGGTTAAAGAAGTCAGACAAGAGCTTGTTCCATGGAGCTTCTGTTCAAGTTCAAGTAAGGGTGGAGATAGACAATAAGCAGTATAAATTAATAAATAAGATAATTTTGAATAGTTAGAAATATTATGAATAAAATAAAAGAGTGACATAGAATAGGGGGCTTTTTAAAATTGGTGTTCATAAATATCTTCTCTGAGGAGGTGACTTCAGAGCAGAATCAAAAATGACAAGAAGGAATCTGCTATGCCAAGATTCAGAAAATTCTAGGCAGCAGCAAGAACAAGTACAAATAGTTAAAGGTAAGGATAACATTGGTGTATGTTCAAGAAGAGAAGGAAGGTCAATGGAACAAAGATGAAATGACTTAATTGAGATAAGAGAGTTAGGCTAAATTACTATAGAGCACTCTAGGCCATGTTAAGGAAATTAGATTTTATCTTATGGGATGTCTTTCTAAGAGGAGAATTGCATGCTTTGATTGATGTATAACAAGATCCCTTTGGCTGCTGCACAGTGAATAGATTGTAGGAGGCCAAAACTAGAAGCCAAGAGAATCATTAGAATCACAGTAGGGCCAGCAAAGGGTAATAGCAATGTGGAGTAGGAGGGATATGGAAATTTAGGCATTTAATGTACATTTATTGAATAAATAAATGAGCAAATAAATGAACAGCATGATGCTTATTAACATTAAAATTTAGCAATGTACTCTCTTCCTGACTACATATTTAGTTATGAAAATGGAAACAAAGGGAAGTATTAACTCTTTTAAATTTATGAGAACCTAAAATTTGTTTGCATTTACAGGTCTCTCTCATTAAAAATAATTTAAACAATTTGCAAATAAACCTAAGTTAAGAAAATTTTAGAATGGTACTATCCCCCTAACATGTGACCTTTCCTAATGTTAATTGTATAGTTTCTTTGCACAGTCATGGTTAGAATAAGAAATAAGTAATAGAAATTCTGTCTTTGAACAGACATTTCTGCAAAGAAGACATCCAGATGGCCAACAGACACATGAAAAAGTGCTCCACATCACTCAGCATCAGGGAAATACAAATCAAAACCACAATGAGATACCACCTCACACCAGTCAGAATGGCTAAAATTAACAACTCAGGAAACGACAGATGTTGGAGAGGTTGCAGAGAAAGGGGAACCCTTCCTACACTGTTGGTGGGAATGCAAGCTAGTGCAGCCACTCTGGGAAACAGCATGGAGGTTCCTCAAAAAGTTGAAAATTGAATTATCCTATGACCCAGCAATCGCATTTTGGGTCTTTATCCTAAAGATACAAATGTAGTGATCCAAAGGGGCATGTGTACCCAAATGTTTATAGCAGCAATGTCCACAATAGCCAAACCATGGAAAGAACCTAGATGTCCATCAACAGATGAATGGATAGAGAAGATGTGGTATATATACACAATGGAATACTATGCAGCCACCAAAAGAAATGAAATCTTGCCATTTGCAATGACATGGATAGAACTAGAGGGTATTATCCTTAGTGAAATAAGTCAATCAGAGAAAGACAATTATCATATGATCTCCCGGATATGAGGAAGTTGAGAGGCAACATGGGGGTTTTGAGGGGTAGGAAAAGAATAAATGAAACAAGATGGGATTGGGAGGGAGACAAACCATAAGAGACTCTGAATCTCACAAAACAAACTGAGTGTTGCCAGGGGGAAGGGGATAGGGAGAGGGTGTTGGGGTTATGGACATTGGGGAGGGTATGTGCTATGGTAAGTGCTGTGAAGTGTGTAAGCCTGATGATTCACAGATCTGTACCCCTGGGGCTAATAATACATTATATGTTAATAAAAAATTAAAAAAAAATTCTGTCTTAATAAGAATGTTGTCCATTAGTTGGCAAAAAAGGGAACTATTTTGAGTATATTTGAGGTTTCTAAAACAAGCATACTCTGTGCCTTCTGTACGTGGGCTATTTCCACTGGGATGTCAGAGGATAACTGTGGTGCTGCAGGTGGTCCCTTCTACCTCCCAACACCCAATTGCTAATTTTTTAAAGGAAATTTATGAACAAGTTGTTAAAAACCACTGTTACTGAAATTGAAATTATATAAAATTATTAATTAATGAGGAAGTTTAAAACAAAGGTAGGAAATTCTGAAAACTCATCACTTCCTAACTATTTTACTGCGTTTTAATGTTATCAATGCTCTTAAGGTTATGCCTACAACACACCATTACTGCATTAATGTTGTGTTACCCAGCATCTGTTCTTAGCTCCACATTGAGAGACGTCATGTGGGAAGTTTGAAATCAGATATGATGGAAATTGTTACACCACAGAAACTGGCAAAGGAAACCAGGGCTCACTCTACCCCAGGAGAGTCTATTGTTCCACATTAACTGGCATGTCATTAGTTATACTGATGCTGATGCTCCTGTCACAGATTTGGCATCTCTAGCTACAAACTTCTGAGTCTAAATCCTAGAAACTGGGTTCTGCTCCATAGTAGGGATGATAAATGAAGAGCAAGGAAATCAAGAGAGCAACCGTGGTCAATGACAGACTTCTTGACAGGAAAGGTTTGTTTTCAAAAGCAATTTACTGGGTTATTTTGCACCTCACTGCCCTTGAATTAATGTCCACATTTCCCTCTGATTTCCTTTAGTGGAAGAGCCTGAGTAAGTGTGAAACTACTGAAAGTGTGTGTTATCAAAGTTCAGAATGTAGAAATTGTTTTAAAAACATAAATATGCCATTTTCTCCTACCAAATTAGTAATGCCTAAAAAGAATGAGACTAACATCTGAGTGGTGCAAATGGAAGATTAATTTATAAAAAAGGGTATTCAAAATAATGTTTTATTATAGTGAAAACTGAAATGGGTAGGTAAATTTTGTACATTTGTTTGAGAGAATAGTCTGTATAATTTTAAATGAAATATACAAAATTTTGAATGACATGGGGACATTCATGTAACATGATTCATGAAAGTGGGATATAACATGATATATTCAATAGAAAAAAAATCAAATTATACATGTATATAAGAGAATGAGAAGTAAATTCCACTGACCATTAATTGTAGCTTATTTATAATATTTAGAATATGACTGATTTATTTCTTTTCAAATTTTGGTAATTTCCAAATTTTCTAACAAGACATAATAATAATGTCTAAATAAAAAAAAGTATGATAAATTTATGAAAAAACCTATTTAAACAATTTACAAATAAATCCAAACTTAAATTAAAAAATTCTAGAATGGTGCTATTCATCAAATATTTGACATTTCCTAATGTTAATTCTATAGTTTCTTTGTGCAGTTGTGGTCAGACTAAAAATTTTAGCATTAAAGAATTAATTATTAGTTAAATATATAATATATTCATCTATTTGGCTATAAATTAGCATTGTTTTCTAAATCTGTTATTTTTGTCTTTAATTCAGCATCTCGAGTATTTCAGTCTCATAAAACTCTCAAATTAACATCAATTTTAATTCATTATAGTTAAACTATATCATGTAGGATGAAAAAAAGTATCAAATTTAAATAATAGAGTTCTACAAATCCCAAAAAGAGAGGAAGTCACTGCCTCAAGTATTTATTTTGGATTTAACCAATGCTGTGAAAAATAAAGTTTGCAGAAAAAGAACACATATGCTGAGACACAGAGAGAGATGGTAAAGGAGGGAGCTACCATCTAGTGTCTTTCTATTTTATTACTATATTAATATGTGTAGGACAAAGAAAAGAAGTTAGATGAGTATTAATAGTAGTCCATGAATTTTTTTTGTTATAAGAGAAGTTTGGGTATTATTACCTAATGGTCTAGTATTATGTAAAACTATAATGCATTATGATATTTTTTAAAAAAATTATTTATTTGAGAGAGAGAGAAATGGAGAGCAGGAGCATGGGGAGAGAGGCAGAGGGAGAGGGAGAAGCAGACTCCCCGCTGAGCAGGAAAGCCGATGTGGGGCTTGATCCCAGGACCCTGAGATCATGACCCGAGCCAAAGGTAGATGCCTAACCAACTGAGTCACCCAGGCGCACCATTATGGTATTTTTTAAATTGAAGTATAGTTGACATACAATGTTACGAGTATACTACATGGTGATTCAATAAGCGTATGGGTTATGCTATGCTCACCATAAATGTAGCTACCATCTGTTACCATGCACTGCTATTACCATACCTGCATCATGGTATTTTAATAATGCTTTGTCATCCAGATAATAATCAAAAAGCATAAGGTATGTTGCAAAGTTACTTTTGTGTCTCATAAGGGAAGAAATACCAAGTTTCAGGACATTTTTAATGTTTCAAGTTTACCTAGGAAAACACTGACATTGGTGTGCATATCGATCCTACCTTACTCTCAAGAGTCTACGTTGCCTAAAAACTTACAAGTACTTAATGGAAATGTGTCTCAAATGACTGGCTTACCTGAAATTTTGACTTGAGACACTACTCCATCTCCTCCGTCACTGTGTGCACGGACCTCTACAACATACTCTCCATCCCTGGGGATGGGGACTTCTATGGAGTGTTTATGAGTGGAATACAGCTTGCCATCGTGCTGGCCATCAGGTCTATAGAGTACCTGAAAAAGTGCCAAAATATGTATGTTTAATAAAGTTGACTAATGAGCCAATGCCAAAACACTAAAACCATAACAAAAATTCTTTAGACTTTTATTAATAATAAAAAAAATTCTAGGAAGCTATGTGTAACACTAGCTGGAAAATTCATGTTATTTTTAATTCACAAAAGTTGATTTCACCTATTTTTTACGGTGATCCAAGGGAAAGTTCCTTAAGCCTTAGACTTTTTTTTAAATGTCCTAAAATAAAGAGAGGGAAAAATGTTTGTTTTTTCTTATGGAATAGGTGTAAAATGAGGGCTCTTTCAACATATTGAAGTCATCTTAAAACATTGTCTCACAATTTAATTTTTTCACATTATTCCTAAAAGTTGGCATCCAATAAAAGGTGTATGATATAGAGAACATATGGAAATAATCTTTTTTTCCTTTTTATGTTCATTTATGAAACATAACTTAATATTACCAGTTTGCTGTGCATTAGGCAACACTATCTTAATCATTTTCAAACAAAAATGGATTCTTCCTCCTCTTTATGCACTGATCAATTTAACAACTCTATTCCTTAAAGCAATTATTCTACCTATCTAGTGCACTTGACATAGCATTTTTGCAAGATTCACTCAAGATCTTTTGCATTTCAAGATTTAACATGGTACTATGTCATTTGATTCTACTGTACAGCTAGAATAAGAAAGCTTAATGGATTTTGGTGCAACAAACGTCAATCAAGTCTAAATATCAATCACTCTTTGTAAGAATAAAGCCCATGTGGGGAAAAATCCAGTAATCTTTTACATACCTTATATCCTGTCACTGTCGATTCATTTGATAGTGCGACCACGTGATCCCAGGTGATTATGTAGCGGGAACCAGACCTTACGGAACTGATGATCCTTGGCGGCTGACTTGGAGCTGTGGAAAGTAATAATATGCAAGTGACAGCCGCCATATCTGACTTCAGTTCTGCAAACTGCTTCAAGTCAGTGAAAATGATGAGACAACAAGAGCTAATTTTGCCATGCAAAACTAAGCACTTTATATCCTTGGGCTCATTAATGTACCCATGGCCCTCTGTGAGACATAACTATCTTTTATTCTCTTGTCATTATTCCTTATTTGGGTTATTTTTTCATCAGCTTTTTGTAACTGCTATTTCAAGGTCATCAATCACCTCCAGTTGGCTAAATCTAATGTTACATTTTATTCTTTTCAGATTCCATAAAGTTGACCTTCTAATCACTTTCTGAATCTTGTTCTTTTCTTAAATTCATGTTCTTTTAATATCTGGGTTTCCTCCTGCCTCTCTGGCTGCTCCTTCTCATTAACCCTGTGGTGCTGGCTCCATGTCCTTTGTCTAATTTCTAGATGTTGACATGACCTAGGACTCGATCCTAGGTATCTTTCTCTCCCCTATTTATGAATTTTCTCTAAATCTTGCATCTGGTCCCATGGCTTTAAGAACTTACAATTTTATCTTGGGTCTAATCTTTCTCTTGATTTCTAGATGAATGTGTCCAAGTGTCTCTCTCTACTTGAATGTCTAAATGGCTCCTCAAATGTAATCAAGATGGAACATTTGCCATGTACTCCCAAATCTTCCTCTCGATGGTTCTTTCCCATCTTCGGCAAATGATACAGTTGAATTCCCAGTTTCTGAATAAAAATTCTGATATTTAGCCTTCATTCCACCCATTCCAACATCTAAACCAGCACCTCGATGTCAACTCTTTCTGCAGATAATTTTCTCTCTCTATCCATTATCCCTTAATTCCAACCACCATCTAAAATCATCCCCAGTTGGCTCTTTTATTTTTACTCTTACTCCATCACCACCCATTGTCCATCCAGAACCCAGAATTATTTAAAAAATAAATATGAATTAGATGTCACTCTTTGCCTTAAAATCTTCCAATAGCTCTTATGAGACTTAGAAAAAACTCTAACTCCTAACATGACTGACAACTATGAGACTCTTAATATCTCAGTATCAGCACACTTCCTCCATCTCACCTGCAGTCTATCCCCTGGCCCCAGTGCCCTTCTACACTTAAGGCATACCAAACTACTCTCACCTTAATGTTTTACACTACTTATTTTCTCTACCTGAAATAGTCCTCTTCCTGCCAATCGTCACACAAAGTGGGTCCTTCTTATGACTCATATACTCATATATATGACTCAGATAGTATCTTCTCAAAGAGGCTTTTGCTGACCACTCAATTGGGGTTGAGCTCCCATCCAAGTCACTTTCAATTTTATTATCTATTTATTTATTTTGTTGCCCTATCATCTGATATTATCATACACACTTATTTGTCAGGTTTTTTTCCCCTGTCTTTCCATTAGATTGTAAATCCTATGAGAAGAGGCTCTGGGTCTTGCTTGATCTCTTCTGTATCCTCAACCACTAGAACAGTGATGGGGACATAGTATACTTCTGATGAATGAATAAATAGAAAAAGAACATAGGAATGAATGCCCCAGGAATGAATGCTCCTTTTACAAATTAGAAAAAAAGTTTAAAGCTGTGAGGTAATTTGTCTATCGTCACACACTTAGTAAGTGGCAAAAACAGATCTGAAATCCATGACCGACATCAGACTCTGGAATCTTACCGCCGTGTTTAGTCACCTTTCCCCCAAGTGGTTTCATAAATTGTCAAACCTAATAGTACTCATGTCTTTAAATTCTTCCAAAACTCCCTAGAGCCTCAAATATAAATCTCTTCTTCTGTACATTCAGTGTGGTTTCAAGAAGGAGATATCAAAGTGAAGCTAGAGAGGCAAGAATGCCTGGAAATTCTAAGCAGGATAGACAGTCTTGTTATATACTGTTTATATATGTTACATATTTATATATTGTGTATATATGTTACATAAACAATGAGAATATATGGTAATAAGAGAGCAAACAGAATGCTACAACATTTAACTTGCACTTGCTCTGTGCAATGACAAAGGCTTACAAAAAAAGAAAATAAGCAGAATTTCAATTTTCTCATGCTATTAATCTAGTCCTATAAAAACTGTTAAAAATAATAACAGAGAGGACAAATTAATTATCTAATGATACAAAGTTTGGGGGTAGTCTTTATGAAGAGAGGTTCTGTAACTGTATTTCTATAGTAGAACATTAAATGCATGAAGGCATTCTCCACATCTTTTCATCATATACAGTAACTAACAATGTTTGTTTGTTTGTTTTTATCTCAGGTGATTGTAAAGGATAAAATTGAAAACTGAATGTGCTAGGATTGCCAGGTAGTAAGTTTCTCTCAGATATATCTGCACCATGATTGAATCAATTGGTATTTTTTGACAAGTCTAAAATACAAATGTTGAAACTCACGTGCTTTCTTGGTGAAGGTCTCAATCATGTCACTGGGTGGTCCACACCCTGCACTATTGCAGGCTCTGACTTCCACAAAGTATTGGGTGTCAGGCAGAAGGTTCTCTAGCCTGGCTGAGTACTCTTGGCTGGTGACTTGAACTCTGTGTGCCGCTGCTTCTTTGTCATGGGCAGCCCAGTACCGAATCTGCAAACATTTAAACTGAGTGAGATTCTTTCATGATTCAGTTATTTCAATTGTGAAAACCCTTTTCATTTGGTTCTGACACCAGTGATGCTGGCTGAGTGTCATATACTCGTCTTACTTATTGCTACTTGTACTTCTATTAGTCAAAATACAGCAAGGCGCAGAATGTAGATCTATTAAAGATGTCAAAGACAAATCAAAGGCTCACCTCATGGCCTGAAATAGTCTTACACTAATAATATAAGAAAAAAAATGCATACGATTTACCTTCAAAATATAACACTGGTCTCTGTTTGGAAGTATTTCCACAATAATTTTTATCATTTATTTCCTGTTTTATTTCTGTTTATATGATACCAAATTTGTTATGAGTCATTGTTAAACAGTTTGACAGGAATAAACCTTGTTTGACAAAAACAGTCATTACGTGGCCTGGAACAGGCCAGTGTAATAACTTTCTGCTAGGTCATTTTAGAAGTATATATGCAAAATTATTTCCTTTGAACCTATATTGAGGACAGATATCAAAGAAAAATTATGCTTAATAATTAGTTGAGGAACTTATTTATCCTGAAAATAAATTTATTTTTAAAAATGTTATCCATGTTGTGATTAGAACTGATCACTTTTACCAATATATCAATGATAGCCTTCCTTGTCTCTTAAAGTTTAAGTGAAGGTTGTAAATTATGATTTTCATCCTTCTAATAAGGCTGTTTTATTGGTCAGAAATCTGTATCTCTAAGGTGTAGATGAAAAGGAGAGGATTGCTTATAAATATACTGGTATTTAATATATTTTAGATTCCCTGTTTATAAAGTAATGGAAATTTAATTTCATAATTAAACAAAATGCTTAGATAATAATATCTAATATTTATATAAAATCTTGAATGATTCATTTACATAAAGCAAATTAAACCATTATAAAATGGAACTAGATGGCTTGAATTCACTTGTTAAAAAAGTAAGGTTTATATGTAGAATTAGCACATTTCAGAACAAAGGCTAATTACTAAATTGCTAATTGGTTTTTTTCACAATGTTTTTATTTTGTTTACTGGTATTCATTTTTCTCATGTCAAGAATACTCTTCATAATGGTCTTGATAGGATTTCCTTGGCATTCCTGTCATCTGACCAGAAGGATGGCCTCAGAACCAAGGAAGTGGAATCGCACCAAGTGTCTCTAGAGGCAGATCACAGTTGCAGACAAAAGACTTTCTAAGGACCAGAGCCTCTTCGAAAAGGAATTTTTCTGGCTTCTAAAAGTATTCAGGCAGTGAGTACAGTCATCTGAGAAGGAGGGTGGCCTATATTTTAGTGGGCATTTGAAATAGATAATACATAGGTCTCTTCTATTGCTTGAATAAAATGAACATTTATATTCTAATGAAATGCCATGCACTAAAGTAGTATTACCCACGTACATTATCTTCACAATGAATCTAGAATGTATTATAGCAATCAAAACCGAACTCCTTGAAGTTCATGCACTTTTATATGTATGCTTGTTGACTGAGCTATATACATTTTAAAATCTTTATTCCAAAAAATAAAATAAAATCTTTATTCCACTCTAACAACTTTTCTATCCAGTTTAAAGAAGTTTTAAACAAGATTAATATAATAAAGACTATTTCTAGAAGATGCTTTGTACTAAAACGAGGAATTAAAGTGAGAAAACTTTTCTACCTTCTCACTCAAATTTCCATGAGGCATTTTTTGGCAATATGAAAAAAAAGAACAAAGCTTTCCTTAATTTACTATTTGCAGCTATATTTGAAATGAGAAATGACTTTATTCATCTAATTTTAGCAAGGATGGTATGGTCAGTCTCAAATAAAATTCACAACAAATTAAAGCAGTGACTTAGCCTTGCCTTTGTGACTAGGGAGCAAAAAAGCATGATTATGTGTGCCAAACAGATTTCCTTATTTTAGAATATGAGAGTTTGAAAAATTTCACAGTATAGTTACTCTTTACAAATGAAAGCATCTGAGACAAAATGATTTAATAATCTGTCCCTCTTTAAAGTATATGTTTACATATAGCTTACAATGTTTTCAAAGTATACTAAAATAAAGAGTAGATACATATACGTAATATATGGCATCATCTTTTTTTCCCTGAAATAGCCACTGGTCATGAACTTCATTTCCAAATAGATAATAAATGTGGGCTGTTGCATCTTGATCATCTCACTGAGTTTCTCAACGTATTGAAAGGCTGACAATAATCTGTGAGAAAATTGCTCAGAGTGAAGGGTACAACCTGTAGTCATGGAGCAGAACACACGTGTTTCTTTTGACTAATCACTAAGGAGACCAAAAGAGAGCCTGGATGAATGAGTAGAAATGGATTATCATGACTAGAAAAGATATACATCCATACAGCAAGTCCTGCTTTATGGATAGTAAACCACTAATTCCTCTTCATTTGTTACAGTAACATATAGTATATTTATTTCCATTTAATGTTGTGGCATTCTATAATTTTCACTCTTTCTCTACATGTTTCTAAAATTCCCACAGCATCCTTTGTCTATTGTAAACCTGTCATAGTGCTTATTAAACAATTATGAAACTACCTCATGCCTTGGCTTTCTCTCTTCCTACTAATTTAGAAACTCTTTGAAGACAGGCATTTATCATTTATTTTCAACACTGCGAGCATAGACTACATTTGATGTATGCTACTCATTCACTCGTTGAACAAATAATTATCAGGTACCCACTTTGTACCAGTTATTGGGCTAGGTGCTGGAAATGCAAGGACGACCCAAGCTGACTAATGAGATGCTGACATTAAAAAAAAAAAAAAAATCTCAATGTCTGAAAATATATTGTATAAAAACTATATTATCCAAATCCCAGACTATTTTGATTATTAGCAGATTCCATGGGAAAGGAATCTCAATAATATAAATCATTCAAATAGGTATCCTTACAGCTTTTGGGAACTATTCAAAAGTCTTTTATTTTCACCACCGGGGCTGGGACCAACCAATTCTATGTAGGCTTCAATTAGCTTCTTGTAAGGGTTTGCCAAAAAGATAAATCATCTTTGTATCTGAGCTTCCTCTTTTCTTATTCACTCTGCTTTTTCTTCATACTTGTTCCCTGGGATCATATTAAAACAAACAAACAAATAACAACAACAAAACATCACCTTTTCCCACACCCGTGTGTCAGACACTGCTTTGGGGAGATCCAGATGAAGACAGACACCTTCATCAGAATAAGAAAATGAAGCATTTCCTAAGTATCAGTTTATGCTCACCAAAATGAATTAACCTTTAAAATCATCTGAGTAGATTACTCAGGATTGATAATCTTTTAAGACAATGTGAAACCAATCATGAGCATTAATCTCTAATTCAGCTGCTAAGAGTTTTCCCATTCACTATTCCTGATAGCTTATTTCGCTTATTTTCATAAAGTTAAGTGAATGTTACCTGCTGGGTGAGCACTTCTTACACTCTTCTAGTTCCTCTACACTGCAGGGAAACTTAGTAGTATTAAGGTTAGAAGTGGGGAGCTCTTTAACCAGGCGAGAGGAAAAAATGAGTAAAACTTAAACACTCTACTGAGATATATTTTAAAACCACAAGGGAAGAGATTATTTTTAAACTCAATTGCCTACAGTTCTCACTTGAAAGATCAGGAAATTAACCTTGAGATGGGGTCAGTCACATAGGAGCTGGGCTTCTCCAGCTTTTTATTTTATTTTCTTAATGTGTTACTTTTCCCTCCCTCTGCTTCTTTGTAACTTAGACCCTGAGTACATTTTTATAGGAAGTGCACTGGGATATTAGTTTTCTCAATAATCTATCTTGTTAAACTGCCAGCTTCTCCCATCATATTTTAAAATAGAAACAATAACCACATTATACTCAGTCAAGGAACACCCCTCTCCCTTACGGGGGCATTTTCTTAAAGGAGAATAAATGTTACGGATATTTTCTTTTAAGCTTTCATGCTTGTCTCGTCGATATTCAAGGTTCTGTTTCAAAGACTCAAAAGGTTTTTAAGAAAGAACAAATTGAAACAATAATTTTGTGATTTACTTCCAATATTTTTAATTTCTTTGGAGAGCCAAGACCTAGGTTTGAATCTAATTATGCCAATTATTACCCACACAAATGTTTCTAAACTTCAAATTCTTCATCTTTAAAACAGGGATAATAGTAGTGTTGATTCCCTAGGACCATGTAGATTCAATACAATAAGCTTAACTGTTTAGCATAGTAAGGGCTCAACAAATGTTATTATTCTTATCATTAATATTATCATCATCTTCATTACTGTCATAATCACCACTGTCTTCAAATATCCAATGATATAGAATAAGGAAAAGTAGTAAATGCTTTCATTTCATTCTGCACAACAGTTCTATGAGGCATGATTACTCTCTTTCCAGCTTTCCAGGTAAGAAAACCAAAGCTCAGAAATTTCAAATAAGTTTTGCACCAAATTCCTCAGTGATAGAGCTAAGATATCAACCTGTATCTGCTTGGTGAAAGAGCTCACAAATTTCTACTTACTGTGGAGTTGCAAAATGTCAGCTAACTGTGGAACTAAATTCCTCAATGGCATACATTTTTTCCTTGAAAATTACCATTTGAGAAAATATTATCTGCTAAAGATTTTTTGCTATTTAATTGAAAATCCTTACTTGATGCTTACTTCCAATAAAAAAAGCTATATTTTGGTTATTATCATTGCTTCCCACCTCATATTTCCTTTGTCCTCCGCTTGTAGGAAGTTATAAAATGGCCAATACACAATTCTTAGACAAAGACAAGGTTTTTTAAAAAAGCGAAATATACATTTATTGTTTTGATTAATGAGTGAGTTATATATCAAATAATCCTTTTTTCTCTTTTTTATTACTTAAAAATGAATAATATGAAATAAGAAAAAAATGCTATGGTCTAAAAGATGACTTTCAAGCTCCAAAATCTGGTGTCTTCTCCCAAGAAACCTGGAACTTATTTATTATAGGGGCTTGTAACAGCTAGTGAATTTCTAAATTTCTCTATTTTTCCCATTCTTTTACTACTAGCTGTCAATGTAATTATCAATTAATAACTTATGAATATTGGGTCTTTCCAGTTCATTCTTACCATTCCACTCTTTTCATAATAACTTCACCTTGCAAAGATTATCTGAAGACACTTTGAAATGTACCCAAATCATAACCTACAGTACAAAAAAAGAGAGCTTCCTGATATTTTACATGTTTAAAACTGAAAACCTTGGGTTAGTTTTGTGGTCATATCTCAGAAACATGGCTTGGAGAAGGCCAGATTGTAACACTAGATTTGATCATATTTGAGTATCACTATCAGCCCCCAGTGAGTATCTGTTCAGTGTTTACTCTGGGCCCAGCGCTGTTCTTGGCACTGAGAGGAAAGCAGACAAAATCCTGCCCTAGAGGAGCTAATATTTCATGGACAGATGAAGAAGGGAGAGCACCAGAATTGAGAGGGCTATCTGATTGGGCCAGCAGCTCACTGCCTGTGGCTTCAGAAGGGCCCTCACTGTCCATTCACTGCCTGAAACAGAGAGGACTCTGTGGTTTGGCATAAAGCCCTGAACTGTGAATCAGAAAAGCTGAGTTTTAGATACTGCTTTGACACTCAATTTGTGGTGAGGCAAGTCATTGATTCTCTGGTATCCATTTGCTCATCTACAAAGATAGGATGTTGCCAATTTCTCTTAATATTCACTCTTTGTGCTTAAAAATATGAGATGATTTCACTTTCTCTGCATAATCACATCTAAATTTTGCTAGCATCATATTAAAGACCCCAACAATGATCGCAGCTTCAGTTTTCTAGGCCTTTTTCCCTTTACTTAACACAAATCTTCCCCCTTCTATCTGGCTATTCCTACTGGTCTTTAAAGACTCAAATCAAGGGAAGTTTTCTTTGGGATATTTTGAATGTTCCCAATTTTCTACCTATAGATCACATATTTGTGATCTTATGAAAGATCCCTTATAAAAATATGTGTCTGTTTTATGAGACACATGTTTGGCCTATTTTATAGTTATTTCTTTTATAGGGACTTTTAGAAATGGAACTATTGAGATAAACAGAATAAACATTGTAAGGATGCTTTTCTAAATTACCAAACTGATTTCAAAAAAACTTAAAATTCACTGGCATTTTATGAGAATGTCTGAAAAGATCTTGTTTAACCATGAGTGTTATTACCCTAGTTTTTATTTCAGCTGTTTGTGAATGCATGGGACTCTACAGCTCTCCTAGATAAGCCAGTTAGGAACCTCTGCCTTATTCTTAACAATTAGTTCATAAATGCCTCACATATTAAACACAAGAATTGGATTATAGTATTAGTTGCCACATAAATCAATGGCCACAGAACACTATTTAAAAACCTTTACCAATATACTTATGAATAAATGTATGTAGTTTGATAAAAATTGAACTCACCTGATAGCTTTCCACTATTTTTTCTACAACATGCTCCCAATGAACAGATATCTCAGAAGATGATAAGACTTTTACACCTACTTCTGTCGGGGCTTCACTGGGAGCTGAAATTTGATGAGAACATTATATTTTTATGTAAGATGCTTATATAACAAAATTCACATAGCACCATTTGCTGAATGAATGGATTAAAACTGTATTTTGATATTTTCAAGTAATTTTCATATTGGTAAAATAAAATAAGTCCAATAATTTTATTATCCTTCTCTTTGGTTTTACTAATATTACTTTTTTCATGATTATCAATGATACATGAACACACACAGTCATCTACACATGAATGTTAACATAGACTTATACACATATATATATATATACACATAATTTAAAAAAATATGGAAGGCTTCGTGGATTTCTCCAATTATCTGTGAGTAAGAACTGTATTCTTTTCTGCCTTTCTCCCAACTAATCTGCTTAAGAAAGCCCATGGATGCAGATTAAATTATTATATTTAGCTTATCAACGTTAAATCATCAAAAATAGGAAATTTGGTATTTATTATGAAACATTGTTCATCACAATCAATTTTCAATTTTCCTTTACTTTGTATTTACACGAACTAAAGATACTAGTTAGAGATACTTTCTTCTTTCTCTTTTATGTGTAAGTTTCTTTTTGTTTTTTTTTTTTTTTAAGATCCTTTGAAACAAGTTGTGACATCCACTGCTTCCTGGGCTCAGGAAAGCTTTTATAAGTCTAATCTTCCAACTGGGCATCAAGTCAAGTATGTATCAAAAAGGCCTCTGTTCGGTGAAAAAAAAGTAATTCACATCCCTTTTGAAAATTATATAAAGAAACTAAGGAAATCTTTAAGCAAGAATGACCAATTTTTATTGTCTTTTATTAACAAGCCATAATCCTCTTTTATGTTAAAAATGTCCTGCACTGTTGTCTTTCTGAATCATGGTAAACGTGTAGCACTATGATTGATTTCTTAGCAGTAAAATAAAAGATGACCACTTATACAAGTTTCAGCACATGCAGGTTTTATGAGACCCATGAAACATTTAGGAAGAAATATAATTAAATGCAGATGGCCATGACTAAAGAGATGACAATCATGGCCTTTTGCCTGACTACTTTAGCATCAAATAAAGCAATAAAATATTGATATTGGGTCAGAAGATAACTTGTAAAATGCTGTTTTACTTTCATTTCCTCTGCGAGATGTACTCATATTGTTCAAACTGGTAACACTGTGTCAAGTTATCATATTTCTGCTGAATCAGAACAAGCACAGAGAATCTAAGATTTATTACTGGGTACTAAAAAGTCCTGAACTGATTATAAACCTAAATAATTTCTATTTTTTATTCTTTCTATATATTTAGTTAACCAACTTAAAAAGGGTGTGTATGTACTTACACACATATATATTCATATATATATCTATGGTCCCTTTCATGTTTGCATTGTCAGTAAAGATCATGGAATGACTTGAATTCATACTAAATATTTTTTTAATTTTTTAAATTTTTTTATAAACATATAATGTATTATTAGCCCCAGGGGTACAGGTCTGTGAATCGCCAGGTTTACACACTTCACAGCACTCCCCAATGTCTATAATCCCACCACCCTCTCCCTAACACCCTCCCCCAGGCCACCCTCAGTTTGTTTTGTGACATTAAGAGTCTCTTATGGTTTGTCTCCCTCCCAATCCCATCTTGTTTCATTTATTTTTTTCCTATCCCCCAACCCACACCACGTTCCATCTCCACTTCCTCATATCAGGGAGATCATATGATAGTTGTCTTTCTCTAACTGACTTATTTCACTAAGCATAATACCTTCTAGTTCCATCCACATCATTGCAAATGGCAAGATTTCATTTCTTTTGATGGCTGCATTGTGCATACTAAATTTTTAACAAATATGAAAACTAGTAACTCTATGACATTAATGAGTTCTATGGGGCAGCTAATTGTTTATTTTGAAGTAAAAATAGTACAAACTAGGTAAACAAATAGAGTGTTTTTCCTCTAAGAGATCAGAGGGGTATCTTATAGTTTTAAGTATTCACCCTCTTCCATTTGTGCTTCTGTATATGTGAAAAGAGAACATGGTCAAGGACAAATGTGTTAGGTTAGAAGCCAATAAAATCCGTATTTGCTTTTCTAGCCAATAATAATTACATAGTGCCTATGATTAGGGAGTTATAACAAAGAGATCTTAAAAAAATAATAAGGCCTAATCTTTCTTCAATTACGAAAATCATAATAAAAGTATAGTAGCTTAAATAGGAAATCAGAAATCAATGTCATTATGTATAATATAAAACTATATATTTAGCATAGACCTATAGAGTCCCTTACGAGCATACTCAGATGAGTTAATGTTTCTAGAAAAACAAAGAAAGCCAGTATCTATATATTTATCCCCTAAGTAGTCTTCCAGACAAATTTTTCCTTTCCCAAGAAAGAAGTTCAACTACTTTTCTGACTGCTTTGTCATAGAATCATGCTTCGATTTCCTTTAAAAAAATTTAATAAAATTTTAGCACTCTATCATAATGACAGGAAAGTTACACGAATGCTATAATTACACAATTTTGGGGTTAAAAGGGGGCAATTTTACTCCCCCCAAAATATGTTCTGTAATTTATAAGCAGTAAATGTTGTGAATGCCGACTTACCAAGGTTCCAATCAAGTATAGAGAATTTCTGACTTCAAAATTAGAAGCAAGAGGCCAGGAACAGCCATCTAACTCTAGTGGAGATTTCCTAACTATCATGGACATGATCTAAAGGATGAAATGATTTTGGAAGCATTCTTGTATTTAAGTGGATAGAATGACATTTTAATCCGGATCGAAGTAATACTCGTTTACTAAATGCCTAGTACTATGAAAAAAATCTCCCCTCCTTCATCATATTAGTAAGGTCTTTCTTTTACTTACCGTCTTGTGCTGAATTAATGACTGCGGTGAGGCTGTATGGTCCATCTCCTTTGTTGTTAAAGGCCTTAACTTTAACTTGAAATGCAGTGGATGGGCGCATGGTCTCATCTTTATGGACATAGCGGCCAGTATCTGGATTAGTAACTGTAACTTTTTTCCATTCTTCCCCATCAAAGGGCTTAAATGCCACTATGTAACCAAAATTGTTGCCATAGTGGTATTCTCTTGATAAAGGCTACATAGAAATTGAAATATTAAATAGGTTTAAACAATACAGTTAATGGGGGGAAATTCAATGCAAATAATAATAACAATACACAGGGAAGAATGTTCTTTGTAATAATGTACTTAAGAAGACATGTTCATAAGTTAGTGTTGCCTGAAAATGCCAGGGCAAAAACATGTTCAAACAAGCAATGACTTCACTTACCAAGGTTGCTTTTCTTGGAATATCTCGGCGGGGGGGGGGGGCTCCCACTCTGAGCCTTTTTACATTCAATTCCTTCAGCCTGGGATGTTCTTTCACACAACAGAAGGCCCCTTCCCTCACTTATTGAGGTAAAGATCCCTTACTTGTGGTCTTCCCTGGCCACAGAATCTGCCATTTCAGGACTCTTTCCATAATACCTCTAGCCCACCTCCCTGATTTATTTTCTCCTCTTTAACACTACCATGATCGACACTGTACCCTTGACTTATTTATCCACATCATTTTCTCTATCTATTATTAGAATGTAAGTTTCATGAGGGCAGAGTTTCTGTGAATTTCATTTATCTTTATCCCTAGAACCTAAGAAAAAAGCCTCAAGAAATATTTAAAGAATGAGTAAATTAATTTCTTTAGAGTTGAAAGGCAATGGTAAGAGAGTACAAGACTCCAGAATATCTGTCTTATAATCAAACAGTGGAAACTGGACAGAAGGAAAAAGAGATGGTGAAGGAAGAGATGCTACTGCCCTCATCTGTAGGAGGCTGACTATGGGCCCGTCTGACAAAATATTGAAGAAAGTGCTCTGTCTGGCATTATTTTCTGGCTTTCTTATTATTATACATGCCAACTGCCCAATAAAGAAGTTCATGTCAGCTTTAACAATTCATTATTTTTAGATAATGGCAAAGCTAATTCTAATAAATACTCATCATTTGATCTTTTTTAGTCAAAAAGGTAAATATGCAAGTTGTGTATTTACTTTTTCACTGAAAAAATCAAAGTTAAGTTGTTTTGAGGAAAAACCTTGAAGTAAATATACCACAGCTGCTTGAATATACTTATGTTAAACATGATGGCTAGAACTGTAAATCCTAAAGCATGATCTCAAGGATGTACAAACTTACTGTTTTTACATTATTTGAAAATATAATATTTCTACACTCATTTAAACATTTTTCTTATTGGATAGTTATCTTCCTAGTTTTTGCAATTTACAATATACCAGAATCAGCTACAGAGTTTTCACATCCTAACAAAAGTGGAAAACATTTATCAAATTAAAAAACAAAAAGCTCAGTAAAACTGGGGGGGGAATAATGATTCTCAGGCTATATCCCCAGAAACTTGATTTAAAAATTTTTAGAATAAACTTTCTATCATGAATTTTTGATAAGCTTCCCATCTTATTCTGAAAGATACCCACTGTGTTAAAAAAAAATCAAGCTACATATAAAAGAGTAAAATATTCTAATTTTTCCTAAGAGCTGTACTTATATATGTTATACTGACACTAAAGCTTATAAATCAAATAACTTGAGATTCAACATCTTATTCTTAAATCCTACTTAAGAATGTAACTTAAATGCCAAAAATAAAATATGACTACAGTGCACTGAATGGAGTCAATTTTTGCTGAATATCCACTTACAGAAACCAATTTATTGTTTGCTGAGATTAAAACCTGCTATTTTCTCTGCACTTCTCAAAATCCTTTGGAGCCTAGGTTCTGCTCTTTGACTGTGCAGTAATTAAACACTAAAAATATTTAATGGGTACGTGGATATATATAAACATGTAACCTAAGTAAATTCAGACAACTTTGTACTATCACAGCTTTCTCCACCACCAATATCTCTCACTTCAAATATCCTGTTGAAATGCAGTGTTTTTCAGACATTAGTCTCTGATATAGAACTCCTTTACGGGTCATAAAAAATTAACAAAATATTTTGAATGTTTCAATAACAAGTCCCTTGAATGATTTCTGAGACATATTTATCATAACCCATTACACTAGTAATCAAAGTAAGTTTCAAGAGCAAAAGCAAACTCCAATTAAAAAAAAATACAGGTACTAAGGGTTTGGGTGGCTCAGATGGTCTGCTGAACCAGCAACTCTTGATTTCAGTTCAGGTCATGATCTCAGGGTCATGAGATGGAACTGGCAATAGGCTCTGTGCTGGGTGTGGAGTCTCTCTCTCCCTCTACCCCTCCCCACCCCCACCTCTACTCTGCTCTTGCACACTCAGGCATGTGTGTACTCTCTCTCTTTTTTTCTCTAAAAAAATAAAAAATAAAAATAAAAAATAAAATCAGGTGCTCATACAAAAGTTTTTTTGTTTTAACTAAGTGTTTGGGGTTTGAATGTCCAGAGAAAATGTTATAAATTAAAATTGGGTTACCATACCACAGTGAGTTCAAAATATTTCTGGAATTAGATAGTTGAATATTTGTTTAATCTTTTAGACCAATGGATCCCTTAACATCCAGGATCTATTTTTGCATAGGAACTGCTTACTAAGCTATAGTAGGCCAGGTAAAATCTGACAGTCATTTAAGAAAGAAAATAATTTTGGTAATTTATTATTGCTTGTGCTTTGGGCACTGATTTTATTCTTCTTTTTTTTTTTTTTGCCTTAGGTAATGTTACATTTTGGATAGAGGATTGTGAAATGAACAATTTCCATAGAAGAAGTCATTATAAGCTTGGCATATACTCCAGAAATAGATGTCTATTAGAAGTGCAAGTTGGATAAAGCTTGCAGTTAAAATTTGTCTTTTGAAAATCAATTACAGATGTCATGAAAATATGTTGAAATGAAAATTAATATTGTCATATTCCATGCATACAAAAAATAATGATAAAATATATTATAATATGTAAAATATAACTTAAAAATAAAATCTCAAGGAGTCTTGCAAAATTATATATAAAATAATATTAAATTTTAAAATGTATTATACAAATTTTATGACTTTACATAGAAGACTAGAAAGACTGCCCCAAAATGTCAAATTGGGTGATTTCTGGGTTGTTTTGTTTACTTTATATTTTAACATTGGAGCTACCAATAAAAATCTGTTGTTTTCTGACTTAAAAAATTATTTTTACGAAACAAAAAAATAATACTTCTGTGGTAGAGATATTACCACAATAGTGGTAATAGTATTTTGACTCACTGATAATACGCTACTAATGTTAAATAGAAAAGGACTAACTCATCATTTCGGTGTATTAGACAAAAGCAATGCTGAAGAACATTCAGATTCCTTTTGGATAAACCTTGCCCAGTTGAATATCCAATTATCTAGTACGTTCCACTGAAAAATTTTTCTTTTCTCCCATTGTATTGCTTGGTGCCTTTTTGCAAATTAGTTGTTTGAGTGTGATTCTATTTCTGAACTCATTATTTCATTGATATTTATCAGTCCTTATGCCAGTATCGCATTGTCTTAATTGCTGTAGGTTTAGAAAGTTTTTAATTCATGTAGTGTAATTCTTGCAACTTTGGTTTTTTGTTTTGGTTTTAAGTTTTATTAGCAGCAAACCAGTAAATATAAAAGAACAACTGGCTTTAGAATATTGACCAGGTATCCTGCAACATTTTAAAATGTGCTTATTCGCTCTAATAGTTGCTTATAGATTCCCTAGAATTTTGTGTACAAACACACATTGTGCTCTTTATTTCATTTTCTTGACCTATTTCACTGGCTAGGGCCTCCATTACAACATTAAGAGGGGATATCTTTGCCCTATGCCCAAATAATGAGTTAGAAGGAAAACATTAAGCCTGTCACCACTGAGCATTATTATTAACTGTAAGATTTCCATAAATATCCTTTATCAGGTATAAGAAATTCCCTTCTATTTCTATATACTTAGACTTTTAAAATCATGAATATGTTTTAATTATGAATGTTGATCTATTGAGATGATCCTATGGTTTCATTCCTTTATTCTTCCATTGATTTGTTAAAGTGAAACCAACTCTGCATTTCTGGGATAAACTCTACTTCATCACAGTGTATCATTCTTTTAGTATTTTGCTGGATTTAATTTGCCAACATTTTTTTAAGTTTTGCATCTATGGTTATAAAGGGTATTCCTTTGTAATTTTCTTTTGAAAAATAAAGTTCACATTTCACTTAGATTAAAATACATTGCAAAAAATTTGTTTCACCAAAAAATAACAATTTTATATTATTTCAATATAAGCCACAAAATTCCTACTTTTCTCCAGGTAGTTCTTATAAAATCAAGAAAAGGTGGTAGATATGGTAATCCAAAGAAAACAAACAACCAATATCTTTGGCCTCTGATTCTATCTTGACCATGAATAAAAGTGGTCAATGTACACTCATTCGCTAGAAAGCTTTTGACTCAGTTAAGATATAAATCAATAAATGAATGTAAATAACAACCATATGTTTAATAAGAGTGGATTACTTTCCAGTTAAACTTCAGTTTCTCTTTACAGTCACTTAAGGAAGAAAAAAAATGTACAATTGAAATCTTTAGTGAACTCACAGTTCCTTCTGCTTGTTGATAATTTCCCTAATGGTCCATTAGAATTTTTCTTATTATATTTAAACAAAACAAAATAAAACAAAAACAGTTCATCCTGGGCCATGTCTTTTGTTTCGATTTATTTTGGGAAACAAAATCAATTTGAGATTAAGGGTAGGTAAAGCAGCCTCTGATATATACAACTTATTAATACTTACTACCCATGTTATGGTCAGCTCCCTGTTGCTTCCACCCCCACCTCCGACATCTGAAGGAGCCACGTTAGGTGCTGAAACAAACAAACAAACGAAACAATGAAAAGTGAGGTTATGTAATTTTTTTCTGACACTAGAGTTCTTATTCACTCCAAAAACCATGAATTTTGTCTTTCACTAGGAAAGACAAGTCGTACACGTGATCCACTCACTTATAATAACAATGCCTCATAGTAACTGTAATACGTATCTAATCTATTTTACTGCCAAGACAAACATTGATTTAGTGCCATAGGAAAGTAGGGGTTTTCTTCAGCAAGAGGTAACAAAGCAAATTTGCCTCCCCCCCCCCCACAGTTGTTTTTCTTTTTTTCTTCCTCTGTCCTTTTATTTAATATGAATTTGAAAGATTACATCCACTTTGTTGGGAAAATATTTCATAACTCTTATTTTAAACCCTATGACCGAATAATTTACTGTTGTGGTGTTAGTTTTATGCTTTAATCTACAAAGAGCTGTTAAAGAGTGCCTATCCACTAATATTGGATAATGTTACCCCAAAATATCTGGAAATATTAGAAATTTAAAACTGTTTCTGGTACTCTCACTACCCAGTCTCTAAATCTCTTCTAGAATCTTGCCCCCTCAGGGACTCCAACTCTCCCACACACTTATCTTCTTACATCATCCTTCAGTTTTCAATTACTCTATTGGATTCGACTCTGCAGTCTCTCCATCTTTAAAAATTATCTGTAATATTGCCTTCCACTTACCCTCCATGCCATCAAACACTTGTCACTGAACAGCAAAGAAGAACTGATACATGGCTTTTTTTGTACTTCACTCTATAACGTCTTTTTAACAACCCATAACCTGTTTTCTTTATATTACTGAAATCACTCTCTCAAAAATCACAAAATTGCTTCTAACTGCCAAGTCCAATGGCCTCTTCTTTGTTTTTCTCCCAGTTATTCTCTCTCCCTGAAAGTCCTTTAGGATAAGTCACTCTATCATACCAGATTTGCATCCTGTATCTTTTACAATTTTTTTATTTTTATTTTATTTATTTATTTGACAGAGAGAGCGGGATCACAATCAGGCAAAGAGGCGGGGGGGGGGGGGAAGCAGGTTCCCCACCGAGCAGAGAGCCTAATTCAGGGCTCAATCCCAAGACCCTGAGATCATGACCTGAGCCGAAGGCAAAGGCTCAACCGCTGAGCCACCCAGGTGCTCCTGCATCCTGAATCTTATTGTATGGTGTGTCTTCTTGGATTTGCATGTAACTGGAGTTAAACAGGTACACAAAGCCTAGTTTGTCATGCACTGGAGGCACTTAGAGATCAGCTGCTCAGCTACACGGACGGTCTGTTTTTACATAGAACCGCTGTGGCTCAGTCTGAGGTACCATTCCCAGATCTGTCAACATTTTAAAGAACATATGAAAGATGAGTTATTCCTTGAGTCCCCAGATCTTTCCTGGTGGGAAATAGTCACACCTTCCTTAGAGGGCTCAAAGCAATGCATCCGTTTACTAAGCTGCAGATCCCAACAAATAATTGTGATTCAAAGATAAATACTTCACAACTTCCCCTATGTTAACCATGTAAATTCTTTGTTGAATAATGCACATTAATTGCACAGAAACAAACAACATGTATGGTTTTCTTTATGTCTATAGACCATATGATGATTTCCATTTCTGATTAGGAATTAATATATTTGAGAGATTTTATTCTACTATTCAACTGTCATCATATAAGTATTAGAAATAAAAACTGAGTGCACAGAAGTGTTAAAAGATAATTGTAGCACTTTAGATAAAATACATATTGAAGGCGGGATATTAAAATAACTCTTGGAAACCTTTTAAGCCCCATAATTCATATTCTGAAGTTAAAACTCTACATGCTACAAGGAACAAGAAACAAAGAACATGCTGTTTTAAAATCAATGAATAAATCAAATTTTGTGTGTTTAACTCTAAGTACAAGTATTGTGGTCACAGGCAAATAATTTCAAAAATAACCTTAGAATAATTTATTATACTGTAATTTGTTGAATCAAATATTGCTTTCATCAGGTCAAGTACTATTTGCCAATACATTTCACTGTGATCCTTTTTATTATAATCAATGTTAGCCTCTTTGTTTAGAATAGAGCTAAAAATGGAATATGTTTACGTTAGATTGAATATTTTTTCCATTTCATAAGGTTTATTTTAAGCTCTTTTAACATGCTTCAATAAGTAAGTCGAGATTGACTTGCTTTTCTAAGATTACTCACTGAGCTCATGGTACTAAGATAAAAGACAGTAATAAAGCTACTGTACCTTCTAATAGAATGTTTTGTATCTTGGGTTGATTATTGACTTAATGTCCTCCATTTAGCTTTGAATGTTCAGTTGTAGCTTTAGCAGCTATGGGACATTTTTTCACAGGTGGCGTTGAAATATAACACACCTATCTGACAAGAATATGAACACCTAGGTACCCTTCTTCTGCCTTCAGCCTTGTGTGAACAGGAATGCTTGTGCAAATCATGATTTCTTTCAGGGAAGTAAATCACTCTAAGCACAAGGCAGCTTATTCAACTTTTGGATCCAAAGTAATTTAAGAGTGAACAAACAAAACTTTCATTTAAAAGATTTTAATAAACTATTTAGGAAAAAATAGAAAATTATTGAATTAATCATGAATAAACAATATATTCTTTTACTGTGAAAGGTTAAGAATAGTGAGTTTTTACATTTGTCCTTCTGCCATGAGTTCAGTCTAAGTGATTCCTTGAAGAGGTTTAGAAGAGTGCTTCTGTGTTTCAGTCACAGGACTAAAAATTATTTAAAAAGAAAATTAAGCTGATGTCATAATTATCTTTCAGTTTATTAAAAACAAACTAATGTTGCCAATTTTACTTTTAGATTTTGGAAGCTTAGATAATTTGCATGTAAGTACCTATTTGAGCTTTGGTGTTTTATTTAACACCAAAATTGGTTTATACAAATCCTAAACTGTGAAAACCATGGAGTATATGAAGACAGGCCCCTGATTCAAAATAGATTGTTGACTACTTAGTTCTTCTTAATTACTGCTTAACTTGTAGAGCCATTTTTACGGAAATAATGTTACCATGAGTGTAACTTTCCACTTCAATTTGCATCAAAATTTCATTGTGATTTAAAACTAAGTTTTTTAGGAAGAGATTCAAATGGTTATAAATGTAATGTTCTAGAATCTAGAACACCAAAGGAATTAAAGTACAGATTAACATTTTACATCTGCTTTTGTTCTACTTCTAAATATATATTCTTTCTGATTAGCTGTTAACAAAATCAAATGAACTGTACAATATTTGGATATTCAAACGAGAGTGGTTACTTGTAACTCTTATGATTGATCTCCTGTTGTGCTGGTGGAGCAGATTGCTAACTCCTAATGCATCTACCCTGTTAAACTGATGTCCTTTCCATAGTCGGTAAAAACAATACTGGGTCTGAGATAGTTCATAAAAATATGAATGCTTTAGGGTCTTATCAAGCTGAAATTGCAGGCTGTTTATTAATCTAGGCTTTGATCTTAAACAGGAATTTTACACGGGTGGTACAGAGTAAATTTGTTAACTGCTCAACAGAATGATAATCTAAAAATAAGTCATTGGAGAAAATGCTGGATGGGCAGAAAAGAATGCTACAAACTGAAGTCATCACAATGCACAGCAAGATTACTATGAAAAACTCAAACCAAATATGCACTATTTAAGTTAAGCAAAAGAATTAAAACTTCCTAGTTTCTCTCTGTGTATTAAGAACAAAAGCATCTAATGGACATGTGAACTTTGTTTTCAAACAAAACAAATTACAATCGATAATGGGTTCTTCTGAATCGCAGTGTGCAGATATCACCGTGGCTTTGATTGCTGCTTTTTTTTCTTGTCTTCCTCTATCAACTTGCAACTGCCAGAACTAGTGTTACGGTTTTTGTTCCTCCCTTTTTCTTCTACAAATACTTTTGTGGCACTAATGATAACAACATAAATACAACCTGATTCTAGCCTGAAGATGCATTTTCTTTACTATAGTAACAAGTATATATGTACAACCAGTTTCAATCCAATGTGTTAAGTATCCACAATTTGGGACAGTTTCCTGAATGAATGAAGGAGCTCTGCTTAATAAAAGACTCATCTAGAACACAGAAATAATTTTTACATAGTGCACCTAACTGGATACTCGGATCAGCACTGAGAAATATGTATACAGAGAAGTAGCATTATCCTCTTTTTTTTTTTTTTAAAGATTTTATTTATTTATTTGACAGAGAGAGATCACAGGCAGGCAGAGAGGCAGGGGGAAGCAGGCTCCCTGCTTGGCAGAGACCCCAATCAGGGACTTGATCCCGGGGCCCTGAGATCGTGAACTGAGCTGAAGGCAAAAGGTTAACCCACTGAGCCACCCAGGCACCCTGAGTTATCCTCTTTTGACAGGAAAGGCAAATGAATCCCAAAGAAGTTACTGAGCTAGCCAGGTCACACTGCTTACAAGTACAGAAGCTATAGCTTTAACACAGGCCTCCTCGTGGCTAAAAAATCTATACATTTTGCTACTTTTAAAAAAAGATTTATTCTTTTATTACAGATGATAGCAACTAAATTTAACAGTACCTTGCTAGCTACAAAATATGTTCTTAGCACCATTTCTCACTTTATCAAATAAAGCTAAAAATTAAAAATAAAACTAAATAAAAGAGCAGAGTAGTGTCATTAGTCATGAAATTAAAGCTCTATACAAAGGATGAAAGTGCTGTTTCTTGTATTATTTTTTTTTCTCTTTTCCTTCTTAGGTTGATCTGGCATCAGTGAATGACAAAGCTGTCAAAACAAACCCAAATGCACCATTTTAGGATATCAACTCACCCACTGCACCTGCAGATCCATTAGCTATGGGGGTATGTCTTAGAATGACACATTACTTTGAAGGATGCTTTTGTTATCTCTTTCTTACAGTCGAAATTAAATGGGTTCCAATGAATTACAAACACATCTTCTAATTCTTCATTTGGGACCATCCATTTTATAATGCACTTGTCTGAATGCAAAGAATATGGGCAACTGTGCAATGCAAACTTAACATTAAGTAATTGGACAGATAAGGGCATGTGCTGCATTAGATAATGTTGTGTCTTTCAATCAGCATAATGAGGTGCAGGGGTAACCTTTCCATCAAACGGGAACCAGCCTTTATTCCACATAACATATGCTGGCATCTCTTACAGAGTTGTTATAATGGTACATGACAAGACAAACATCCCCCTGTTTTAAAAAGTATTTTTATTCTTTTGTAAGAATGAACAATGTAAATGTCCAATTTTATGCATATTAAATTTTTAAAAAGCAGGATGAAAAGAAAAGCAGCATTTGAGGAGATATTCTGTTGAATTATATTATATTAAATATATAAAATTCTTCCTCTAAGATGATGAGAAATTACATGAAATGATGGTTCTCTAGGCTTATAAAAAATGGAAAATATATTGCCAAATGATCAACTGCAGAGTAGACAATCTTTTCTTACAAGCATATTAAAGTTTAAAATGAGAATTACTAGCATGATAATTTTATTCAGGAAATATAATGTACAGGATAGAATTAAATGCTTTCCTTACATGTTTTTAAATCATAAAAAATAATCATAGAATAAATGATTTCCATTTAGAAATGAGAAAACCTGGGCTCAGAGAGGTTAAATAATCTGTCTCTAATCAAAGGTACCAAAATTTTACTGAAAGAGTTTTCAACTTTAGTACTGTACACTGTCCTTTTAAGAAGTGGCTTAGGAGCAGAGCTTTCAGAGTTAGAAAGTCCTGGATGTGAACCCCAGTTCTGCTTCACATTAGCTAGGTTGTAACGTTAACTTCCTTTTCTGTAAAATCAGGAATAATAATACCAGTTTCATGAAGTTACTGGAGAAATTAAGTGGAGCAACGCAAATAGAAAGCTTAGCACCCTGTTTGAAAATACACAGCAAGTGTTAAAAGACTGATAACCATAAAAGTTGATTAATACAAGACCCTACAGTTTTTCTTATGAAAGATTAATGAATGTGTTCGAGGTTGTAGGAGTTATTTTTTCACAATAGAAAGGACTGAATCCTCTCATTATATCACTAGAAGGCTGTACCTGGTGGCATTGGGACCAAGACTGTTATCACTTTGTAAGTCTGTTTGTTTGTTTTGGCTCTGAAGGCTTTCAAAGGAAGTTATTTTCTAAACTCACCAGAGAATTAATTCATTTACAAAATGTCATTTGAGCAAATACAACATAAAAGGCAACATTTACAAAAGGTGATGCCAAAAATGTGTTAGTTGAAATGAACAATCCTTCCAAAATTTTAGGTTTGATACCTAAAGCAAGTTCTTCCCAGCATTTCTAAGGGTAAGAAGACCCTGAGGTCGAAAAGTCTTCAGAGTTACAGGCAAACTTTTGGTGATAATTATATCAAAAGGATCCTGATCTTCTAAATATGATATTAAATATAAATTATTTCATAGACTGAGATTCAAAAATCAGACTGAAATCTTTCTCTTAGACAGTTTTTTTGTTATTCCTAAAAGCATATTTAATCATTTCTACTTTGAGATTTAAAAAAGAAAAAAAGATCTTGAAATAATTCTTTTCAGATGATCAAACTATATATCCTAAATCAGTCACTTTCTGAGACTAAAAAAATTAAGATATGTTTGTATCAGAATTCCTGAGGAGGAGAGGTGAAGTTCTACATCTACCACCAAGGCCAGAGCGAGCATTCTCCCTCCCCTATGAAGAGTTTTGTACTTCAAAAAATGTGTTCAGATGAAGTCTTAGTTCTATATCGTGTTAGTTGAGAGATCATGGAAAGCTAATCAAACTCAATGAGATTTTAAAAAGGCCTATAGGGCACTTGGGTGACTCAGTCTGTTAAGCGTCTGCCTTCTGCTCAGGACGTAATCCCAGGGTCCTGAGATGGAGTCCCACATGGAGCTTCCTGCGTCGTGGGAAGCCTGCTTCTCCCTCTGCCTCTCGTTCTCTCTCTCATGAATAAATGAATAAAATCTTTTAAAAAATACATAAAAAAGGCCTGAAAGAATATTATGATTTTTTAACTGAAATAAGTTTACTTAGGCATAGACTTAATCATTAATTTTTTTACAATTTTATTTTGAAAATGAATACTTGTTAAATCAAATCAAGTGCAAGATCTCTCAGCATGAAATTTTGTAGTTAAAACCACCAGTCAGATCATGCCCGTGTTCCTTTCTATTTTTGTCTTTCAAAAAAGGGCAACTGTGTTCAGTCCATCATACCGAAGTTTCTATTAAAAACATAAGTGGCTCTAGGGACTAATAATAAAAACCAAACACAAGAATCCTGGCTATCTGGTATGTGTGTTCTATAAAGCTTCAACTTATATTACCTCCTTATCCTAATGATATTCCTTTGAGGTAGAGAAAAAGGCACAGTTGTATTCATTTGGTGGATGGATATACCAAAGCAAAACAAAACAAAAATTTGTATTTAGTCATATCTGGTTTCATAGTTAAGGATGAAATCTAAACTTTTACTAGAACATATATATAAAGTTTTATATAACTATACATAGTTATATAAAGTTATATATATATCTATATATAATAACTATATATAAAAATATATATCTATATATATAATAACTATATGTAACTATATATAGCTATATAAAGTTTTATATAAATAGACATTTTAGAGTCCTGCTTGAGACACCACCTGTACGAGAGAAAGCTCAATATATGACAAGTATCAAACAGATGTGGATTTGAACTAAGTCTCATGAGTAGTTACATTCATTCAACACTATTTACTATCTCTGAGTCTACTTCCCATTAATGAGCACTGACTCGTATTACCTACATTAAAATATTATTATAAGAATTAACTGAAATATGTGTGAAAATACTCAGTGAGGATCAATACTTCAGCATTTATTTTCTTCCTTTATTATAGAATCATCATTTATACCTGGTAAATAATGTAGTAAACCACACGGAACTTTAAGAGAGCTTATTAATGGCGGTCCTGTGAATAACTTGGCTTTAAAAATGAAGACATTAGAGTTCATCATTCTATTCAGATGTTAGGTCAAGAAATTGAAGACGCCAGAAATGTGGATTAGTGATATTAAGATATCATAGTAGAACTTTAACAGCAGTCTGTCATTCTTTTAAAATCTTTTCTCCCAAATAAAGCACTGAACTTTGGCAAGGCATAATAAAAACAAACTCAGAGAGCCTACAAAACATTTTCTTTTTCACAGACAAGGAATAATAAAAAAAAGAGCTATTGTTAGAATCAGAACAATATTTTTGCCTGTTAATGCAGGGGAAAATGAAAATAGAGCTGAGTACTTCTCCTACTAAAGACTATTTAAATGGACTTGGTATTTAGCGTAAAAATGTGGATTTAAATTGGAAGACCACCCCTGGCTGAGCTGTGATCAAAGAGCATGTTTAGAGTAGTACCTCATATTAAAAGAACACATTACAGCTATTTCTTAGAGATGCTATGATTCCCCCAGTGGCAGAGATCTGAGAAGTTCTCATCCCATTCTCTCAACTCCCTACTCACTGTACCTTCTCTGGCCATATTCCATGGCCACTCAGTTATAAATGTTTTTGAGTGACATGCAAAATTGTGAACCTTCTAGATCACAGGACCTGCTTCATTAAGAGTCTGCCTGGTTAACATTCAGAATTTACATGAGAGTTTATATTCTAAATACCAACTTCATTTTAGGGGTCCCTAGTGGAATACGTAGTGAATTCTATTTACCACTCTCCTTACATTAATTATGTAAAAATATTCTCAAACTTCCTATTTCCTTTTTTTTATTTTTGACTATCTTGACACAGAGTATGCACACTTGTGTGAAATATATATATATACACATTTTTAGATGAATCACTTACCTCAGAGCATTTTTTATTTCAAAATACATTCGACTATATATTAAACTGTCACTGTATTTATAAACCTCTTAAATTTTAAAAAGTTTCTTCAACATACCAGCACCATCTGTTTTAATTTTGTTTGACGGTATACTGGGCTCTCCTATACCCAATGTATTGGTTGCTACCACACGGAATTCATACTCCATCCACGGGATTAAATCCACTGCTCTTGCTGCCTCCATATTTCCTTCAATGATTGGGGGATCTAAACAAAATAAATATTAAACAGAGAATATTAGTTGGACAACATTGCTTTTATAATCCCCCATTTTTATTTTACTATTCTGAGAAAATGGCACCTATTCCATTGAGTTGAAACAAAAATACAAACTAGAAATGATGAAATGTTAAACTCAAGGGAGTAAGCAGAAAGCTCATAAATAAATAATAAACTAGAAAAAGTGATATGCATATGAATCATCTATTTCATAAGCCTAGGGTCAGAAGAGTGAAATTCTGCACTTCTTTCAAGCTCCTATGTCATGCGTTTGCTGATAACCCCTGGCTCCACCTTGAATAGCTAGAAGCTGTATTCTAAAAGTAGAATCTAGAAAGATTTCCTGAGGCAAGAGTACAATTGGGGCAGCTGAAAATTTTGTGGACTGCCACTGATGTTGCATATGGGTAGTGAATGATTTACTACTAATGTACCTATATGCTTATACCCTTTTTTAGTTGGTTTTGTACATTTTCACCCAAATTGTTTGGGGCAATGATAATATATGTTATGATAGTTTATTGAGATTTATTAAGTACTTCTCAGAATTCATGCTGCTAAGTAATAAAAAGATTATAAATTATAGGTAGGATATGATCCAAGATTGCTTATTGCATTGAAAGATGATAAAACATACAAGGAAGGCAGAACTATCCAGTATTTTAAGCTCTCTTAAAATAACTCTACATGTGTTTTTAATAACTAACCTACACATACATATGCATGTAAATACTTGCACATCACTTATTTGGAAAATTTGTTCCTTCAGGCTTGCCTATGACTCATCACCTTATTATTTAGGGAATTTTTATCTGTCAATGCAGACCATGAATATATAGCTTTTCAAGATGCTGTACCCCATCTCCACAATAATTGCTAAGCGTCTCAGTGTCTAGTTCCTGTCTCTGGACAAATTCCTGTGTGGCTCAGACCATGCCATACCTCACCCTACCATAATTTTAACTCTCCTGGACACTAATCTTGCCATCTATTCTCTTACTTTGTTATGAACTTGTTCTCTATATTTGACAAATATTTTTGAGTTTCTGATTAAAAGTTAGGCTTTGCCTTCTCATGTTTTGATTCTGCCTCTTTATTTCTTACTTCTTCCACCCCACCAAATGAGAATTTGCCTTACTTCATATACCAAGGCACTTCTTTTAAGTAGTTGTAGGAACAAAAGTAAAGTTTTAGTTTGTAAAGGGCTCTTTGTAAAGAAAAGGGAAAAACGTAGCTGGATGTTGTGACACTGGGTAAGGTGGCCCCTCTTCCCTTCTAGACACCTTCAAATAGTTTTGAGCCTCTTATGAGAAGAGAAACTTTTATAGTAGTGGGTTGAATTGTGTCTACCAAAAAGTTTTATATATGCCCACACTACTAGAACCTGAAAATGTAACCTATTGGAAAAACAGTCTTTGTATCATCTTTCAAGTTTAAGACTGAAATTGTATTAAGGATCTTGGGTTAAAATCATGCTGGATTATCTAGGTGGGTCCCAAATCCAGTGACAAGTGTCCTAAAAGAAAAACACAGAAAAGAAATATACATAGTACAGGAGGCTGCAATGTGACCACAGAGGCAGAAGTTGAAGTGTTGTGGTTGCAAGCCTAGGTACATCTGGAGCCACTGTAAGCTGGGAGAGGTAAGGAATGAAATGTTCACTAGAGCCTTTGGAGAGGGTAGAGACTTGCCAACATCTTGATTCTGGATTCTGGCCTCCAGAACTATGAAAGACTAAATTTCTGTTGTTTTAAGAAAACAATTTGTTACAGCAGCCCTAGGAAACTAATATAGTGTTTTAAAATCAGAAGCTGACAGAACTATTTATGAGCTTGTGATATGAGGTTGGAGGGCCTAAGTAAAAACATACGGTAGAAGGCTCAAGGAGGCAGTCCAATCTCTCTGTCTTTCCTATGCTGCAAAATCCCAGCCCTGTTTAAATGCCTGAAGAATGGAAAGGCTGGAAGCACTCTAAACGGTCTCTCTTGACAAGGGTATAGTATTTTCATGATGGTCAAGGCTAGCTCAGGCTTTTCCAAGTAGCTTGGCAGTCAACAGGTATGGGCAAGTGTAGGCTGGGTCAAAGCAAGAAGAGCCAAATGGATGTACAGTGGAAGCTGCAGCTGATAGACTGATGTGGAGCCCAAGTAAGGATCCAGTATGAAAATACCCCCAAATAAATGGAAGACCAGGGGTATGTTCAAAGACTAGAAAGTCGTAACTGACCACAGAAAATATTTGGAGGAATTGTGAAAGGTAAAGAAGGAGAAGTCAAAGGGGATCTTTAGTGGTGGGCTTTGGATTGCAGGTGATGTTGTCAGTCTCTTGATTTTAATGACTGAGATGAAGAAAGGAAGAATAAGCAAAAACCTTGGAGTCACTACCATTAGGTAAATACCAGTGAGAAACCGTTGGCTCAGGGATGCAAACAACTCTCTCAGAAGGGGAAGCAAGAAGTGGATGTGGAGTGATGGACTTCTAGAATATACCTTCTGAATGGTTAGGGAAGAATTTGAAACTGGTAAGTTTAGGATAGAATTCTCTACCAGGATTGCTAAAGGCATGGAAAGTGCTCTTTTTAGAACAAAACCAATTATAATCATTCCTGTTAATATACATTTACATCAGAACTTGTGAGAAAATAAATTTCCAAAACAAATATGTTTAGGTATATATTTATAATACCTTCTAAAGAAAACTACCTATGTAAGAAGTAGGACAGACTTAGCAAAAAAAAAAAAAATTAACATTTTCATTTTAGAAAACTGTATCTAGAATCAAAAGTGGCTCTTCTATCTGGCTTGTTTCACCACATAAAGAGAATGGGATTTAAAAGCTTGCTTTCTCTTTAACTTTTTTCCCAGCTCCAATCTCGATGTAGTCAGCCCACACAAAAAATATTTCTTCTGCCTCCCACTTGCTTGTTCATCTGTGGACATACACATGTTTCTTCTACTTCTTACACATGTTTTGGACTTCTCTGGGTATAGTATACCTAGCATAGTATTTTGAAAATAATACTACTTATTAAATATTTGTAACAAACATAAATACAAAGTTATGCTTATTTAGAGTAGCCAACATCTCAATGCAAGAAGCACAGTCTTGTGTATCACAATCACTTTATAGTCTTCTTCATCTCTGAATCATGTAGGCTACTGGTGAAAGATAAGGAGGGCCTTCCTTTACCTTGCCCCACCACAAAATACCCAATACTCTACGGCTCTCATGCTTATATTCAGCCCATAAATTATCTTGTCAGAAAATACACCTTGTCTCAATCCACTTAATCCCTTCCCCACTCTGTGAGTTGATCCTTTCTTCTCCACTGCTACAGTTTTATCTCAATTATACATTTTTATCTGCTTTATTTGGGCACTAAATATCCTTATAAATGGATTTTTACTCCATGCCATCTTCCCCCCTGGTAGGAAGTACTGGATATATTTTATTTTTCTAAAACCACCCACAAAGAGAATTTGGGAGCAGAGCTCAGCTTTGCTTTGGAAGCAGATTCATGCCCAAGCCAAATGGAGTACAGTCAGGAGCAGAGGGACTTTGTGTCCTCTCTCTTTGGCCAAGTTCTCTGCAACCCATTTATTATTCTTAGAGTCAGAAAGAGAGGAGTGTACTTTCACCACAGAGGCAGTGCTAGGAATCAGGACTGGGGTCTCAAGTTCCTGAGTTTTAAGTGGGTCAGTTTGGCATCAGGACATTTTTTCTAAAGATAATTTCAATATGGAAAATCAGATCTTAACTGTAGAAAGCCTGTCAGAGGCTACTCTCTGTCAAACAAACAAACAAAAAATATACTGAGGCTCAACCTGATGGTTATTTAAATCTTGGCTTTACTGATGAGTATAAATCTCAATCAAAGGAATATAGAGCAGGAGACATGCTCCTTACTTTAAATACTCAGATCAAAAGACCCTCTTGAGATGGTCTTATTTTAACAACCAGCCATAAACAGTAATTCACATAGATTTATTTGCAAATACTTTGAGTTCATAAGCCTCAGAATAAAACAATTCTGACTATTCTTTGGAGGAAAAGAGAAGCAAGCCTCATGTGTATCCTAAGGCCAATAATTCATACTGTTTAGTTGCCTGGCAACCATGCTGATGGCATTTTGCCTTCAGACCACAGGGACTAGCTGTTTGAAAAGCTTCAGAAATAGCCAGAACGACCTGAGGACTAAAACAAAACAAAACAAAACAAAACAAAACAAAACACCACAAACTGTTTCAAGAAAACCTGTAGGCAGTGTAATCCCACCTGTTCTAGATTGTTTGAAGTTGCCTAGTGAATCCTGGTATTTCCTTAGAATTAAAATATAATCAGAACCTTTAGCTTTTTCCCTCTCAATCCAAAACCCAAGTACTTAACATTATCCAGAACCCACTCAGAGGTTCTAACTGATAAAGCAGCTCTGTGTTTGAGAATAGAAAAGGGCACTTAAAGACTTCTCACTGGTTGTGTGTTACCTTAGCATCTCTAGACCCAACCCACAGGTCTTCTGGCAGAACTTTGCAAGATGCCATAGATTTGGCAAAGTTCTCTGCAGCAAAAGAATCTGGGATCTCTTCTGGCATCCCAGAAGATATGACTCATTGATTCTTCTCTAAGGAAAATTTGAATGTAGCCTCATGAAAACCCAGAAATTCATATTTGAAATAAAAACAACAAAAACTGGGCGCCTGGGTGGCTCAGTGGGTTAAGCCGCTGCCTTTGGCTCGGGTCATGATCTCGGGGTCCTGGGATCGAGTCCCGCATCGGGCTCTTTGCTCAGCAGGGAGCCTGCTTCCCTCTCTCTCTCTCTGCCTGCCTCTCTGTCTACTTGTGATCTCTGTCTGTCAAATAAATAAATAAAATCTTAAAAAAAAAAAACAACAAAAACTGAAGCTATAGAAAGGCAAAAAAGAAAATAGGTAATTCTAAAAAGTAAGTACTCTACAATGAGCCTAGTGGGGGTTTTTCCCCATTTTCTTAAACCTATCAATGTGGAAAATAATTTTAAAAATACTAAATAATAAGTAAAGATATGATAGAAGAGATATTCATATACTAGTGGCAGGATTAAAAACTCTTTCTACCTTTCCACAGGGTAATTTTTTAGTATAGCTCATGGGTTTAAGCATATTTACACTAAGTAATTATTTTAAAATGTCTATTCTAAGGAAATAATCTGAAGTCCAGAGAAATACTTATGTGCTAAGATGTTAATTTGTAATTCTAGGCTTCCACACAACAGAATTTTAAATAAAAACATTTTCTTCTTCGGTTTAGAGACCATATCACAGGTTGGGTCTCCCGATTGATTTCATAGCATGGTTTGTAGCTCTATTTTTGTTCGGTCCCCTTCCATACACATAACCTGCCACCAACAAATATTCTATAATTTTCCTTCTCTATGTAGCAGCATAGAATCAAACACAACATTCTAAATGTTATCTGTGTATCTTGTAGAACCCTGAGAATGGCATCAAATTTCTGCTGCCTATCCCCTAGAAATTCCAAGAGAAGTAATATTTAGAGTAGATTGTTTTAAAGCTATACAGTCTATTCTTTCATCTCATTATTCTAACTGTAATCCTTGTACTGCTGAAACTTTATATCTTTGAAAAATATTGAACATCTTAAGTAATTACCTTCATAAAATGGAGTTTAGTTCCACACTTTCCATTTATAGTGGACACCAGTAGAAATAAAGAACTATATGATTGCATTTATTGCAAAAATATTTTTCACTTCCACTTAGGATACTGACACAAGAGAACTTTACTTACATAACTAATAAAAAGAACAGGTAAGACAATCTACAAAATAATCATTTTTCACAGCCTGTCAGACAGCTGAGTTTGTGAAGAGATCTAATGAACTAAATTCATCATAGGTAGAGCAATGGGGAGAGGAGGTAATAATCATTCATGTTTATAAGAAGAAAACACTTAAACTTCTCACAGATATTTAAAGACAAAGTATAGGTTGTCATGGCTGTATTGAATCCCTGGGAGCCCCCAAATCAAGGAGCATCTGTACGCATGAGCCAGTTCTTTCTGGTAGGACTTCACCAAGTGTATTCAAAAAAGTTGGGGGCAAGACAAGAGAGCCAAGAGAGACCTCCCTCTGAGGCACAGACATCTCAGATCTGCTCAAGTCTCAGAGCAAAGCAGGAAAATGGAGATCCTGCTTCATGCACTCCAGACCTTCTACTGAATAAGCATGTGAGCATGTCTGGCTAGATGAGTGGAAGGACAGCAAAGACAGATCGGCTTCCCCTGAGACAGATTAGTGCTTTGGGTCTGCTGAAGTCTGACTGAACACAGGAGAACTGAGAACATCTCCCACCCCCAAGAACTCTGGGTTTTAGAGTAGTTATCAGACAGCAGCTGTCTGGGGCAAAAGAAGGGAAGCTGAAAAAACAAATCCTCCCTGAGAGCCAGGCTAGAAGAGCAAGTTGAAGTCTGATGGTGAGGCTGGAAAACTTTCAGATGTAAGAGGGTTTTGATCTTACACTCAAATTTACTCAGCCTCTACTGAACTGAATCTAACCGCAAAGCTCAGATCGCTTCAACTACAGATTATATTGACAAAATGACATGCATTTTCCTGGGCATAAGTAATATCCAATTTAGGCTCTACTATTCTTCTTTACACAATGTATATAAAAACATTATCAGGACATGAGAAAACAAAGAAATGTGAATTGTTTTTAACAAAGGAAAAAAAAATCAATAGAGCCAGACTTAAAGATGGCCCAGGTGTTAAATGATCAGACAGGGATTATAGAATAACTACTATAAATATGTAGAAGTATCAAGTGGGAAAGATGCACAACTTGTATAAATAAATAAGAAATTTTTATGGAATACCATGTAAACAATATTAAAAGGAACCTAATGTTAGAAACAAAAAAAATCCTGGAAAGAGAAAGAAACACAAAATCAAAATCATTTAATGAGATTTTCAGCAAACTGAATGTAGTGGAGAAAAGAATCTATGAAAGTGAAAACAGGTCATTAGACACTACCCAAACAGAAATACACATACACATACAGCCATGATCCGTGGAACACATCAATCTAACATGCATGGCAATAGAGACCAAGAAGAGAAAGAGAATGAGACAGAAGAAATATCGGAAGATATAATGGCAGAGAATTTCCAAAGTTGAGGAAGATATCAATTCAAAGGTCCAACTTGCCAGGAAACCCCCATCAGGATAAATATATTTTCATCAAGCTGAGAAGCAAAAATGAAAAGAAATCTTGAAAGCAGCTAGAGAAATGGACACATTAAATAAATGTAGGAATAGAAGGTAAAAATGATAGTTGACTTCATATCAGAAACAACGAAAGCAAAAGATGAAGAAATAATATTTTTTAAAATGCTCAAAAACAACTTAGAACTTATATTAAAAAATTATCACAAATATGAAATGAAAGAAATCTTCTAATATACAAGGGCTGATGGTTTTCGACTCCAGAAACCTGAACACTCAGAAACATTTAAAAAGTTTTCTTAGGAAAATTATACTAGATGGAAATTCAGTTGAAATAAAAAAATGGAGAACCCATTCCAAACTGGAACTAAGTCCTCACTTGCACTTAATTTCTCTTCTTTCTCCAGTAAGTGCTTCTATATTCTACCCAGATGTTAGAGCCAAAAATCCGATGAATCATCCTCAATTCTGCCCTTTCCCTCAATCTCCATACCTGATTTGTTATAAAGTTCTGTTTTCCCTTCAAAAATACATCTCAAATTCACCCACTCCTCTCCATTCCCACTGCTATCCTAGCCAGTAGTCCCAGCCAGTGACATCTCCCACCTGGACATCTTTCACCTGCCATATGCCCCAACTGTTCTCCATGTTTCTAATTTTGGCCCTCCAGAAATCCATTCTCCATACATTAGTGAGTGATTTTTTTCCCATTCAAATTAGAAGTCAGATTACTGTTCCTTTGTTTAAAAACTCCTTGTAGGACCTACAAGCCCCTGCACATCTTATCATCCACTATTGCTATTTGCATAATGAACTACCAAATTTGGTGGCTGATATCAACTATCATTTTACTCTGCCTCATGATTTTAAAAATAAAAACTTTTTTTGGGCCTACAGCATATAGAAATGTAGAGTATTTGAATATTTGATAATATCTAAGGGGACAGATGGGAGCAAAGCTATATTAGAATAAAGATGATAACTCAAATTCACAGGAACAAATAAGGAGGACCAAAAATGGCAAAGAAAAAGGTTAATATGACAACCTCTATAAATATGTACTTGCTTTCCTTTCTTCTTGTAGTTTCTTCAGAAGACATTAACAGAAGAGTAATAGGTTTATAATATATATATGTAATATGTATAAAAATGACACATACCACAAAAAAAGAAATAAGATGCAAAAGAGCTATCTAGGAGTAACATTTCTATATCTCACTGAAATTACATTACTAAAATATGAATTATATTCTAAGAAGTTCAGACGTATCTGGCAAGCACTAGAGTAACCATCAAATAAATAAATATAAATTTAAAATTCATTTATTTATATACAATTTTATGTATAATATATATAGTAGCCATTAACTATATATATATATATATTTTAAAAATTAAAATTTTACACTAGAAAATATTCACTGAATCCAAAAGAAAACAATTAAGGAGGAATAAAGGAACAAAAACAAGTAAAACATTTAGTAAGCAAAAATACAATGGATGGTTACCACAGGGGAGGTAGGTGGGGGGATGGGTGAAATAGGTGATAGGGATTAAGGAGTGCCTTCGTCATGATGAGCACAGGTGATGTATGGAAGTGCTGAATCACTATATTGTACACCTGAAACTAATATTATACTGTACGTCAACTAACTGGAATTTACATAAAAATTTTTAAAAATTAAAAATTGAAAAAATATAAGGGCAGATATAAATTCAACTACAAAAATAATAATTCTAAATGTTAATGGATTAAAGAATCCAATCTAAAGGCAGTGTTTGTAAGACTGGATTAAAAAATAAGGTGCAACTATACATTTCAACAGAAAACATACTTTAGATTCAAAGATACAAATAGGCTGAAAAAGATACAATATGTGAACAGGAGCCATGACAAAGTTGGGATGATTATACTAATATCAGAAGCAACTTTTCTTTTTCTTTTTTTTTTTTTTTAAGATTTTATTTATTTATTTGACAGAGATCACAAGTAGGCGGAGAGGCAGTCAGAAAGAGAGGGCGAAGCAGGCTCCCTGCTGAGCAGAGAGCCAGACGCGGGGCTCCATCCCAGGACCCTGAGATCATGACCTTAGCCGAAGGCAGAGGCCTTAACCCACTGAGCCACCCAGATGCCCCAGAAGCACCCTTTCTAAAATGCAATTCCTGCAGCCTGATTCTACTTCTCTAATGTTTCTCTTCAGCACTAATCACCAAAAGACTTACTACACATTTTATTTATTTTTCTTCTTTTCTTTTTTTAAATTTTATCTTATTTAAATTCAATTAACATATAGTGTATTATTAGTTTCAGAGGTAGAGTTCAGTGATTCATTATTTGTTCATCACCATCTTTATACTACAATGTAAATGCTTTGAGGGCAGGATTGGTGTGTGTGTGTGTGTGTTTCCTCTCTCTGTTTTGTTTATGGATGGTCAGGTGTATATCCAGCATCCAGGACTGGTTCTGGCATACAATGGAGGCTCAGTGAATATATGTTTAATAAATGAGCATTAATGGCCCTGATCTAGGAGCTAGGGATAGAGTAGTGAATAAAACAAAATCTCCATCCTCGGGGCACCTGGGTGGCTCAGTCATTAAGCGTCTGCCTTTGGCTTGGGTCCTGATCCCAGGGTCCTGGGGTCAAGCCCTGCAGCCATTGGGATCCCTGCTCAGCAGGAGGCCTGTTTCTTCCTCTCCCATTCCCCCTGCTTGTGTTCCCTCTCTTGATGTGTCTCTCTCTGTCAAATAAATAAATAAAATCTTAAAAAAATCTTCATCCTCATGGAACTTACTTTCCAGTGGAATATATATATATATATATATATGATTTTTAAAATTTATTCATTTTAGAAAGAAAGAGAGAGAGAAAGAGCATGAGAAGTGGTAGTATTAGAAGGAGAAGCAGGTTCTCTGCTGAGCATGGAGCCTGATGTAGGACTTGATCTTGGGATCCCAGGATCACGACCTGAGCCGAAGGCAGTTACTTAACCAACTGAGCCACCCAGGTGCCATATAAAGTATATTTTAATGAGAAGTATATTTTAATTGAGCTACCAGTAAGCATATATTACATAATTAATGGAAATGATTACAATTATTATTCCTTTATCAAAGCAAAGAAAAATTTTAAATGTGTTTATCACATTTTATTCTCTAGTATCTATGATCAGTGTCAATTTGTTTAGATATCCAATGTTATTTATAGATTTATCATTATCATTCATTTTCATTGTCTTCAGAGAAATAGAAACTGTCCAACCTTTAGGTTTGTCAAATGTCTAAATGGCTTTTTTTTTTTTTTTAAGATTTTATTTATTTATTTGACAAACAGAGGTCACAAGTAGGCAGAGAGGCAGGCAGAGAGAGAGAGAGGAGGAAGCAGGCTCCCTGCTGAGCAGAGAGCCCAATGTGGGGCTCGATACCAGGACCCTGGGACCATGACCTGAGCCGAAGGCAGAGTCTTTAACCCACTGAGCCACCCAGGCGCCCCTCTAAATGGCTTTTTTAGGTAAATTTTCAAGTGGTCTGTTTTGCCAAGCATATTTATAGATAACTCTTACACTCACCAGCATAATATAATAGAAATATTTTACCTGTTTCTTTTTTTTTTTTTTTAAGATTTTATTTATTTATTTGACAGACAGATATCACAAGTAGGCAGAGAGGCAGGCAGAGAGAGAGGAGGAAGCAGGCTCCCCGCTGAGCAGAGAGCCCGACGCGGGGCTCGATCCCAGGACCGTGGGATCATGACCTGAGCTGAAGACAGAGGCTTTAACCCACTGAGCCACCCAGGTGCCCCTATTTTACCTGTTTCTAACTCATGTGTATTTTATACACTTATGTAGAGAGTCAATTAATACTGGAATATATGTAAACCCTCATAACAGGCTTCAAGTTTATATTTGGTTCATTTTCCATGAAAACGAAATCTAAATTAAAACCTTTCAGTAATCAATACAAATAAACCCCATTACCTTAAAACATGGCAAAAATGAGAGCAGTTTTGGGATATGCTGGGATTAATCCCTTTTCATTCTTTAAAAAGCATAAACAGGGGCACCTGGGTGGCTCAGTCAGTTATAAGCTGCTGCCTTTGGCTAAGGTCTTGATTCCAGGATCCTGGGATCAAATCCCACATCTGGCTCCCTGCTCAGCGGGGAGCCTGCTTCTCCCTCTCCCTCTGTCTACCACTCTGCCTAATTGTACTCTCTCTCTCTCAAATAAATAAATAAAATCTTTTAAAAAATAAAAATCATAAACATTTTATTCACTTCTGTCTTTTTTTCTCCCCTCTGGTGATAACTGAGCACATATTTATATGTCTTCATTATATATCTAAAAGAAACTCAAGGAACTATAAGTTTGTTTAAAAATAATCTCAAAATGACAAACAGAAGCAGGTTATTTTATCAAAAGGATCACCTATCTTCTTTGATGTCATAAAAGATAAACTCCTGTGTGATGTTATAGGCTAGTTATGACAAAGGAAAATAGTAATAATTACAGACACAGGAAGGCCCTCACTTACTCATTTGTTTTTTTTTTCCTGATCAAATTTTAGAATATCTTAATATAAAAAAAATTAAAATCCAAAACTTCCTTGAAGATATATTTTGAGGAGATTTAAAGCAGGTAAGATCAGCTTTCGAAAGTAAAGGTTATGGTAATAAGAACTGGGTGCTTAAATTAATATTTATAATCAAAGTGGCTTTTTAAAAATGCAGAATTATAATACTTATATAATTGTAAAAAAAAAAAGGAGGGGGTAATAAATAATAAGCTATAGATGTCATTTGCCAAAAAGAGAAGATTTCCTGAAGTGTTTTTTTTCCCCCTAATAAATCTTAGAATTGTACAGAGCTCAAATTAGAAAGCCAGGAGGCCTCTTTTGCTTTTCCATTATAGATACAGACCCGCTGCTTCTTCCCCTGAAGTTTTAAAACGTCTAAATTCCTTGTGGTTTCCTTCAGTACTAATACACTGGAATACTTAAAAAAAAAAGTTTAAAAATAGAAAAGCACTTCAAGGTAGAGGATGAAATCCTTAAGAGGTCCAGATACTCATTTTTGATAAAAGAATTCATTTAAAAATCTGTGCAGAGTAATCAGACAAATGAAACTCACCCGTCTTCGCATCTTTCCAGTCATCTGAAAGAATAGTCTTGGTCTGAATCGTGTATTTAGATATAGGACTATGATTGTCTGAACCACGGCTCCACGTAAGAGCCACAGAAGTGGCCCGGATATCTTCTATTCGTAGACCGCCTGGAGGGCCTGGAGGGCCTGGAATGAGAATTTTGGTAATGAATCAGTGAATTGCAATTAGTGAATTAAGTGCACATTAGAATACAAAAGCATCCTCTTTGAAATTAATCTAAAGAACATTTATACAACATGATCACTGTTACCACGTTCCTTTTAAATATAAGCTATAAGAGGTGATAATAAGAGTATTTACGGTCTTCACTAAATGATTTCATGGTATCTCTTTTTAAGTAAAGAGATGAATACTATCATTTAAAAATGGCATTATTATTCAAGATACATATGACAACTTTGGCTCGTAAAATGGATACACATGAAAATCTTTGACTTATAAAATGTAATTGGCATTAACAGGACCTAATAGATTGTGGCACAGTGTGGTTTAATAAATGCTTGCCGAATGCATAAATCAGATATGGTAGCACAATTCAGTCCAGATACGAGAATAGTTAGTCAAATACTTCACTGTGCCTCCCACAAATGGAACAAATGCTTTTTTATATCCCTCGATGGTTATAGGTAATTTATTTTACTTGGAGTAGAAAATACATATAATCTGGGAATGATTGTATATATCATTTTGAATGATATATTTCATGTCAGTTATAGTAACAGGGATAAATGATATTAAAAGAAACATTTCTACTTCTATAAAATATAGAAAACAATTGTCAACTCAGAGGTATACCAGAAATGTTCTGAACCATCAACTAATATATTGAAGAGACTTAGCACAGAAAACAACGTCTTGCAGAACATAAAACAATGTTAAAAATATGTTTTCATAGACGTTTCCTAACTCAGCATCAATATTACTCAATGAGAGAGCACTGTACCTGATGGTAGAAATAAAAAGAAAAATGAGACATAACTTTCGGGTTTTGAAGAGCTCTTTGTTTTGAAAAGGGTGAAATGGACCAGAAAATAAATAACTATAATTGGAAGCAATAAATGCCATGATAAAGGCATACGAGATATTTATACTTGGCATCACAGTTTCTTGTTTGCAAAGAAGAAAAAAATGTGCTTTAAGTGGTACAGTGGCATCCACTGCTTACAATGCTAAAGAAGTTTCCCAGTTAATAGAGACATCCTTTAAGAGACATGTCAGAAAATACTATCACTTGTTTTCTTTGCACCAGAAAGGGTCCATCCCCAACTTAACTAGGCATATTAAATATAATTACAACTTTGTTAAAATGATATCTTTAGTTTTTCATATTGAATATGTAGTACTAAATAAGACATTTTTTTTTTCTCTTAGCTAAAAATAAATGCCTTATTATCTAACGATCAAATCAGATGTTCAGCCTACATGGCATCATGGCTTTTTTTTCCCTCCAACTGGTTTTGGTCTTTGCAAAGGTATAGACAGTTGCCTTATGGTTGGTCCCGAGGGGGAAAAGGTGTAGATAGAGTCACACAAATTTATTACTGCTAATACTAAAATAACACAAGACACATCCTATTGATGGTAGTAAATTTTATTATTTGGAGGTATATAACATATAAATAGAAAGGTAAATAAATTTTAAAAAATGTATAATTTGTAATAGTGTACTTATACTTCTTGATGCTAATTAAAAGTAAAAAATACATCATCCAGAATAAATGAAAATAGACACATAAGTAATATAGCACACATGCAATCTTCAGGGAGAAAAAAACTGCATTTTTCATTACTTCATTACTTCACATAAAGCATCATCCCAAGTTAATGACTAAATTGAATATTTCAGAGTATTAAAATTTAAAAATAGAGGTGAAAAATAGAGGAAATTATTTTTAAAAGGAAGAGACAGTCATGCATTCAGATACTTTTTCTGAGCACAAAGTTATGAAGAAAATGTTAAAGGGAGTTTAGGACAAAAGTGCCATAGGTTAGGTTTTAACCATGCAAGTGTAAATTATTTGCCTGCTGTTATTCTGTGAAGTTCTTGGAGTGGCAAATGAGTACTATTTTAAAAGGTCAGACTAGAGTTTAATGTTATGAACATATTGGTTGGAATGCTATATGCATAATAATTTCACTCAGTCATCCATTCAGGGAAGACTCACACTGTTGAGCAAAACACCGTAATTTCGTTTGTCCATTTTTTCCCTCTGATATACGCCTGGCCTCTAATGGGTTCTTAATAAATATTTTGGTGAGTACATAAATGAATTTATCACAATTGAACTTCAGATAGTTCTATAAACATACACGCTCCCTCCTTCCACAATACAAGCTCCCTTCTCCATTTGCCTTGACTAACAGGATAAAGAGATAAGAGAACAAATGGAAAAGTGTTTGCTGATATCCTCAAAACCCTGGTGTGGCAATGTTACTTAGTAATGTGGAGTAGGCCTATCCATCTAGTAATCGACTCCAAACAGCTCCTGGAAAATACCTGAGAGAAAAATACTATAGAAGGCAGAGATATTAGAGCTGAAAATAGGCTTGACTTAAAATTCTGAGGCCTGATTCATCTTGGGCATGTTATTCAAGTGTATTAAGTTTCCATTTTCTTATCTGTAAAATGGGAGTAATAAAAATTGATCATATAGCGGTGCCTGGGTGGCTCAGTGGGTTAAAGCCTCTGCCTTCGGCGATCCCAGAGTCCTGGGATCAAGCCCCGCATGGGGCTCTCTGCTCAGCGGGGAGCCTGCTTCCTCCTCTCTCTCTCTGCCTACTTGTGATCTCTTCAAAATCTTCAAAAAAATCTTCAAAAAAATAAAATGTTTAAAAAAATTGATCATATAGAATTGTTTTTTAGGATTGAAACAGTATTTCTAAAGAATGTAGTGGTAGAAAGCTCTCAGTAAACTTTAGCTACTGTAAGTATTATTGTTGTTATTCCTGCAAGAGATTTCTGGGCATCTGAGCTATTAGCAGGAGTAATTACTAGTATTTGCTAATGATTGGGAGAGATCTGTTTATCTGATTGTTCATTTACCACTTGTTCTCACTAAAAAATAAAGTGTTTTCTGATCAATTTGTTGAAGATGAGGAAAAATTGGGAATGTGAAGTCACTTCATTTGCACTAAGAAATCAGGATGTAGCAAAAACAGAGAAGTGGTACTAAACAGACAAACTTGCACAGCCTGGTAGTTCAACTCAGGGCCAGTCCTGTACTGTCTCTAGGAAGATTTTCAAAGCAGTGTAGCTCATAATGCTTGTTCAGTTTTTCTGTTCAAAATGGAGAAAAAAGTGTTATGGTAGAAAATAAAATAATGCAACTACTTGTTCCTCAGCGCACACACAAAAAGGCATTAGGAACTGGTCACCCTTGGTTATTCTTCATCAATGGGGGGAAAAAAAGCAATATGCATTCTGACTCTAAGAGTTTCTTCTTCTTCTTTCCTCCCTCCCTTTCTGCCTTTCTCTCTTTGTCTTCTTTCTTTCTTGCTCTTTCTTTTTCTCTGCTTCCTCTTTCCCTCTCTTTCTCTTTTTTTCTGCCTCCTCTCTCCCTCTCTTTAAACTCCTACTGTGGTACAAACACTCCCAAGAAACCTATAAGAATTGAAGCCAGGAAAAATGTAAGCAAATAGACTGTTTCATATAGCTAATTTCATTATTACTCTATTAATATGTGTTTCCTTTTTCTTAGGTGGTCCTCAGACAGATAGCTAATGGTTATAGCTAAGAATGTTATTCATGCCAAATTTTAATTATAATGAAACAGAGACATTGGGTAGATAAAAAGGAACTTTGGAATTTGACATGAATTTTAAATGTCTGGATTCATTCGATTAGAAGTTATTTTAGCCTTCCATTTTCTTTCATTCTTTTGTTTTTAATCACTAAAAATTGCAGGTGGGGGTGTGGAGAAACAGAGGGATATTCCTCTGACTAGTGCTGACAAAAGTTTTCTTTTGATTTTTCTCACTACCATTGACATTGGCAAGGGTATGGGCTATGGTGAATGCCATGAAATGGGTAAGCCTGATGATTCACAGACCTGTACCCCTGGGGCAAATAATACATCCTATGTTAATAAAAATAATTTTTAAAAATATAGGAAGCTGGAAAGAGAAGGAAATGAGGGAAAAATGAGAAAGATTTAGGGGAGGAGAAACAAAGCTATTTAAAGCATACTTTCTGCTTTTGTTTTTTGTAAAGATAGTCTGACCAAATTCTCCTTTTCTAGAATTAACAGTGCAAACTTCAGTGTTGATACTCTGCACCTCCTTTTCCTATCACAATCGTAGTGCTCTATCACTATCTTTCCAAGAGCTATGTTTCTATACCTCTCCCCAAAGAGGCTGCCATGATACTCTTCCTTTGCTAGTTACATTACCCTCTCTCTTACTGTTCTTGTTACTCACTTACTGTGTTTTTTCCCTCTGGCTTAAAATATCCTTCTCAGAGATTGCTGATTGAGAATGCTCCATAAAATCTCACCTACAGGGTATAATTAGCGGTCTACCAAGGTCCTTGTTAGTGTTCTGTTTCTACATTGTAGGTTCTTCAAAGTCAGGCAGGAGTCTGTAATTACTGAAATTTGTTTTTATCTTTTTTTCTTTTTAGCCTACTGAAGGACTGTAGATATAGCCAGAACGGTCCCCTATCATCTATGGTGCAATGCACTGTCAGTTTGTAACATCTACTCTTTCCCTAAATTTCTTTAGGTTCTCAACGGTTTAACTATGAAATTATTGATTGCAGGCAAATAACACAAACACTTCAATATGTAATATAGATCACATACATTTTAGAGCTCACCTAAGCCACTATCTACACATTTACCAAAGGATGCTGAAATCTAGAAGGGCCATGACCAGAATCACACAACTAGTCTATAACAGAGTGCAGAATGAATCAGGACAAGAGACTGGGTTTCCCAGCATAACCCACATGAAATGAGAAAAAGCCCATTTGAAAGTTAGATCTGGCTGCCTAGTTGTGCCTATCTACAAAAGACCTCCAAAGAACTACCTGAACACTGACAAGTTTACCCTGTTGTTTTCTTGGACTTGTCTGTAATTTTAAAACAAGTGTGAACTCATAACAACACAAAATTTACATGACATAAAATGTTAGTGAATAAATTTTTAAAAAGTATTTTATTTATTTATTTGTCAGAGAGAGAGAGAGAGGGAGAGAGAAGCAGGCAGAGGGAAAAGGAGAAGCAGGCTCCCTGCGGAGCAGAGAGCCTAATGTAGGGCTTGATACTAGGACGTTGGGATCATGGCATGAGCTAAAGTCAGATTCTTAACTGACTGAACCACCCAGGTGCTCCAGTGAATAAGAGCTTTATATTGTATATTTTAATAAAAATATTTTGCTTAGTCCTTATCATATTGAAGTAATTGCCAGATCTTTCATAATTCTTACCAATTAACCTAATAATTCTTACCAATACCTAATGATTATAGCTAGGATGTAAACCCAACCAATTTTCTATGAGACCAATTTTTCAATAACTTCAGTACAATTATTTAAAACAGCATTATCAGAGTCAAATTAAAACGTGGTACTGAGCTTTCCTTTGGAGACCTTTCTTATTGGGAATCATATGAATTCTTAGGCACAGTTGTATACTGTAGAAGAATGACAAAAATGGTAATACATTGGCCATAACTTTTTAAATCTTTGCTTGATCTCTTAACCCAAATAAGTGAAGATAAACACATCACCCAGCTATAAATTCATACTTAGTACATCCCCAATTTTTCTTGATCACCCTAAAGGCATTTGTTACTCTTTTCTGAATTTTACCAGTGTCTTTAGGAAAAAATACCTACATATGAACAAAATACAGATGTGATTTCCACTCAGCTCTTACTCATATGTAAAGTAATCAGAGGAAAAAATGAGCAAGAACACAATTATTTACCATTTCTGTCATTTCTTCTTTAGGAATGTAGTAACATTCAATGAAAAAGAGGAAAAATAGCAAAAAAAAATACCTTCAAAATGATTATTCACACGCTATAGTCTGACCATCTTTTCTCGGTCAGTAATTGGCATTCTGATAAGTCAAATGGGATAGGAGATTTGAAAGCCTCCAGAATTAAACAGGAGGCATAGCAGGCATGACAACAGCCCAGACATCACTTGAGTTTATGCTAATGCTTAGGCAGTACTAAATACAAATGTACTTTCTTCCTCTTAAACCCTGATTTCTAAACAACTGGACCCAAAAGCTCCTGGTCTTTTTGGGACTCCCTTCCACATGGCACATACATTTAATAGAAACCTTCATGTTCCAGAGCAGCCGCAAGCATGAAAGATATCTAGTATCATTCTCTTTCCAGTAATTAAAGCAAACACCACATGCAAATATTCTGTGGTTCATTGTTTATTTTTAATAAAATAGCAAATTTTAATGAAGAGTTTGAATGTTAAGGAAACAAAAATTTTTCAGAATAAATTATCTCCTATTTTAAAACAAAATAATCTTAAAATGGCATTACTGAAAGAACATCAGTTATATTAGGACAGGCAACTTCTTCTCTACTAGAATGTGTCAGCTGAAGTCCCTTTATTGTTATAGACCTATTTCTATTCTCAAAATTAGTTAAGACAATGGCTCTACCATAAGGTTATGAAATACAGTTCAGTGTCACGTGGTTTTGTCAATGTTTAAAGCTTTTCCAGGATGACGCTGAAAAGTAAATATCCCTACCATTTAATAGTATGGTAATTTTTTAACCTCTAACATTTATAAAAATGAACTTAGATCCATTAGTAATGAGAATAAGGTAAAAGGGAGAGCAATGAATTTGTAGACTCTCTACTTGTCATCAATGCAGTTTATTTAAAGAAGAATATTCTCCCTTTCCTGGCTTCAGGAAAGGCATACTTGTCATGTGATTTCCTTCTTAATTTTTAAATTCTTTTCAAAACTATATTCTCGTCTGGTCTTGGTGGTATACTTTCAGTTATGAACTATGGAAGAAGATGCCCACAATAATGATTCATGCACATATTTCCAAGATGATATTTATAGGTCCATGAGAATCTAAAATTAATTTTAAATATCTTGGGAACATGGCAATTGATCTGGATCTCTAGTCTAAACTCTAAGACAGTTCCATCTGTGACAATGACTGAGATGAGAAAATTTTAAAAAATTAAAAAGATGGAAATTAAGCAACATCTTGAGCCAGAGACAATTATTCCTTTATGATGACTAATGAATTATTTTAAAAAGAACACTACATATGTATTTAAGAGTCATATCCATATCCCTCAAAGCTTTCCTGAGAGTTCTTCCAACAACAGATGGAGTTGCTTGAGTTACTAAATGAGAAGTTCATATAATACCCTATACCTAAATAGAAACCTGTTTAAGAGCAAAACTATTTTTGGTGAAACAACAAGAATTTTAAGCATATCTCTTTGCCCAAAGGGGGAAAATGAAAGTATTTTCAAACAATGAAATTTAAGCAGCTCTAGAAATAATTATATACACTTCCTTTTTATCCTTCACTTCTGCTCAAGTCCTTCCAGTAAGAGTCTCCAACTTCCTGCCCAAATTAAAGATCCAAGAAGGCTGACAGTAGGAGTTAATAAAATTAAATATGCATGCATGTTGTTAATGGATTGTTATCTTCACTTAAACCTTGCTACAGAGATGACAATTTTCTCCACATGCTGTCCATTTTCACTTCCCAATCCTAGGAATTCTTCCAAAAACCCTACAGAGACATGGACAGTCTTGAGTTGTTTATTGCTGCTTTTCATCCATTCTAATCAAAGAATATATATATGGCACCTAGGTACAAAAGACTACTGGAGTAATGCCCCTTAGCATGTATCCTAATTAAGATGACTCCTTAGTGAATTTGACAATACTGTTCATTACCTGCTTTGCTAAATCAAATAGTCCATTCAATGGCAATATTCCTGTATTATAATTTACCAGTTCTTCATAATTTTTTTCAGATAATGAGCTAATTTCTGAGATACATAATTTCAAAGAAAAATAGGACATGAAAACACAGAAATTTCACTTGGCCATTATAAGATGTACTAGGTTAGTTCACTAGCCATTTTTCATATTAGAGAAGCTATATAATTATATTTTTAAATATCTTTCTGCTCAGAAGTATGTTTAGAAGTTTCAAAGGGAAAAATCCTCTAAGAACTAGATTGGAAGGGAAAGCTGCAGAGGCTACAAGATTGAGTTAATTAGTAAAAATCTAGTATAATATGTTAAAAAAAGAAAAAAAAAAGGCTTTCACACAAATGGTGAGTGTCAACGATCACCAGGTTGGAGGCAGGCTTGCACAGACGGGGAGAAAATGATCCACCATGTTTTTCTCTCCATCTTTTCTGTTTTTACCTGCAAGAGGAAAGATCAGGCTGAAGGGACAGTGTGGATGCCCAATTAGGGGCAGGAGGCCATGTATTTTGGGGATTTGCCATGAGTCCTTGATGGGTAAGTTGAAATAAGAGCAAAGAAAAACATCTTCTCCTAGACACTGGAGATGGGAGTACAAAAGAAAAAGGCTAAAGTGACAAGCTCTGGCCCAATCAAACCTCCCTTCCCCAGTAAGTGACTGCCTTTCTAAACAGCAGGAGCTCTACCTGGATCCCTCCACCCCACCCACCTTAAACAAACAAACACTAGACCACTTCTAATTTCACACCATATAGTGTACATCTACTTACTAAAACATATGTTTAAAGGCTTCTAACTAAGAAAAAAATACAGAGGGTAAATTTAGCAATGATTCCAAAAAAACTAATCAGTGTTTAGGAAAGGGATCACAGGAACTTGTGTCATGAGTAATATGGTATTTATTTTTTTTTGCATATATATACAATAATAGCACAGGAGGAGGAAGTAAAGGAAGATACTTATAAAAAAGTCTCCATGGTCATTGTGTGGATTCTAGCTATCATTATTCTCTTTCACAAATATGGAATCTGAAGCTTATGGTGATGAACGGACTAGGTTAAGACCACAGCTTAATCAGTAGGTGAAGCAGCTTTTTTTTTTTTTTTAAGATTTTGTTTATTTATTTGACAGAGAGAGACAGTGAGAGAAGGAACACAAGCAGGGGGCAGAGGGAGAGGGAGAAGTAAGCTCTCTGCTGAGCAGGGAGCCTGATTTGAAACTTGATCTCAGGACCCTGGGATCATAAGAACTGAAAGCAGACGCTTAACCAACTGAGCCACCCAGGTGTCCCTGAAGTGACTTTCCAAGGTATGTTTGCCTAATCCAAAAGTCATACCTTTTCTATTGCACCATATAGATCTTTTAATGACTGTCTGTGTATATTAACTATATTATTAGAGAAAATCATGGATGATATAATAACTACATTATTAGAGAAATCATAGGATGATCATCTGCCTCTTTCCCCTAATAATTTGATTATTAGAGTTAAACCACTTTATAACCACTATTGTCTCCCTGGTGACAGCTATGTAAATATGAAAAACAATATCTATGAAAACTTGCTTCTGCTGACTACTTATCGCAAATTTTGTCATTAGGTCACCAAACTCACATGTCACTTTAAACACATGAGATTTCTAAGTTTTCAATGAGAAGTGAAATTAATAATTTTGGATGTATTCCATCCATGCCTACCCCCTCCACTTTTAAGTAGTTTCAGTAGTTTCTACTATATTACCAGAGTTCGCTTCTCTGAAACCTGATGTTTTAAGTCTGGCAAGAGGGTACAATGCACAGTTACACAGTGAGTCTCCCTAAACTGCTGCATAATAGAGTCTCATTTCCTTGATGTAGGCACCTTATCCATCAGCCCACACAAGAACATATCAGACCGTGGTCTTCCAAGTTGTTTAAAACCAACATCAGACAGATCTGACATACTCCTGTCAGTAATGGTCCCTTGCTCCTGGAGAAATTCTCAGGAATGTGTGGAGCTGCTCAAGCTCTGGTTGTTGACAGCCAGTCAGACCGTCGGGAGCTGAAGCTCGGACGTGTGGTCTTCAGTATAACAGACCCTCGATGACTGAGTGACCCTCACACAAGGGATCACTACATGTTGCCGTATCACCAGTTGCTTGCTACAGATAAATCTGTCCATGACTTCTGTTCTAAAATGAAGTGGATTCGAGGTTGTCCCTGTAATATGTTAACTCTCGCCCACTTGCACTTTCCAACAAAGGACTTGGCACTCCCCCGCTACCCTGGGAAACACACATAAACCCCAGCCAACTTCCTCACCTCCTCTTGTGTCCACAGAGTAACCATTACTAACTATGACTATTGGGTAATGAGAAATTAAAAGAGTGTTTTGCTTTTTAGGGGAAAAAAACCCTTGGGATTTATGCCAGAATGTGTATTGACTTGTGAGTGTATTGTGCAGTCAAACGTGATAATGGAAAGGTGCTGTAGCAGAGGAAAGACAGAACTCACGGCTGTGCTTGTGTAGTGATATGTCCTAAGTCACATTTAGATAACACAAGAACTGGGTTCTGTCACACAAGAACAGGGATCCCTTAGTCACCTTCAAGAGAAAGTGGGGAGGGTGCGAGCTACAGTATGGCTGGGTTTTATAGGATACCGAGAGAGTCTATAGAGTCAGAGAACACTCTTCACATTTCTTCCTTTCTCTTTGAATATGTCTTAATGAATCCCAGGGATGATGGTAGTGTAAGGAGCTCTGTGACAGGAATTCAAAAGCACTAAAATCTCCTCCCTGCAACTTCTTAAACTGATCATAGGTTTAGAGAGTAAAGCCTTTTTTTTGGGGGGGGGGGGAGTTTCTTTTATTCTCATTTGTTTAAGTGTGAAAAAAAGCCTGTGACCCAATCAAACTCTCAAGGACAGGCCTGGTAAGGTTGGCTGGTGGCAGACAGATGTTGGTAACAGAAAGCCAGTCTGCAAAAGTACCGTCAAGAAAGAAGTGGATGTTCCAGAACCTTGAAATGGCAGATTCCACAAAAATTATATGTAAGAATATTGTTCTGCTTAAATGGGATTTTACACCATTAAGTCTTTCCTTGGTCATGTTTTCAGCAATGAAGCTAAGGTGGTTTTACCTTCTTTTGTTTGATAAAATGAACCCCAATGGGAAGATTTCAAATTCTAGTTTCAAATACTTAAAAATTTTACTCTACTCTCTAACTTAGAATTATCATCAATGTATCACAGTGATTTGGGTGGGGAATTCAATTAATTTGATAAAATAAACCATATGCCATGAGTGAAACAGATGTAAAATAAAAATTGTATGATCTGGTTTTTATATTTTGGGAAGTCAAACATGAAGGAGTAGTGAAGAAAAATAAGTAATATAATATATTTGGAGCACTAGTATCTGGCCGCATTCTGGCTTTATAAGATAAGAGCTAAAGACAATTTCTCTTGCCCTTTTAAATTTACTTTTGAAATGGTATTACCAGTTCTTACACTGGTAATTACCTCACAGCAATTTTGTTAAGATGACATGATAAAATTTATATGAAAGTCTTATAGGCATATACATTATAATGTAAAACATTAAAACATTTGAATGAAATCATTTTAAAGCTAAAGAGCACATTTTAAAATTAAGCTTTAAAACCATGTATTATATTTATTGTTTTTGCTATTAAAATTATACAATGTTGAGTAGCTAAAATACACACATTTTAAATTACTATAATTTCCCCTGTTATTAGGCCAGCTGGGCAAAAATATAAGAGCAAAATGTGCATTTGTGACTTTCTACAGAATAAATATTTTTTTCCAATGAAGAAAGAGGCCTACTATTTAATTTTTCCACATTGATTACTTTATCTCATTAAATATATCTAAATTAGTGTTAGGTTATATTGTGCTCTGTTAATGAGCTTGGATGTTACATTTGGAGTCAGACTGCTTGGATCAAGTCTTGGTCTTCTACTTAGTAGCTTTATGACCTTGGGCTAGTAACTTAGCCTCACTTGGACTTAATTTTCTTATGCATAAACTGGGGGTAATAATTATATCCATCTCTTAAAATGGTACTTGGTAAGTAATAAGCCTTTAATAAATATTATCTATCTTTATATGGTATAAAATATACAATATATGTTATGTAATATGCATTTTTATAATATATATCTTTGTAATACTTTATTATGTCCTCTATTATATATTGAATTATATAATTGTGTATCTTCATTTTTTATTTTATATTCATAATACATGTCTTTTCACAGCAGAGATTGGAGTTGCAAACGTGTAATATTTTGCCAATATAAATTGAAATTACTTTTAAAATATGAACTAATTGCCATTTACTTATGCTCATAGAGACTTTTAGATATGACTATCTGTACTGCTATTGTAATCAGATATAACAGGCATAACTGTTAGATGAATTTGGCATTACTGGTAAATATACCAGATGTATAAAACCTATAATATAGCACTGCAGTGGAGTGTCTAAAAGCCTACCATGGCTATTAAGTTCTGAAAAGACTCCTCCTTTCTCTCCAGGAATCAGAGTGAGGAGCAGCAAATTTGCTGCTTATTTTTTAAGGGAGCCATGGATACAGACAGACTGCATAGAAAAGGTAAAGTTCCAGTTTACCCAAAGCTGACCAGTTTGATTATGAGACAAGGAGAGGCATGAGCAATTAATTGAAGAAGAAGAGAAGAAATATTCCAAGGAAACTTCTCTCCCTGTACTCCAGTGAGGAAAGAGAAAAAAATAATCTAAATTTACATTAATGTATGATTTATCATGTTTATCATCTACCAGTTTATTATCCTCACAGTTGTAAGTTTTGAATTTATAAAACAAACTGTTAAACAGATCATTTTCAGGACCCATCTCAAAGCTTAAGATAGGCAACTTATTCTGAATGAATTACGTACTTTGTTGATATATTTGAAAATTGCCTTGAATTTACATCCATTTACATTGAACTTACATTGAGAAATACAATTTCAAATCATTGGTATACTTTATAACTTCACTAGCAATTGGGAAAGTTGTTATTTTTACTAAAGCTTTAAAAAATAGAAGTACTAATGAGTTCTAACTTTGAAATAATCAAGCTAGTTTTTAAATTCTGTATTTGTTAAAAACAGATACACATTCCAGCTGATTATTTCAGCATTAGCATGCCTGTAACAGTTACGGAGAACTGCTCCCAGCAGCTTTTTTAATGTGTTGATCTCAATGAAAAGGAGAAGGCTCAATTTCTGGGTAGGATTCACTATTAATAGCTGTATCCTTGTGGGTTGGTGCCAAGTGGGGTTGGGATGCCCCAGGATGGCGCCCAGTCAGTCATTGTTCCAGCCAGTGTGGGCAGCAAGGGCCATTTTCCTGTCTCAGTCCTGCGAGGGCTGATGAGATGGAATCTTTAGTCTGTCTCTGTGGCAAAATTTCTTGGACCACGCTAGCGGAAAGTAGAGGCAATTATCCAAGTATCTGAGGTAAATGTGTGTTTTTCTGACCCAAATACTTGAAAAACTACCTCAACTCTTCTTTTTGGTTTGACTATGATGATCTGGACACATCTTTCTGCCTATATAAATGTATCTCTTTTCTGGATCTCTTCACATAAGTCCATGAAATTTGGGGGGGTGGTAAGGTGTGTGTGTATTGGTATGCCTGTCTAACTTGGTACATATACTACAGGAAGTTTTTCTTGTCTGTTCTTCCTAATTTTATGACTAAATTGATTAATTTCAAAGTTTTCTTGAATTCATTCCGACATATCATGTCTTAATAATTTTGAATATAAATCCACAATTGTGTATTTAATAACAATTTGAATTTTGGAATTTTTAAACACAATGGGAATATCTATGCCAGATACCATGGAAATCTAAATTGTGATTTAACATTAGAAGTTCCACACATTTTAACACGATGGCAGACTTTCTTTCCTTTTGCTTTCACTAATATTCAAGTTCTCTGAGTTAGCCATACAAGTCAAACTCTAAATTATCCAGGAATTAGTAATTTAATCTCTTTTTAGTAACTGTCTATGGCTTTATCTTTTTCCACAATGTTTTAAAACTGTAACTACTTTCCTGGTTCCATACAAATTTTAGGATTGTTTGTTCCAGCACTTTGAAAAACACCAAGAATTGGGGTAAATTCGAGGGGGAGATGAATCACGAGAGACTGTGGACTCTGAGAAAGAAACTGAGGGTTTTGGAGGGGACAGAGGTGGGGGGATGGGTGATCCTGGTGCTGGGTATTAAGGAGGACACATAATTGCCTGTAATACTGGGTCTGGTGCATAAACAATGACTCTTGGAACATGGAAAAATAAAATAAAATTAAAAAAAAAATAAAACTGTAACTACTATTAGCATGTGCCAGACAGTGGAAAGGGAAAGAGAGACGAGCAGAAGCTACAAGCAGTAAGTTTTACTACTTAGTTCTAGCAATTCTAGAATGGACTTAATAATCTTTCTGGTACTATATACGAAATTAACTACAGAAAATTTAAGTGTATTAAAGTGTTAGCTATAGAAGTGTTAGAAATTAACTATCAACTTTATTTATTCATATTTTCTGGGAGAAGCCTAATACAGTGAGAAAACTGGACAGAGTTTCCAAGATGATTATCACTAAGTACATGGGTAATACAGAGCAAGTCACTCTGACTCCAACTTTACAAAACGAAGAGATAGGAATTGTCTAGATAACTTCTTGGGATTAATTCTATATTTAAAGTTGTATATTCAAATTTGAACATAAATGCAGAGATTTCGTAAAGCTATTGTGAAGAATTTAGGAGGACACAAGACACAATTAATGCATGACTTGAAAATAATAGGACCAATGAAACCTTTTTATCTTAAAATGTTGATCAATTCCATATTTTTAAAAGAAAGAGTACTAATTAACCTGGAACAACGATCTCTGAATGGATGCATCAGAACCAATTTTGTCTGGACAGCAGAGAGACGTATGCTCTGGATATGAACTCTGCTAATATACAACAGGTGGGAGTAATAAATACATTTCCTGTAGAAAAGACCACTGGCCAACCATCGATGATTTAAAATATAGCAATATTTTCAGACTAAAAAGTATATTGACAGCTTGCATCAGATTATTTATTTGACTGTGTTAAGTTACTCAACACAGGTTTTAAAACTGGGTTAGTCATCAACCAAAATGATCTCTTTAAGAAATAGAGTCTGGTAGCCATGTCATTAGGCCAACTAAGAAAAACTTCAGTGGATTATATCAAATAAAGATGGCATCTAACTGACATCCATTTCCATTCTGCAGCTATATTTTGGCTTTAGGAATAAAGTGCAAAGCTTCACACACACACACACACACACACACACACACACACCTCATCTAAATAAGAATCTACATAAAACAATATGAATATAAGCTTCTGATAGAAACAATTCGAACTTGATTTGTGATACAATGATTTGTACAGCTTTTGTGTTACCTGTTCTAATTTCAGCTACTCTCTTTTCAAAATGTTTCCAAATTTTATGTAGCATTTGTTAGGGTTTGAAAATCAGACCAAAAACAATTTTCAGATAGTGAAAATCCTTTTTCTTTTTTTTTAAATTTCAGATTTATATAAAGAAATTTTGTTTAATAGGACATATAAGATAAAAAAAAGGGGGAGGAAGCATCTGAAATGTCTAGTCTTGATTGCATTTTCTATTTTGGCAATTTTAGTGGCAAACATTCTGTTCAGCTGGGTGTTAGGAAGGTCTTCCCAACGGCTGGTAGCAATGCCAAGAATATTTATAATGCAGCAGAAATACCACAGAAAGTGGTAAAACACGGATGTCAAAGCCTAATTTCTTGCTTTTGTGACCTAATTTTATGGTCCATTTTTGAATGTTGTCCAAAAGTGTACTCATGAAAGAGAATTTAGGTTTGGCAAGCTGCAGAAATATTCCCACAAGTGCTGCTGAATAAATCCTGGAAAACCTTTCCCTCTCAAGGACACTCTTCTAAGAGCTTAAGTTCTCCAGAAATGTCTTTTGTTAAAGAACATTCATACAAGGCTCTTCATGTGTGCCAAGGCTTGCTTGATGAAGCAACATGAAATATGTTTTTATGGGACCTAAGATGTAAAACATTTATTATAACAGTAACAAAAAGGACATTTATATCAATTCTCTTAGTTCGGATTTTTTTTAAGAAGCCTAAAAACAGGGCGCCTGGGTGGCTCAGTGGGTTAAGCCTCTGCTTTCGGCTCAGGTCATGATCTCAGGGTCCTGGGATCGAGCCCTTCCTGGGGCCCTCTGCTCAGAAGGGAGCCTGCTTCCTTTCTTCTCTCTCGGCCTACTTGTGATCTGTCTTTCTGTCAAATGAATAAATAATTTTTTTTTCTAAGATTAGTTATTTATTTATTAGACAGATCACAAGTAGGCAGAGAGGCAGGCAGAGAGACAGGAGGAAGCAGGCTCCCTGCTGGGCAGAGAGCCTGATGTGGGGCTCGATCCCAGGATCCTGGGATCATGACCTGAGCTGAAGGCAGAGGCTTTAACCCACTGAGCCACCCAGGTGCCCCTAAATAAAATCTTTTATTAAGAAAAAAAAGAAGCTTAAAAACATTTGAAGTTTAATAACTGGTTCTTTTTTTGTAATTAGAATAGTTTTAAATTATAAAGGTTTTTTTAGATACGAGGCAATTTACCGTTGTTTGAGTTCTAAATCCTTTTGGCCATATTATACACACATCTATTTTAAAAGGTTAATTCTGAAGTTACCTCCTTTACTAATAAACAATATTATTTTTAGTTGAGTTTATATATATGCTCTCTTGGTAGGAAAAAAAAATAATCTTTCCCTAAAACCTTCTGTAAGCAACTTTAAATATCCTAATACCAAGAATGGCATTATAATCTCTTGTAAGGTTATCTTAATTTTTATATTAGTGCTCTAGTTGGGGAATGTTTCATTGTATTATGGTTTTGTTTTTTCTTACTGTTGCTACATAGTCAGATTGAGTCGTTCTGTGACAAACTGTAGAGGTTTTGAAGCTTAATTATCTTACTTTGTGGGACTCAAGCTTTAAGTCCAGCTGTGCTAAAATGATGATGAAAGGGAAGGAAAAACTCATGGACTTAGCTCTTCTCCCCAACTGGGCTGTTTCCCATTCCCATAAGACTCATGGGCTTTATATCAGAGCTCCTTTCTGTGGCTTCTGGCAAAACATTAATATCAATTTTTTCATTGTCTGCTGATTGACTTCTATTTGTTTCATGTAGGACATTGGAGGAAAAGCGCATCTTACTATCTTATGAAACACATTTCTAAAGTTACTTATCTCCAAAATACATTTTAATAAACAAAAAAATATCACTTGCAAACTATTTTCCATGGATTCCCTAGAACGATAATTCTAAACAACAGAGACCACTTTATTGCAGTCATCTTGGGCCTTATTAAAAATAAAGATTGGCCAAACCAAACCAGGCTTGAACATTTGGTTATTTTGGAATGTTATATTAATTTGATGTCCTCCATAATCATACTAGAAAAATATATTTAGTATTTATTTAAAGGAAAGATAGAAATGCATAGGAAAAAAGAGTGAACATGGGTTCTGGGGAAAAAAGCAGGACACACACACTGCCCTCGGCTGCCTTCAGTAATTCAGCTCTGGTCCCAAAGTTACAAGCTCCACTTGGTTTTTTCCAGGTCTGGATATTAACTGAACCCACTGTCTTAGAAGCTAGTTTGTGGCCATCACTTGCTCAAACATTATCTCTGGCTGTGCCGTACTCCGCTTCTTTAATTATACTATTCTCGAAAAAAAGAGCCTGTAAGTACTTTTTAAAAATATTTTTAGTGTATTATATGTTCAGTGATTTTTTAAAAACTTTCTGTTTTGAGATAACTGTAGATTCACATGCAATTGTGAAAAATAATACAGGGAGATCGTGTATCTCCTTGGCTCATCCCTCACCATAATGTTTTGTATCACTAAAGTACAACAGCACAACCAGAAAATTTACTTGCTATAATCCATCAACCTTTTTCAGATTTCACTAGTTTTACATGCCTTCGTTTGTGTCTGAATATTTGTTTGGTCTGTGCAACTTTTAGTTTTATCCATCACAGTCAGAGAATAATTTCATCATAAGGAGCCCCTGTGGTATCCTTTCATGGTCACCTTTTCTTCCCTTCCTCTGCCCTCTCTAACCCACGACAACTATTAATCTATTTCCCTTCTCTATAATTTTGTCATTTCAAGACTGCTATGCAAACGGAATCATACAGTATCTAACCTTTCAGATTGGCTTTTTTTTTTTCACTCAGCCTAATTTCCTAGAGATACATCTAAGTTGTATCAACAGATCATTTATCCTTTATTGCACAGTTGTATTCCATGGTACTGATGTACGACTATTGAACCATTCACCTATTGAAGGGCATGTGGTTTTTTCCAGGTTTTGGTTATTATGAATATAGCTGCTATGAACATTTGGATACATATTTTTATGTGAACAGATATTCTTACATCTCTGAGATAAATGCCCAGGGTTTTTATCATACCACTGGGTTGTATGATAAGCACAGGATTAAAAACTGCCACACTCATTTCCGGAGTGGCTGTCTCCTTTTACATCTTCATCAGTAGTGTGTGAGTGACTCACTTTCTCCACATCACTATTTTTTTTTTTAATTTTAGTCATTCTGAGAGGTGTATAATGCTATATCATTGTGGTTTTAAATGGTACTTTGCCCTAATGCCTAGTGATGTTGAACATCATTTATATGTTTATTTCCCGTTTGTATATCTTCTTCGTTGAAATTTCTGCTCATGTCTTCTGTCATTTGTCATATTGGATTGTTTTAGAGTTTTGGGAATTCTTTATGTATTCTATACATAAATCTCTTGTTGAATGTGAGGTTTGCAAATACTTCCTTCCAGTCTGTACCTTGTCTCTTCATCATCTTTGCAGAGACTCACAAAGCAAAGTTTTAATTTTGATGAGGTCCAGTTTATCATTTTTTCATCTTATACATTATGCTTATGGTATCAAGTTTATAAATTCTTATCCTTCTGCCAGCTGCTGAAAATTTTCACCTTTATTATTTTTCCTAAAAGTTCCATAGTTTTACATTTTACGTTTAAGTCCATGATTCACTTGGACTTGATTTTGTATAATGTTCAAGGTTTAGGTCGAGGCTCTCTCTCTCTCTTTTTTTTTTTTTGGCCTATGAATGCTCAATTGTTCCAGCACTATTTATTGGAAAGACCATCTTTTCTCCACTGAATTATTTTTGCATCCTTATTAAAAATCATTTCAGCATATTTGAATGAGTTATTTTCTGTGTCCAGTGCTGATGCACCACGGTTCATCAAGCCAATCTTTATTTTTTTTTTAAATTTTATTAAAGATCTTGTTTATTTGGGGCGCCTAGGTGGCTAGTGGGTTAAAGCCTCTGCCTTCAGCTCAGGTCATGATCCCAAGGTCCTAGGATCGAGCCCCACATTGGGCTCTTTGCCCAGCAGGGAGCCTGCTTCCTCCTCCTCTCTCTCTACTCTGCCTGCCTGTCTGCCTACTTGTGATCTCTGTCTGTCAAATAAATAAATAAAACCTTTAAAAAAAAGATTTGATGGTGCCCCCATCAAGCCAATTCTAAATCCAAATTTGCTAACCTCATCCCAGCGCTGCTAATTGAAAAACTTCCAAGAGGGCTTAGATTGTGTGTCTTTAATCGTAGTGGTAAATCTGATGCACAGCCATGTGTGGGAACCCTGCTCAGAGGCTACACAAGGACTTTTCACGAATCTTTGCTGAGGTTGGTGGTGAGGAAGTAGAGGATAGCAGATGACTCTGTGACTCTCATTTATTAAATTAATTAAGACATTGAAAAGTTATAAAAAGGGGGTGCCTGGGTAGCTCAGTGGGTTAAGCCTCTGCCTTCGGCTCAGGTCATGATCCCAGGGTCCTGGGATGGAGCCCTGCATCCGGCTCTCTGCTCCACAGGGAGCCTGCTTCCCCCTCCCCCTCTGCTTGCCTCTCTGCCTACTTGTGATCTCTGTCTGTCAAATAAATAAATAAAAAAAAACTTAAAAAAAAAAAAGAAAAGTTATAAAAAGTAAGAATTGGCCACCTATGTTCTTATCACTTGGCTTAAGAAATGAAATATTACTTATAAAGATGTAGCTTCTTGTGGGTCCCCTCCTTCCTCAATCACATTCCCCTCCCCCCTTCCATCTCCAACCCCAGAGGTAACCACTCTTCTATATTTTCTGATTATCGTTTTCACACATTACATTTAACCATATAAAATACGCACACATGCATATACAAACATATACAGAGACATATGTCTAACTTGTTATTTTACTAGAAGTCTGAAGTAAAAGTAACTACCAACTTGATCAGAAGGCAAATTATAATTCTCATCAGCCTTCAAATTCAGACCACAGCATATCCTGAAGTTTGGTTTGGCTCAGTTTAGCTTAGGTTTACCCACACGTTTACTAGTTTCTTTGTTCACCATGCTTTCTGACATCTCAGAACTTAATTCTGGGATTATTTTCTCTCTTCCTGAATTTTACCCACTAAACATTCCTTTATACATAACAGTTTCTTGAGGGACAAACCTTGTTACCGTTTGTCCAAATATAACTTTATTTTTCCCCATTATGGATGATAATTTGCCTGGATAAACACTTTCGGATGGACAGGTAACTTTCCTTTAGCATACTGAAGACATTATTCCATGGCTGTAGTAGTATCTACAGCTATATAACAAATTAGGCCAAAACCCAGTGGCTTAAAACAATAAAAATTATCTCACAGTTTGTGTGGAGTAAGAATTCTTGAGTGCCTTAGCTGGAGAGTTCTTGATTTTGGCCAAGGCTACAGTCACATGAAATCTGCTCTCTAGGTGGCTTACTTGAATGACTGGGAAACTGATGCTGGTTATCAGTACGTTGTCTTACCTCCTCATGTAGGCTTCTCTACAAAACTCTGAAATGGCCTCATGACATGACAGCTAGCTTCCTCCAGACTGAGAGTTCCAAGAACCAAGGGAGCAGAAGTGATATGACTTATAACAGTATTCAGCAGTGTTACTTCTGTTGGCATATACAGCAACTCCCAGTGTAAAAAGGGATTATTCAAGGATTGGTATACCAGAAAGTAAGATGAGAGGGGGCCATTGTGAAGTCTGGCTCTCCCAGTTACTTTTAGACTTTTTTTTTTTTTTAACTTTGTGACTCTTTATTGCTAATGATGAGTAGTCTGTGGACAGTGTATTGCTGTACCTTTGCAAAAAAATATTTTTCCCTTTGCTCTCTAAATAGCAAGACTTCAAATCAGTCCCTTCAGGATTCCAACAAATTTAGATAAACTTCTATTGGTTTTTAATGTTCTACAGTTTTATTTTCATTAATTGTTGTGTTTCATTGTGATTTTTAAAAATGAGATGCCAGGGCACCTGGGTGGCTCAGTGGGTTAAGGCCTCTGCCTTCGGCTCGGGTCGTGGTCCCGGCGTCCTGGGATTGAGCCCCGCATCGGGCTCTCTGCTCAGCGGGGAGCCTGCTTCCTTCTCTCTCTCTGCCTAACTCTCTGCCTACTTGTGATCCCTGTCTGTCAACTAAATAAATAAAATCTTTAAAAAAAAATGAGATGCCATATTTTCACTAATTTTCCAAAATTTATAGTCATTATCTTTTTGAAAACTTTTCCCTCTCCTACTTTATCTAATATTTATTCTGGTAACCTGAGTTGACAAATACTGTTTTTTCTCATTAGATCCTTAATATGATACTCTCATTTTCATAATTTGTCTTTGTTTCTCTGTGATGAAGTGTGTTTACTTCTTCATATACTATCTCCTAGATCCCTTATCCTTTTCTAATCTGTCTCTAATTGTTGTTTAACCTATTTATTGATTTTTTTATTTTCAATTATTGTGTTTATCATTTATAGGTATTACTCTTGGTTTTTTTTCTTCCAAACACTCATTTTTATAATATCTTATTTCCAATTCATTTTTACTACTTCCTCTTTTATTTATTTAAAGATTTGGGCAAGACTATTCTCATTCTTACTCCAATGATTAAAATATACATAGTACCCTAAACTCAAACACTGCTGTTGTCTATCAATCTAACTCCTGGTTCTCTTTCATTTCGGCTTGTCATTTTGGCATAATTTCATATTTGACTTATTTAAATTTGCTGGAATCCTGAAGGCGCTGATTTGAAGTCTTGCTATTTAGAGAGGGTAGGGTTTTTTTGCCTATGAGGAAGAACGTATATTGATTTATCCAAAAATTGTGGTGATTTTAGCTAAAGAGTTTTAGAACAGTGAATGGGCCTATGGCCAGTAAAGTAAATAGTTTTGATTTCTTCCAATCAGTGCAACCTGAATCTTATGTATAGGGCTTCCAGGACAATACTGCTTGAATAAAAATTAATTTTGCAAAAATAATCTCTATACTGTACAAAGATTAGGAGAAATATATAAAAAATAAAGGGATAGAAATAACATTAAAGGAAGCTTTGGAAATCAAAAGTGATAATTACATGGCCAATATGACTCCAGGATTTGAAATTGTTTACATTATTTTTTTTAATTTTTCTTTTTTAATATTTTATTTATTTGACAGAGAGAGAGAGAGAGAGATCACAAGTAGGCAGAGAGGCAGGCAGAGAGAGAGCGGGGAAGCAGGCTCCCTGCTGAGCAGAGAGCCCGATGTGGGGCTCGATCCCAGGAACCTGAGATCATGCCCTGAGCTGAAGGCAGAGGCTTAACCCACTGAGCCACCCAGGCGCCCCGAAATTGTTTACATTATTGTTTACATTATTGGAGGAATGGATAATATGTACCACTTCTGTGGTCTACTCCTTGAGCACCTGTGGACTGAATTAGTGGGTAAAAAAATTGAAGTGCTATAGATTTTTAAACATAAACATTTATGGCTGCTACAAATGCAATGACTTATAAATGATTATTGGACAATTTTTTGTAAACTGTTTTTAGTTGACAACATGTGCTATTCTGTTCCTTATTTCTCAATTCTATCACAAATTAAACAGATAAAAGGTGGGAGTTGAGTTTTCTCTGGGTAAGAAGCTCCATGAAATCAGATCCAATATTACATTTTCCTTTGGGTATATTTTTCCTATATTTAATTTCAGTTTTATGTTTAGAAGCGACCCAGCTTTAACTAATTCCCTGCCTCTATTCTAAACTCAATTTAAAATGATGATGAAAGATATAAGCCTAAAATACATTTTTTCTCTCATACAAATCACTTTTATCAAACTTTACACACATACTCACACTACCAATCTATGATTATTAATACACACACACACGCACACACACACACACACAAATGGATAGCAGCAATAATTTTCATTATGTATTCATTCCCTTCAAGATAACATAGGCTAAAAGAAACCACATTGTCTAAGTTGTATCTGAATATTTCTACTTTCATTTCATAGGGCGTAATAGTTTATGCACTAAATTAGTTTTATTGCCCAAAACGTTTCTCAGTGATCATCAGGAAATTACTTTCCTCTCTAATCTGTTCACTGTCCCACTCATAGCTCTAATTTCAGAATCTGCAGTTTAGGTCACTGACATCTGAATATAAACTAGAATTATTTCATTTCAAATCTGGGAAGTTCTTATAGATATCTAATGTTTAATATGTAACATATTAAATATGTTTTAAGTCAGATATATTCTTGAAAGGTTGAGTGAAAATTGAATTTTTCACAAGCAATTCATAATCTAAATGAGTTATTAGACCTCACTATAAAGAACTTATTAGGTTTTTTTTATTATTACTAGCATGAAATGAATAATAATCTTCTAGCTTCTCTCTCTAGAGAGTCTTGATCTAGATGAGGGAAAGAAAAACAAAAGATTAAGTTTCTTGGACTTTGGGCCAATTTCTGGCTTTGCGAATCTCATGAAAATTATAAAACCTCTTCTCAGGGCAATGCCCCATGCACACAAAATTTTGCATACAATTTTAGGAAGTCCATGAACTCCCAGACTGTCCAAGGAACAGATTATGATTTCCTGGACTAGATGAAAAAACATAATTAAGTAGATAAATGGACCAATAATAATATTACTTGAGATATGCTATATTTTCTTATGTACTACTCATAATTACTATAATAAATACAGAAAATTATTTTTAAAATTACATCCTATGACTTAAGTATATATAGCATATTTGAAGGTCTAATTTATGTACATTTTTTGACATAAGCTATGCACATATGTATTTGACTATTTTAATTGCAAATTTCTCTTGACATAAAAGAAATACCTTTTAGATTATTAGAAATAAAGTTTGGAGAATGATTACAACTTGTAGGCTTTTAACAGGGCTTACTAATACTTTTCATCTACCTGTAGAGTTTTTTTTTTTTTAATATCCTGGTATAGTGTAAGGACTTAAAATGTTATACTATATTTCTACTGAGTACATTTGCCAGGTGACATTGCTTTAAAATATTTTTCCTGGAAGTAAAAAGCTTAAAGAAAACACTTAATATTTCCATACAACTCCTCCAATAGTTTCTTTTATTGGTTTTACTTCTGTAAAAAAAAAATATGCATTATGATGACTAGTAATTACCTACGTATGTGTGGGTAATACCATTTATGTTCTTTGACTGTATTTGTCTAACTTCCTCTTCCCTCTGAATACTGGGAATTTAGCACATTGTAATTACATGAAAACACTGCTGTACAAGCCTTGTAACATAACCCCTATTGCCTGTTTTTGTTTTGCTTTGTTTTTAGAGAGGGAGAGAGAGAAGGAGAGGTGGGGGGTGCGGGGAAGGAGAGAAAGAATCTTAAGCAGACTCCACACCCAGTGCAGAGTCCAACAAGAGGGATTCTATTTCACAACCTCAAGATCACGACCCCAGCTGAAATCAAGGGTTGGGCACTTAACCGACTGAGCCACCCAGGCACCCTAAACATAACCCCTATTGTAACATTAATGTTAATTTTTAAAATATGCAAATAATTTTAATTTAATATATGCATAGGCTATTTCAGAAAATGGCTTAACAGCTAGTAGTCTAATTAGCCAGAAACAGTGAACTAATCCCTCTCATTCAAGATGACTTTTGAATATAAGAGATGTCCCAGATCATAAAATACTTTTAATGAAAATATAGAACTTAAATTAACTTTCTTCAGTTTAGCATAAGGGATGTATGGAATGAATGTCTAGTTCACTTGGATAAAGAAACTTCAGCTGGACCTTTATTATCCTGTTGAAGAATATGTTCAGCTAGAAAAAGGGATTTTTAGCATTTCCCCAGATGGACACTTGAGGACTCCATATTACCACTGCTCTAGAGGTAACTGCAGGAGATATATGAGGTTGGATGAAATTATATTGATTGAGAGGGTTATGAAGATGAACCACAGATATCATCTCATTTACTAATTATTTAACTGTGCAAAAACTGGCTGAAAAACTGTGCAATAAATAAAAGCCAATAAATATTTCTAGTAGATGAAATGTGAAAAAACAAAAATTTTTACATTAAAAAAAGAACAAAATAAAAATTTTAACAGGACACAAAGTGATAGAGCTCTGAAACTACAGAATAGAATTCTTCAGCTCACTTAGGGATTCTTAAAAAATGCATATGTGAATTTCACAAATCTAGTAGAGAAGGTAACTCATAAGCACAGATTGCTATAAACACATTAAAGAAAGTATGAACTGTTAATAACGTTTCGAAGAAAGGGACACCTATTTGGGACCTCAGGAAAGCACTCATGAATTTGGCATTACTTGAGCCTAGCCTTGAAGGATGGCTAAAGATCTGGGCGACAAACAATGATGAAAGGACATGGAAGTAATGCTGTGATTCAAGGAATAGAGGTAGAAACCTCAGGATGTCTTTGTGGACTGGCTGGACAGTGGAGTTGGTTACATGGAATGGTAAAAGATTAAAGCTAGACGGGATGAAGTCGATACATGGAGCTTTTCGCTACTTAACTATAAAAGGAGTGCTCTTTACTCTGAAGGCAGTGAGTGAAGAGCCAATGAATGATGTTTAGACCTGGCCACACAGCTACAGAACACAGGTCAGTATCAAGGGGGCTGTACTTCCAATAAGGGGGTATTACAGCTTGACCTCAATTATATGTAAGAAAAAAAGCCGGAGCCTAAAAACCAGCAACAAATAGAAACACGATACATATATACATTTTTTTATTCTAAAATGATAGCGATAAATATGTAACACTTCAAGTTACAGTAAATAGCATCAGTATGTTTTTTCCATGCCAAAAAAAAAAAAAGTACAAAAAGAAACAACACTATCCTCAGCACATGAAAAGTATTAGCAGACACTGAGAACTTCTGGTAAATACTAAGTTTAAAAGCACAAACATTTAGTAGGAGGTATGCGGTATAAGTTTCTAGAAGATATGTAGTTAGTAAAACAAACAAAATCAGTGTTGTTTACTACTTGTCTGTCATAAAATCATTCTTGGGCAGGGAGGAGGAGCTGTTCTCAAGGACCAAGACACTAAATATATAAGAATTCATACCAGAGTTACCAGAAGATTATACAATAGTTAGGCAAGTCAAATACCTCTGGTTTCATAATTTTAAAATGTTGAAACTCTTACCTCGAACAACAAGGTCAGCTGAAGCTGAAGAATTGTCCACAATTGTCTGAGCGGTACACGTGTATCTACCAGCATGCTTCAGCTGGGCGTTTCGGATAAGCAGTTCCCCATTGGAATCCAGCTGTTAGCAAAAATAGCAGTCATTCACATCACTACAATCTTCATCAATTATATGGCATTTAGGATACAAGAGGTACATTTTTTTCCCCTAACAAAATGAGCACCATTAAAAGGCATCTCATTTAGACATGTTAATTCTGTCCTGACTTAAGTTACTTCAAGTCTGCCTTCAGTATCTCAAGCAAAAAATAAAGTGAGTGACTTAATTAAGAACCTTTTCAGCCCAAATATCTTTAACGTTCTATAATTTCTATTGTCAGAGGGTCATACAGAGACATACTAAAGGATAAAACTATCTCATCGATAGCTCTTAAAGATAAATGGCAAGGTCTAAAACTCTTCATGCTAAATGTCAAAGAGGATAAATAAATGGTATATGGCTAGGAAGAATTTGGTTTTGCAAAGCCAATCTAATTGATAAATTTCAAGACATACTACAGTTAATTAAACAAAGATACTAAAAGTGTGAGAAACTGTCAAAATGGACAATTCTAACATTTTCTGTTTTGGTCAAAACGTAAACTCTATGTAAGCAGGGATTTTTGTTTTGTTCCCTGCTCTATTCCTAGTGTTTGTTCAATACATGTATTTTTGAAGAAGGCTTGAGGGACTCTTGTTTGTGAGAGATAAGGTACCATCTCAATGCAATTTCTAAAAATAACTAACATTTATTGAATGCCTACTCTGAACCAGGCTCTGGGCTATGCAAGTGCGTGTGAGTGTTTGTATGTGTGTGTGTGTGTGTATGTGTATAATCTCATTCTCTTCTGACAACAGTCCTATAAGATAGGTCCTATTCTGTCCATTTTATTAAAGATAAAAGTGAGACTTAGAATAGCCAAATAATTGAACTAAGCTCATTGAGCTTGTTCGTGAGAGCATCCAAAGTCCATGCTCATTACCTCCAAACTATTCATCTAGAGAAAAATTTGGAAAATTTATTTATTTATTTATTTATTTAAGAACCTGAGAATGAGTGGCAGGGGAAAAGGAGAGAGGGAGAGAATCTCTAGCAGACTCCCCACTGATCATGGAGCCTGACACAAAGCTCAATCCAGTGACCCTCAAGATCACAACCTGAGCCAAAACCAAGAGTCAGATGCTTAACACAACCACTCAGGCATCCCTGGAAAACTCAATTTTTAAGTAGACATTTGGTTTTCTTGACAACTAAATATACTGATTTACTATTTTAATCACATATATCCAGCTATATTAAAAGATGAAAAATTAATGGTTAGGTTAATATTTTACATAATAGATGAAGATATTGTTTATGTAATATAATAGACTTATACATTTTTAAATTTTGATTTTTTTAACAACTGCATGTGGAATGAATGCTCTGCTTTACCATAGGTTTTGCCAGTGACCCCTTCATATATTAAATTTCCTGCTGGTTTTGCAAAGTGTTCGGGTTTGCCATATTTTTTTAATTAATGTGGTTAAGAATATAGGCATACCTTGAAGAAACTGTGGGTTCAGTTACTGATCACCACAATAGAGCAAGTCAAATCAATTTGTTTTAACTTCCCAGTGCATATAAAAGTTATGTTTGCACCGTTATTATAGTCTGCAATGACATTACACTATATTAAAGTGTTCAATGGCATTATGCCTAAAAAAGCAATGTACAGGGCCTCCTGGGTAGTGCAGTCAGTTGAGCATCTGACTCTTGGTTTTGGCTGAGGTCATGATCTCAGGGTCATGAGATTGAGTCCTGCATGGGCCTCCCCCTCAGCTTGGAGTCTGCTTTGGATTCTCTCTCCCTCTGCCTCTCCCACTTATGTGCTCACTCTCTCTCTTTCAAATAAAAAAATAAAGCTTTTTTTTAAAAAAAAGCAATGTACATACCTCAATTTAAAAATACTTTATTGCTAAAATATGTTAACTATCATATGAGCTTTCAGCAAGTCATAATCGTTTGCTGGTGGAGGGCCTTGCTTTGACGTTGATGGCTATTGGCTGATGAATATGGTGGTTTTTGAAGGCTGAGGTATCTGTGGCAATTTCTTAAAATAAGACAACAATGAAGCTTGCCCCACTCATTGACTCTTCTTTTCATGAAAGACTTCTCTGTAGCTTGTGAGGCTGTTTGACAGCATTTTACCCACAACTGAACTTTCAAAATTGGAGTCAATCCTCACAAACCCTGCTGCTGCTTTATCTACTGAGTGGATGTAATATTCTAAATCTTTTGTTGTCACTTCAACAGTCTTCACAGCATCTTCGCCAAGAGCAGATTCCATCTTCAGAAACTACTTTCTTTGCTCATCCATAGGAAACAACTCTTGATGTGTTCATGTTTCATCATGAGATAGCAGCAATCCAAACACATCTTCAGACTCCACTTTCAATTCTATTTCTCCTATTATTTTCACTACATTTGCAGTTACTTCCTCTGCTGAAATCTAAACCTATTCTCTATTTGATCACAACCTCCACCCCTGTTCTACTCTATTCTTTTCTCTACTTAGCATCCAGGGTGACCTTTTAAAAATGCCAATATGACCAAATCACCCCACTTTGTAAAAACAAAACTTACTGAAAGCCTTAAAATTTTTCCTCTTCCTGGAACATGGCCAATCTGGCTCCATTTTCTAGATTCTGTTCAATATTCCAACTCAGCTAGTGCCATATCGTTTACTCGGCTCTTCAGGAAAACACTCCTGTTATAGGATCTTAAATGTATCTGTTCTCTCCCATCTCTAGTTAACCATGGTATTCCCTCTTCTGGAATGTGATCCCCTTGTATTCTCACACTCTTATCACATTCACCTAAGTAAACACTCTTCCCTTATCCATACCAACTCATTTTCTCAAGCAAAACTTTCCATTTTCTCTTGTTATATTTTGTCACTGCACCTTTTACCTTATGTCATATAATATATCTCAGCTGCAATAAAATATTTGACTGCTTATAGGATTAAAGTTGGTCTTCCTAGAGGACTCTAAGTTTTATGTGAGGAGGAAACATGCCTGCTTTGTTTATCATTGTATCCCTTTTTTATATGTGTATATAATGTCTTCTACTAGACTAATTTTTTGAGGGGGGACCTAGGTTTTATTATTACATACAAATTACTTATTATAATATTGGACATACAGGAGGAATTCAGCAAATAAACATTACACAAGTGAATTAATAAATACCTATTATCTAAAATGTCTTTATTAATTTCTTTTAGTAATTTTGTATGATTTTTTCAGGTAAGATAATGACAATGTTATAAGATAAAATAACTGAACTGTGAACAACTATTGGCACCTATATACATGAGATAAACTGCCAATAATAATAAATTTTAAACTATTTATGAACTAATTTTATGAGGAAATAAAAGTTTCAACAATAATGTGTAAATTTCTAGAAAAAAATACAGTGTACATATAAAAGAATGAAAACCTCTAAGTTTTCCAGCCACCTGTAATATGTGTTGTAAAGAATTTGACCTTGCCCAAGAGAGGTCTGTTATTTCCTCAGCTTCTGGAAGGTAATCTAAAGTGTCTTTCTTTGCCTGGGTATCATGGGTCATACTGGATAGTCTAACAACATGATTTAAAGACACTTACACAGTTTTAGACTTAGGGTCTGAAACCATATAGTGACTTAGGGTAGGGGCTTTGGGTCATGTGGTATCAGTCACTCTAGAGACTGACATTAACCATTTGGGTAATCAATTAATCATGCCTACATGATTAAGCTCCAATAAACTCTTTGAACAACAAAGCTCAGGTTTGAGCTTTCCTAGTTGCCAATACTCTGCACACATTGCCACACACCTAAGCTGATAAAGTAATGCATCTTGACTCTACAGAGACCAAATAATGAAAGCTCTGTATTTGGTACTTCTCCTGGATTCTGCCCTATACACTTCTTCTGCTGGCTGATTTTAATCTGTATGTTTTTCCTGTAGTAAACTGTAACCATAAATATAATAGCTTCCAGGGAGTTCTGAAGCCCCTTCCAGCAAATCAAAACTGAGGGTGGTTTTGGCAACCCCTGACACTTGTAGTTCATTTCAGAATTGAAGATGGTCTTGGGGATGGTGCCCCTTTGTAGTTGGCCTAACTCCTCATACTGCCTTACTTAATAGAATTCACCCAAGAGAGGTGGTAAAGAAATATTATTTTATTATTTATAACTATTTTTTAAAAATATTTGAGGCAAGGAGAGAAAAAATGTGTGTGTGTGGTGAAGGTAATAATACATTTTTCTTGAGCTGTCATAAAGGCTAATTAGCACATATTTCTGAGTAATTTTCTAGTGAGAAAAAAATAAAATAATTTAAACACTTTATATTTTTAAAACACACTGCTTTAATGTGTTTTCACCTTCTTAATTAGCACTGCATTGTGACACTAAATATTCAGTAATGGAAAGATACTAAGTAAAATCTTTTTAAGTTATTATGACAAAGATAATAAGTTATATTTGGGGAAAATAATGTTTGCATAGAAGTAAAAAGCAGTTAGTTCTATTATATGCTTTCATTATGTGAACTCACTTTTTTGGTTGCTTCCTATGGCTAAGTGAAAGATAATCCTGTTGCTAAATTCACACTATTTTAAGGAGTCATGTGATTAGACAGAAATTAAAAAAATAAAACACCTCAGAAATTTAAAATGTTTTTTTAATTCAACTCCTCACAATAAAAAAAAAATTGAGGGCAGAAAAAGAATATAAAAATAAGCAAGTTGTGAGACTATAATTGCCTTTTATAAAATATCTGTATTCTATACACCTAATATTCTTTTTTTCTTAATAAAATTGGTATCTTTCCCCCCCCAGACTCTCAGTTTGAAACACATTGCTGTTTACATATTCACTTATTTTATTCTCAGAGAAATAATGTGGTCATAATTTTTATACTTTTCACATGTAATGAAAAACACAAATTATTTTGTCTTAAAATATTATATTAAATTTATACTTTTTGAATCTTCCAAATAAACTCTGTAAACTTTTAATTAAACTAGTCTAAAAGTTCACTGCTAAAGTACTTTTAAATGTCAGTTCTGCTTTAAACATTAGGACTTAGGTAGGTAGGTAATGATGGACTACTTGTGTAAAGTAATAATAAGCAACTTTAACCCTTATTTTCATTTGCTCTATATTTAGTAAAGGTGGCACTGAAATATCTCAAGAAGGAAAGCAAAGGAAAAACATACTATATTATTTCCAATATAGTTGTGTACATATAAAAGCTTTCCTGAAATTTTTATAAATGGTAATAGCTCCTTCCATACCTCAGGAGAAGCTGAGGTTCTTAGTGGTTGACAGAACGCTTACACAGCAAGTAAAGATCATGGACCTCAGCACATTCTAGCCACAAATTAGATACGAATGCTCTCTATATTTTCACTAAAAAACCACAGTTTGGCTGAATTACAAAACGCTTCCCTTCTTGTGAGGAGAGTTGAATCACATACTGGAAATTGTGATAGCACAACTCAGGGATGTTCCAAAGTATAGATGTGGTTTACCACTTAGAAATTTCCCAAATTTAAATCAAAAGACTTCCAAAATCCAAATGCCTCTTCCTTTCTTCCCCCTCCCCCATGAACTAACTCTACAAATCATCCCTGCAGTATCAATGAATCTAACTTACCAAGTTCTATTAACAAACTGAATGAATCATAATGAGCAAAGAAATATGTCAGATGCTACATACAAGGTCAAGCTAAAGCTTATGGCTCATAATAGCTGTCTATCAACAAAAACATCTCCTTTGTTCCACTGCAGCTCAGAAGCAAGGGCCAGATATAGAAGGTTGAAGGAAAGAATATCTTATAAAAAAATATTCTAGAAACTTATAAGCAAACGCTATTAAATATGATTGATACATGTTCTATCTATGAAAAACATTTTTTTTTTTACTTTTGGTTTGTTGGATTAAAGAAGGAATAACCACAAACTTCACCACCAGCATCACCAACACGATTTACAGCAAATACTTAGCGAGGGTTTCAGAGGTACCAGGGACTATTATAAATAAATATTCTATGTGTGCAGACTCACTTGCTCTTGACTGCAGCTCTGCGAGCTAGCTCTGAATCCTATTTTAAGGAGGAGGATGCATTACTACTATTAACAGTAGCCACCCCTGCTGCTAATACTGTTGCTGTTGACAGACTACTTCTGCTGCTACTAATACTACTATGAAAACTGCTTCTGCTACTTGCATTACTGCTGCTGCCTCTGTGGCACTACTCCCAAACTCCTGGGAATACCTGATCTAATTGATTAGGTGTCTTTTAGATGTCTGGCAATGTGCTAGCTACTTCACCTACATTTTCTTATTCAACTTTTATAATGCTCAGGGAGATACTACTTATGTTTCCCTTTTATTGAATTTTTTATAGATTTATTTATTTATTTGAGAGTAAAGAGAATGCTTGCATGCGAGAGGTGGGAGGGGCAGAACAAGAGGGAGAGAATCTCAAGCAGACTCCTCCCTGGTGTGGAGCACTCCATATCCCATGACCCTGACCATGACTACATGACCCTGAGATCATGCCCTGACCTTAAATCAAGAATGGGAAGCTCAGCTGACAGAGCCACCTAGGCATCACTGTGTTTCCATTTGAAAGACAAAGAATTAGAGATTTTCAGTGAAGTGGCTGCTGGAAGGCTCCACAGTCAACACATATTACTGGTTTAACCAGGTTGAATTGTTTCCAAGATGCTGTTTCATGAAACAGACAATGGGATTTAAGTTCACAGTTTGGTAGGTAAAAATGGGTAGCTTCTCATAGCAGAAAGAATACAATGTTATCATTTTACATATCTAATTATTAAATTTGTGATCTATTTAAAGGTTTAAATGTAAGAAAATAGGAAAAATAGTAGAATAGTATGGTCACCTGAATAACAGGCATTAGATTAAAAATTTGTAAATTTACCTAGTTTGCTTTATCTAATTAGTTAGCTAGTTAGCTCTATCCTTCCTTGTCTCTATATACAATATGTCCATCTATTATTGAATCCTAGAAAAACAAATTATTGATATTATCATACTTCATTCCTCAAATATTAGAATCTCCCAAAAAGTCCATTCTCTTACATAATCACAAAACCATTTCCACATGTAATATAATTAACACTAATTTCCTAATATTACCTAATATTCAAGTTAGTGTTATTTTAAGTAATGTTTCAGCATTAAGATTGCCTGAATGTGAAAAATATTTTTAAAGGTACAACTTAAAAATATTATGAAAATGAAGTAATATCATTATAAATATAAAAACTTAGGTAAATTAAGAAAGTGGTCTAGAATTATTATTAAGAGATCACCAAGTATTTGTAGAATTAATGGAAAAGTTGAATATTCTTAAATTTGGCTATTTTGATGGCTGAGGAGTCCAATTTTGATCACTTGGACAACTTTAAATTAAACTTCCAAAAGAAGAACATTTCCTGTAATCATTCTGACTGATGGACAAAAACATCAAAGCCTTGGATTTAGAACCAGTATTTTAGAATTGAAAGTAAACTTGGATATTAACTCAAATGGTTTTTACACGGGTTCCCATTAGCCTTGGGGTTTTGAAGATCTTCAGGGATCACTTGTAAAAGGAAGGGATCAGATGGGAAGTTTTGTGGAATAGAAAGAAACGAGAGTCCTCATGACAGAACACTGTAGTCTCCTACCCATATACCCACACACACACACAATTTCTTTACTCGGAGCAACCTCGCCTTCACCTTTTTTACTTATTGGTTTCTGATTTAAATTCTCTTTGCAGAATGGATTCTGCTGCTAAAAAATTGTTCTTTTTATTTTAAAACTTCTGATGTGGCCCAACTTCCTCATACGGTATATGAGAAGCCTAAGGCTCAGAATGACTGTCCTGATCAAGGTCATATAATCTATTAAAGGCCAAACCAGAACAAAACTCCGGATGTTTAGCTAATGTTCTACTCTTAAAAGCAAAGTGAAAAAATTAGATAGATTTTTTGGGGTATGCCAGCTCATGATGAAATCGTGTATTTCTAGTGTGCTATCATAAATAAAACATCCAAGTCCACATGTAAAATTATAAAATTCTTAAGATACTAAAAGATTACATGTTTATTTTTCCCACTTTTTATTTTAAATATGTCCTATATTTTGCCACAATAATTATTGCAGTGATGTTGGAGTATGTAAGGAGTTCTATGTACAACAAAGGGGACTTTAACTTTGAATGAATTTTTGGAGATTCTTCCAAATCAATTCATTTCTGAAGAACAAAGATTTGCTGTTCTATGTCCTAATCCATTTACTAGCACTGACATCAACAGATGCTTACTAAGGACCAGACTATTGGGTATTATGCTAGAGAAGAGCCCTTGCTGACATGGTCTGCACATAGGAAGTATGATGATCTAAAAGAAGTCAACACATGTATATAGACACAACTAGTGAGCATAGATACCTATCTTCGTGTTTCGTGGTAGAAAATAGCAAATAAAAGACAAACAGCTAAGTGTAAGTAAAGGTTTGTTAGTGAAAGGAGGGTCAGTAAAGGTACATGTTTTGACAGACTGAAGTATAATAGAATGTATTACCTGCTTATCAGAATGTTCTAATGCTTATCAATCAATCACTCATAAGAGCAGAGAAAGGATTTGGCAACTGGTAGAATGCCTTTGTGAGTTTTGTGGCAGTCACAGAACTATGTCAGGGGACTATATATGTTTTACATGTTTCTTTCTCTCTTCCACTGCCCACCACAATTTGAGTCTTAAATTTACAAAACACATGAAATCTATCATCCTCTGCTACTCACACTATTTTGGAAAATGTTTTAGTCAGCCTCCTATAATTTTTTGTTGTTCTAAGCACTCTCATCTGCTCAAAACAATATAATTTCTCTTTGTTTCTAACACATCATGCTTAAAACCTTTCAGTGGCCAGTCTCTTTATTCCCGAGTCTCTCTTTTTTCACCTTCCTTGAGAGTAGCCTTTCTCAACCTTGGTACCATTGACAATGTGGACCAGGTAATCCTTTGTTGTGGAAAATTGTCCTCAACTTCACAGGATGTTTAGCTGCACTTGTGCTAAACAGATGTCCATAATGCACAGCCCTCCCCCCACCTCCCCATAGTGGGGGCAATCAAACTTGTCTCCACATATGGCCCAAGTCCCCTGGGGAGAAAAGTTGCTCCCAATTTAGAACCACTATTTTAGGGCTCACATCATCTCACTGTGCTACTGGTCTTCTGTTCTACTTCCTTAAGCTCCAATTTGATCCTTTCCTTTGCTTGGATTATGGCCTGACCTTCCTTTTCTTTTCCAACCTCTACTCTACAATTCCAGGCAATCTTCACCTTCTTACTCAGCAGTAACAGAGATCCAATAACATTTTTAGTATTATTGTTCCCTCTCCACTCTATCTCTCATCCTGTCCCTCTACTCTCTCCCTTTGGATGTGCAGAAGCAAAGTTTCTGTTCAAATTCCTAATATATTCTAATATGAAATATGTATGTCTTAAATTTAAGCACAATTTTGTGATACATTCCATATAATTACTATTTTATTTTAAAAAGAAAACCTTAGGGTAAGAGATCTGTCTTCCTTTGTTTTGAATGGTGTTTTCTCTATAGGCAGAACAAAGCATTTCCATGTACCTGCAAACACACACATACGCCTACCCACCTAAAAGAGATCATAAAGAATTTCCTAGAACTAAACACCACCTGAAACTATGCAGACTTGATTTATAATGTATTGCAAAACTTGCTAATAGTATAAGGAGAATGAAGTAATTTGGACAACCTTGAGTGAATGTAAAAAGTACATTAAACAAAATTATAGAATAAATTAGGAGTTGAACAGTAGGGTCTTAGAGTGCTTCAAACAATGGGAGGGGGATTATTTAAGCAGCACAGACAGGAGTGCTAACCAGTGGACTAGAAATTAGAGTGGCGAGGCCTCAGCGTCTGCACTTGGACCACCTTGGTTTCAAATCTTCCCTGTCACCAACAAGTGGTACTATTACTTTTGGCAAATTACTTAACCTTTCTAACCTTTATTTTTTCATTTTGAAAATTGAGAAAAATCACTATAACTGTGTTCTTTAGAGGACTGCTGTGAAGATCAATTGAGAAACACAGGAAAAACACTTAGTCTAATGTTGGCCAAACAGAAAGCACTTAATAAATGTTGACTATCATTACCTCTCCCATTGCCCCTGGCAAGGGAAGACTGGAAATTTTTGTTTCAGATTAGGTACCCAGTGTAGCAGCAGTGCAAAAATTAAAGAAAATTGAGATCTGTAAGCAGAAAAAAACACAAAAAGACAAAAAAAAAAAACCACAAAAAAACAAAAAAACCCTGTATGCAATAGCCTCTGGAAACTTCAATTGGGAATGATTGCTCTATTATATACCATATTAATAATAACTGCCTTCAATCTGCCAGAACTTGTGCCAAGCACTTTATAAGCATTCTCTATTGAATCCTCACCCAAATACTATGAAGCAAGCAGTTTTGCAAACCCAGTGAAGCAACCTGAATGAAGTAAGTGAATTATTAATAAAATATTAGAGAGGGAAATCTGAAGTTTAGAAAGGCGTAATCACTGGCTCAGTCTCACAGAAGAAGTGACAAAATGCAGCCCAGAACCCAGGACTGGTTGTGGCAGAGCCTCTGAACAATTCAGATGTTATTTATGAATTCAAAACAGACACATAAGAACTTCTTGCTCAATTACAATGTTAACATTTGTGTGTCAAGATAAAAGGATAAAAGATATTATAGTGGCAATAATCAGAATTGGAAAGTTTAACTCTTGGTTAACTAAGATAATGGCTCTGACAGGGAGATTGTTATTAAATAGTTGGAAGAAAATAACTCAAAGGAGATGTGAAAAGTTAGACGGCCATTGAAAAAAAGTAATTTCCACAGATCAGGCATCACCATGGGAGAGGCATAAAATGGTATATTACAAATCTGTAATTTTTGGTGGATATTCCTAAATCCTTTCCAGAATAAAAGGAGTTATAAATTAAACTGATAATTTAAATGATTCTGTCTTTAGTATTGACTCTAAGAAAGTAAAAACCTATTGAGCTGGAAAATCAAAATATAAGCTATTTTGTAGTTGGACTTTAAACCTACCTACTTGAGGTAGGAAGAGTTACTCCTTTTTAGTATTTGCCCCATAACTTTGATAGACTAAAAGAATGCCAGATAAACTGCTTATAAGCTTATTGTATCAAAGCTTCAAATTTTAAAATTTATGATGTATATTTATTTATATATATTCTTAATATCCTCCTATGCATAAGTTCAAGTTCAAATGAAACAATTCCTGAAACTGTTTACATAATAATATATCATTAAGTGAATGGTTTTTGACAAAATGGAAGAATAAATTACATAACAGGTAAATTAGATAATTAACTTACTTTTTTCTATAATTAATATTAAGTGTTTACACATAGCTTTAAAATTAGTATCCGTATATTTTTTAAGTGATTCATTCAGAAGAGTTTTTCATGAAGCAGGATCATTAAATATAATGACAATTTACTTTGGGGGAGCTAACTATAAATTCTTAAAAGAAATGTACCTCTTCAAAAAATATAGTTTTTTCATGATAATTATATGAATAAAATTGAAAAAGTATAAAGTAGAAATTTTTAAGTCACCTATAATCATATATCTTAGACCTAACTATGGGAAAATCTATTTATTTAATTTCATAAAGCTTCCAGTCCCAATAAGTCCACACTGTGAAATTTGAAGCCTTATGCAAGGTTGCCACCTGGTGGTCAAAGTCAGAGTAGCAAGCTAAAATCAAAGTATACCTGACACTGAATAGAATTCATCATTGAAACTAAACTGGAAAACACAGACTTACTTTGTTGAAATGAAAGGCCTAAAAGCTTGATTTATATACTCTATCTTCATTAATTAGAGCTTCTGATATTAACTTTTAGCAACTAAACTTATTAAAACCAATGATGATAACAATATCAGTTTTAATAGCTATCAAATTATTTACATTTGAATTTTAAAGTCACACAGGACCTCTACTGTATTCTGGATTAGTGCCTGTGTTTATCTTATTCAGTGTCTTATTTACCCTACTGCCCGTCACTGTTCCTGCTTGTACTATATGCTCAGTACAATATTTTTAAAGATTTTATTTATTTATTTGACAGAGAGAGATCACAAGTAGGCAGTGAGGCAGGCAGAGAGAAAGGAGGAAGCAGGCTCCCTGCTGAGCAGAAAGCCCGATGCAGGGCTCTATCCCAAGACCCCAAGATCATGACCTGAGCCGAAGGCAGAGGCTTAACCCTCTGAGCCACCCAGGTGCCTCTCAGTACAATATTTTTAAATGAACAAATGATAATCACTAATTGAAATGTTGTCAGGATCAAGTAAAATATCAAAACATTATTTAAGAAGTTCCCCAAAATTATGTACTGACACATTTGTCCATGCAGTCTGAATAATAGAGAAATGAAGTCAGTAATATTCCTTCCTTTGCATTTGCTGTCCTCGGTGCCTGACATTCTCATTGTTTGGATTCATGAAGCTTGAGGTAGGAAGATTTGCTCCTTCTGAGAGTGATCTGTTAATGATCCCAACATCAATTATTACTCATTAGGATGATCTACCAAAAGATGGATCAAACACATCCAGTGTTTTTACTCGAACTTCATGTGGTGCATTTAGCAGTGAAGTCTGACTTTGAAGTTTGCTTTGAAAGAGAAGGAAGATATAAGAGAAGGCTTTCGAGGTCTGAGGTTCAAAAGACAGAATTAAGTTTAATAACATATTTTAAAATAAATTTTTTTCTAGGTTTCTTTTTAACTATTTAGAGAACTGAATCGACTTGCCCATCTAATGTGCTACAAATGTGCATTTGATATTTTTAGTCAATTAAGTTACATATCTAGCCAGTGAACATGTTTTCTACTGCTGATCTTACTTGGTGGACCGAAGTTGAAATGTGAGTTCAGGAGGTCAGAGCATGGGCCCGCAGTTAGGTTCTGCACTGGATTAGCTGAGGGTCAAGTACATGAACCTCTGGATCTACCAACAGCAAAAGGAGTCCAGTAAGTAATCACCAAAGTCTTTTATGTTTTTTATGATCCAGTTCAGAAGGGAGGGGCTGGGGTTGGGTGAGCCTGGTGATGCGTATTAAGGAGGCACGGATTGCATGGAGCACTGGGTGTTACAGGCCAACAAAGAGTCATGGAACACTAGATCAAAAACTAATGATGTACTGTATGGTGACTAACATAACATAATTAAAAAAGATCCAATTTATTATTTACTTCTTAATTATTATTCCAGTATTTCTTTATTTTCCTCTCTTTTTAAACCATGGGGCTCTTCTTCCTTCTTTTTTTTCCCCCTCCTTCCCTCCTTTCCTTTTTCTCTCTTCCTTTCTTAATTTCTTTCTTTTTTTTTTTTTTTTGGAAATGTTTATTTACATCAACAAATATAACGTAATGATTATTTTGAAGAACATAAGCTCCACATACGAAGTTTCAGCTTAATTTAGGACAATGTATACCCCTAAATCTATTTACATAGACTTCGTTGCAGCTGTTAAGTAGCTATTGTATGAACTATGGTTGTGATAGTGTTGAAATTACTCAATATATAACACCAAGAAACTAAGCAAATTCAAAAGTCTATTTTTTAAGTAAGATCTTTGTTTAGCTCAGCTTTCCTTAAAATGAGTAAAAACTAAGTAGTATTTGCTTTACTTGTAAAACAAAACACAATTTGAAGAAATTATTAAAGATACCAGTGCCAATTTTACTAATGTGGGGAACACTTATGATTAAGCATATCAAAATATTTTCAGACATATAAGGAAAAATGTCACAGGGTATAATGTTAAAATAGTTCCCTGCCAATTCCCAGTTGTTATTTTTTTAAAGTGTAAGTTTGGTTTAGAAACTGAAAGATGGGGGTGCCTGGGTGGCTCAGTTGTTAAGCATCTGCCTTCAGCTCAGATCATGATCCCGGGGTCCTGGGGTCAAGTCCTGCATCAGGTTCCTTGCTCAGCAGGGAGCCTACTTCTCCCTCTCCCTCTGTCTCCTGCTCATGCTTGCTCTCTCACTCTCTCTCTATCTCAAATAAATAAATAAAATCTTTAAAAAAAAAACTGAAAGACAATCAGCAGATTTGCTGTAAATTTATAGCTATAGCTATATCTGTTAGATTAAAATGAAAGGAACTGAATTTATAGTTAACATGTAGAAGGATAAACATTCATTACTGCATGGGTAGTTGTTTTATTAAACTAATAAAAATGTAACAAGAAATGTTTCTATCTAGTTAAAATCAGTCTCACTCAACCTGACTGAAAGCCTGTTTTGCCTTTTAAAGCGTTTAATTCTAGAAAAAAAAAATTAAAGAGCTAGACAATTTGAAAGGATATGATTATTATAGGTATATATCAATCTTCAGATTTCATAGGACTTTAAATATCCTAAATATTCTACTATATTACTATTTTACTGAGTTAATTCAAACTCTTATTTCTATACTAATAATTGACTTCTAAAGTTAAAATTAGTTTTCTTCAGTAAGCATATGCTCTCAGGTTCCTAACCAATGGCCTTTCTAGAGAACAGGCAGGTAGGAACAGTGGTCAATTTGCCTTTTAAATACAACTGACCCTTGAACAATACAGAGTTTAGGATATTTACAATATTTACAGTATTGTACTTATTGAAAAAAAACCACACAGAAGAGCATCTAGCATGTTGTTCAACTGTCAACTATTCATGGCAACCTAGGCCATTCTTACCTTATACCACTGATGTTATCGGTCAATATTCCTGCACTACTTCCCAGTCTTTTCCCTCTATTTTCTTTATTTCTATAAAGGACAGCACTATGCTTACTTATAGGACTTGTGTCATGTACGCTTTCCGATTCTTAAAATAAAATAAAATATAGCCATTTAAGCATTCTAAAAATCACATGGACTAGTTCTCCAAACCCTCCCATATAGGTATTTTGTCTATTTCTGAACCTCAAAGAAAAGAGAAATGCCTTAAAGTCATCATTATAATAAAGAATAAGTCCTATGCTCTTACCTTATTTAAAATGAATAAGAAGGCACTAGCACCTAGAGTACAGATACAATGAGGGATAGTACACATCAACATAAAAATTATAATTAAGGGAAAAATAGACCTAAAGCTCAATAAATATTTATTGATTTATATCTCTACCAGAATCCTTATAGCTTGCCATTTTTAAAAAGGTTTAGGAGTGTTATGATTGATATAAGGAAATCCATGAAAAGCTTTTTTTTGCCCTTTTTTCAGTATCATAAATGGTTATAGTAATAGGAGATGCAGTCACATAGGGTCACTGGAATGTCAATAAGATGAAACTTAAAACACATACCATAAAATTCCGCTGGTAATGAATGTTTTCTTTGTTAAAATCGATCACATATCCATTGAAGGACCAAATAAAGGTGAGATCCAGGGCGGGATCAAAGGAAGCAGCACACTGCATGGTGGCATTTTCTCCAACAGTAATATCAGCATTAATTGGGGCCAATATAATTCTTGTGGGATCTATACAATTAGGAAAAAAAAAAAGGAAGAAAGCACAATTGAAGAATATATTAGATACCATATTTTCTAGCATGTTAAAAGAATAAAAATCAATATATATTTTTATTTCTCTGAGCAAAGGGAAAAAGATGTTTTCAGATTCAAATTCCAGGAACAATTTCATGAAGCAAGAGATTTGCCCCACAGGCTTTTGAAATGGAAACTTATCAGTACATGAAGTGTCTTAGAAGCTTAGTGGTGAATCATGTCCTATAGTATTTTAGAAACTCAGCACTATTAAACTAGAAAATAACAATATTGATCAAGGGGTTTCTTACCTGTAATAACAAGAGTGCCAGTGTTATTAGCCCTCCCTCTGTTATTTTCTGCAAAGCACGTGTAGATACCACCATCATTCCTTGTGATGTTATTTATTTCCAAGCTGCCATCTTCCCAAATGAGTATTCTATTCAAGTGAAAGGAATACATTCCTCACAAAATTTAATGAAACATTTTAGTGTTCTTAAGAGTTCAAACACTGTCTTTTGATTGTTAAGTTTTACACAAATTACTTGACCATAAGATTTTTTTTAAGATGAAACATCCTAAAAAAAAAAAAGAAAAAAGAAAAAAAAAAAAGAAAGAAAGAAACATCCTAGCCTTTGTTTATAATATTTTTTTTTCCCAGCATTGACAAATTGTTTTAGAAAGCCACCTTTACCTTTTTCTTGGTCTACTGCAGTATTTTTTTAGAGAGAATCTTTTTTTTTTTTTAAGATTTTATTTATCTATTTGACAGACAGAGATCACAAGTAGGCAGAGAGGCAGGCAGAGAGAGAGAGGGGGAAGCAGGCTCCCCGCTAAGCAGAGATCCTGATGTGGGGCTCGATCCCAGGACCCTGAGATCATGACCTGAGTCGAAGGCAGAGGAGGCTTAACCCACTGAGCCATCCAGGCGCCCTACTGCAGTAGTTTTTAACTAGCCTCCTGCTTCACCTTTTCCTGTCTATAGTCTCTTTTCCACATAGCAGCCAAACATGAAGACCTAAGTGACATAAGTTACACCATGTCACTCTTCTGCTCAGTGACAGCACTCTCCAGCTCAACTCCCTCCAGGAACTTTCCATTTCACTCAGAGTGAGAGCCACAGTCCTTTGATTCCCGTGGAGGCTGGACAATCTCACAGGGTTTTGCACCTTCAGCAAAGAATTGCTAGATAATTCTGGTTAGTATTGTATGCATCCATGCACACATGTGCACACACAAGGCACTGTTGCTGTCTTGTCACCCTCCATCCCATCCAGCTTCCAAGATTTCCTCACCTAATATGCATTCCATCAGACATACTTTGGTTTTACCGACTTACCTATCCTTCCATCTTATTTGTTAACTGTGAAAGCATACTAACTCCAGAGAAGAAAAGAATTTTGGAGATACTCTCATATAAATGGCTCAGATAAAGATCACTTCAAAACTGATAATAGACCATAGAATATCAAATGAACAACTACAAAGACATTCTGTTGTAGAAAGTGTATCATTTAGCCCAAAGTAAAATCATACGATTGAGAACCATTCAAGGTTTATGTTTCCTCTCTACTGATTGGAAACATGGCAAAACCATTTTACAAGGCAATCAAGTGCTTGTAGTAACTTTGTAATGCAGAACCATTTTTTGTAATTACATTAATCAGAATGAGATTGCAGTCAGGCTTAAAAAGACAGTTATTCAAGTTATTCCTTGGATATTAGTTTTAAACAGAAATATTTTATTTCTCTAAAAATAATTTATTTGTTGAACTTTTCTTTATGCATGCTATTTTACAACATTTAACTTTATTTTTACATGAAATACCATATCTATTATAAAGTGGTGCTTATAGGAGCGCCTGGGTGGTTCAGTGGGTTAAGCCTCTGCCTTCAACTCAGATCGTGATCTCAGGATCCTGGGATCGAGCCCCACATCGGGCTCTCTGCACAGCAAGGAGCCTGCTTCCCCCTCTCTCTCTGCCTGCCTCTCTGACTACTTGTGATATCTCTCTGTCAAATAAATAAATAAAAATCTTTAAAAAAATAAATAAAGTGGTTCTTATAACCTGAATATTAATGGATTAAAGTAGGGAACAAAAACTGGATTTATAGACTCTTTTGTCAAGAAATAATACAATTTGATTCAAAGACTAAAAATATTCTGACAGGATTAAAATAGTAAGATTTTAGGAACTAGACTTTTCTTTTCCTTTTTTGAATACATGTTGATATTTAGGAAAAACAAGTCCATGAAACATGGTTCTGAGAAAACCCTTGGTTGGAGAGGCTCCTAGCATTCATTAGTCCTTATCAGAGTCAGAGAAGGATTTTTTTTATTTTTTCATTTAGGGGAGAGAGTTAATGGTGGGTCTAAGGGGAATGCTGTGCCACAATTTTGTTGCAGGAGTAAGTACCTAGAAATGGGACTACCTTTTGATCATATCTTTGCATTGCTTATTGTCTGATTATTAATGTCTCATCAGAAAATCAAACAAATTAATTCTCCCTTTAACACTGATTCTTCTAGCATCATGTTGCTGATGTCTTAAAAACTTAGTCAAGCATATTCCCTTTTAAAGTTAATCTGTTCAGGGAAATAACTGCTGTTCCTGTGTACTCCCTCTCCCCAACCCAACCTGTCTTTGTCCAATACACAGCCATACTTGGGATCCTCCTAATAAGAGAACCGTGTTGGGTCGGGTTCATTCCACAAGTTCAGGGCTCAGTTTGGAGATTATCAATATACTGTCAGAAGGCTACTTTAACCTTTCCAGCTTTTAGATACATCCAAATAGAGATGATAATACCTATCTTACCTACTTTTTTAGATTGTTGTGAAGAATGTCTCTTACACGCTTGAGCTAGAATATTCCTTTAATAGGCAAAATCTACATTTTCCTCTTTTATTTACACCTTTAGACCAATGCCATTACTCAAAGATGAGGTTAAAGCCCCCTAGCAAAAAACATTATTAATGATCTGGATTATTATGTCTCATCCCTTAAAACTCTTCTCCATTCTCCTCTAAGGACAAACCATACTGATTTTAGGTCTTACATTCTTCACCATATTCACTTATATTCTCTGCACCAGGCCCTTTGTACATGATTCTATCACTGCCTGGAATATTTCCTTCTCCCTCACTTTCACATCCCATTTCCTATCCTGACTTTCTTTTCTCCATACTTTAGCACTTTAGTACTATTACCGTATCTTCTAGGAAATTTAAAGAAACCATTTGGTGTGGCTTTTAAATAAATACTATACAAGTCACATGTTTTATGTTTTATGTTTTATTTTAAAACTACCAACAGGCTACTTGTTAGGAAGTAGTTTAATATTTTATCTTGTTAGGGACTTCAGTTTTATGTTTTATCTTAAAGCAGGTAATGGTGTACTTATTAGGAAGATGAGAAATTCCTGTTAATTTAAAAAGATGGGAAGGAATGATTTATTCTTGAAGTCACCTTTATTAAAATTTTTCCCATTGAAATACTTAATAGGCTAACTGCATAAAATTAAAACAAATATAAATGGATACAGAAGGCTGTTGGGATTAATGTAGAGCATGAAATCAACCATAATACCTGGCTTGCTAAATGTAACACAGAGGCTGTGGGGGTGAAGGAAGGTTCCAGAGAAGGGCACCAGCCTTTGGAATGCCAGACCTGTGTGATCACTCTGCCCTTGGAATGCCTCAGGGAGTTGCCTTTCTTTAGGCTTTCTTAGCCCAAACAGTGGCCCTGTGATCTAAGAGATGTATACATTGTTTCTTAGGCTATGTTTAGCAGAACACGCAGATTAATATATCTTATCTTTCCTGTAAACAGATCCTCCTAGTTTCAGTAAAACCCCTAGTCGCACATCAAGTGCTTCAGAAACAATGATAAGGATTTGTGATTATCCAGAAGGATCAGTAAAAGCAGAAGCAAAGAAGAGCGAGGGGTCTTTCTGAGCTTTGACCCCTGTGCCTTCTCCTCTCATTCACAGCAAAGTTCAGAGTCATCTTTCAAACATCGGTAGGGGATTGCTGGCCATTCCCGGCAGAAGGCTTTGCTATGAGGGGAGAAGTCAGAGATCATTTTTTTTTTTTTAATTTTATTTTTTATAAACATATATTTTTTTTCCCCAGGGGTACAGGTCTGTGAATCTCCAGGTTTACACACTTCACAGCACTCACCATAGCACATACCCTACCCAATGTCCATAACCCCACCCCCCCAACCCCCCTCCCCCCAGCAACCCTCAGTTTGTTTTGTGAGATTAAGAGTCACTTATGGTTTGTCTCCCTCATTTTTTTTTTCTTAAGATTTTATTATTTATTTATTTATTTGACAGACAGAAATCACAAGTAGGCAGAGAAACAGCCAGAGAGAGAGAGAGAAAGAGGGAAGCAGGCTCCCCGCTGAGCAGAGAGCCTGATATGGGGCTCGATCCCCAGGACCCTGAGATCATGACCTGAGTGGAAGGCAGAGGCTTTAACCTACTGAGCCACCCAGGCACCCCCAGAGATCATATTTTATTTCCTATTGTTCATCTTTTTCCTGAGGCCTTTGGCAATTTACCAAAACTTTCTGAGTCTCAATTTTCTAAATTCCTTATAAATTACAGAAACCTAGAAACTGAACACTGATGATAACAGATAGTAAGAGTGAAGGGTAAGCACCTCTGTTTATCTTAGAATTATGATAGTTTCTGTGGAGAAAAGTTAGAACAACCAACATTTACATTAGTCCTCTTTAAAGTCCTCTTTAAAATGAACTTTGCCGAACAGTAAATTGCAATCAGATTTCTGTTTTTTGAACTGACCTGCTGCTATTGACAAGCCACTCTGTCCCTTTACTCCACGAAAATTTGGGTTTAGGTGCTGCTTTAGGTTTGCATTCAATTATGACCCTTCCTCCTTTAGCAGCCAAGATCTTCTTCTTCATAGGATTCATTTCAAAAGTTGGAGCCAAAGCTAAAAGGAAATAAATTATTATTATTATCTTTTACTAAAAAGGAAAAAAAAATTCTTCTATAGCACCTTTTATTCTTTTGATTAATAATCAACAGAAAAGATTAATCTCACCAAATAGTATCAGATATACCGATAGACATTCCATACCTAGTATTAATATATTTTCCTTTTATTTAATAACATTATTGATGTATATTTTACTTATAAAATTCACATTTTTAATGTACAAATCTTAGTGATAACGGATTATAAATTTTATTTAAAATCAAATGCTATGTATATATTTACCTTGAGGGTAACATCTAATTTAATTGTTTTGACTCAATTGCGCAAGGGAAGTTAAGGGAAATACTAGAAGAATTTGAGCACCATTATTAATACTGACATAATTCATAATCATAATCAGTACTCTCAACCACACTTTCAGCGAACTGTCCCCAGTATACAAATGCGAGAACTGATATCTATTATGATTATATAATTTGCCAAAGTTACCACAGCAGTAACAGGTAGGATTCACAATTGAATCAATTTTCTTCTGATTTGTAAGCATGCTCTCTTCATTAAACAATGATTCCTCCTTCACCATCCAATATTTATTGAGCACCAACTGTGTACAGACACTGAGATACCAAAATAAAAAATATTTCTGCCTTCAGACCTACCTGCAAACAGCTAGGGCTGTGATGGATGCAAATCACTGAGGGAAACAAGCTACCGCTAGAGCTTCCCCTTACATCAAAGCACAGAGCAATAGTTATGAGAATAGGATACAGAGTCTCATAAAAGATTACTTCATTGGTGACACGCTCTATCTTTCTTAAGGTCTCCTACGCCTGCCTCATTTCGCAACCTCCTTGTATTTTAGCAGGCTTCCGGGGGAATCCCGTCCATTTATGTTGCATGTCCAAACGTTGGTATGTAACCGTGTCCTTTGGGGAGGCTTTTCTAGGCTCAAGTGTATCTTCATCCAGATGTTGACTCTTCATCCTCTAGTCTGTGATTCTCAAATTCTGTTTGTGCATAAAAATAATCTGATGATCTTGATAAAATGTTGACTAAGTAGGCCTGGGATGAACCTGAGATTCAGCACTTCTAACAAGCTCCCAGGTGTTGCTTTTGCTGCTGCTACTCTGTGGGAGACACTTTTTAATGGCAAGGATTTAATTTATCCCATTGTTCCTTTAGTCTGAGTTTTGCTGACAATAAATCAATACATAACCAACCAACTTGTGTTGTACACCTAACACAGTGTGTGGTATTTTGTACAATCTCAAAAGATACTTTGGGTGACATACTCCCTGTCAAATATGAGAGAAAATCTAATGGGATTATTTTTTTTAATCTAAATTCATCTAGAAATGAGAATTTTTCTTGAGCCAGTTAAGTTTTAATGAAATACCTGATCTGGTACAGTTGTTTAAATAACTTCATACTTGACTAATATTTGAATTTATAGTGACAGAATCTAGACCATGCTCTTACATATTTTAGAAGTGGTAAAAAATAAGGGAATATTTTCCTCCCAACTAAGAAGAGGACATGAATTTTTTTATTCCTTTCATCCTTTACTGCGCCTATTCAAATAATAATATCTGGTGTAGAAAGTTCCCAAAAAATACTTGGTGGATGAATAAATGAATTATCTAGATAACGAAAGAAAAGATGGTAGTAAACAAAAATAGATGGAAACAAATATAAAGATGCCCAGAAACATTGCTCTCAGGCTAAAAATGCTGTTTGTTTGATTACTACAGTAATAGTCATTAACTTACTACAAGATTTTGTGCTTGAATATGGAGAGAACTTTCAGCCTAAGCAGTTGAATTTTCATGGAATTTTGTAATGTATGATGATAAATTGTTATAAAAAACAGAATGTTAATATTGGGGGAAGCATTTAAAGTCACTTCCTATCTTGTATGAGTCAAAATGATTTTATTGCACCTCATACCAAAGTAATACGGCATGAAGCCTAAACCTGAATGTTTGCTTGATACCCAAATAAACTAGGCTAAATATATTAGCAAGGAATTTTTACTTTGCGGGGAAGAAATGGAATATGATTGTCAACATTATAATAAGAGGCAGGGAAAATTAAAATTAAGAAGGCCTCAGCTTTCTTTTTATTTTTATTTATTTACTTTGAGAGAGAGAGAGAGAGAGAGTGCGAGAGAAAGCCAGCACTAGCAGGGAGGGGCAGAGGGAGTAGGAAAGAGAATCTCAAGCAGACTCCACATTCAGTGCAGAGCCTGACATGGGGTATGATCTCAGGACCCTGAGATCATGATCTGGGCAGAAATGAAAAGTCTGACGCCTAACCCAATGATCCACCCAGGGGCCCCAGACTCAGCTTTTTTTCTAAAGGTAATTTTTTAAATATTTTCTTGCAATTATCTCATTTCCTTTCATACTCTTTCAGCATCACTCAGTTTGTAGTGGTAACAATGTTCTAAAGAATTCCCCTTTGGTGTAGCAATAATAAAACAGGCCATACTGAGTCACTGCTTTATCTTTTTGGTAATATTTTTGGTTGTAAAAGAGAAAGCCTGGCTACCTAGATTCATAGGACTAAAGCTGATGACAGCTACTTTAAATAAAATGAAAGCGACGTAATACAGTAAGACCTTAATTAAAGTAGGTGTAATGAAAGTAAGGAGAATGTGAGATTTATGGAGTAACACTGAGAAATTTAGTAGATGTAATAGGAAGAAAGGATGCAGTGTATTCTGTCATTCTATAGAACAGAATTTTTCAGGAGGACATGTGAATGGGGACAAAAAAGAATGAATTTAGCTTCAGGCTCACTAAACATGGGTTACCTATGAGGTTACCCAATGAAGATTTCTATTAGGAAGCTTTATGTTGAGCTTAAAGCTGAGGATAAAAACCTAGGCCAGTGATATAAATTAAGGAATCACTGATAGTTAATGGGAGAAGAAATTATCCCATATAGAATACATGAAAAAGGGAGGAAGAGGATAGAATGGAACCAGAGCAGGAACTCTGCAAGAGAGCAAGATTTCTAACTGAGCAGAGGAAGGGATAAAGAGGAGAAAATGACAGTGGTTGAGAATAAATCATCTGGGAAGTGTGAAAGCATGGAGTCACCAAAGACAAAGGTGCAGAGAATTCAAGAATAAAACATGAAGAAGAAGAAGCATGAGGAATACGAATGCATGTATGCCCATGGAGAAGAGATACATGTTCGCATCAAGTCAGCGTAAGGGAGAAGAGATGAAGATGGGGCAGAGATAAAGGGATTACAGGCATCCCTCAAGATATTGCAGGTTAGGTTCCAGACCACCCCCATAAATGAATATCACAATAAATGAGTAAAATGAGGTTTTTGTTTTTTGTTTTTTTGTTGTTTACCAGTACCTGTAAAAGTTACGTTTACACTATACTATATAGCCTATTAAGTGTGCAGTGGCATTATGTCTAAAAAAATCCAACGTACCTACCTTAATTTAAAAATGCTTTATTGCTAAAAAATGTTAACCATCATACGAGCTTTCAGCGAGTCATCACCTTTTCGCTGGTAGACGATCTTGCCTCCATGCTGGTGGCTGCTGACTGATCAGGGTGGTGGTTGCTGAAGGCTGCGGTGTCTGTGGCCATTTCTTAAACTAAGACGACTTTGAAGTTTTCCCCATTGATTGATTATTCCTTTCATGAAAGATTTCTCTGCAGCATTTTACCCACAATTGAACTTCTTTCAAAATTGGAGTCGATCCTCCCAAACCCTACTGCTATTTTATAACCGAACTTGATGTAATATTTTAATTCCTTTGTTGTCATTTCAATAATCTTCACAAAATCTTCAACAAGAATTATGCTACATTTAATCTTCCCATGCTCTGAATGTTTTGTTGCCATCCAGCAAAGCCTGGACGACAGCACATCTGTTGACAACATAGTTTACTGAGTATTTTAAGCCCTCTGTTGAGAAAAACTGCTCGGGAAAAAAATGCTTTCTTTCAAAATATTCCTGCTCCTTGACACGGCTCCTGGTCACCCAAGAACTCTGACAGAGCCGTGCATGAGATTAATGTTCTTTTCATGGCTGCTAACACAACATTCATTCTGAAACCCATGGATCAAGGAGCAATTTTGACTTTCAAGTTTTATTATTTAAGAACTACATTTCATAAGGCTCTAGGTGTCGCAGATGTTGAATTTTGTAATGCATCCCAGCAAAGTAAATTGAAAAACTTCTGAAAATGATTCACTCTTCTGAATACCATTAAGAACATTCATGATTCATGGGAAGATGTCAAAATATGAACATAGGCAGGAATTTGAAAGTTGATTCCAACCCTCATGGATGACTTTGAGGAAGTAACTATAGATTTGGTAGAAATAGCAAGAGAACTTGAATTAGAAGTGGAACTTGAGGATGTGACTGACTTTCTATAAAATTAAAATTAAGAAGGACTCAGCTCTCTTTTTATTTTTATTTATTTACTTTGAGAGAGAGAGAGAGAGAGAACTAGCACTAGCAGGGAGAGACAGAGGGAATAGGAAAGAAAATCTTAAGCAGAGTCCCCATTCAGAAGGCTTAAAATACTCAGTAAACTGTTGTCAACAGGTGTGCTGTCATCCAGGCTTTGCTGGATGGCAGCAAAACATTCAGAGCACAGGCAGATTAAATGTAGCATAATTCTTAATGGCCCTAGGATTTTCAGAATGGCGAATGAGCACTGGCTTCAACTTAAAGTCACCAGCTGCATTAGCCCCCAACAAGAGCGTTAGCCTTTTCTCCTACAGCTTTCTTATCCCTCTCAGCCTTCATGGAATTAAAGAGTTAGAGCCTTGCTTTGGATTAAGCTCTGGTTTAAGGGAATGCTGTGGCTGGTCTGATCTCCTCAGACCACTAAATTTTCTCCATATCAGCAATAAGACTGTTCTGCTTTCTTATCATTCATGTGTTCCCTGAAGTAACACTTTTAATCCCAAGAACTGTACCTTTGCATTCACAACTTGGCTAACTGGCTAGTACCAGGGGCCTAGCTTTCAGCCTCTCTAAGCTTTTGATATTCCTTCCTCACTAGCTTAATCTTTTCTAGCTTTTGTGTGAGAGTGAGAGATGTCTCTTTCACTTGAACACTTAGAGGACATTGACCTAAAGTCAATTAGGCACTGTTGTGACTCAGAGAACAGGGAGGACCAAGGTGAGGGAGAGAGATGGGGGGAAAGGCCAGTTGGTGAGGCAATCAGAACACACACATTTTTTGATTAAGTTCACTATCTTATACAAGTGTGGTTCATGGTGACTGAAAACAATTACAATAGTAATAACAAAGACCAGCTATCATATCAACATACCAAATATGATAATGAAAAGGTTTGAAATCTTGTGATACAGAGACACAAAGTAAGCAAATGCTGTTGGATATACAGCCTCAATAGGCTAGCTTGATGCGGGGTTGGCACAAACCTTTAATTTGTAAAAATGCAGTACTTTAAAATGCCATCATAGGAGGTACACCCATTTTTGGAAAGGAAATGCTTATTCCTCTGGATGGAGAATATGTAAGGACAAGTGTAGTAAAGATTTAGATACTTTTCAATGAGGGGTGGGAAATTCAAATATTTTATTTCAAAGGTTTCAATTTTCATGGAGGAATAAGAAAGCAATACCAAAGTGGGAATTGGGGTGGAGTAGAGAGCTTGAGGAAAACTAAATTAAAATTAAAGAATTTAAATAGCAATTTCAGGCCATGAGATCCAAAGAATACAAAAACTAGCAAGTGTTCAAGATCCATCTGAGCCTGGGTCATAAGCATTGTGGAAGCATCAATCATTGCAACGTGATTTTCAAGCAAATTTAAGAGCCCAGACATAGGAGAAACAAGACTTGTAAAAACTGGCATGTGTAAAGTTTGCTTAAAAATTTTTTGAGACTATTGCACTCCATGTTGCCTCTAATTTGTTTGCTGTTCTCTAATGAAAGAAAAAAATATATATAAAACAGTAATATCATCCTGTCCCAAACCCTATTTCGAAAGTTTTTAACTTTAGCAATTCAAGAAATAATCAAATATGATCTACAGGAACCCTACGATCATGGTTGAAGGCGTTGCTTTCTTTGTGGAAGTTAACAGAAACTAGGAAGGATACTAACCCAAGATCTTCAGCTCCGCGTTTGCATAAATGGCTCCATGTGTGTTTTCAGCTATGCACTGGTACATGCCAGCATTTTCAAAAGTCACATCATACAGTCTCAATTCCCCTTTATGATACTGAAAAGAACACAAAGTAGAATACATTTCCTTGATAAACTTTAATATAAACGTTTTATTTAGGTTTGGCCTCGTTTGACTTTTCATTTAGATACATTATTTTGCCCCCACTGTTAACTAAGTCGAAGATGGTAGGCTTTTCACGGCATGGGAAAGTAAAACCCACTTACCATGCCCAGTGGCTCTTGTTCTAGTCATCCTACTGAGTTGAGAGTCCACTGTTTCCCTCCTGGCCCAGCTGGGAGATTACAGAGGGAAGGTAGAGAAAGGCCCCACTGCTGCTACTTGTCCCCAGGGCTAAAGGTAGAACCTTCCCTCTTACCTCTGTTTCTGTGGGGTCAGGGAAACAGTGGCCAAAAAAAGAGGACAATATCAGGTAGTAGAGATGGATGAGTAGGAAGAAGGGTAAAATGTGGAACAAAGGGGAAAATAAGGAGAGAGAAAGAGAGAGAGAAGGTAGACATAAGATTGCAGAAAGTTGATTAAGCTGAAGATAGTTTAAAGCTCACTTTCTTGTTTGCCTTCTTCAGAGACTTTTTTTTTTTTTAAATTTCAGGGCCTGGGTATCCTTACTCTGTTGAATTTATCCCAGGACCCCTGGAAATGTTGCCTGAACACGGATTTAAGAACTGCACAACAGCTGAACATACATACCGCATATCCATTTTTCAGCCATCGGATCGTAGGGATGGGCTTCCCTGTGGCCACACAAGGCCAGTAGAGATCACTGCCTATATCCACCTCTGTGTCATTGATATGTTCTACCCACTCAGGAAATGCTGAAAAGTAAAGAATATTGTAAATGTCAAATGAAAATCTCAACACTTAAAATAATCTCAAGAATACAAATATTACATTTAGCTGACCTTCTGGAGAATACATCAGATATCACATATGCCATAAAATCAGTGTTAGAGCCTAGGTCTGCAGGTAAAGTTTATCCTACACTGTTATAACATGAAGTAACTATAATTCAATTCATAATTTTTTTCTTTGTGAACCATGTTTGTTAGAAAGTTAATTCATGAATAACAATAAAATAATTGATCTTTTTCTTATAACTTAAATCTTTCAAAATGACAATTAAGGTTTTGAAGAATTATGTCTTCATTGACTATGACACTATGTCTTCCCCTTCGAATAAAGAATCACATTTTATTTCCATTCCCTCAGGTATCCTCCTTTTGATGTAACTTTCATCTAGTAGCCACTGTCACATCTTACTGTAGGATTAGAAAAATGACTTGATCACTTAAGTATTCTTTCAATATTAGAAACTACATACAGTAGTATAATTGCTGAAATCTATGCTTGAGTGCAATCGATGATCTGATTTTCTGGTACCTAAAGAAAAAATGCTAGGTATTTCCCAAAAGAAAATACATTTCTGGAGAACAAGCAAATGAACAATGTGATAATTTTTTTGAGCATTGAAGTTATTTAAGTTAAATTCTTTAAATAAATGCAGGCGAACAAATTAACATAAAATAAAGAAGGAGGTAGGAGGAGAGAATCCTGAGTAGAGGGAGTATTTTATTTTCTTTGAAAAAGAAAACTTTGATATATACATTTTATGACAAAATAACATATATAACTTATAGAAAGTAGTGCATATAAATAAAAAGAACATAAAACATTTCTATGATCTCACTGAACCCAATCAACATTATATGTATATATATACTTATAGTACTATAATCTGATTTAGTATATTTTCACTTATCATTACATTTTTGTAACATGTAGATAGTTATAAAAATTAAATATTGATATGAATACTATGTTAATTGATAGAGGTTTTATTATGTACACAATCTTGGCAATAAAACAGGAATATGAGCACCTTTCCTGCCTTGGCCTCAAACAGGTGACACAAAATATCACATTGAAAAATACAATGAGAAGACTAAATAATTGAATCCACTTGATACATTCTATCTACGATTTAATTATGTAAACTTCTGGGTGTTTGATTAGACCAAAAGAGAAAAAGTGATTGCCCTTGATTAGTAAAGGAGAAATAATAGCTCCCTTAATAATATTCCCTTATAAATATCTGCTCTGTCACCTTGCTTCTTCTAAGGAATTAGATATTAGATAGTTTGGAACTCTGTTAAGAACCTGGAATGCAGTTTTCTTAAGATGTATGAATAAAAACAGATTTGTAAGCTCTAGAAACCTGGTAGAGTGACAGCTTTATCTAACAAATGTAAGAGTCTAACCAGAATTTTCCTCACTTAAGGAGGCCATCCATACATATTTTATATGTACCAAGTGAATTCTATTGGTGTACTTAATGCACAAGTCTGGAGTTCAGAGGAGGTGCCTGGGTCAGAATTTTTGGGGTATAGAGCCTAATTAAAGCCTGGATGATGAATGAAATAATAAAAGTTGTGAATTAAATCAAGAAGACTTTCAGAGACAAACCCTGATTGCTCCCATGTTTGGAGGGCATGAAGTGAGGAGGAAAATGCAAGCAGTATACAAGGACATTAGCAAAGTGTAGGTTCCAGATACCAAGCACAGAAGGTGAATGATGGAGGAGTGCATGGTCCACAGTGGTGACTGCCGCTGTTGGATCAAGTAAGATAGAACTGAGAAGTGCCATCCACTTCAGCAACATGATGTTATTGGGGGTCATGGGAAGAAAGATTCCAGCAGAGAAGTAGGGATGAAAATTAAATAAGAGTGCTTTTAAAAAAGAAGAAAAATGGAAAACAACACTTCTAGAAAGTATAGATTGAATCTGTCAATATTTCTATTACCTTTTGGGGAGATAAAAAGAAGGGAAACAGAGCAGCAGGCAGAGTTAAGAAGGAAGAACAAGAGCCACTATACACGGATGGAAATGATCCAGTGAAGAAAAAAGATTGCTTTTGCTGTCAGGAGAGGGAATCGCTGGAAGAACAGTAAGTGGGAGGGTATAATCAAGCAGAGTGGAGGTGTTGACCCCAGACAGCAGCTGAATCCATAGCAATAAGAGACAGGGTTAAAGATGCCAGTATTGGGTAGATGTGGGGTGGGAGCTTGTGGAAATTCTAATTTGAACTTTCATTTTCTCTGTGAAAGAAGAAGCCAAGTTATCAGCTGAGCATAAGGTTGGAGGAGGAGGTATTAAGGGTTGAAAGGAAATTGTGAAAGCGTGAGAAGATTATCCAAAAGAGTGGGATAAGTGGACCTAAGTGGACCTTGGGAACTGTACTATAATTCCTGGGCAACACTAAAGACCCACTTGAAGCTAATGATCATTAATTTAAAATGAACTAATCAGTGTACTAGTGTTTATCTCAAGTCATACTCAAGTTCCTGGGTTCAGGCCTGGCTAGGTGGAGAGCTAGATTTTTCCAGGGTTAGCCTTTTATTAAGGTAGTAAGACGAAGTAGAGAGTGGTGAGTGCACTGGGATGGTGTGCAGGGGAATGGTAATGATTGATCAGATTTAGAGTAGAGATGAGTAGGGGTCAGGGAACGTGAAGGAAAGTTAAACCATTGGTAGATTAATTGATCGTAGTTCCTGGTATCGCAGGGTATTAGAGAAACTGAACTAGAAAGATAAGAGGTTGAGGTTAGTGAAGAAATATGTGAGATTGAGATTCTAAAGGGATTGTACTCCTTGGTAACAATGAGGTCTAAAGTGTGGTGGTGGGAGTGGGCTGCTGAGGTAGATTGAGGGACAAGATCATTAGAGAAGAGGAGTTCAATGAAACTGAGAGGCAAAGCTACTAAAAAAAAAAAAAATCATAGTCTAAGTTGATTCTGATGTCACGAAGAATGTCAAGAGTAATGTTGTAGTTTATAAGACCTGCCAAGAATAAAAACTTTAAAGAAACAAGGGACGTGGTCCAGATAGATTTTTCACCAGATATTTCAAGGAAAGAAGGTAGATAGCCTAGAAATGGCATGAGGAACAAGAAACACAGTTATATTATAAGTCAAAGGGGATGAGAGCTGTGGAAGAAAAATTAGCGACTATTTGAGAGGAAGCAGTGTCTTTAAGGGAGAACCATGTTTTAGTTAGAGTGAGAAGTTCAGAGTAGAAGTTATGTAGAAGTGAAGAATATAGGGGATTGTGACAATGCAGACTGTGTGTTGGAGAAAGCATGGTGCAAAGGTTTCAGAAATTGGGGATGGGGAAGAGATGGAGACAGAGCAGGACACATGCAGAGCTGTGTGGGTATTAAAGTCCAGGTGATGAGGGAGGCCCAGAGGCCATGGCTTTCTATGCCAAAAGAAACAAACAGGGAAAAGGCAAGATGAGCCTAATCCTGCTGGATACTATGAAATGATGGTGGTGAGGTTGCATCTTGTAGGCCACTGGAGGCACTTATTTCCTCCCTGTGTAGACAGAGGTTTGGGCGGCGGCCATAAGCTGTCTCCTCATTCTGGTATTCCAGTTTGGCTAGGCATCATCTCCCATTTTTCCTATCATCCATCTTTTCAGTGTGGCTAAGGTACCCCTCACCACTTATCGATATCCTGTGTAAATTTCTATAGTGCACTCCCAATTTTCTTTATTACTATGTATGTTTGTGTGTGTGCATATGCATGTGTGTGAAAGTATATCTTATTTCCTGTGTATGCTTGTATAAATTTGGAGGTTTTGTATAGAGTATGAATACAGTATGAATACCTCAAGGACAGAAAGAATGTTTCTCCTATCTACTTCTCCTTGTTCCAGTCATAGCATGTGCCTCTAAGTTGACACTCAATGTATGCTTAGCCTTTAAATGAATGGTCTTATTGAAACCTTGGACATTTACTCAATTGTGATCTATAAGTTTTATATTGTGGAACATTATAGAAATTATTTCAGTCTGAACGGTTTCAAGTGTTCCCTGAAAAACAACATTCCATTCTCCTAAATATAAGTTTATTTCAACATGTCTGAGCCAAATACTTGTGTCAAGAAAATTGTGTCCAAAAAAAAAAAAAGTTTCCTTAGAGTGGTGGTTCTCAGACTGTGGATCCTGGTCTGGTAGCATTAGTATCTCCTAGGACCTTGTTAGGAATAAAAATCTTGGACCCCAAATAGAACTTGTAACTCAGAAACTATGGGAACCATCCATCCGTCTTTTAGCAAGTCCTCCAGGTGATTTTGAAACATATACAAGTTTGCAAGCCAGTGGCTTAGACCAACTCATAATGCATAGTTTCTTCTACAGATAAAAAGGTATTGGAAAAAAAAGAAGAATGAAGGGAATATGCAAGTTACATTAATTGTATTTTCTGAAAATTATTAAGGACACCACTACCAATCCATTGATGTTAGTATGATGGTAATAGTATAAGCCATATTTGAGACTTAATTAGACGTAAGATAGATATTTTCTTTTTGCATAATGCACTATAAATCATTGTTTTTAAACGACTATCGATTATATACTCACCTTTCAAGTATGGAAATGGCTATAAGTAAGATATTGATGCAATGTATAAAAATGGAAACAACATGTCTACCTTGAACATAAATTCTTGCCTGGTGTTTATCCTTTCCTCTGTTGTTCTCAGCCTCACATTCATATGTGCCTTCATCTTCCAGCTGAATATTGAAGATCTTGAGGACAGCCCCAGAGGTGCTGATCTCAGCAGTACTTGGCATTGGTTCTAGGACCTTCCGCCAACGGATATCAGGAACAGGACTTTAAATAGGAAATAACAAAAGCTAAGTGTCCACATTTCAAAGTCAATGACTTTGTTAGTATATGCCTAAACAATTACATCATTTATTTCCTAAAATGGTACAAAAATTAATATATTTCTACATATATTAATAAAAAGTATAAGTATACTTACTTGCCAAGTGCAAAACACTCTAAAGTCACATTTTGGCCCATCAGTGCATATATGTCCTTGAACTGAACTACAATATCAGCAGGATATGGTTTTGTTGTTCCTAATATTAAGAAAAATACAACCAGCCATTAATGATTAGGCAGAATAAATAGAGGTTTTTTTTTTTAAATACTGTGACTTTTATAGAATTACTTCAATATGCAAAGCATTTCTCTGTATAAGTACTGGAAAATACCTGATCATAACACAATTCACAGATTTGTTTATGCACAGTATGTATATAGCATAAATTTCATCAAGCATTTCCAATCATATTGGCTCATTCTGACAGTTCTGTAACTAATCTGACTCAATACACCAAAAAAATCCAAGATGTCTCTAGACAGCATCAAACATGTGTAAACATTGTGCCAGGTGCTACATGGGACTCAGGATGGAAGAGAAACAAGAAAGCAAATGAGAGAGAAGAAACAAACGAAGAGAGAAGAGTGGAAAAGAAAGAGTACAGGCAAGAAAAGAAGGAGAATAGAAGATGTGCATGTGGAGGCACATGCAAAAAGGAAATGAGTTGAAGAGAGGGAAGGAGAAAGGGAAAGAAGAGTGCTTATTCAGACATTACTAGGCTCATCAATATAGTTCCTTTATTGAGTTCATTGAGCACATCTCTACTGCAAGGTCTATTATTCCCTTAATCTTATAGGGGAAAGATATAAGATATATATAAGATTACAGTGTGAATATGTACTTTATACTGTATGATACCTGAGAGACAAATGTCCTAAATGTCCTAAATGTCCTAAAATACAAGCCAAAATGAAAATAAATAGTCTTAAAGAGTGGCAGCTAAGAAAGACGGCTGAATATTCAGGGGCTATGGGAATTTCAGGCAAGAAGGGCATGTGACTTCACCAGACCAGCTCAGGCTGAGGAAACAGTATATTATGACAAAGCTCCAGGAGTATGAAGGGGATTTTTTTTTAAAGTCTAGGAATTCAAGTGATGTCAAAGTATATGTAGATGAAGATGACTTGAACCTATTATCTAGAAGGCTTGAAACTGTGACATCAAACATTTTGAGGCTGATTTTCTCAATGAGTAACCACTGATGGGTTTTGGTAAGAGAAGTAATATGAATATCACCTTTGGTTTAAGTAGAAAGACTTGTCAGAAGTTTCAGAGAATGGGGCTTGGAGAAGAGAAATACAGAAGAAAGTCCAAGGGAAGCTAGGTCATTACTTCTTGCAAAACAGGTGAGGGCTTTGAGCAGTGGGAACAAAAAGGAAAGAACTGATCCAAGTTGACTTTGAGAGGCAGAATCAGCAAGACTACCCTTTGGGTCAATGTTTTCTTGAAGAGTAGATCAAAGATCCAATTCATTAGAATCACCTGGGATGCTTGCAGAACCTACAAATTCCTGGGTCACATTACAGACCAGCTGAATCAGTGTTTCTGGGTTCCAAATTTCTGCAAATTTCCCAAGTGCTTAAATACTACCTGGGGACCACTGGATTAGCTGTCTGGATGATGAGGGGAAGAGAGTATATGATTAAAAATGCTATCCTGAGTTAGAAACATGACGGTATCACCAAATGAGACAAAGCACACCAGAAGTTTTAGAGATGACAGATGTGTCTGGAACATTTTGAGTTTAACATTCCTGAGAACCTTCTGTATGACAAGTCCCAGAGGTAGATAGAATTAAGTCTTTTGGAGATAAGAATGTGGAGTCATCTCCACAGGGATACTGTTGAAAAGGTTTAAGTTGGTGAGAATATCTGGAAAAAGATTAGAGAGAAGTATAAGAAGGAGGAAGATGTGGGGAAGGATCCTGAGGTAGGTGGGAGATAAGGGAATGGTAGGAGTTGGAAAAATTAGGAAAAGAAAGAAGAGTTCAAGAGAGGTATAGGAGATCAACAGTGTCAAAGTTTATAGAGAATCAGAACTGAAAATCGTTCTTTGGATTTAGCAAATAAGAAGTCATCAAGACTGTACTGAATACAAAGGAATACACAGAGGGAAAGGTATGGAGGAGAGTTTAAAGATTCAGAAAAAAAGCAGAAAATAAGTGATATAGGGAAGTCCCTAAATCAATTAAATGTTAAATGAACCAGTGAAACTAGAGAAATTAGCTAGAACACGAGGAGAAACTCTTCCTCCACAGAGACAATAGTAAGAAATAAATAGACAAATTTCTTGGGTAGAGTAGGAGAGAAACTTGAGGAAGTTTTTACATGATGACTCCTTATAATTCTATAACGTAGTGGATGAGAGCATCTCCCAAGGTTGTGGAGAGACAAAAGAGCCAGAAGTCAAAAAATATTTATTGAATTCCAACCACATGACCACAATCAAGAAGAGTGGTAAAAATGGAATCATGGTGGTATGATGACATTTTCCCCACTGTAATACCCTACTTAGAGTGGAGGCAGGAACCAAACCTGACTCTGTGAACAACAAAATCCAGTATTTCTTCAGAAGCCTGAACCCACTGACATGAGTGGTAACAGCAGGACTGTGATAAAAACAATGTGAAGTAAGCAAATATATTAAAATCTGATTCTCTTAGGAAGAGAATGCATTTAAAAAGGAATGTAGTTCAACTGGAATCTTAGAAGCCATTCAGGTCCACCAGTGGCCATCAGATATGATGTACTATATGTTAGCTAACAACATAATAAAAAAAGATAATAATAAAAAATAAATAAAATGAAATTAAACATCTACATAAATGTATAAATAAAAGAATATTATGAAATAAAAAACAAATATGGTACCTATGCTACTTACTCATAGTAGAAAGGCAATTTATATACTTATTTGCTTCATATAAATAGTTCCTTAAAAATATTGAAAGAATACAACTGCATTTTTTCCCCAATTCTGTAATCACTGTAGTTTCTGTTGATCTCATCATTTGTTCTCTTTCATGAAGTTACTTTGGATATGAAAAAAAGCAAGGCCAGTGATTCCCCCTGTAACTAATATATGGATATTTGGCTAATAAATCAGAACCCTATGCATTCTCTGAACTAGAGAAAACCAGTCCAAACTCAACCATCTTGGCGGTTTTTGTCATGTAAATCTCTATCAGAAAAAGTAAGGAATGACCAAGACTTTCAAAGTGGGTGTCTTCTGTTTGCCCTGACTGAATAGCTAGCTAGTCTTTCCACTGGATATTTCTTTTCATCACTATAAGTGCTCCATGAGCAGACAACCTGCAAAAACACTATGTAACAAACAAGATACTTACGTTCAGGTAGTGGAATGAGTGGGATAAATTTGCTGAACACGCTCTTTGTAATAGAAGGACTGGATACAAAGCAGGAATAATTGCCTTTGTCTGATGCCTCAACATTTGCAATGTAGAGATTTCCATTTGTCTGAGACACAAATCTTCGTTTATCCATTGTGATAAATACAGGAAATTCATTTAGAAGCCAGCGGTAGCTAAGATCATCTGGGAGGAAACATTGTCTTCTAAATATTAAATTCTTCTCCAAAAGCAAAAATTTTGTTTTCTAGGAACAAGCCAGGGCATAATCTAATCTAGGCTATTGTAGAATAAATGTTGGAAGTAGACCAAGACAAATAGTGCAAATGTTCCAAAAGCTACCATATTTTGAGTGAATATAATCATGGTGCTAAGCAATTATATTTATCTTTCTCTCTCAATTATTTTATGGCCTATTAATATTCTAACTTCTATTTCATTGATAAAACTCAGAGCAGTTAAATGTTTTGCTTAGAATTTCATAATTGGTAAGCAGAATTGGGATTTTTAATCTAGGTCTGATAATTCTCAAACTCATGACCCGTTTTCCTTACTGCATTTAAAAAAAAAAAAAAGTTTGCTAGCCACAGTGTCTTTATATCTTTTTTCCTTTTATACTCCTATTTTGAATTACAGATTTAGAATTTCCCCAAAGTCTTTTATTAAAACAGTAGCCAGACCCATCTCTCCATAACTTAAGCAATGTCATTTGACTCCTCTTGTCAAAGCCCTCCAAAGTAAATCTCACTGAAGTTAAAGCCAGTGTAATTACTACGAAATATAAAGTCCTATGTGATATAGCTCTTGTAACTCTCCAGTTTCATTTCCTATTACCTTCTGTCTTACGCACTCTATTCCAGCCCCTCTGGCTTCCTTGGTCTTCCTTGGTAGTTGCATTTCATGCCTTTGTTGCATCTGCCTGCTACGTCCTTCCCTCACACATCTGCGCTGTTAACATCTTCATTTCCTTCAGGCCTTTATTCAAAGTTACCTTCACAGCATTGTCCTTGATAAAAGTTCAACCAGCCCTTTAACACTTACTCTTCCCCCTTCCCCCGCACAAGTTTTTCTTCCTAGTGCTTACCTACCAATATCTAGGCATAATATACCTGTTACCTATGTATCTTGTATATTGGCTGTCTCTGCCGGTAGCAAATCTCTGAGGGCAGGTGGATCTTGTGTGTCACTCACTGGGGTATTCTTGTGGCACAGACAGTGCTTAGCACACATAACTGTGTAACAAGTACTCCCAAGAAATTTGTTGAATGAATGAGCAATGAAATGAAGCCCATCGAGTGCTGAATGTAGTCAAATGTGGTCATCGGCTATTTATGATCATTTATTTCATTTGTGGGAAATGCTGTGGAGATGAGGTGATCTTTCCCCCATAGTTTTAGCAGTTCTTCAAAGAAAAAGACTATTCTCTCACTGAAATGTTGTTACATCATTTTGAATTCTATGCTTCTCCTATACTTACCATTGAATAGTCCTTCTGTTTTACCAGAGAGAAAATTGCTGACATTTGACATATAAACAACCAGAATTTATATACATATAATTTGGAATAGAATACATATAGATGTGTATATATAATTATATACATAAGCATATATTTTATGAGATGCATTATACATTTACATATGTTCACCTCTCTCTATATATATCATCAATATATTCCATACAAAATGATTTGTAACATCCTGTTCTTTATGGGGGGGGTCTTTAAAGTCAAATTTATGACATAATATTTGAACTCTAATAATATAAAACATTATTTTTTCATTGTGAAAAGTAGTATTTACATATTATTTCATATTGATAAAATAAGTGATATTTGATAAATAACTGGTATTTGATAAATAAGTGATATTTGATAAAACAAGTGAAAATTAATGAACATATATAAGGCGCTTATCTTTTTTTTTTTTTTTAAAGATTTCACCCATTTATCTGACAGACAGAGATCACAAGTAGGCAGAGAGGAAGGCAGAGAGAGAGGAGGAAGCAGGTTCCCCACTGAGTAGAGAGCCTGATGCAGGGCTCGATCCCAGAACCCCAGGACCATGACCTGAGCTGAAGTCAGAGGCTTTAACGCGCTGAGCCACCCAGGCGCCCCAGGTGCTTATCTTTTAATTAGCACTTCAGTGGCTTTTATTTTAGCCATATCAAATTACAGGAAACATATTCAAAGGTCCAACCTTGCTACAGATGACACTTAATTTAACCCCTTTCTAAACTGGATTATTCTTGTAGCTAGGTGCTCCTAAATAGATTAATAATATATTATATCTTTATCTTTTTCTAGCATTTTTATAATTCACAGAATATTGTAGGTGTAATATTTTTAATGAAATGATGGACTAATTATATATCACTCCTTGGCACTGTTCTGTTCTAAAAATAACTTGTAAAAAATCTATCATATTTTCTCCTGTATAAGAGGAATGTTAATGAGGACACAATCTAACATATATGTTGTTTATAAACCAAAATGATTACAGATCTTTGGAATTAGGGCCAAGTGACTAAAAAGAGCCTGGAAGTGTCTCTAACCATTTGTAAGCAGTGCATGACAAGGTTTAGGCAAATCTTGAGTCTTATTTCATCATAAATGTACCATTATTGTTAAGAAAATTAAAATGTAGCCATTCATTGAATAAATGCATATAGTCACAGAGGAATTTAAATTTACCTGGAAAATGGTACGGAGGATCGCAGAGAAGCACCATTCCCTTCCCTTCCTTCACCCTGACCTCAGGACGCTCCTCAGGTGGGAAAGGGTCAAGATCTAATATGAAGGCCAAAAAGAAAATATTCACTTTCTAGTCAATAGAAAAAGATTTTCATTAAATTTTATCTTTCATCTACTAACTTCCTTTTGGATGTGATACTTCTCAGCTGGTTTGGTGGAACCTATGAAAGTCAATTTCCTATTTTCACATGGTGGCATTTGTATGTACTCTAAGACTTCTGTGGTAAACGCCCCCGATGGATATTGGTAGCAGCCTGCATAAGTATTCTGACAACCCTAAAAATTACAATATCCTCAACTTTTTCTTTGGGTTCAGGAGGAATCTCAGTAAGGGTATCTGGAAATACAATGGGGTTAGGCAAACCCAGGAATCTACCAAAGAAGAAAGTAAAGAGGAGTGATGTTCATTTGAAAAGTATATTTCTCTTCCTGAGGAATGACTCAGATGTGGTGAAAGAATAAGGAAAAGTAGGATCTGACTTTTTTTGGGTGAATGTCACCATTTTTTTTCTCCTTTTCAAATTCTGAGTTTTCCTTAGTCTCATTTCCTTTATTCTTGTCTGTTTATTTAGAATTCACTTTTTGCTTGGTTTCATGATACTCTACTATTTGATTGTTCCTTTGCTTTACTGGTGCTCACTCTGCTCAACCCTGCTTCACTTCCTATCTCTTCTCTATGATCAGTACTCGAATTATAGAATCAGATTTTTACTTCTCTCAATATATTTATGTCTCTGAAACATCATCATTCTAATTGTTACCTTTTTGCGGAGAGCTCTTCAGATCTCCATCTCTAATTCTGATGCTTCGCTTGAACACCACCCCATACCCAAATACTTGGCTGACATTTCAACAACAATAACTTAATGTCATCATAACCTCTGCATGTGAAGACATCATTTCAGTGCTTCCTCCCAACCTTGAAATTGGTTTTACTTGCTCCCATGTTTCTGCTCTTTCATTCAACTTTCCTTTAAAAAATACTTAGGCCTTTTTTTTTTTTTTCCTTCAGTGCAATGTAATCTATTATTTCTTCAAGGATTGTGTATATTTATTTACATTCACATTGTCACCACATTAATTGATTCTGACTGCTCACTCCTTGCTGGTAATCACTGCCACAGAGGTTCTCTTAAAACATCGATTTCATCCTGTAATTCATTTTGCAAAAGATTTAAGTGCTGACTTATAAAATTGCATACAGGAGATCGTCTAGTCCAACTCCTCTTTCAATGCACAATGTTCTTCTAGAATAGCTTCTAACTTTAAGTTTAGCACAAGATTTCTGAAAAAAAAATTTTTTTTAAGATTTTTATTTATTTATTTATTTGTCAGAGAGAGAGCGAGCGAGCACAAGCACACAAGCAGGCAGAAGCAGAGAGAGAAACAGGCTCCCACTGAGCAGAGAGCCCAATGTGGGACTCGATCCCAGGACACTGGGTTCATGACCTGAGCCAAAGTTAGTGGCTTAACAAACTGAGCCACCCAGGCGTCCCTGAAAATATATATATATATTTTAAAGATTTTATTTATTTATTTGACAGACGGAAATCACAAGGAGGCAGAGAGGCAGGCAGAGAGAGAGGGGGGGAAGCAGGCTCCCGCTGAGCAGAGAGCCTGATGTGGGGCTCGATTCCAGAACCCTGGAATCATGACCCGAGCCGAAGGCAGAGGCTTTAACCCACTGAGCCACCCAGGTGCCCCGAAAATATTTTTTTTTTTTTATGATGGCCTTCATAAGGAGAAATTTTAACTTAATTTAAACTTAAAGTAATTTGATTAATTTAATTTATTCCCAGTAAGGTAAATTACATACTACAGGATAAGATTCTGTCAGGTAGAGTCAAGCTCTGGAGATCACAACTGTAATGTTATAATAAAAGAGAAAAAGAAAGAGAGAGAGAGAGAATGCATGGCTTAGCACTTCCACTGATGCTAGTTATTCAAGACCCTTCAGAACATGGCCTTAGTTTATTTCCCAATACCCCTCAGGATGCTTTGCTCTCTTGACATTTTTTTCTCCACACAGTTAAGGCCCACTGATCATATAGGACCCACTCCATCTGTGGACCTTTTCTCTCGTTTTCTTTTCATCTTGCTTTTTCTTCTTGTTGAACTCTTATGATAACATTTAATTTTTACTTCACTTAGAAACACTGGACCTCGTTAAAGTTACAGTTACTTACATCCAAAGCTCAGGGTTGCTTCCGTGCTTCTGACCATCCCATAGTTATTTGATGCTAAGCAGTAATATATTCCAGCATCTTTCTGTTTGTCAGGATTGTTGATCACAAGGTTTCCACCCACCATGCTGTACCGATCACTGGTCAGATCAATATCCCCATTATTCATTCTCCATCTATGAAAAAGAAAAACAAATGTCATATCAAAGGTCATAGGCCTGAAAGCAGCAATACTGGCCTAATATTATTCTAAAATAATATGGGTACAGCTCCATGTGAAATCAGATGATTAAATTGATGACTCAGTGTGGTATTTCTTCACACCCTATAATTCTGAGTCTCTGGGCTCATGATTTATAATTTAGTTCATGCACAGAAAGGTAAATGTTCAAGTGCATGAAATGTGTTCTCTTTATTCATGAGGCATCGAAGGGACAAATATTTTGTTGAATTTTGCTACATTGTTTTCTTAGCAGATATACATAGATTATAAATGATAACCTATGTAAGTATTACCTAGATTCATGCATATCTAGATGTGTTGCATAATATATTAAAAGCACTACTCTAGCAAAAGTAAAATATAAAATATCAGTACCTGATTCCAAATATCAGAATAAATTTCCAATAAAACTAATTGAAATGAGGATTCTACTCAGTAAATGTCATACTCTGACCACTAGAGGTCGATCACACAATTTGAAAATTGTAAAAATAAATTGGATCTTTTGTTTCCATGCCTGAAATATAATGTTGCAGGTATATTTAGAGGAACTGTGTTACAAATAAACTGACTAAAAACAGGACTCGAACTTTCTTGGTGAGATAATAAGAAGGATAAATGTAGAAAATAGTTTTCAATTAAGCTGACCATGTATGTATTATACTCATTCTCTTATCAGGATTCATGTCTTCAGCAATGTTATAGGCAGGAGCCATGATAAAATAGTGGGCTGTGGCCTCATGGCTCTTGCACACTTATGATCAGGGTCAGAATCTTACCAAAAGAAGCCTAATGATTTTAGAATATCTTTTATTAAATCAAATTACTGGAACATTTTAGTTTTAATTTTTATAATGTAGGAGGAAATTGCAGAAAACTATGCTTTTGCATTTTGAAAACCTACCAAATTCCAACCCAAGGAGTATATCTTCCCCCTCCCCACATTGATGGCAATATTGGCTCTGCTCAAACAATCCAATGTCAAGTTGCTTAGCATTTGCCAAGGCAATTTGTTTCCCTATTGAGCAATACCAATTGTTATTGACTCCAAATTTTTATTTATTATTGACTCCAAATTTTTATTTATTGCATTATCTCCTCTCTAGTGGATTTGAGTATGCCTTTGATGTCATATAATGATTGAAATTTTGCTGTGTTGGGGTAAGTTCACTGGTTTACTTTGTTTTCAGGAATGTATACTGTTGTTGTTACTCCTTTCAGATAGTTTTAAAGGCAAATTTAGTGGTGCCTGGGTGGCTCCATTGGTTAAGCCACTGCCTTCAGCTCAGGTCATGATCCCAGAGTCCTGGGATCAGGTCCTGTGTTGGCCTCCCAGCTCCGTGGGGAGTCTGCTTCTCCCTCTGTCCTTCTCCTCTCTCATGCTTTCTCTCTCACTCTCTCTCAAATAAATAAATAAAATCTTAAAAAAATAAATGCAATTTTATTAGCATTCTCATTATTTTGAGGGTCAACACAAGATAATAAAAGCTTCAAGGCTGATAAGTATAAGGTAAAGTTCCCTGTTGTAACTTTCAGGGTGTTGCCATGAATAAGAAATTATCACTGAACATGCCATAAATATAAAACTACTGTGTGAATGACACATTGCATGATTACCAAGGTTAGTATGACTTGCTCTGAATATTAAGTAAAGTTTTAAAACTTCAAATGTTTTTTTCCATCAGACAAGCTGCATCATGAGCTGAATTTTTTCCCTTTTTATTTTTTCCTCTGTCAAATGCAGACTGCCTTCATAACAGAATTAAGCATCTACTTTTCCTTTCCAGCTGTCTACATTAATGTGTAGATAGGCCACCATCCTAGGGACTTCAGTGCCGGTTCAACCTATGGGAGGGAGTTAGTGAATGTATTTGTTGGTCAAAGTTTTGCCTTCTTATTTTACATTTTAAATTTTGGTAAGAACACTTAATATGAGAGCACTTATATGAGGTATCTAAAAGAGTCAAACTGTAGAAGCAAAGAATGCAATGATGGTTGCCAGGGACTGGAGAAAAGAGGAAAAAGGGAGCTGCTAATTAATGTGTATAAAGTTATAGTCATGCAAAACTTTGCTTCTTAATGATTCTGTGGGGTAGATGTCGGGTAGGCACAGCAAGAAGCACACATTTCTAAAACACTATCTGAGAACAGTCTCTTCTGTTTTGTTGCCTCCATTCTGATCTGCTGTTTCCATGTATGAATGTCAAGGGCAAGGTGTAACAAAATAAGTGAGATCACTGAAATAGCTTTTGAGATGTTATCTCTCAAAAGCTATATAGATAGATACAACCTGAAAAAAATTACATGTTTCTTTGAAAGCCATAAAACCTGTGCTGTGTTTCAGTCCTGGATCTATGATTTACTAACTCTGGAGCAAGTCAATTTCCTTATTCATTATTCAGCTTCCTCTCCTATAAAATTATGTGCTTAGATTAGATCTCCTCTACAGACCCTATTAGTTATACTATCCCATATCCATAACTATGTATATAAATGCCCATACTGTGTGGCTTCAGGGTAGAAATAAGTCTAGCCTAAGAAATATTTTCAAAATAAATGTGTTACTTATAATTAATAAAATATCTTATTTTGCATTCCCATGCATGAAACTGAAACAATAAAAATAACTTCAAAGGGACAGTGTTTTTATATCTAAATTCATATTTTATTTTAAGAGTAATTTTGTAATTTAGACTCTCTCCTGAGAGTCTCTTGAACTCAAGAGAAAATTAGTTCAATTAGGATTAAATTTATATATATTATTATAACTTCTTATAACAATAGAAAGTTGTTTTTCTATTGAGAAAAAAACACTATGAAAATCAATCTTGTTGAATGACAACCTTCAATTAAGTTAGCTGACATTGACACACTAGAGCTCCAATTTCCCTATCAATCACTTGCGTTGTCTTCATGGAACCATTTCACAGGTGAAATTCAAATCCGTTGGTGTTTGGTTAATTTTTAAATCTTATTCTTTGTATCAGACTAGAAATAGTTAGTATACTTTTCTGAACCATCTGAAGCAGAAAAACCCATTGTTACCTTAAAAGTTATATTTTATAACATAAATTTCCCAAACATAACATAACATTTAAAAAACCCCATAAATCCCACAAAAAAACTAGAAAGAGATATATTGACATAGATTACCTAATTTTAAGAAATTTGCTATATTACCTGGAATATAGATTTGAGACCACTGGAAAAAAGTGGTGCTTTCTAGAATTATGTATGTAAGCTCTCTAAATGTAGTTGATAGAGAAATATTATCTATAATATGTGAGTTATCCAGATTGCTGCATATAAGAACATTTTATCCTCAAATGTATATATTTAAATCGTGTATGATTTTCATATAGCCTTATACATGTTTAATAGCATGATCACCGTTGGACAATTTTTAAGTGGATAATATGAAATGGCATTGGCATTATCTATGCAGGAAAGAGGGAATGGATTATTTGCACATATTTAAGAAAACTTACTATCACTGTGGACATTAAACAACTCTATTTTAATAACTTACATGCCAATATTTCTGTTAATATTCCTGCATTTTGTTAACAACCTTATATTAGAGCTTTCTCTATCAGTACAGGGTCACAGATGCTCATCTATAATCTAGTTTGATACTCCATTGTAATAAAAGAGCAGTGAAGTACATTACTTGTAAACTGGGAAAGGGCTGGCTCGTGCCCTACAGTTTAGTGAAACTTTTCCTTCTGGTGATTCCTCTGGATAAATGGTATTTATTGGCTGCTCTTCAAAAATTGGTCCAAATCCTTTATCTTCCTCAGAAACTACAAGAAAAATAAAATTATTTTACAATGTGCTCTTTTATAAGTCAAAGAAAATTTGGATACATTTAAAAAGGTTTTGGGAAAATGTTAGAAACATCAAATCTCCATTTCCATTTGAAATAAAGATATTTGCCTCCATAATCCTGAGGAAAACATTCAGGTGCTTTATTCAAAATTCTTTTCTGTCCATCTCTCATTATTTCTCCCAAGGCACCCGGTGTTGTCATGCTTAACTACTTATAGACCCTCAAACACGTCAGGCCTTCATGTCCCTGAGACTTCACAACATAGTTTTTCCCATTTCTGGAATCACCATCTCATTTTTCTCCTCTTAAAACTCAAACAGTGTTTATGACTCAGCCATGTTTAGTTTCTTCAGAAAGCTTCCTCTCACCCCTTCTCGCTTTAGCTGGTCCTCATTTGTGTTCTCACAACTCCTCACACAACTTAGGGTACTTAGCACACCTTCTGTGATTCTTGGTACAATCGTCTGTTCCATGAGACTGTAAATGCTTGGAACAGGTGGCTGTGTCAATAATCTCCCAGCTAGCTGCCAACCAGTCTGGAGCACAATAGGTGCTTAATGATTTTTTGATAAGAGAATGGATGAATTTCTAGAAGCTCTGGGAAATTAGTCTCTTGTTTGTTTTATTTTTTCTAAACACGTGACCAGCATCTGTACTCAGTAACATCTAGGACAGTCAATAAACAAATTATTGGGATCTGACCAACTGGTTCAGAATACATCACAAGCAAACCCTAAGTTGGGAAGCAGCTGTTTCTCTGTACGGGAACAGTGATGCTTCGCAGCAGGATGCAGAGAAGAGAATCACTCATATGACATCAATGCAGCAGCATTTACAGAGAAGAGCTAAGAGCCATATGCCCCACATGAATTAATACTAGCATGTGTGGCTAGGAAGGAGGATATTCCTAATAAGATCATTAAACTGTCTCTGCTAGAGGAAAAGCTATGGTTCACTCCTCCAAATATTTTTTAGGAGAGAGTTTAAGGCAAACACCACAGACATTTTGTCTGCTCTGACAACAACCTTGAAGACGAGAGCTTTGTTTCAGCTTCCATTAATGAGCAGTTTCATTATACCATTTAAATCTTGCCTCAGGGGGCGCCTGGGTGGCTCAGAGGGTTAAAGCCTCTGCCTTCCGCTCAGGTGATGATCTCAGAGTCCTGGGATCGAGCCCCACATCGGGTTCTCTGCTCAGCAGGGAGCCTGCTTCCTCCTCTCTCTCTCTCTCTGTCTACTTGTAATCTCTGTCTGTCAAATAAATAAATAAAATCTTAAAAAAAATTTTAAATCTTGCCTCAGTACTGTTTACAATGCCTTTGGAAAAATTATTTAACTCTCTAGACCTCAATATCACCCTTTACAAAGTGAGAATAATAATAAAATCTATCCCATTAGACACTGTGAGAATTATTTTGAGGCAATGCATATAAGACAGTAGTGTACCTGGCTCACAGTCAGCATTCAGTAAATACTGAGTGTGTCAATGTTCTTTTGAATTTGCCAATCCTTTCAAGATTTGATTTATGTATCTTATGCCTATCTTAACATATGTATGTATATTTATATGTATATGTGTATCAACTCATAACATTTCTAAAAGTAAGAGGCCATGTTTTACTCACTTTTGTTGTTCTGGTGTTATTAGTGTTGTATCAACTCATATTTGTATACATGCAGGTGATCAGAAAATCCTTAAGTTAGTTTCTTCTAGTACGAAGCATTGATTTTTCTAAAATTACCTGAAATATTTCAAGGTGAGATGCCTCATTTTTTGTTTGGAATTTGCTGATATTGCCATTCAAGAATTTACAGACCTCAGTTCCTTCCCTATCACCACCCTATTTCAGAGAGCAAATTGCTGGATCAAAATCGAAGGAACTGGAGAAACAGATTTAGTTTCACCAACGTACTTCCCCTAACTGTTGTTTTATGCAAGCCATTTGTTCTATGTGGAGACAACATCTAAAAAAAGAAAGGAACAAGCACACATGCCCTAAGGGCCCACAAGCCTAAGACCACCATAAATAAGATCAAAAATTCGAGGTGTTCACAGAAGCCCTCTGCTAACGATTTTGAATGTCCTGCTGTGAGCAGTGTCTAGTTCCATATCCTTCTCAAAGTTGTAAAAGCCAAAAATGCATACAATGTTTTCTGCTTCACTTCTAATAATTTTCCTGATGATGCCCAATATTTCCTGGCCTTTTAGGATATAACCGCACACCAGGGGAAATGAAGAATGAATCCCAAATCACTGACAACTATAGACTTTCACTTGGATGTCGGCTCTAGATTTTTCAATCTCTGAAGGAAATGACCTTGTACTTATCTACAATAAAAATCATATGCCATTTTTCTTCCCATTTGAACAACTTTATAAGCTCTTCCTTGAGTCTCTCCCAATTGCACAGCTTTTCTGATTGGAACAATTTAGTAACACCTGCTAATCTGGAGATTCTGTTGTTTCTTCCCAATTCACACGAAAATGTTTAAAAAGCCAAGCAGAGAAGGGCAATTTTATCAAAATATTTAGATTCTCTTCTTGAAGACAAGATGACTTCTATTCCAACTCTAACCCTGATCAATAACAATGTTAGTGTGAAATTTTTCAATTTTTAAAAACTTAAGTAGACCAGATATTTAGAGGGTAAAAAATAAATATTATTTAGAGAAGCTTTAAGCTCATAAGTGTCTTCTGAGTACATTGTATTTATATAAAAAGCCTGATGATGAGTTTTTAGACACAATACAAAAAGTATGATCCATTAAAGAAAAAAAACCAAGCTGGATTTTATTAAAATCAAAAAATTATGTTCTGTGAAGGACACACTCAAGAGAATCTCAGGTGTTCAAGTTTAGGGGTTTTCCTTTGGGTTATTTTCAACTTGTATTCCACAAGCAGCAAATTGGAGAGACTTGCAACTAACAAAATCCCTGTTTTATTTAGTAATAGGGACTTATTAGTGATTACACACTACTTCACAAAATTTGTCCTCATCTCAAAGGTGCAGGGTTGTGTTAGTTAGAACCTCTTTAACATTATTGTATTTCCAATGTAGAAATAGCCAGTCCCAGGCTGTCTAGCATCTGCTTCCACAGTGCCCTCTGGCAGTGCCATTAGAGAAGTTGTAATAACCCTAAATTCACAATTTATAATTTCATTAGCTTTCTTGAAACAAATACTTTTTTTTTTTTTTTAAGATTTTGTTTATTTATTTGACACAGAGATCACAAGTAGGCAGACAGGCAGGCAGAGAGAGAGAGAGAGAGAGAGAGAGGAAGGGAAGCAGGCCCCCTGCTGAGCAGAGAGTCTGATTTGGGGCTCCATCCCAGGACCCTGGGATCATGACCTGAGCTGAAGGCAGAGGCTTTACCCCACTGAGCCACCCAGGAGCCCCCGAAACAAATACTTTTATCACTCTGAAGTAGTTATGTTCATACAAATTGGCCTCATTATTTAAAGTACTGTATTGCACCTTCAAATTCAACGAAGACATAAGCAGACATCTACTTAAGGGTTGAGATTAGATCAGTAGATTTGCATATTTTAATTAAATGTATAGTCTTAAATATTTCATTTCATGGGGTGTCTTTTAATTTTAAGGCATATGCTTTTAAGACAAATGTTGGTCAGCTTTTATAAGACTGAGGGTGTTTTAAGTAGCTTCTTCAACTTAATCATATGCATTAAAAATAATTTAATTTTTTCTAGAAAAGATAACAGCAATGAAATTTGCTATTGAAAATAATGGAATGTCACATAATAATAATAATGAGACTATATCTCATTGCCAAGCAATACCTCTGGGGGCATATGTAAAGAATTTGTGGGTGAACTGCGTTGACATTTATATGCCAAACTGGGTAATATTAGTGCCCCATGCTATTTTTGTTTCTTATGACAAGAGCTCTTTATAAATTATATGTATATACTTCTTCATACTCCACTTCCATCTGGCCTTTATAGGAACAGACAGTGAAACATTCGGGGGATAAAAATATGAAGCTAATTTCCGCCAAAATACTGGATTTATTTTTCACATTGAGAGGACATTGCATTTAAGATACTTCCCCTGGATCATTCTCTAGGTCAGAAAGTGGAATAGGACACACTTCACATTACAGTAGTACTTCGGTTTTATTTCACAAATATGTGTTTTATGCTTTTGTAAAATGGTCTGGCCTAAATAAAACAATGTATTCCATTAGACGGTTTAGCAATTACTCTACATATTTTATTTGGGGAATGTATTTGGACCCTTGAAAGACAAATGACTCAAAAACAAGCATCTGAATTGCATGGGTATGCTCAGTGAACCTCTGAATGTTACCCTCATAACCCCCTTGGAGAGTATCTGAGCTTATCACTGTTCTCTCAGCTAGGGCACTCAGGTGAGGGGAAAATAAATTTCTGGGAGAATACAAGGCTCAGAAAAGGATGCATTAATGCAAGCATTACACTCTCAGCCAACAGAAAATATATCCTTCTTACTGCTTTTTTCTCCAGCTGTGGAAGTAATTAGGTGATAAATTATGGTGCTTTGGATGTATTATGGGGTTACAGGGCACACGAAACAAAAAATAGGTATTATGTTTCAGAAAAATAAGATTACTTTTTAAATACGTGCCCTTTTTCTTACTGGGTAGATTCTTCTAAAAAGGAGCACAAAATTATAGATGGCTTCTCCAGCTAATTAAAGGCAGCATTTCAAATCACTCTTTCTTTTGATCTGCTTTTAATGAAAATTCACCAGTTTTCTACCACATAATGGTAATCTTTTGGAGACGTAAGTTCATTTCTTAAATTTGATCATGAAGATTAACAAGAAAGGATGAAATCGTATAGGATTATTTGTTGTTAAATTTACAAATGTAAACAACAGGCAAAAACTACTGCTTTTTTCTGTACCATTCTCAGTTCCATCAGTAACATAATCAGTTTTATTATTTAAAATTATTATGATATTATTCACCTCTCACTATGTGGAGATGGTCCACTGTAATCTTGCTATTCTATTTTATTTTTGAAAATTGAAAGTATAATTATGACTTGTACTTGAGAGATTTTTTATTCATTTTATATCTATTTTGAAACAAATTTTATTTCTCATTCTGTAATATGTCATCTCAATCTGTTATGTTATAAAAACATTATTCTACATAAGGGTGTTATAAGAAGAGTCTCAGGAAAAAACTATTAGAAAAAAAAAGCAAAAAAATTTGAACGGAGTCTAATACTGGGATTTTTACAATATTTACAATGTTACAATAATTAAGGGATGGTGAATGTTACAAATCTCTTGAAACAATAAATTCTCTAAGTCAGACACTATTTAAATTGTCTCAAAGGATCATTTTTCCTCCTGTCTTCTCTGTCAACCATTCCCCACTAATAAGGGAACAAGGATGTTTAGAGCTTGGACGTTGAATACTCAGGTGTTGAGATCCTTAGGGTCTTGGGTAATACATGATTCTGCTGTAATTTGCCGTAACTAAAATACAAAGGAATTGGTTTGAAGAACTTGTAGCAATCAAATTGTTAGAACAAAAACTGGGGTCATGTTAGCAGAAAGACTGACTACATTTACCCTTGCATGGCTTTACCTGCCCAAGAGCCTATCATCTGATGGCAGCCACTTCTTTGCCTGAAGGTCCACAGCTAGAGCCTCCAAATACTGTGTTTTCTTTAACTGTCAGGCATCTTGCCACACCTACTTCATGTATACCCCACTATGTGCCATGCTCCAGTTGAAGGGCCTGCTTTTATCACTTCACCTTCTAGGCTATCTCTAGTCTCTTTTAATTGATAACAGTGACTTTTATAACAGTGACTATTATCACAAAATAATGATAAGCTAGTGAATGCTATAAAATCATAATTAGAGATAGAAAAATGCTATATGAATGAAAATAATGCTAAGTAATTGAAGGGATCCTAACTGAAAAAATATGAAAATCTGGATAAAGTACTATAAGGACACAGGAAATTCTGTATCTGCTCTCTCTTCAGAATTCTAATTTTCCTTGATATTTGCTTGAAGTATTAGAGTCATATGATAATCCCATTCTATCAATTAATGATTATTTCATTCTCTAATTCCCATAGAATAAGTATTATACTGCTATTTTATCTCTTCCCCTTGTTTTTAATCTCTAAATTACAAAGGAATTAAAGAGATATTTTTTTCATTTTAGGTTAGGCTAGGTAAAACTTGGTCCTGAAAAGCTGTATCTTATTATTAAATTAAGAAAGATCATAATTGAGAAAACCATCTAAAATAAATATTTACTATCACATACTTAGTTACTAATTAAATATCTGAACATTATATGTTCACTATATTGAACTTAGTTGTATTCATTCTTTTATCTCGATTGGACACAAGTTGATTTCATACAATCCAGAAAAACAAAAAAGGAAGAAATTTTTAAGAGACATGGAAAAGTGTGGAGTTAAGGTTTGATGATTTTTTTTTTAATAAGCCTTGGTGTACTTTATTTTTAAAATAAAAATCTATGTATTTTTTAATGCATATATTTTATTTAAAAGCTAGTCACATAGGCTATTATGATTATTATGTAGTAATAGTTAAAAACTATTATATATCCAAGATAATATATTGGATAGAACTCTCCCATTCATAAGTGGGAAAAAAAACCCTAAAACCTCAATTCCCACTCAGTTATGTGATGTGGCAGATACTGTTGCTTGACTCACCAGTGCCAGTCCTCCCCTTCCACCCTGATGATAAAGGTCAGATATGCTCAAGGATCAAATCCTCCCTCCCATGACTCTGAAGTACAGGTTGGCAGTCATTAATACCACTACATTACTCCTTCCTATGACAAGCTTGGTGGTAAATTTGCAAGCCAACTCTGGACATTGAGGTGTTCAGAGGTCTATTAAGAGGTCTCTTGCTTCTAAAAAGAAATAGATATGAGAAAAACATACACCTCTTTTACCTGTAGATGTTATGTCTACACATAATATCTGCAACTACAGCACGATTTCCAATAGGGTGAGCAAAAAGCCTGAGAGTTGACCACTGGGTTCACAATAGGTACATCGTGGTGACAGGGACAAGGCATTTTGGTTGAATGTTGATGTGAAAGTTTGAGTCAGAGAATTTGAAGACAGAAAGCACAGTCTATTTTTCTTTTTTTTTTTTGGGTAATACTAATGAAAAGAAGAATAGATAAGAAGGATATTAGTGATAAGGTGTGGGGTTTGCAGAGAAATGATTTTTTAAATGAGAGAGATCACTGGAGAATGTTTGCATGTTGACAGCAATAATCCAGTAGAGGGAGAATCTGATGATGAGAAGACACAGGGGATAATTGCTGGGGCAATGAACTTAAATAAACCAGATGGGATAGGACAAGTGTACAAGAATAGGGTTTAGTATGGTGACATCATATATGAAACAAGCAGGAAGACATAGTGTATGGGCATAGATGTAGGAGGAGAGTAAACGTGGTAGTGTCAACTTGTGGAAATTATCTTCAAGTTGTCTCTCATACCTTTGTGTAATAGGAAGCAAAGTAAAGATGGCAAGAAGCTGTTGGAGTTTTAAAGGGAGGGAAGCAACTATGACATGATCTAGGAAAATGAGAAAATGAATTCACTAGGGAAGTGGAGTATGATTGCTGGGCAGTACCAGCTGCTCATTTGAAGTTAGCAGTTATGAATTTAACTTGATGTCAGTCAGCATACATGAGTTTTTTTATTTTGTTTTTGTTTTTCTTTTTTCTTAGTAACAATTAGCTGGGTGGTCAAAAAGTTTTGGAATATTTAGATATTATAAAACTCTTCTCTCATCAGAGATTCACAATACTTTTCTCTTGGTGTAATATAGTTGTTTGGAATTGTGCCCCCCAAAAAAGATATGTTGAAGTCCTAATCCTTGGCAAATCAGAATGGGACCACATTTGGAAATAGGATGTTTATAGAAGTAATCAAATTAAAATGAGGTCATAAGTGGGCCCTAATCCAATATGACTGGCAACTTCAAAAAGAGGTAAATTCAGACACAGAGGCAGACATGGGAGGAAAACATACATATGAAGACAAAGGTAGATGTTGGAGTCATGCTGCCGCAAGCCAAGGAATGTCCGAGGCTACTCAAAGCTGGGAGAGGCAAGGAAGAAGCCTTCTTCTACCAGTTACCGAGGCAGAAAGACTTCCTAACACCTTGCTATAGACTTCTAGGTTCCACAACTATGATACAATTCAATTTCTGTTGTTATAAGCCACCCAGTTTGAGGTCCTTTATTCAGCATTCCAAGGAAGTAATACATGTATTACACTTACTAAATGAGTAGTACAAATACTTATCACTTAAAGTTAAAAATAAACTATTAAACTTTTATGAATTAGTCTTTCCCAAATTTATTTGACAATAAAGTCCCTTTTAACGTAAATCCTACTAATATCCTGTAGAACAAGCATTTACTGAAATGCTTGGAGAATTACTGACTTAATACAGCCCACATTTCCTTACCTCTTTACTTTTATTTGTTCCACTTCTTTTATTTGGAAGCAGCTTCATTTCTAAGTTTTTGAAATACTTCAGGACTCCCTTACCTACTACTCCCAACATTAACTATTCCTTAATTGCTCAAAGTAAATCTTTTCAAATGCTCAGTATATGTTTTCTTATAAATTTGTTGCCTACTTATCTTATTTCCTAGTATATGGTAAGCTTCTTGAAGTCAAAGAACCTATCTTTATATAGTGTACGTGCAGTGATCCATAACTCATAGGTGGAAACAGAAGTGGCTTTGGCGGAATTCATGCTAAGACTTTCCTTTCCCATAATCCTCATAGCAACCTACAAATGGAAGTTCTTCTGACCCACACTAGCATGAATACCCCTGACTTGGCACGCAAGTTGTAGCACTGGTTGCTCAGTGATTCTTTTCAATTTTGCATTCTCCTACTACCCTCCAGTGGCTTTTGTAAGTTTCTAGTCTTAGAATGTTCACTGAGTACCTGTAACATAGATGACTATTCTAGAAACTCTCATCATATTCTCTTTTTTTTTAGTTCTCACAAGGATCTTGTAATTTTTACATATGGGGAAGTTGAGGCTCATAAAAGGCGAATAATTTGTACAGGATCACATCACTAGTGAATACCAGGTTGAATACGCAAATCCAAGCTGTTCTTACTCTAGACTCTATTTTCTCCAGTATCCCATGCTGCCTCTATTTCTGGCAAGAAATGTTCAGTGGTTGAAGTAGAATCTAAATGAGCAGAATTAACAGTTATATTTAATAAATCATAAACAATAAATTCTACAACATCTTTGGAGTCCTAATTAAACTGAATCTTAAGGTTCTGAGGTCACTAACTTTAGTTCTATCTTGTCACCAAAGCAAGAGACATTCAAAAGTAAGTTAGGTGTTTATAATACTTAAAATACTGCTTCAAAATTTAATAGCATAGAATTGTTACAAAGCATTCAAGGAAAAAAATACAGGCCACATGGAATATTTTCTATTGGCTATGATCCTTTAATAGCATATTTATTTGTGGTATATCCACTCAGTTCATTCGGGCAGTCAAACAAGTTGTCTTATGACCCCAGATAAACCATCTCACAAAATCCCCAAGTGATCTAACATTAACCATTTGCCTTTAAGTTTAGAGAGTTAATAGCTTAAAAGAGAGGTGAAATATGTTTCATTTGAGAAAAGCTAGTTTTAAAAACTTACCCTTTCATCAACTTACCTCCATGACCATATCTTCTGTACCACGTAAACTCTAAAAATAAGAGATAAAGCAATTTTAATCCCAAAGCAGCTTTCAAGTTGTGGTTTCAAACATTAATCAAATAACTGAGATACTAGTTAATGAAATGACATTAGTGAACCTTTACCATTACAGTTGATGTATCATCAGATGTTTGCAAGTACTTATTTCATGTCTTTGCATCTTATAGTTGCATTAAAATTTGTGGTCAATATATAAATATGCATGTAACTGTGTGGATAATTCCTGTGGCTATAGCAATGTCATTAAAATTCTCAAGCATTGATGAAAATTATTATATTTTATGAATTCTGAAGTAATAATAATAAAAAATACTCCCCAAAATAAAATAGCATTTTTATTGCCTTAATAATAAACAAGAAATGCAGTAGGATGCCTAGCAGGTTTATCACTGAAACAATCAATGAGGACTGATAAATGAAGGATGAGATCTATCTACGTCTTGAACTTAATTAACAGCTTAACAAGTATTTACTGAGTTAAGGTAATTGAGATGAAAGTATTAGAAAAATTGATTGTTAGAAAACATGCTGCTTCCAGATAAAAATATAATGCATCTCTCCCTGCAAGAAATATTTCTGAATCCTTACTTGTCTTTGAAAGATAGAATTATAGTATTTGTCCTAAAACTAGAGCACTTTCAAAACTGCTTTGTTATCTTTAATGCCCTTAACACACTGTAGATTATCTTAAAATTGTTTTTCACAAGACTGACCAACCAGTAATGAAAATTAAATTATAAAACTTATAAATAAATTAAAAACAAAGGTAACAAATGTTTAAAACTCATTACTTTCTAATTATTTTACTACATTCTACTTTTATTTATGCTCTTGAGGTTACTTCAGCTTACTGTATGTATATGGTGAAAATACTATATAATGGTGAGCTGTTGTATATCTTTTCCAATAGCACATTAAATTATGTTAATTTGTCAAGGTTAGCCATAGTGGGAATATTTACTCCCCAGCAACTGAAGAATGCTACACAGTAGGGTTATTTTTCTCTCCCAGAGGTCCACATTTTAAACATTTACCAGCTTACCACTACATAAGACTGATTAAATCTTGTGAAATTTTACTTGAAAATAAAAACAGGGTTGACTTTAATATATATTTACACATCTGACACAGATGTCAAAAACATTAATTTTAACTTCATGTGCCAGATTTAATAAAGTGAATACACACATATTGATTATATTGACATAATTTACAGAGACTACGCAAAGGATATTTCTTTTTTTTTTTACATCTTGATTTCATGTTTTCAGTGTTCCAAGATTCATTGTTAATGCACCTCACCCAGTGCTCCATGCAATAGTGCCCTCCTTAATACCCACCACCAGGCTCCCCAAACCACGCCCCCTTCTCCTCCAAAACCCTCAGTTTGTTTCTCAGAGTCCACAGTCTCTTATGCTTTGTCTCCCCCTCTGATTTACCCCAATTCACTTTTCCTTTCCTTCTCCTAATGTTCTCCATGTTATTCACAAAGGATATTTCTTACCTGATAAACAGGCTGTAAAAGATAGTATCACAAGGTGACTGACCAGCAACCACATTTTCATCTTTCTTGTATGTATAAAGGTTTGTTTTTATTTTCCAAAAAAGCTTTAGCTTTAGGGTAGCTGGATAATAAACACCTGCATCAAAAACAAAAGAAAAAGCAGGGGGGAGGAAAAGGATAGGATAGAAAGAAAAAAAAAAAAGGAAAAGTAAATGCTCATCATTTGGGGTCAACAATATTATTGATTTCATTTTATTTTGTTTCTTATTTATAGAATAAGTTTTAGTTTATTTAAATATATTTGTAAGTACACATTTTATGAAGCAAGTAGACTTGGTATCAGAGGGTTATCACCTGACTCCAGGGTTGACACTGTAGGAACATAAGCAAGTCACTCAATTGGTGTCTTCTACTTTTAAACTCTAACAATTGAGCCTAACAGTACTTTTTGTACAAATGGCATAGCTGTAAACATTTCCAAATCAATCAATTTAATTTGAAGATCAAATTTAACTGAAGGACTGGTAGGAAGAATCAATTAAAGATATTGTGGTTGTTTTTCTTTCAAATATTATTACAATTAGTAATAAATTACAAATGTACTAAATAATGAACATCATGGTTTTTTGTAGTGGTTCTTCATTTTGTCAAAGTTTTCACAAATAGCATATATAGAAATACCCTGGGTACTTGTCATGAAATGTTTCCCCATTAACGTCAACACTTATACTATCCCAACCATTTTAAAGTTTACAGTTCACTGGTATTGTGTAAACTCATATTGTTGAGCCACCATTACCACCACCCATCACCATAGGTTTTTACATCTTTCGAAACTGAACCTCTGTACCTATTATACAATAACTCATCAGATTTCCTCCTCTAAGCCCAATATCTCCTCCTCCAAGCCCCTGGCAACAGACAGTCCTCTCTATTTTTTACCTCCTCTTTTTCCCACACCCCAGGATCTGATAACCTCCATTCTATTCTCTGTTATTATGACTTCAAATTTTCTCATCCATTCTTCAGCTTGCAACTTATGGCAGGTTATTCAATCTCTGACCCTAGTTTCCTTCATGTGTAAAATACGGAAAGAACGACTATTTCATAGGACTATTCTAAGAGTTGCGTAACATTGTGCATGTGAAATATTTACTATGAAACTATTTAATAAATATTAATTTTTTATTCTGCAAGGCCATAGGCCCATAAGGTCAGGGGACATGTCTTTTGTTCATTGTTGCATTTATAATGCCTGGCACATAGAAGTTCGCGATATACATTTACTGAACTGAATCAATGAAGGAATGAATGGACCACCCAATAACTATTCCAAAGCATTTGCCATAAACAAACCGAAATTTGACTTTAATTCCTTAAAATAAGGGTAGGATGGTGAAAATAAATAACAAGGAATGCCATTTATTGGAGCTTTGTTCTTTGTTAGGGATTATTGTTACTTATAAACATAGTCTAGAATATAGTTGTCTAACTAGCAATATTTTAAAGCATTTTTTAATATGTACTTCACTGTGTGTCGGAAGTCTGTCTTCTAATCTGAATATTCACGCTCGAGTCAGAAGGAAAAGTTTTCATTATTTTGAGCTTGTCTGTGTCATACCATGCTTTCTTTTCCTTCACTCCAAAATATTGCCTATTTCAATAGAACACTGAGTCATCAGCCTGACAGCATGTAATTTATTTCATTTAATAGGTTTCTTGCTGTCCAAATATAAAAGCATCTTTCAGATCTTGTCCACACATTTGTTTTCTGTTAGAGACTTGTTCTATTGTGTCACCAGTTATCCTATCATTTGTGACTCCCTGATCACATCCCGTAAGCAGCGCTTCAGAGGAGAGAGGCAGAGAGGCTGAAACCCACTCCTGCTAATGCAGAAGAAACTGCTCTTCTTCCTTCACTCTGGAGGACATACCATTCCATTATTCACAGCTCACTCCCCAGCCCCCACAGGCCTGAAAGTGCTGCAGCAAATGAAAAAAACAAACAACTCTGACAAAGACGTGACACTTAACAGCAGCAGACCTTTTTCTTCTCAGTGGCTGAAAATACATAATGCTTAAAAGCAGGAACCAAGGATGCATTCCTGTCCCTGAGGCTGCACTGTGCTGGCCAGCTCCCCAAACTTGCTGGCCTTCAGAGCCCCATGGCTTCTCTACTCAGCGGCAGCATCCCCCAAACCATCACAGATCTCTAGGTGTCTAGTGACTGCTGTAACCCTGACATGTATTGGCACTTCCCTAATTTCCAAGGAAATTCAATTTCTTTTCTCCCCCATCCTTTATTAAATGTCTTAGTCACACATTAAAACAACATGTTACCATAAGACAACATAGTGTGGCACACTATGTGGCACCTTCTTTGCTTTTCCTTCTTTCTTCCCACACTTGTCTTGTTCCCTACTGCTCCCTTTCTAATTTAGACAATGCTAGTGTTCTCCTTTGAGTAATTTGGTCTATATCCAGATATTCAGTTTTCTGTTGTACAGACACTATCTAGCTCTTATGTTTAGTTCTGGCATAGGCTAATCCACATGTTATTTTAAAAAGCTTCAACAATACATTGGCAAGCATTTAGCCAACAACAATTATGTGCAAAGTATTCAGTACTGTTATATAATTAAAGGATTATATAATTAAGGCCAATGAAACTAATATTTCATTCAACTGATGATTATACAATCATTTACTTTGACAGAGAACAAGATTTTACAAATACTGATAAAATATTAACATATATAATCAAATGGTCACATCTCTATTTTAGAAAGAAAAAAAGACATCCTGATCTACCCTCAACACAGTTTATGAAAAGCCATGTCAGGGCGCCTGGGTGGCTCAGTGGGTTAAAGCCTCTGCCTTCGGCTCAGGTCATGATCCCAGGGTCATGGGATGGAGCCCCCAACTTCCAATAGGGCTCTCTGCTCAGCAAGGAGCCTTCTTCCTCCCCTCTCTCTGCCTGCTTCTCTGCTTACTTGTGATCACTGTCTGTCAAATAAATAAACAAAACAAACAAACAAACAAAAACAAAAAAAGCCATGTCAAAAAGAATATTTACTTATGGCATTCATTTTATTTCTGAGAAACATTTGCTATAAAGTATTATTTTCAGAAAACAGTTAAATGAAGCTTATTGGAATTGAATGCGGATTAATCTAAGTGAAAAGACACCAATATCTCCTACTCTACGTTATAAGAGCAGGGGACATTTTATCCTCAGACTCATTTTCTGAAATTCTTCTTCTGCTATACAAGTCACTTAATCTTCCTGAGGAGTCAGTCACCCAGTCTGTATAATGGAAACCCAAGTTCCTTCTTCACAGGATTGTGAATACTAACACATATATGGCTATGGATACATGTGTGCATGTACGTGTGTATGTAAGTAAAAACCCTACAATATATGTACAGAACAAAAGTAAATATTAAAGTGGAATAAATTAAATTTTCCAGAAATAAAATTAACTTTTGAACCTAAAAGACTAAAAGATACCAATCCTTTAGAAAGGGGATATTATATATTTAAAAGTTAAGTCCATTAAACATCTTCATGTCGATATTCTATATCTCCAATTAATTTTCAGATGAAATCTAACTTAAACATAGGTGACACATCTCCCTCTCACTGAATAACTGCATACATTAGACGTTCATCTCCAGCCTCATACTGACTTCTTTAAACTCTGTCATCAAGTTATTATTATCTTCAACAGTTTTCCTGCAAAGTCAGGAACAATATTTTAGCAGCTTCCTGCTATAATCAAATATACTTAGCAAAACTTTCTGAAGAACTTGCTGTTCAAAGCCAAAGAGTAAGAACACACACTCAAAGAAAATGCCCCATTTTCTGGAAATGAAAAGGAAAGAGTATCCTTTCTCAGAACAGTCGTCCATCGTTCCACTAGTGGGTAGAGCACAATGGTCTTTAGACTGCAACCATCTTAGTCCCTGAAACAGCCCACCACTCAATTTTGTGTGAAGTATATGGAAAAGGAGGAGCGATACAACAGATTTCAAAATATTTCAATAAATGTAACATCACCAGATTGTGAAACATGACTGAGAGGCTACTGAGAAAAAAAAAAAATTTAAGTGCTTTGAAGATACAGATATTAATTGAGTGCTGACAGCACAACCTGCATTGTATAGAACAATTGACTACTCACATTTTTAGATAATTAGATTTATAATTAAGCTAATTACCCATTTATTTTTAAAATCATGTAATATATGCAGAGGGACTTAAAAATAGTAGAACCCCTGCTTGTGATATTTATAGCACATTATTTTTCACAGGCTAATTTAAGCCAATGATGTCATACAAGACTATAATTGACGATGTCACGGTTATTCATAGAGGTAGTTTCAGGAAATCATCGCTTTTAGGTAGTAAATAGAAAGTCCTACATATATTTTGTCCCACATTTTAGGAGTATATGTATATAAGGTTGGTATCTCTTGAAATCTGAGAAAATGCAGAGAGGCCCTGCTGATTCCAAACTACCCCCCACTCCTATCATCCCATGAAAATGACATGGTGCCAATTCTACCCAATTATTTTGCTTGAAATTAGAAGATTGAGATACTAATGGAAAATGGAGATAGTAATCATGAGCAAATCAGGCAATATGATTTTTTAAGTATTTTCAATTCCAAGAATTACTGATTCAGTCAATGAACAAGGGAGGAGCTGTTTTATCAAGCAAGATTTAAAACTCAAACATATATTTATGAGATTCCACTCAACTTCTTTCCTATCAGTGTATTAATAAGAATCCATTTATTAATCAAGGGCAAATACATATTTTATTATACTTTGACTATAGTGCTAATTTTGGCAAAGAATTACTATTCACAAAAACATGAATATCAAATAAAAGGTAAAATATGACAAGTGAGTTTTGGTACAAGTTTGGAAAGATACTGGAAAACAGAACTGATAATTGCTGTGTTGTCGATGATTTGCCTAAAGGATCAGTGAAAGCAACTGAATGTATCCAAATAATGAGTAGGGGTGTTGAAGATAACAAGGAAACCTCAGCTAATGGGTTAGTGCTTCCCTAAATACAGGCTAGGGCATACCTACTTTAACAGCACTTGGATGTACTTGTTAAGAAAATACAATTCTGAGAAACTCCCAAGAAAGTTAGAGTCTCTGGGGAAATAACCCAAGTATTTACATTTTAATCAAGCTTCCCAGGTAATGTGTAGGCATACAAAGTTCAAAAACTATTGTAGTAAGTATATTAAATGAAGGTCAAAATATTTCCAACACTTAAAGAGAACAATCAAAAAAAAAAAAAGAGAGAGAGAGAGAGAACAATCAAATGTGTTCTGAATTCATTGGGCCACATCTTTAACCAGTACACTCTAAAAATCAGAAGGTATGCAACATTCAGCAACTCACCTCTTGAAATTATGTCTGCCTGGTACTTTGTTGTGCCTTTTGCTCTGGGTGAGAATTGAATATCCTGTATTTCTACACCTGATTTACTTTATCATGCCATAATGAAAGAGACATTTTGATATATCACTTTGACTAATACCTGGAAGGTTTCCTACTGTTAAATGAGACCTGTTGGACTACAATGACATGACTAAATGTGCTGTTAACTTCTCTTGTTGCCCAACGGCAGTTCAAACTGATCTGAGATAGCTGTACTACTACAAAGAAATGTGTTCCATGATACCTTCCCTGTGATTCATATCTAACAATCCAGAACAGAATTTAATAAGTCTTTGACAGCAGAAAAAAAAAAATTCCCATGCCGGCAAGACAGAACTTTCAAACTTCCTTGCTTTTTGCTCTTAGACATTCACAAAAGAGCAAAACCTGGGAAGAAACCATACCAGATTGAAACACTCACTCAACTTACACTGGGAATTTTAAAGACTTCCTGGGCTGTAATCTCTCCTTTGTATGACTTTATTCCTTTATAGAGATGGTCATGTCTAATAAAAAGGATTCACTGCTACCGCCACTCAGCTTTCTGAAGCTCCACGTGCAGCCATTCTCCCTAATGCAGCTGCAAAGGTTCAGGATGTCAGCAGCTGCTTCTTCCTACATGGTATCTGTATGTCTTGCATGTAAAAGAGCAGGTATTTATTCTACCCCACCAGTCTAAAAGCACATAAAACTTCCGACTGTCTTCTGACAAGAGTCCCACCCATGATTGAAGAACAAGGCTAATGATCTTATATCTTCTATTAGCTGCTGTTCAGTTTAAGAGAGATACCACACAGAAGGAAAGAGTAGGATATAACATTTGACATTACATTTTTTTAAATAGGAGAGAAGAGTCACTAGCTATAGGTATTGTGTCAGTACTTAAATTGATGAGTGACTCCTACCAAAATAATTTAGGCCCCTATAGCTAGAAACAACATAAGATAGTTATTTTTTAAATGCACTTCATTTCTAGTAAAATTCTAGTAAAACAATTCAACAAGTATTCATTTTTGAAACACATGTAAGAGGGTATGCAAGAATATTTGTGCTATTTAATCAGACATCAGTTTTTATTGCATGCTATTCAAAGACCAAGAAATGTGTTTCATTTTCTTTGAAGATTGTAAAATAATGTAATCAGAAAGATAGTTGGGTGGTAATTTTTAATTATTAATTCACTCCATACATATTTATGAAGCACCTACCAAGTCGCGACATTTTGTACCAGCCGCAAACATAATAATAGTAAATCAAAGACATACATACAATGAGAGACTTTCTATATTTAAATGTCTCAACAGCAGTTTGTCTCATTCCACTTTCTATACCGTATTTGCCTAATGCAAAGCCTTACACATTGAAGGCACTCATTTAATGTCTGTTGAATACATTTGTGGAGTAATTACTAAAAGCAAAGCATTGGTCGATATTTGATAGGCAGATCTATGCAAGGAGAAGAAAGTGGCAATAGTAAAAGCATGAAGGAGGAAAGTAAAGGTTGAATTCAGACAACTCTGCAGAGTTTAATATGGCCAGAGCATGAACTCATGGAAGACAGCATTAGAAAAAATAAGTGGGAAGAAGAGTGTAATCAAATTATGGAACCTTAAGTGCCAAGTGCTGAACTTTTGGTTCCTTCCACAGCAGTGAGGGAGTTTTCCTTGCTGAGTTGTTCTGCAAGAAAATATCATCATTCTCTTTAGCCCCAAGTGCTTTGGTTGATGAGCCCTTGTTCTTGTCTACTTTCCATGGTTCTATTGACAGAAGAGTTACTGCGGAAGCTCCCTGACTCCTACATTTTGATGCCTTTATGTGGAGGTATCAGATTTACAACAGCAAAATGGTCTTGAGCTGTACAAAGAGCCTTATCCCTTTTTACACAAATTTGTATTAAATATTAAGTTTCCAATAAGATAAGAGTGGATACAGCCTTCCATTTATATGTAATTTCAGAACAAATGTGTGGCTGATGGGAAAACTGAAATCTAAAAGAAAGGGATTCCATAGTTTCTGTTAATAACTTTAATCTCTCATAATATAAGTAATTATTTCTTTGTATCAAACATAAGTCTTATCAAAAAAGTATCTATTGAGCACCTACTATATGAAAGAGTCCGGACGAACCCCAGCTGGCAATAGAAGTGGAGGCAAATTCTCAAACTTCAGAAACTTAAAGACTAGTTAGGCACAAGGATCAGAGCACTCTCACTGAATCTATCCCCGATTCCTGTTACCTGTGCCGTAAGTTTATTTTTTTAATGAACATGTATACATATATCTGAAGCTCAGTGAATAATACAAAATTTAATTTGATCTTCAAAAAAGTTAACTCTCTTGTACTCTCTGCCTTAAAATTTGTCAAATGATACACCATCATTTCATAATTCATTCAACAAATATCTATTGAGTATTTATTTTATATGTTATACTATATATTGTACTAGGTTATAGAAATTATAATATTGTATATTTTATACTTTATAATAATATCATATATTCTATAATTATCACTAGAAATATCATCAAAATTAAAAATTAATTAAATAGTTCTTAGTTTAATGGTTAACAGAAAAACACACTCTATCATCTCTCAACTGGCAAGCCAGGCTCTGTTCTAGAAGCTTAAGTATTAAGTAATATTCATATGAACCAATCATGTAGTTATTATTATTAACCTCAGTTTATGGAGGAGAAAACACATCTCTTCTATATTTCAAGACATAGATCAGGATTTATCTTTATAGGAAAGTCTATCCTCTGGTAAACTCGTATGAGGTTTTCCCCATTTTCTAAAATCATTAAGTGAGGGGTCCCTGGGTGACTCAATCAGTTACATGTCTGCCTTTGACTCAGGTTGTGATCCCAGAGTCCTGGGATCGAGTACTGCATCAGGCCCCCTGCTAGGTGGGGAGCCTGGTTCTCCCTCTGCCTGCTCTGCCTGTTTGTGTTCCTTCTCTTGAGCTCTCTCTGTCAAATAAGTAAACAAAATCATTAAAAATAAATAAATAAAATCATGGAGTGATTTGTTTGACTCACTCATGGATTCCTTATTATAAGGTTCTTGCTTATCTTTCAAATGCAAAGCCAATTTCAACTGAATATAGGGACACTTTATTAGAAAACATATTTGAAGACAATTTCAGGGGTTGAGAAAAAAATTATTTTGGAGACGTGGTTTCTTTGCCAAAATTTGGTATTTTGACAGGTCTTGATGGCTTATGAGGGTAGGTATAGCAGAACATCTGATTATAAAACTGTCCTGGAAAGTCTTGTCTGGGCATATGGTAAGAGCATTTTAAGGTATTTATATTATCAAAAGGCAATGAGATTAAAATACAAGAGTGTAGATGCAGTCAGAATTCTTTCATATGACTATTTCATTTGGCAAGTTATATCAGCAATTGGCAAATGGGAATACTAATACGTACTTGTAAGAATTACATGAAAAATGTACACAAGACACCTGTATTAGTTCTTTTTTTTTTTTTTAAGATTTTATTTATTTGACAGACAGACATCACAGGTAGGCAGAGAGGTAGGCAGAGAGAGGAAGGGAAGCAGGCTTCCTGCTTTGCAGAGAGCCTAATGCAGGGCTCAATCCCAGGACCCCGGGACCGTAACCTGAGCCGATGGCAGAAGCTTTAACCCACTGAGCCACCTAGGTGCCCTGTATTAGTTCTTCTTCACCCCATCTAGATTAGAAGTTATTGAGGAAAAAGAACATGACTTATACATATTTTCATATTTCTATTGGGGTTTAAATATTTTGCACCCTATGTGATCAATAAATACATGTGTGCATGTGAGTGGGGGTATGTGTACCTAATCCCACTGAAGATATGTCATAGAAGAAAGATGATAATTAAAAGAAAAAGTACCACACCTGTGAAAGGCTATGTAACTGCCTTCATTTAGAAGCCTTTAAGCACAAGATTCACTATTAAACAGTTAACACTTCAGACAGGCCTAATGCAAAGAGGCAACTTCTCAGTGTTACATCTGTAACAGCCAGCTGGTTTTTTGACTAGGACTAAGCTGCAAAAAGAGGACAAACTTTTGAGATATGGCTACTGTATGGAAGAGTTCAATTTATTCTTTCATTAAACAAGTATTTTAGCAAATTTTCTTTTTTTAAAGATTTTATTTATTTATTTGAGAGAGAGAGCATGAGTTGGGGGAAAGGCAGAGGAAGAGGGAGAAGCAGACTTACTGCTGATAGTGAGCCCGACGTGGGGCTCAATCCCAGCACCTGGGATCATGACCTGAGCCGAAGGCAAACACTTAACTGACCAAGCCACCCAGACACCCTTAGCAAATTTTCATGCAAAGCTGAAAAGGTAGAAGATTCAACATTGTCAAGATACCAGTTCTTCCCAACTTGATCGATAGATTTAATACAATCCCAATCAAATTCCCAGCAAGTTATCTTATGTTATTTTGTTGTTGACAAACCAATTCTAAAGTTTAGATGGAGAGGTAACAGAACCAGAATCAACAACACAATATTAAAGGAGAATAACAAAGGCAGAGTACTGACACTACCTGACTTCAAGACTTACTATAATGCTATAGTAAACAAGATAGAGTGATACTGGCAAAAGAAAAATAGATCAATGGAACAGAACAGAGAGCTCAGAAATAGATCCACTTAAATACAGTCAACTGATCTTTGACAAAGGAGCAAAGGCAGTACAATGGAGCAAAGATCATCTTTTCATCAAATGTTCCTGGAACAAAATATGACTTTAGACATGGACTTTATACTCTTCAGAAAATAGATCACAAATCTAAATGTAAAATGTAAAACTACAAAACTAGAAAGTAACATAGGAAAAACCTAGGTGACATTGTGTACATACAAAACCAAAGGCATAAAGGCACATTCCATGGAGAAAATAATTGATAAACTGGACTTCATTAAAATTAAAAGCTCCTGCTCTGCAAAAGACAAGTATCAAGAGAACTAAAAGGCAAGTCACAGAATGAGAGAAAATATCTGCAAAAGATATATTTGATAAAGAATTAGTATCTAAAATATACAAAGAATTCTTAAAACTCAACAAGAAAACAACCCAATTAAAAAAACCGGCAAAAGATCTGAATAGACACATCATCAATGAAGATATACAGATGGCAAATAAGCATATGAAAAGACGTTCAACATCACATGTCACTGGGGAATTGCAAACCAAAACAAAAAATATCACTACACATCTATTAGAATGGCTCAAATCCAGAATGTTGGCAACACCAAATGCTGGTGAGAAGCCTGGAACAACTGGAAATCTTCTTCAGTCCTCGTGGGAATGCAAAAATGGTAGAGCTACTTCCAAAGACAGTTTGATAATTTCTTACAAAATTAAACATACCTATAGCATATGATCCAGCAGTCACTCTCCTTACAAATGACTTCAGGATTAGTCCAGTATCTTTATCACTCTTAGAATTTACAATAATTTTTGTGAAGTTTTAGGGATTGATATCCCATGAGTAGTGCTCCCGTAAAGGAAATTACTTATCTGTTGAACACCTACTACATTCCAGATACTGGACACATATATTTTACATATATTTTACCTTCAAAATAACCTAGGGGTGACTGCTTTTCATCTTAATCAACAAATCAAGAAAATGAAGTTAAGCAGTTACTACTTGCCAATGATAATATATGATGGTACCTGGATCCTAACATCTTCATCCACAGCACAGTGCTCATTTTCATTTTTCTCATCATTGGAATATACATATAACAGTTCAACTCTGCCAGGGTATCTGCCAAGCTCTTTACATGAATTCCATCATAACGCACTGCGATGGTTAATATAATTATCCACGTGAGGGCATATTTTCAGAGAGAATGAGTATATTTCTTTTGTTATTGTGGTAAAATATGTACATCACAATATTTGCCATTTTAACCATTTTTAACTGTATAGTTCCGCGGCATTAAGAATACTCACATTGTTGTGTAATCATCGCCACTATTCATCTCCAGATCTTTTTAATATTCCCAAACTGAAGTTACAGTGCCTTTTAATATTAGGAATATGATATGGTCCTCCTCTATTTATGGCCCGCTAAATTTAAAATAATAATAATAATAATAATAATAATAATAATAAATGTGTTAATGTCGTCCACAAGGTTCTGCTTTGTCTAATTCCTGCTTGCCTATCACATGCTCTTCCATGTCTGACTCATGGATTTCTCAGAGTGGAACCTAAACATTCCTTAGAGAAGCTGTCTCTCAATCCACAAGTGAAATGATGGTTTTCCTATTGCACTTTCATAGTTCCCTGTGCCTTTCCTTCATTGTAAGTATTGCATTTTATGGTTAAATAATTATCAATGCATGATGCCCCCATTGGTCTATAAGCTTCAAAAGGGAAAGCTCCAGAAACTATCACATGCCTTTATACAGGAAATGTTGAATGAACACTTTTTAAATCCTTGAATGGATAAATTAACAAATGCCTTGAGAGTATAATTATTTCATTGACCTAAAAATAATAATTATGTAATATTGTACCATACCTGAAGAGATAAACTGAGGAGACTGAATAAAGAAGGAAGAACATACCTGTTGCCTGTTCCCGTTCCTCAATCACATTCTAATTGTACTGTCATATTTAACTGTCTTGGTAATTTCATTTTGTTTTAAATCACTCATGACATCCACTATCTTTGTCTTTTCCTCTTCACATTGTGGCTAAAATCCATTCAATGAGGGTCAGTGATTCAAATTACAAGTCTAGCCACTTCTCACCAACTTTTTAAAGAATCTCCCTAGTTTATTTGTAAATAAATTACGTGAACAGATGGAAAGTGAGTTTGCTGAGATAGCAGATTGAACCCTTACAGATAATAACTTGAGAAGGGAATGTTCAATGCTTTAAGTTTTTATAGCTCCATTCAAAATACTTTTAAGGATTTGCAATGACTGGCTCCATGAAGCAACTACTCCACTGCTCCAGGACTATATACTTACTGGCATGCTATTGTGGGGTAAAGTGAGAGGCAGTTGGGGGAGTGAGGCTTGTTCTTTGTCCATAAGAGTGGGCATCCCTCACATTATTCAACTTTGTTTTGTTTGTGTAGAGCCAGCCATCTGGCCAGACTCCTACTCTGTATTCTGAACCAATAAAGTGCTCCTGTAGACATTGTACTTGCTGTCTTCCCTAGCAATAAAGAAATAGAAATGTACAAAGAATAATTGCTAGCAAAAGAACAAATAAACAAACATACACAAGCATATTTATTTTTCATTTAAGCACATTTATTTAAATACCTAATCTTTAGTCTACAATAAATAATCACAAGTTAAGATTGCAAACCATGACCCAATCTATTCCTATGTTTCCTAGAAACCATGGGTGACTAAGCTGTAACTTGAATTGTGTCTTCAATATTGTCTTTTAACACTCAAAATACTGTTTTTTAAAATTTAAACTAATGTATCTATAAAGAATCTTTTTTATAATGTGTAGTTATTTAACAGATTCCTATGGAAAAGTAATAACTGATTTTTTTGAATGTGGATTCTTTTTAAAATATGAATACATTAAGGAAATTGATAATACAACCACACTGCTTTCAAATATAAAAAGTCTATAATAGAGAATAAGAACATTTAAATCATTATGAAGTAAAGTTAATCAGAATATAAATAAGGCTTAAATTTGTCACCACGAATTGGGACTAGTGATTCTCAGCCTTTTATGGCTATGAACTCCTTCTGATAATCTAATGAAAGCTGTTTAACATCTTCTCCAAATAATGCAAACTCATACACAACATTTGATAGATACTATGTGAAGACTATGAACTAGTTTTAAAGATCTGTATGGACAGCGCCCATGGCTGTGCTGTCCCGGTTTATCAAGTGTTTATCAAGTGCTTTCCATGGAACCTGAAACATGGAAAACAGCCACCAAATATCTCTTAAATACACGAATTCAGCATTACTCTGGAGGCTTATGTAATATAGTACAAAATGAAGTAAAAACTCAGATTTTAAACAATTAGGAAAGAGGAGGCAAAACTATTATTTTCTTACTATGTGATTATATACAAGAATAGGAAAGAAAATGGATTTAAATGAAATACTAGAATTAAGAGCAAAGTGGCAATACAGAAGATAAATATAAACCAGACAATGGCTTTCTTGTGTATTAACAATAAATACTTAAAAATAAGAAAAATAAAGCCCTTATGTACAACATTAAACACAATTACTGAGTAGTACTCTGAATAATGTAAAAAAATTTTTAAAAACTGTAATTATTTACTGATATATCTAAAAACAGCATTGAAAAAATTGGAGAAATACTGCTTCTTCTTTGGTAAAAAGATTCAATATTATTAATTTTTCCAAAGCATCATACTTGCAATCAAAATAGAAATGGGATCTCTCTAAACTTGACAGACTAGGTCTCAATTTCATTTGAGGAGAAAAATGGATGAAAATGACATTAAGAATATTTTGAAACAAATAATAGCTCATGATAGCAACACACTTACCACTAACTACTTTACATGTATTTAATCCTCACAGTAAACCTCTGAGCCAAATGACATAAATATCTCAATTTTACAGATAGAGAAATTAAAAAACAAATATGTAAAGCAATTTACCCAAGGTCATATAGTTAATTAGTTTGGATGCTGGGATTTATACCCACACAGTTCAGCTCTAGAGTTCAGGTGCTTGAATACTGTGCCAAATTCTTTCCCAAGACTAATAAAATGAGAAAAATCCCAGCAGATAGAAAACCACAGAATAAATCTCCATAAATTAAAGTGTGATGCTTGGGGTACCTGGGTGGCTCAGTCATTAGGCATCTGCCTTTGGCTCAGGTCATGATCCCAGGGTCCTGGGATCCGACCACATCAGACTCCCTGCTCAGTGGGAAGCCTGCTTCTCCTTCTCCTACTCCCCCTGCTTATGTTTGGTCTCTCGCTGGGTCTCTCTCTATCAAATAAATAAATAAGATCTTTACAAAAATAAAGTGTGATGTTCTTCCAAGAATAAACAGATTCAATAATAGGTAACATTTCCTGGGCATTTACTATGTGCCATACACTTTAGATATATTATGTTGTTTACCCCTCACAATTACCCTGTGATACAGACTCTTTCTTTGTGTTCATTTCAGAGATGACATAACTGAGGCACATAGATTAAGCAATTTGCCAAAGATAAGGATGTTATTATGAAGAGGAACTAAGATTTGAACCCAGTCAATATAAACTCAGATGAATTAAAGGTTGAAATGTAAAAAATCAAACTCACTAAAGAAAAACTAATAGGAAAAGGAAAAAACATATACCAATCTCTGAATAAAAGAAAACACAATGGAGAATTTTTAAATTGCATATACTGAAAATTATTAGTGAATTTAAAAGTTAAAGTATAAATGGGGAAAAGCTTCAAAAAGATTATAGACATAGCTATACAGAACTCAGAGCAACAGATGTGAAAAAAAATATTAAGATCACAATATATAAATTGATAAAACACATGAAAGAAAAAAATTAATGATTAAAAAATAAACCAAAAAATGCAAGTTTTAAGAAATGTTATGTATATTTTATTTGATCAAAATTTTAAAGCATTAAAATTAATATTCATTGCCAGTATGGATGCAACGATTAATATTTTCTAATATCACTACAAGAAGCAGTAACCAAGACAATCTTTTGAGAAAATAATTTAGTAATATGCATTAGAGGTTTTTAAAAAGCTCAGATATTTTGATACAGTGATTCTCCATAAGAATGCTATTCTAATAAAATAACTGTAGTTATTTATGTTATAATTAAGTAAAATGATAAATTATCAGGGAGGCCTTAAAATTATGCATAATAATCAGAATCAGAATCACAAAAAACTTTACTTTTATGTAAAAAAGCAGGACTAAATATAATAGATTATAACCTCAAAAATGCAAGGTACACAATAGGTTCTCAACTGAATAGAAGGTAGGAAGGGATAGAGAAGATGGGAAAAAATATTGGCAATAAAACTATAAGACAAAGTTTTAGAAATACATTAAGGTTCACCATAAATTACAATAAATATAAATGGGTTAAACTTATCTGCTAGAGGACAGAATTTCAGAACTTAAAAAAAAACTTTACAAGTTTTTACATAGCATTACTGAGTATTTAGAAGAAATAAAATTGTGAAGTAATAATACCAAATTATTATTTGGTATAGATTTGGTAAATATAGATTATTTCTGTGTGGCATTATGGGTGATCTCTGTTATCTTCTTTATATTTTCTACAATCTAAATTGTCCTGTGATTAAAGATATATTAATAGAAAGTAATTAAAGCAAAAATAAGATGATTTTATTTTTATGTTTTTGTGTATTTTGTAAAGTGATTATTTTGACAAAATATCATTATAGGCTTACAATTTTATCCTTGCCAAAATAAATAGCAGAATATGTAGAAGTATCAGTGCAACATAAATAAAACTATTTTTAAAAATTAAGTTCTATAAGTAACCCAATAATAGATTACTTTGGGTACAGCTTTAATAGATTATTTCCTATTTTCTACATCAGAACATGCTATTACTACACTTTTTTGTTGCAGGATGGAAGATAGCTTTGTAGGGGATTTCATCCTCAAACCATGTTTCACAGCAGCATCCTTAAAGCCAGAGGGATTTTTTTGTATCTGTGGAGAATGCTTAAAAACATCTCTCTTCTCTTGTGAATAAACAGTGTGAATTGGGCCAGCAGGCAGTTGCAAAGGAAGAAAAGGAATATCAATTCTATAATCACTAGAATTTTCTTATTTGCTTGGGAACACTATGATGTCTATGCTTTAAGTTTGGGGAAATGTATTTGCATTTTTTTCAGTCTTACGATTTCAGTAATACTTTTAATTGTCAAGATTTGGACTGAAAAAGAACAGATACTATAACTGTATCATCCTTATTTTCTCAAGACCAGAAATAATTAGCAAGTGAATCTAAGGAATACTTCTAACTTAGAAGATCAGACTTCTCATTAGAGGAGTCATTCTCTACTTTGAATGAAAATACCTGGACTCTTTTAAAACACACCCATGTCCAGGTTGAAAACCCCAGTTATTCTGTCTGGAGTGATGATTAAAAACTCCTCAGGTGATGGTAACATATGGCCTGAATTGAAAACCATTGCATTGTTAGTGTTCCCAGTACTGTCTTTGTTTCCCTCACAGTATTGTAGCAAGTATGCAGTAAGTGACAGCTAATCTGGAATGAAAGATGATCTTCAGAAATACCTTAAATATACTAATTTATACATCAGTTTGCTATAATGAGTCAAATATAAAGTTTAAATAATGATACCATACAAATCCAAAATGAAAAGTCAAAACCTTTAAAATGAATTTTACTATAAACTATGTTACTTATACTAAATAATGACTCTGTTAAAAAGGATTTTATATGTACAGGTGTGTTGATATTTATATTTCCTTCAGAAGGGTATGTATATCACATGGGCTTATGGAAGGCTGAATACTATTTTGTTTTGTACTGTAACATACCATGAAAGTGGCACAGACCTGAAGGGTGAGCAACAGGTGAAAAAAATCACATAAGTATGTGTCCTTTAAAAGGGCGAGTCCCTATGGTCATAGAAGAGGGGAATAAATCGTTTTTATATCACTCAGTTTTCTGTGTTACACATTCCAGACAGTATATAAAGAATTCTCTGAGATCTGAAAGCAAAAATAATCTAGGACATATACCATCTATTTTCAGTCTTCACAGCTTTATAATTATCTACTTTTATTATTCTTAATGATGTGTTTCTTCTTGTCTGTAATGTCTTCATTGTTTTTTTGTTTAAAGATTTTATTTATTTATTTGAGAGATTAAATATTTTATTTATTTATTTGAGAGATTAAAGATTTTATTTATTTATTTGAGAGAGAGCACAGAGGCAGAGTGAGATAGAGTAGCAGACTCCCTGCTGTGCAGGGAAGCCCCATGCCAGGCTCCATCTCAGGACCCTGAGGCCATGACCAGAGCTGAAGGCAGATACTTAACTGACTGAGCCACCCAGGCACCCTCTGTGTAACAGTCTTAGAATCAAATTTTAAAAAGGCACAAATAAACTGATGAGGTTTATTTAGTCCATTTAACCCAATGTCTAAGTAATCAGAATGAATCACTAATAGAATTTAAATTATTTCAAAATGCTTGCTTGTTCAACTTTTTCCGTAAGTAACTGTCTGTATGTCTACTGGCTCTTTTGTTTACTTATCCAATCATAATCAAGGTTAATTCTTAGAAAATTGAGAAGTGATCCAAATTTATCTTGGGTTATTTTTGCTCCACTTCTATGTCTCTTTCTTGACCCTGTGCCCTTTCTCTCTCACCACCTGATGCCAATTGTAATAAGGCTCCTATCTCCTATCTTTCTCTTCCCTCCCCAAAATTATTTTCTAATCACTCACAGTAAGTTATAAATGCCATAAAAATCATTTTACAGAGTAGTGTGAACAAGAAGGGGCAAGAATGTCCCCTGACCAGCTAAAGCCCATGCACTGCTGCACAACCCGTCCAGGGCTTAAGTCCTGCTGCTGTTGCCACCATGCCCAAGAGTAAGGCTGAAGGGGATGCTAAAGAAGGTAAAACCAAGGTGAAGGATGAGCCATCAAGAGGATCTGCAAGGTTATCTGCTAAACATGCTCCTCCAAAGCCAAAGTCCTGCAAAAAAGGGCGAGAAGGCACCCAAAGGGAGAAAGGGGAAAGCTGATGCTGGCGAGGATGGGAATAACCCTTCAGGAAACAGAGATGCCACAACAGACCAAGCACAGAAAGCTGAAGGAGCTGAAGGTGCTGGAGATGCCAAGTGAAGTGTGTGCATTTTTGATAATTGTGTACTTCTGGGGACTGTACACTTCAAAATACTGTTTTTAATCAAGTTTTATAAAAATGCAGAACTTTGCTTTACTTCTTTTTAAGGTATGTTTTTAGCACACAGAGCACTTCATTATTTTGGGGGAAATGGCATATGTCACTAATAGAACATTTTCAAAGCTAGACTGATACAAGGGAAAAATACCTTTCTCTTCTAGTTTTGAGAAACTTCCTCTTGGTTCTCAGGAGGAGGGATTCCTTAGCTACCTTGGCACAAACACTTTGGTGATGTGGAAAAACTAAAATTAATTTTTATATGTCCTCTTCTCTCTGCCTTCAACAGAGACTTGACTCCCTTAAATCCAGAGACCTGCTGGAGCCTGACCCCAAGAAATGGTTCCCAGTATGTCAGGTAATCTGGACGTTACGGAGTCACCACTGAGATGGAATTTCTCAAAATAGTTCCTTTTTTAGCTTGTGGATTTTCAGATTGATAATTCTGCCATTTTCATTTCATTTCCTGAAAGTCAGAGTCAGGTTATGAAAAGTTGTCAAACAACATGCTAAATGTGAAATATCAACCCTCACTCTAAACTTTTCCCTGTTCAGAGCACCACATGAAGACTTCACTGGGTTTTATAGCGGCTTTCTAATGTTGGTAGTCCATTGAAGAAGGGAGTTTGAGAGTTGTATGCTGTTAACAATCATCTGCCCATGTACTGCCTAAAATACCATGATTGTTTATGAAAAGTATATTTAAAAAGCTACATGCAGTTTGGCTTGGGAAAAAAATAATTTCACATATCCAAAAATAAATAACATTTTACAAAGGAGGCAAAAGGTCTAAACTGAATATACAGAACACAGTTCCATTTTTCCCCAACTACAAATGTCTGATATGTGAAATTAGGTTCCTCAAATTTTACTTTCAAATCAGACCCGATTAATTGGAATTCAAATTGGGCAAAAGTTGGACAACATGGTATATAATAATCACCTACACAAGATCTATATGAATGAATGTGGTAATATCTATACACAATGCTATCAAACTAGTAACTGTGAAATTCTTAGCTATTTTTGATTTTCTGATTACCCTTTTTTTTTTATTAACATACAATGTATTATTTGTCCCAGGGGTACGGGACTGTGATTCATCAGTCTTACACAATTCACAGCACTTACCATAGCACATACCCTCCCCAGTGTCCATCACCTGGCCACCTCATCCCTCCCACCCTCCTCCCCTCCAGCAAACCTCAGCTTGTTTCCTCAGATTAAGTCTCTTACTATTCATCTTCCTCTCTGGTTTCATCTTGTTTCATTTTTCCCTCCCTTCCCCTAGGATCCTCTGTCTTAAATCTTAAATTCCTCATATCAGTGAGATCATATGATAATTGTGTTTCTCTAACTTATTTCACTTAGCATAATACCCTCTAGTTCCATCCACATCATTGCAAAGGGCAAGATTTCATTTTTTGATGGCTGCATAGTATTCCACTGTGTATATATACCTCATCTTCTTTATCTATTCATCTGTTGATGGACATCTAGGTTCTTACCATAGTTGGGCTATTGTGGACATTGCTGCTATAAACATTCAGGTGCACGTGCCCTTTTGGATCACTACATTTGTATCTTTAGGATAAATACCCAGCAGTGCAACTGCTGGGTCATAGGATAGCTCTATTAATGATCCATTTTTGTAAGAAAATGGCTATAGCCATGGTTTACAAAATAGAGGTCCCATAGGGTGCTTAAAAATGTTTAAGTGAAACCCAACCACATTATTTCTCAGACTTAAGTACATATTAAATAGATCTGTTAGGTATTTATTTTGGTGTAGGGGTGCCATGAATAAAACTGACTGAGATATTAAGGGTGATACAATTTTAAAAAGTTTGGGAACCTCTGGGCCATAGTATAACTCTAAATCATGTGTAACTATGAAAATATCTAATACTGAAATAGCTAATGGATCATCAAGCTCATCATCATCATCATCATCATCATCACCACCACCAACAACAATAGCTAATTAATCAACAAGTTCTACCAAGTTAACCTTGAAAAATTTTGCTCTTTCCATTTCAATTTATATAGATCAAATTCATATAATTTATAGCTATAGTATTTGGTCTTCCTGTGACCAGGCTTTCTTTCTTCCAATCCATTTCTATACTGCTGTCATATAACAATCTTAAATAAATGTTTGGGTTGATTTTATCTTCTAAAACCCACATTGCACTTGGTGTACTCTGTCTCTCTTTCTCTCCACATAATACAAAAAACTTTCCTTTGGGAAACAATCCTTCATCAATTCTTATTTATATGGATATGGGGAATAATACATAGGTTCTATGCCTAGCCAGTCATAAATTTAAATTATTGAATTATTTTATCAATAAGAGTTATGATTCAGGGATAGATTTGTGATCCACACCTGATAAATCTGCATAATTCTTTAGCCACATAATTGGCTCAATTTCAAGCACAAAATATAGTACCATTATTTGGAGTCAACAGAAATTTGTCTCTTTTTTTCTGGACATAATCCTAGGAGGATATAAGCCTAGAACTGAGGGAAAGTAACATATGGAGCCTAGGATTAAGAACAGAGTTCAGAGGAAGATAAAAACCCATTCCTTATATCATCTGTACTCTTGAGATATTCCCAAAGCCCTCCTTACTAAACTTTTCAGTGATTACTTTCTTCAGTCAGCTATAGCTGGGTTATCTAAAAATGATCAGCAAAGGAATTTTTAAGTGAGGCACAATCTTTCACTATGTCATTTACTTGCTTAAGAGTAAATTCTTTTTTGCCCAGAACCCCAATTGCAAATATCCTGTCTAGTAACTAAAATCTGTCTTTTCCAAAACTTTCACTTCTATATCATTTAAACAAAAATCTATTTGTACCCTACATTCAAACCAGGAGATTTAACACTACTGAAAAGATGGCTGTGCTTTACTTAATAAATTTATTTGTTTCTACTTAGGAAGAAAGGAAGAAATCTATCTATCCATAGAAACTCAGCAAAAGAGAATCCTCTTTCTAAAAAAAACTTCTTAAATCATTGAACTCACAATGATCTTTCAACCTCTAATAACTCGTTTGTACTAGATTTCTTGATACTCAATAAAGAGTTACTGAATGAATACGTATTCTTAGTATGTATCAGCTAAATAATTAGCCTTTTCTTTATTGCTACTCTGTCATATTTCTCTGTGGATAATATTTTGTTTATATTTATCACCCCAAGCAAACTCCTCCCAAAAAGAACACTTTGTATTATAATGCTCTATAGAGTAATATATTCCTTATAACAATCAACACCAAATTCCCTGAAATAAAGTATTATTATAGATATTTTTGTAATTTATATTTAGCTTACTCAATGTTAATTATTTTCATATAGCATATAATTATCACTAAGAACTACTTGCTTCTAAAGAGTTACCTATTTTTTAGTTGCCACAAATCTGTAAGTGTACAACAAACTATGAAATAAAGTTGTACTCAATCTAAAAGTCACAATATATGTAGGATTGATTATAGTGAAAAACTTATGTATCTCTATGATCTTCTTATCCTCTCTTATTACAGAAGATTGGATTTTACTCCTATACATTGGAAATCAAGAACAAGACTGGGAGGATTTTCTTATTCCAGACTTCAGTAAGTTTTTCAATTTCCTTCCTTGTTTCCCGACACATGTCTTGCTATTTTGTGGTGATAATATTAGTCCCTTCTTCAATCCTAATCTTCTCACTTCTTTCCTGATTTTACTCCTCTTGTTCCTAGCCTCTATCACTTGATTCATTTTGCATAACATGTAAGAAAGGACAGAGAAAAAGACAACCATTTGGGGTTCAGTTTAAAATGCTTCAATTAATTCCTTCTTGGGAATCACATGTCTTGTATTTCTTCAAGCAGCAAGATCTTTGTTGTTTTCTGATTTTTTTTTTAACTAAGTTAAGGGATTCTAGAGAACATATACCAAATAAATGGACTTTGCTTTATTGTAAGAAGGATATAGGAAAGTCTTCTGGAGTACTAGTAAATAAAATACTGATTAGATAATTACTCTTCCAAAAGAGATGCTGATGAGTATTCTGTAGGGAAAGGACAAACTGGGCTGTGTATAATATTTGATAAATGATTTAATATATGTAATTGAGGTCATCATAATACTCAAAATCTCAACTTGATGAACCATGACATTGATTTAGCTCTTGCACATGATCCACATCCAAGGCACAGCTTAGTTACTAATCAATCTCTTAATAAACCAAGGCAGGGAGATCTGACCTCACTGACCTTCAGACTCCCCAGTCATGTTAACTTTATTTGCATAATAGTATTAATTTTACATGGAATTCAAAAATTAGTCCAAAACATCTCACGAGAAGCTAAATAGTATAAACAAATCTAATTAACACTTGGAAAGTGCACTAAGCATGTCAAACTCCTGAAGATTAAAATGATCCTTTCCATTGAAAAGAAACATTTTCAAATATGTTTAGGTTCCTAACTTTGATTCTTTCACACAAACAAAAATTCTGGAGCAAAGACCAATGTTATATGAAATTTTACTTGAAAAATTACTGCAAGATGTTGTGGATACATTTGTTAATTCACTATGAGCCTATGTAATTGACCATATATACCATTTTGGGTGTTAACCTAGAACAATTACTGAATGCACAGTAGCAATTGCAAAACTCAAGGTATAAACTTTAAAAGTTGATGTAGAAAATGCTTACTAAATATCCCTGACAGAAGAGTTAAGATGGCAGAGGAATATTTGTCTTGTCACCCAAATATAGCTAGATAATTATCAAATCAATGGTTTGAGGATCCCTGGGTCATAAGAACAGGTGGTGTCTAAATGCTGCATTGTTCCCAAGGATAGGAGCATGGAAGATGGCTTGTAACAGTGGGTCTAGGTGCCAGCTTTTTGCTCTGTATTGCCATAAACTGAGAACTGCTGTGGGGTTGTGCAACTGCTTTGCTAGGAGGGGTTTAACAAATATCAGAAGCATGGTGAGACACTCCCTGGTAGAAAAGGTGGGGGTCCATGATGCAGGAGTCCCTAAAATTTGGAATTTTGAAACTCAGTCATGTGCCTGACATAAAAAAGCTTGAACACGGGCAGGATTAATACAGGGTTCTGATGGAAAGTGGGGAGACAAGAGTGATTGAATGCTCTTCTGTGAAGGCTCACTGAAGAATGGAGGGCACAAACTTCCAGCTCCAGGGCCAGAGAGAAGGATACTGCCGTATTCATCCCATCCATCAGTGTTAAAAGCTTTTAGGGAGCAACCTAGTGGAATCCAGAGCCATTTATACCAAACCTGCTTCCCTGTACACTGGAAGCACATATCCACTAGAGCAGGTCCTTCCCCCAGGAGACCAGCACAAACAACTCACTTGCACCAAGTTTATTGATCATAGAGGGCTACAAAGCTTTAGCTCTAGGGGAGAATAGTATCTAACCTCCTTTGTACTTTTATTCTTTATTTTTTATTGTTATTTTTTCTTCACTTTCTTTTTTTTCAATTTTTATTGATTTCTAAATTTTTATTTTTTATACTTTTTTTATTTTTTATACATTTTAATTTTATACAATTTAATTTTATACATTTTATACATAATTAATTTTTTTCCTTTCTTTCTTATTTTGGGATCTGTTTTTTTTTTTTTTTTTTAACAAGCAGACCAAAACACAGCTGGGATCTAATTTTTTGTTGTTGCTGTTATTATTGTCATTGTTATTGTTTTTTTGTTTGTTTTCTTTTTCTCTCTTCTTTTCTTTTCTGGATGAAATAACAAGATGGAAAAATTCACCCAAAAGAAAAAAATAGAAGACAGTACTCACAGCCATGGATTTAATCAATGCAGATATAAGTGAGATGTATGACTAGAATTTAGAACAACAAATTTAAAGACTAGCTGGTCTTGAAAAAGCATAGAATACTCTAGAGAATTGTTTACTGTAGAAATAAAAGAACTAAAATCTAGTCAGGCCAAAATTAAACATGCTACAACCAAGAGGCAGTTCCAAGGAGGCCACAAAAATGAGGATGGACAAAGCCAAGGAGTGAATCAGTGGTATAAAAGAAAAAATTATGTAAAATAATGTAAAAATTATGTAAAATAATGAAGCTGAAAAGAAGAAGTAAACAAAGTTATTAGAACACAAAGGTAGACTTAGGGAAATCTGAGATTCCATACAATGAAATAATATCCAAATCATAGGAGTCCCAGAAGAAGAAGAGCAGGAAAAGGGGGCAGAAGGTTTATTTTAACAAATAATAGGTAAGAACTTCCCTAATCTGGGAAAGGAAACAGGCATTCAAGTCCAAGAGACAGAGAGAACGCCCCTCAAAATCAACAAAAAAAGGTCAACATCGTGACATAACATAGTGAAACTTGAAAAATACAAAGATAAAGAGAGAATTCTGAAAGCAGCTCATGAGAAAAGGTGCTTAACCTGAAAGGGTAGACACATAAGGCTAGCAGCAGACCTGTCCACAGAGACCTAGCAGGCCACACAGGACTGGCATGATATATTCAACACACTAAATGGGAAAAACATGCATCCAAGAAGACTTTACCCAGCAAGGTTATCATTCAGAATAGAAGGAGAGATAAAGAGTTTCCAAGACAAACAACAACTGAAGTTGTTCATAAACACTAAAACTCCCATGCAAGAAATATTGACGGGGAGTCTTTGAGCAGAAAGTGAGGCCAAAAGTAAGAAAGACTAGAAAGAAAGAGAGACAATATAGGGAAACAGTGACTTCACAGGTAATACAATGGCACTAAATTCATATCCTTCAATAATTACTCTGAATGTTAATGGACTAAATGCTCCAATCAAAAGACATAGGGCATCAGAATGGATTAAAAAAAAAGAAGACCCACTGATATGCTACCTAAAAGAGACTCATTTTAGACCCAAAGACACCTCCAGACTAAAAGTGAGGGAGAGGTGAAGAACAACTTATCATGCTAATGGACATCAAAAGACAATTGGAGTAGCCATCCTTACATCAGACAAACTAGATATTATAAAATAGACACTATAATAAGAGATGAAGGAGGAATTATATCACAATAAAGGGGTCTATCTAACAAGAAGAGCCAACAATTTTAAGCATTTATGACCCTAATTTGGAAGCAGCCAAATATATAAATCAGTTAATAACAAAATTAAAGAAACTCTTTGATAATAATACAGTAATAGGAGGGGACTTTAACACTCCACTCACAGCAATAGACAGATCATCTAAACAGAAGATCAAGGAAATAAGGGCTTTGAATTACACACTGGACCAGATGTACTTAACAGAAATATTCAGAGCATTTCATACGAAAGCAGCAGAAAGGACATTCTTTTCAAGTGCATATGGGACATTCTCTAGAAGAGATCACATACTGGGTTACAAATCAGGACTCAACTGGTACAAAAAGACTGAGATCATACCATGCATATTTTCAGACCACAATATTACGAAACTTGAAGTCAACCACAAGAAAATATTTAGGAGGACCATAAATACAAGGAGGTTAAAGAATATCCTACTAAAGAATGAATGGGTCACCAGGAAATTAAAGAAGAATTTAAAAAACATATGGAAACAAATGAAAATGAAAACACAATAGTCCAAAAACTTTGGGATGTCACAAAGGTAGTCCTAAGAGGGGCAATACAACCTCAAGAAGCAAGAAAATTCTCAAATACTGAACCTAACCTTATACCTAAAGAGCTGGAAAAAGAACAGTAAATAAAGCCTAAATCCAGCAAAAAAGGGGAAATAATAAGGAGTAGTACAAAAATCAATGATACAGAAATTTTAAAAAAAGGTAGAACAGATAAACAAAACTAGTAGCTGGTTCTTTGAAATAATTAACAAGATTGATAACCTCCTAGCCAAACTTATCAAAAAGAAAAGAAAAAGGATGTGATAAATAAAATCATGAATGAAAGAGATCACAACCAACATTGCAGAAATATAATTATAAGAGAAATTTTTTGAGCAATTATATGCCAGTAAATTAGGAAAACTGGGAAGAAATGGATAAATTTCTAGAAATATATAAACTACCAAAACTGAAACAGGAAGAAACAGAAAATCTGCACAGGTTCATAACCAGCAAAGAAATTGAAGCAGTAATCAAAAATCTCCCAGCAAAGAGTCAAGGGCTGGATGGCTTCTCAGGAGAATTCTACCAAACATTTTTTTTTTTTTAATAAAGATTTTATGTTTGTATTTGTCAGAGAGAGAGAGGGAGAGAGCACAAGCAGGGGAAATGGTAGGCAGAGGGAGAAGCGGGCTTCTTGCTCCATAGTCCCAATGCAGAACTCGATGCCAGGACCCTGGGATCATGACCTGAGCCAAAGGCAGACACTTAACTGACTAAGCTACCTAGGCATCCCAACTACAAAACATTTAAATAAGAAATAGTGTCTCTTCTTCTGAAATCGTTCCAAAATCAGAAATAGAAGAAAAACTTACAAACTCATTCTATGAGGCCGGCATTACCTTGATCCCCAAACCAGACAGACACCACTAAAAACAAGAATTACAGGTCACAGATGCAAAAATTCTCAGCAAGACACTAGGTAATCGAATCCAACAGTATAGTAAAAGGATTACTGGGGTGTCTGTGTGGCTCAGACAGTTGAGGATCTGCCTTTGGCTCAGGTCATGATCGCCAGGTCCTGGGATTGAGCCCCATTTTGGGCACCCAGCTCAGCAGGGAGTCTGCTTCTCCCTCTTCTTCTGCCTCTCCCCCCACTTGTGTACTCTCTTTCTTTCTAATGAACAAATAAAGTCTTTAAAAAAAAAAAGGATTATTTACAACATCCACATGGGATTTATTCCTCAGCTACAAGGGTGGTTCAACATCCGTAAATCAATCAACATGATATATCACATTAATAAAAGAAAGGATAAGAACCATATGACCCTCTCAATAGATGCATAAAAAGTATTTGACAAAAAATCATTTTTTCTTGATAAAAACCCCCAACAAAGTAGGAGTAGAGGGAACATATTTCAACATCCAAAAGGCATATAGGGAAGACCCACAGGTAAGATGATCCTCAGTGGGAAAAAACAGACATTTCCCCCTAAGATCAGGAACATGAAAGGGATGTATATTCTTACCACTGTTGTTCAACATAGTACTGGAAGTTCTAGCTCAACAATCAGAAACCCCCAAAAGAAAAAGAAAGGAAGAAAAGGAAGAAAAAAAAAAAAGAGGCATCTAAAACAGCAAAGAAGTCAAACTTTCATTCTTCACAGATAACATGATACTCTATGTAGAAAACCCAAAAGACTCCACTGAAAAATGGCTAGAATTGATATAGAAATTCAGCAGAGTCTCAGGATATAAAATCAATGCACAGAAGTCTGTTGAATTTCTATACACCGATAATGAAGCAACAGAAAGAGAAATCAAGTAATGAATCCCATTTACAATTGCATTGAAACCCATAAGATACCTAGGAATAAACCTAACCAAAGAGGTAAAAGGCCTGTACTCTGGAAACTATAAAAACCTTGTGAAGAAAATTGAAGAGGACACAAATGGAAAAATATTCCATACTCACGGATTGGAAGAAAAAATATTGTTAAAATGTCTATACTACCCAAAGCAAACTACATATTCCAAGCAATCCTTATCAAAATACCACCAACGCTTTTCAAAGAGCTAGAGAAAACAATCCTGAAATTTGTGTGGAACCACAAAAGACCCCAAATAGCCAAAGCAATCCTGAAAAAGCAAAGCTGAAGGCATCACAATTCCAGACTTCAAGCTACATTTCAAAGCTGTAGGTACTCTCACAAAAACAGACACGTAGATCAATGGAACAGAATAGAGAGCCCAGAAATGGACCCTCAACTCTATGGTCAACTAATCTTCCACAAAGCAGGAAAGAATATCCATTGGAAAAAAGACAGCCTCTTCAACAAATGGTGTTGGGAAAATTGGACAGCTACATGCAGAAGAATGGACCTAGACCACTTTCTTATATCATACAGAAAAATAAATTCAAAATGGATGAAAGACCTAAATGTGAGACAGGAATCCATCAAAATCCTAGAGGAGGACACAGGCAGCAACCTCTGTGACCTTGGCCGCAGCACCTTCTTGATAGACACATTTCCAGAAGCAAGGGAAGCAAAAGCAAAAATGAACTATTGGGATTTCATCAGGATAAAAAGCTTCTGCACAGCAAACGAAAGAGTTAACAAAACTAAAAGGCAACCTATGGAATGGGAGAAATATTTGCAAATGACATATCTGGCAAAGAGTTAATATATAAAATTTGTAAAGAATTTACTAAACTCAACACCCCAAAAATAAAAAATCCAATTAAGAAATAGGCAGAATACATGGACAGACATTTCTTCAAAGAAGACATCCAAATGGCCAACAGACACATGAGAAAAATACTCAACATCACTCAGCATCAGGGAAAAACAAGTCAAAACCACAATGAGTTATTAACTCACACCTGTCAGAATGCCTAAAACAACACGGGAAACAACAGATGTTGGCAAGGATGCAGAGAAAGGGGAACCCTCTTACACTGTTGGTGGGAATGAAAACTAATGCAGGCACTCTCTAAAACAGTATGGAGGCTCTTCAAAAAATTAAAAATAAAACTACTCTCTGATCTAGCAATAGCACTACTAGGTATTTATCCAAAGCATATTAAAATAGTGATTCAAAAGGGGCACATGCACCCCAATGTTTATAGTAACAATGTCCACAATAGCCAAAGTATGGAAAGAGCCCAGATGTCCATCAATGGATGAACAGATAATGAAGATGTGGTATACATATGTATATCCACAATGGAATATTACTCAGCCATCAAAAAGACTAAAATCTTGCCACTTGCAGTGACATAAATAGAACTGAAGTATATTATGCTAAGCAAAATAAGTCAGTCAGAGAAAGACAAATACCATATGATTTCACTCATATGTGGAATTTAAGAAACAAAACAGATGAATATAGGGGAAGTGAAGGAAAAATAAAATAAGATAAAAACAGAGAGGGAGGAAAACCATAAGAGACTTTTAACTATAAGGAACAAACAATGTTACTGGAGGGGTATGGAGTGGGGGGATGGAGTAACTGGGCAATGGAGCAACTGGGCGTTAAGGAAGGCACTTGATGTAATGAGTAGTGGGTGTTATAATCTACTGATGAATCACTAAATTCTAGCCCTGAAAATAATAATACACTATACGTTAACTAACTTGAATTTAATAAAGTAAAACAAAATGAAATAAATAAAAAAATAAAATAATAAAATAAAAATCCCTGAACTTCAGTGAGTCCACTGTGGGAGAATTAAATGTAAGTGTTATGTTAGACATAATGGCACATTGGCAGTGGTGAAGGCTGTTGAAGAGAAAACATGCCAATATGTTCAAAGAAGGTCACAAAATAAGAAAGCTCACATCCACAATTATCTTGGTGAAATTCAGTTTTTACAGCAAATCAAAAGCAGATGACTAATCATGATAGAAAATGAAAGCACACTTGAATTTTAGGTTTCAAAACATTTTACACAGTTCAAATTTATCTAGGCTAAATTTTAAACACAATAATGAATAGAGGCAATCATATTGGATTTACCAGTTCCTTTACAAATATACTAAACTCATGAAAATGATATTATCATAAAGGTCTTTTATCAGAATTTGTTAAAAGAAGAAAATGATATGTATCTTACAGCTATACAATTATACTCCTGTCTTGAGGAAGCAGAAAAATCTCTCATTGCAACAGGTGGGAAAAAAGAAAAGCTGATAACTAACATATGATCAGCATATGTATTGAATAGAAAATATTTTGGTATACAAATAAACAGTAAAATATATTAATAACTCTATTGGAGTTTTTTTATTTCTGTGATGATAATTATATTTGCCTTACAAAAGCATTATGCTGTATTTAAAAACTTTGAAAATAAAGGTGGCCACATTGATAGTTTAGTTCCACTTCTAGTAAAGAAGACACATTATTCTCGGATGTGAATATCATTCGATACTAGTTGATTAAAATTTCCATGACATTCTATAAAGTTTAAATGTAACTTTATATCCAGTTTACTCTACAAAGTGTTTTTTTTCAAAGCACTTTCGTTACTTTGATTTCAAGTCAATGAACATAACATTACTAAAATACACTTTTTAAAATTTGATTCCAGAAGACTACAAAAATGCTTAAGCATTTGAGGGTTTTTTTCCCCTTTCACATGCTGTGTCTAAAAAACAAAGCTAATAAAATGGATGCATAGAGGCATCAATCCTAGAAAACTTATATGCATCAAAGATTAGAAAACCTTAAACAATAAGTTTGTTTTTATGAAATAATGTTAGCAATATTTAACTGCGGCTATTTCATGTTTTCCAAAGTCTTAGAAATAACATTCATATCGTCAATAACATCAATAACAAGTGATGCCTCGGTGGCTCTGCTGGTTGTGTCTGCTGCCTTTGACTCAAGTCATGATCCCAGGGTCCTGGGATTGAGTCCCTATTCTGGCTCCTTGCTCAGCACGGAGTCTGCTTCTCCCTCTGCCTTCTGCTTCCCCTGCTTGTGCTCTCTCTCTCTCTGACAAATAAATAAAATAAAACCTTTAAAAAAGAAAGAAAGAAAGAAAGAAAGAAAGAACGAACTTTTGTACCCAAAATTTAAAGTTTGGAGATAAAAATCACTATTAGCCTAAAAAATATGTATTTTTACCCTGAGAGAGACATTTTTACCTTCAAGTTTGATCATAGGAAGAGGTGTTTTAACATAATTTCCTTAAAATTCAAGAGTAAGAATGTCTGCTTCTACTCTTTCTATTCAGTATTATACTTGAACCCTGTATAACAAGGTCAGAAAAATTAATATAAAGGACAGAAAAATTTCACTATGAAATTTCACAGACAATATGATTGCCTAAACAGAAAACATAAAAGACAAATCACAAATTAAAGCTATTAATAGCACAGCAATTTTCTTCACATAAGGAACACCTGGGTGACTCAGTCAGTTAAGCCTCAGTCTGCCGTCAGCTCAGATCATGATCCCAGGGTCCTGGAATCAAGCCCGGTCGGTATCAGGCTCCCTGTTCAGTGAGAGTCTGCTTCTCTCTCTGCCTGCCACTCCCTCTGCTTGTGTTCTCTCTTCCTCTCTCTGACAAATAAATAAATAAAAATCTTAGGGCACCTGGGTGGCTCAGTGGGTTAAGCCTCTGCCTTCAGCTCAGGTCATGATCTCAGGGTCCTGAGATGGTGCCCTGCATCGGGCTCTCTGCTTGGCAGGTAGCCTGCTTCCCCCTCTCTCTCTGCCTGCCTCTCTGCCTACTTGTGATCTCTCTCTCTCTCTGTCAAATAAATAAATAAAATCTTTTAAAAAATCTTTATTAAAATATTTTTCTCATATAAGATTAATTCTAAAAATCAGTTGCAGTCCTACAACAAGGAGAAAACAGTTAAAATATGATTTTAAAAATATCTACATTAGCAACAAAACTATTAGACATTTAGGAAAAATTTTCACAAAAGTAGTATGAAACCCTTCTGAAGGAAATTGCAAAATTTATAAGACTTTGAAGAATTGCTAATTTAATGAAGAAATATTGTTAAATGTCCAAGAATAAGAAAACTCAATATATTAAAGATTTCAGTTTGCTCCCAAATTGATCTATAAACCAATACAATTCCTGTCAAAATACCAACAGAGTTTGATAGGGAATTTAATAAGATGATTTTAAAACTTATGTTGAAGAGCAAATAACCAAGAATAATCAAGACAATTTAAAAAAAGAAATAGGTGGGGTCCTTACTTCAGCAGATCCATGATTTATTATAATATTACAATAACAAAGACAGTTTAATAACAATTGCAGGTTGGAACAACAAATCACTGGATCAATATAGAAAGTCTAGAAACAGACCCACCATACAAGGAGAACAGATAAATGATAGAAATAGCCCTGTAAGTACTAGGGGAGGATCGATTATTTAATAAGTGGGAGCTGGAACAACTGATTATCCAACCAGCGATGACTCTGCCCTCACATTAATTTTAAGTTTAGTAAAGAAAATAATTTGTAGCCCAAAACTTTTAGAAAAAAAAGAAAAAAGAAATATATTTATGGCATCATGATGGGACATAATTTCTTCAAAAAATAAAAGCACAAATTACAATGGAAAGGGTTTATAAATTTGGCTATATTAAAAAAAACTTTTTATTCATCAAAAGACACCATAAACAAAGTAAAACATCAATCTAGAACTCAAGGGAACCTCTTTGTGATTCACATAACTACCAAAGTTTTATGTCCAGAATATGCTGAAAAAAGCCATACTAATCAATAAAGAAAAAGACGAAAGAGGAAAAAATTAGAAAAGTAAGCAGAGATTTTGACCAGGCAACTGAAAGATGGAAACTGCAAGGTCGATCAATGTTTAGAAAGTTGATTAATCTCCCTGGTAAATAGGAACAAGTAAAACAAAACCATAATAAAATGTCCTTAAAGTCCATCAATTTGCAAACATTTAAAGATTTTTAAAATACTAAGTGATGGTGAGAAAAGAGCAACACACTCACTTAGGAAACTAAATTGTTACTGATTTTATAAGCCAGTTTGCCAAAAATCTGTTGAAGTTGAAAATTCATATGCCGTATGTCCCAGAATTGCCACTCCTTGGTATAAACCCTAGCACTATGATACTTAAATTATAAGGGCTCTAAAAATACAGGAAGTTAAAAAACTAAACACGCAACTACAATATGACCCAGCAATTGCCTTCCTGGACATATGTCCCAGAGAAATACAAACACAAGTTCAAACAAACACTTAAAAATAAATATTCATAGCAGTTTTATATGTAATAGCCAAAAAAGTGGAAATAGTCAAAATATTCTTCTGCAGGTGAATTATGAAGCAAACTGTGGTACATCTATACCATGAAATACCACTAGCGATAAAATGGAACAATTTATACACACAACAACTTAGATGAATCTTCAGAGAATTATGCTAAATGAAAAAAAGTCAATCCCCTAAATTTACACACCATAGAAGTCCATTTACATAATATTCTTGAAATGACAAAATTATAGAAATGGAAAAGAGATTAGTGGTTGCCAGAGTTTGAGAAGAGAATCAGTAGGAGGGAAATGGATGTGGGTATAAGAGGGATCCTTGTGGTGATAGAAATGTTCTGTATCTTGACTATATTAATGTTGATCCTGGTTGTAGTATTGTATTATGGTTTTGCAAGACATTATCACTGGGAGAAAATGGGTAAATGGGACTGCTCTGTATTATTTTTCACAACTGCATGTCACTTTAAAATTGCCTCAAAATAAAAAGTTTAATTAAAAACAAGATTGGGGTGCCTGGGTGGTTCAGTTGGCTGAGCATATTTGTAGAGGATAGGGAAGAGTAGAAAAATTTGGAAGGACTAAATTTAGGTTTTAGTTTTGTACAGACATAGCATTTAAAAACATACTGGTATATTTTTAAATTGTATTATGTTTTTAAAGCGAGATTCTTGGCCAAGTATCCTAGAATCCACAAAGATAGAGTGATTTATATAATCATATATGTCCTTTGACCTAAAACACCAAAATTTAGCATGAATGTTTGGTAGCAGCAAGGACAAATTGCTAAGTTTTCTGTGTTCTGGTTTAAAAAATATTCTTAGAATCAAGCCAAAGTAGAGAGTTTGCAACATATTTTAAAGTACATGCATTATAATGGAAGCTTAAGCAAGGAAAGTTCTATCAAAGTTGCATTTAATAAATTAGAGGATTCTAGTAATCTAGGTGTTAGGTAACACTTGGAAATTTATCTCCCCTCTCAGAATAAGTTTATGTATCTGTTAAAAAGTGACAACAGTACTAGACTCATAAGGTTGTTGTGAGGATGCATTAAGACAATGCATATAAAATCCCTAGTGCACATAACATTAACTATATTATATTATTATTACATTATTATTTCCTAACTGCCAACTGAATATCAGATAAATTTCACCAATACCACTAAGACGTCTATATAACCGGAAATACTCAAGATAGAACAAAAGAGTCACAATGGATGATTTCTGAGGTAACTTCAAGAAATGGGCCCAGACAAACTGAAAATACTTTTTCACTATTCCATCTCAAAAAGTATCCGACCATAATCAGTGATGGACAAAGAACAAACACAAATACACAATACAAAAAAAGAAAAATACCTCTCATCTATAGGAAGTCACTCATTAAACCATATTTTTTCTATGTCTGAATTTTTGCTCCTCCTGGGTGGCAAAAAAAAAATGCTTGAAATTTCTGTGTTAATCCACCATCAACAACAACCCCCAGTCAAAGAAAAATAGTGGATGAGCATTCGGATTATTTTAGAACGATGCAAGTTGGTCCGACTCAGTCCATTAAACTCAATAATTTTCACCAAATTGATTCTATTCTGTTTTGGCAATATAAAATGTAAAACATCACCTTAAAATTTTACATAAAATATTTTAACTTCTCACTCCTCTCTCATTGGGGATCACTCATAGGATGGAATTATCATTCACTCAGTTGATCAGACATAAAAACTAGAGATTATTATTGATTACCTCCTACTCTTCTTTGATATTTTCTCTCCAAGTCTTCAGACTCTAGCTTCAGAATATCCTAAATACAACATTTTGCCCCGTATCTTCTGCTAAGATCCTTATCCAACTCCCTCCCTTAACTGGCTTCCCTCTGGTGTACTCTCCATAAAATTGCTAGGGTAATCTTTTCAAAAAAGGTAAGCAAAGGGGCACCTGGGTGGCTCAGTCATTAATTAAGTGTTTGCCTTTGGCTCAGGGTCCTGGGATCTAACCCTGCATTGGGCTCTCTGCTCTATGGGAAGCCTGCTTCTCTCTCTCCCACTCCCCCTGCTTGTCTTCCCTCTCTGTCAAATAAATAAATAAAATCTTCAAAAAAAAAAAAGGTAAGCAAAGATTAACTAATTAATTAGCTAATTAATTAATTTAAAAAGGTAAGCTGTATTCCTCCCTCCCTAGAATCAGACAACAAATGTTCATCTCAACCAGGCTTCTTATAAGGCTCAGAGGACTCAACCTATCTTAGCTCTAATCTATTCCCAGAACAGAACACTTAACATCTTCCCCTGTGTCCTTATCCTCCCAGCTTCTTTTCCTCCCTTGGACAGATCCAAGTGCTTCTTCAGGGTCTTCCCACTAGTATGTAATCTACTCCTAGTAAAGAATTGTCTTTTATGGTAACAAGTAGAAATATGAGTGAAGATTAGTCAGTCAAGACTATAAATTATTATGAGACCTTGCTTTATGCTTTGTGGCTTCCCAGGATCCTTGCTTTACTACTTCCCCCTGAGAGACTGACCACAAATTTTAGGTATGCCTCAGTAAATAGTTGTGCATCTACTCACCTGGACCCTTAGCTGCTTGTTTGCGAGTTCTGTGTAACCTAACACAAAAATATCCCTAAACCCAGAATGTCATAGTTCTCTTTATCCATTCGACTCAGAACAACCCCTTATAATCTGACCAAGCTCAATGATATTAAGATGTTTACTTATGTTTGTGTGTGTGTGTGTATCATCTATACAACCAGCTAATAAGCTTCTTTGGATCAGGAATTGTGTCTCAAAAACTTCAGGCATTCTTTCACCCGTTGTATCCCTGCTATCGCATCCATCATAGTATGTTCTCAATATATACTGACGAAAATTTGATTTATTAATTTACTACCCTTCAAAAATGATGCCCAGAATCTAGAAATACTAGTTTTACAAATGCCCATCTATGATCTGTCGGATTGATTGTGGAACAATAATTACCTCACACCAAGAAATGGAAGTTGAAAGACATTTGATGATTGGAGGGCCAACCTTAAGAACTTAAACTAATTCCAAATTCTCCTAGACTGAAAATTAAATTAATGTACATATTACACTATTATGCTCTAAGAATTGAGAAAGGAATCTCTAGTAAAATAGCATGTTAGACAAAGTGTAATCATTTTTGCTATAATAAATGGATTCTGCCTTGTATAGTTCCTTCTGTCTATAATGTTATTTTATTTTAATTTCTTTTTGTCTTATTCCTTGAATAATTACAATGGGATATATATATTTTACATGAGAAAAAAATAACCATTGTCTTCAAAGTATATAATAGTATTTGCAGTTCAAGATAATGACCTTTCCATTCCAGTATCTTCCCTAAGGAACAAAATAATTACTGGCAGTTCATTTTTATTTAGTTTGAAAACCATGATAACAGTATGAAATGAAAAACCAGTATAGGTTTTTCAATAGTTTAGCATAATAATAAACATCACTAATTAAGAAACGATACAAAATATTTTCTAGAAATACATTTCTATGGTTCATTCTGATTGATTATAATAATGTAAGTATATGCAAATGCAATGCAATGGTAGATTTAATTTTAATATCCTCTTATTTAGATTTTTTTCAATATTTGAATGTCCCAAGATCAAATCTTATAGAATATCACTTAAATTATGCATTATATAAAATACTCATAAAATATAACATCTTATTCAAAATTATCTAAAAATCATAAATTTAATCAGAAAGCTTTTTGATTAATCAGTCAATCAATCAATCAAGGGTTTTTTTTTTAACATAATATGGACCTTAATGTTTTTGGGAGGAATCTAAAATAAACAATGATACGTTAGTAGTAAAATCTCTAAATAGTAAGTAATCTCAAGATCTACAACTCAAGCAAAACTGGGAATTGGTTTGAGTTTTATTCATTTGGCAACTTTTTCTTTTGTTAAATATTTTGTCTATTTCAGAAAGAGAAAGAGTACAAGCAGAGGGGAGCAGCAGGCAGAGGGAGAAGCAGGCTCCCCACAGAGCAAGGAGCCCTACACAGCACTCAAATCCCGGACCCCAGGATCACAACCCAAGCCGAAGGCAGACTCTTAACTGACTGAGCCACCCAGGCATCGCTTGGCAACTTTTTCTTAAGCATTCCAAAATAAAACTAGTAGTGGAGGTTCATGAGATTCCAGCTGCTGGTAAAAGACAACGCATTTGATCTCAATCCATATGGAATCTATAATCTACTGAGATGTACAGACAAATAAATGACAACAACCAACAACACATGTGTAGGCTACAAGGCATGAAATGCAGGCAGTGAAGACCAGTGGCAGCATAAAAATAAAACAGACAAGAACATGTACAAAAGCATCACAAGAAGCAAAGTACACAAATTTTAGAGATGAAAGTAGTTCCAAGAGGGTGATGCAGAGTGCAGTCCTGGTAGGGATTGGAGGTGAGGAGTAGAGATGCTACTGCAGAGGCCAGTGTTTGATTTCAGCATCTTTATACTACCCTTTTTGTGGGTTTTATACAAAGTATCACGGTCATTGTACTTCAGGCAGTCTGGGTTTTTGATTCTTTGTCATATAGGTAGGTATCTAGTCAACTTAAACATCTGCTATCATTTTTCAGTATTGTCCAACTGCACAGTGATTTCCAACCTACGGAATGTGGGCCATGAGAGTAACAGAGATAATTGTAATACATCCAAGACTCAACATGAATATCAAACTGTACTATAAATTATATAAATAAAAGTAAAATTTTTATCATAAAAGTGGCCTTAAACTTTTCTTCATATGGCCAAAGAATTTATGTCACTGTTTTTCTCTTCCCTGTATACTCATTTCTAATGAAAATATAATGATTTATGTTCCATTCTTCAGAACTTGTGGGGATGCTGGCTAGTACTCATCTGTGCTCTTGTGATAACAGATCATGATGGTTTCAATGACTATTATTTCCACTTGGCATCTTAAAGATTTGAACAGAGGTTTTCAAGACAAAATTACTTAACTAAAAACAGTGACCTACTAAATGTGAAATTGGAACACGGCTAAAGATATATGGGAGACACAATAACCTAAAACAAAAACTCTATTAAGTAAATGACTACCTTTTTATTCTGCCATAGCTTATAAAACTTTTTAAGGTCAGATATGGCCATTCGTATGGGTAGATCCGTAGTACCTAGCATAGTGCTTTATGCAAAGAGACTCAAAGAATAAATTAATCGGCCGATTATAAACAGCCAATGACATAATTCCAGTTAGATAAATTATTTTATAATTCACTTACTATCTTTTTGAGAATTCACTAGTACTAATAATAAACATTCACTATGATCTAAGTTTTCTACATAATTAACTTTTTTTTTTAAGATTTTATTTATTGTCAGAGAGATAGAGAGAGTACAGGCAGGCAGAGTGGCAGGCAGAGGCAGAGGGAGAAGCAGGATCCCTGCGGAGCAAGGAGCCTGATGTGGGACTCGATCCCAGGACCCCGAGATCATGACCTGAGCTGAAGGCAGCTGCTTAACCGACTGAGCCACCCAGGCATTCACATAATTAACTTTCTTAATCCTTACAACAAATGAACAAGAAAGAGAGTAGGATCCTTTAGAAGATATTAATGCTGGGGATAAAGGGATAACAAAACATTTATTCTAGAAGCATGTAACAAATAATACAAACCAGAGAAAAGTCAGAAAGTTTAACCAGTAAAAATACATGAATATATTTATAATTTCATCGACATTTCTTTGATAGACTAAAAAAAAGTTCTACCAAAAGTAATGACATGCTCCATGTAGTTGGTTACACTGTCCTCACACTTGGGTTTTCACTTATACAACATTTCCATTCTCCCCGAATTTTACCCTGATATATATTAGAAATTAGATTTAAACCATCAATTTTTAAAATGCAGGTCAATTTTTGGCTACTTGAATACCCCAGGCCTATTAATTATATGAATTAAATTATAGATTTCTCAATATTGATTTATCCTTCCTAACTTTAAGAAATGAGTTTGAATTAGATGTGGTTAGAAATGGTCCTCATATTCTGTTTTGATTGACTGATATGTGGAAATATCTCCATGTGTACTGGCATATTTATGAGTCAAAGCACAGAAAATATTGAAATAGTTGAATTGTTTTAAAATATTTAGAGACAGATGGTTTCTTTGTCCATTTGGGCTGCTGTAACAATAGCATAGACTAGTTAGCTTTTATTTGATTTTATTATTTTTTATTTTTATTTTTTTAAAGATTTTATTTATTTACTTGATAGACAGAGATCACAAGTAGGCAGAGAGGCAGGCAGAGAGGGAGGGGAAAGCAGGCTCCCTGCTGAGCAGAGAGAGCCCAATGTGGGACTCGATCCCAGGACCCTAGAATCATGAACTGAGCCGAAGGCAGAGGCTTTAACCCACTGAGCCACCCAGGCGCCCCAACTAATTAGCTTTTAAACAATAGAGATATACTTCTCATAATTCTGGAGGCTGGAAAGTCCAATATCGGAGCACTGGAAGATTTGGTATCTAGTGAAGGACCATTTCCTGATTCAATGATACAGGTCTTTTTAGTGTGTCCTCACATGGGAGAAGGGTGAAGAAAGTTTTCTGGGGCCTCTTTTCTATGGGCATTAACCCCATAAGTGCTCCATCACTGGAACCTAATCATCTACCAAAGGCCCCACCTCCAAATACCATCACATTGGGTGTTAGATTTTAACATACGAATTTTGAAAGGAAACACACATTCAGTCGATAGCAGATAGATTATCACACGAGAGAAAAGGAAAGGTTTTAAAAAGTTACCTTAACTTTTCCATATATAAGTTACACACTCTACACAAAGGAAATACAATTTTCCAATTGATTTTTTCATGGTTCAGCATGTCAGTGATAGTTGCTAAAGCCTATAGCCTCACGATAATAGAGATTAAAAATCATTTATGTCAGTAAGCACCTGTGTTTAATCAGGGGGCTCTAAATAAGACATTACTATGAGAGGAAGTTGGGGTAGATAACTTTTAACATTCTTTCAAAGAGCAGTAATCATAGAAATAGACATACTTATAATCCCATTTCATAAACTGGATCACAAGTGGGGTACCTGGGTGGTTCAGTTGATTAAACATCCCACTTTTGATTTCAGCTCAGGTCATGATCAGTGTCTTGAGGTCGAGCCCAGAGTCAATCTCTCCACTCAGTGTGAAGTCTGCTTGAGATTCCCTTTCTTCCTCTGCCTCTGCCCCTTCCCCCACTGCTTGCAATAAATAAATAAATAAAATCTTTTTTTTTTTAAAGCAGAATCATAAGCTTTGTTTTGAAACATACTTATAAATTGAAAATGTCTGTCCCAATTAAAATCCTAATGGCTTCTGTATTAAGGAAAGTTAGCATTCAAATGGCAAACTAGTTCTAATAAAAACAATTTCCATGGGGATGATTACTTTCATTTATTGAGATAAAGATCTTATGTACTATGAGAAAGGAATCACATGAGACATGAAAACAAACAAAAGGAAGAGGAGCCATCGTTGCAAGAAGAAATAGAATCTAAAAAAAATCTTAGTAAGTTGTGGCTTTTTATCAATGAAACTTTTAATTTCTCAAAGCAAATATTTTTTCCAGTAGTTTTCAACAAAAGCAAAATTACAAATTACAACAGGTCCCATAGTAATATCCAAAGCTAAGATGTAATTCAAAGGTGTTTTCATTCATACTAAAGCAAACATAAAAGTATCACCAAAGATATCACCAAAAAAAAATACAGTATAATAAATAAATAAAAAGTGAATCCAGAAAGTCCAACTCTATTCTTCTCTCCCTTTACATAAGGGAACAAGCAGTCATCACTTTCATATTTTAAATATTTAACAAAGTCTAGAACAATCAATCATATAAATTAGAAGAAAATAAATCCTGAGTATACTGATCTTAAGTACTAGCCTGCTAACTATTGATCCTTTTAAAAACCTATATTTCCATAGGCTCTAATCAAGGTGACCTGGGAAATTCATGTAAGGCTTACAGGGTAATTATACTTAGATGCATGGAATTGCTGTTGGGTATAGGTAGTTTATACAGTACAGTCAAAAACCTGATCCATGCAGGAATCACTAAAATTTAGCTTGATTTATTGTTTTTAAATCTATGTATAATTCTTTTCACTCTGGAAGGCCATTATTCCTTCTCTTTCTAGCAAAACAGGATTCATGTGTCATTCCCTTTGACTCTGAGAATTAAAATCTGAACTTCTGTGACTGCCCAAGGCAGAGTTAAACACTGTGCCTCCTTGAATCCCTCTAGTGTTTTGGTAACAGCATACGGAGTACATTGCCTTCTGATTATTCACAATTTTGTATCTAGTATGTCTTTGTTTTCTAAGTTTTTCTACTGTTCTAAGCACATCACATGCATTGAATACATATTACTTGAATAAAAGCATTAATAAAGGAATAGATCAGAAAGCCAGCATTGGTTGATAGTGCCAGGATATGAAAGGCAGCTTTGGGAAAATAGTAGATTCATATTGATTTTATTATTATAAAATACTTTAATGACTGGCAGAGACTGAAGGTGTTATCTTTCTGCTCTTCTGCATTTATAAGGTTGGAGCCTTATGACTGCTCCGAGCCAATGGCATGTGGACAGAAATGGCAGAAGGCATTTTTCTAAGGCTGACCCTTAAAATTCTCCAGCCACCTCTTTCCAATACAGTAGCTTCGAAGGCTACACATTCCAAATGGCAAAGCCACAGATGTAATGGGAAGAAACTAGCCTTGCAAGATGTAAGGCCCTATGAAAAGCACAACTGGCCTCTAGGACCTGACAGTAAGCAATAAAATGGGGACCTTGGTCCTTTAATGGCAAAGAACTGAATTCTGCCAATGACCAGAAGAGAATCCCAAGCTCCAGAAAGAAAGACGGCCAGCTGAACTTGACTGAAGTCTAATGAGTCTCTGAACTGAGGACCCAGCTGAGCTTGGTGGTACTCCTGACTCACAGAAACTGAGATAATCAGGTTTAAGATTAAATTAAGATTAAATTTAAGATACTAAATTTGCAGTGTTTTGTATGTATAACAGAAAAACGTAACATTCCACTACCACCACAAAAGACAGGAAAACAAAACAAAACAACCCACAAAGGATCTGTTTGAGCCAGGGAGCAGGGAGTCTGGCTATATCATTTATGATTATGAATTACATCAGGAACTGAAGAGACCTGTATCTACAGAGCTCAGGCTTTTGTACCTGAAACTCAGTAGTGACTAACATTTTTGTTCTTTATATAAATGCATGAGATTTACCCATTTGGAATAGTTGGATTCATCAATTTTATACTATTTTGCTTTAAGGCTTCAGAGTTCTGATTTTATGTTTTCTACAGTAAGCAACTCCAGGTCTTTATTAGAGGAGTACCATGGTTCTGCCTACTTTCTGTGACCTCATCGGCTTTCAGATCATTAATTACCTGTGAATGATTTAAAGATATAAATGTTTCTAGCCCCAGGCCTGCTTCCCCATCAACTTTCCCTAAGGACTCACATGGCATTTCCAGTGTGAACAAATTGCTCCAAGCCATATGTAATAAAAAGAAATGTATGAAATTCTTTTCCACTAAAAGAAGTAGTACTTCTTCACATTCCCTCCATTATTTCTACAGCTGTAACTATCTCTTAAAATAGGTCATTGAATGAGCAAGTTTGGAACATACAGTCATGCAGTTCTTTAGAAAAATTACACAGATTAGTCATTAATTTTTTTCTCTAAGACTGTCACCTCAATTATATCATATCGTATGTTACCCAGCATCTAGATTTACAATCATCCTCCCTCAACCTCTGCTCTTAATTTTAAATACTTCATTTCAGTGGTCTTCAAACAAAGTTTTTGCCTATGAATTCCCTAAAATAAGTAAGAAAAAGCAATATATATATAACCAATTATAATTGGTATCTAAGCTTTTATTGAAATATATGATAAGTGTATTTTGAAAGGATATCATTTTTAGTGTATCTAATGTATATTTTATAGTTGCTTTAAACATATTTTTTAAACCTTGGAAACCATCAACAAAACAAAAAGGCAATCTACTGAATGGGAGAAGATATTTGCAAATGATCAACTGGTAATGGGCTAATATCCAAAATTATGATACTAAGCAAACAAGAATAATAAATACAATGTGGTATTTTGCATTGGATCCTGAAACAGAAAAAGGAAATGTGTGGGTAAACTGGTAAACTCTGAATAAAATCAGTAATATAGATAATACATATAATATTTATTATTATTATATGATATATATTTATAAAATATACATTTATTATTATATATTATATTATATATACATACATGTGTATATATATATCATACATATATGTTGTATGGTGTGTGTGTGTGTGTATATATATATATATCATATAATTTAATATCAAAGAAACAAACAATTCAATTGAGATGATGGGCATAAGGCCTGAATACATATTTCCCCAAAGAAGACATATAAATAGCCAATAGACACATGAAAAGATGCTCAGCACCACTAATCATCAGGGAAATTCAAATCAAAACCACAATGAAATATCACCTCACACTTGTCACAATGGCTAGTATCAAAAAGATAAGAAAGTGCTGGCAAGAAAAGGGAAACTTTGTGAGCTGTTAGTGGGAATGCAAAAATGGTGCAGCCACTGTGGAAGTAAGGAGATTCCTCAGAAAATTAAAAATAGAACTACCACACGATCCAGTAATTCTACTCTGAGTATTTATCTGAAGAAAACAAAAACTCTAGTTAAAAAAAATACATGTATCCCTATCTTCATTGCAGCATTATTTACAATAGTCAAGATATGGAAGCAACCTAAGTGTCTATCAATAGATAAATGGATAAAGAAGATGTGATACACATATACATACATGCACGCACACGCACGCACGCACACACACACACACACACACACATAATGGAATATTAATCAGTAATAAAAAAGAATGATTTCTTGAGGCACCTGGGTGGCTCAGTGGGTTAAAGCCTCTGCCTTCAGCTCAGGTGATGGTCCTGGGGTCCTGGGATAGAGCCCTGTGTCGGGCTCTCTGCTCGGCAGGGAGCCTGCTTCCTCCTCTCTCTCTGCCTGCCTCTCTGCCTACTTGTGATCTCTGTCTGTCAAATAAATAAATAAAATATATATTTAAAAAGAATGAATTCTTGTCATTTGTAACAACATGGATGGACCAAAATGGTATTATGCTGAGTGAAACAAGTCAGAGGAAGCCAAATACCATGATTTCAGTTATTAGAGGAATCTAAGAAACAAAACAGCAAACAAAACAAAATGTAAACAGACTCATAGATGCAAAAAACAATCTGGTGGTTACCAGAGGGGATGAGCTAGGGCTGTAGGCAAAATAGGGGGAAAGGGATTTAAAAGCACAAACTTCCAGTAACAAAATAAATAAGGCACAGAGATGCAATGTACAGCATAGGGAATATAGTTAATAATATTGTAACAACATTGCCTGGTGACAGATGGTAGCTAGATTTATTGTGGGCATCACTTCATAATATATAAATGTTGAGTCACTATGTTGTACACCTAAAACTAATATTTTATTTCAACTCCTCTTCAATTAAAAAAATGTTGGAGAAAGATGAAATACTTAGCTAGATTAGAATGTTCTATGAGCTTGTCTCCTGAATGAAATAACGTGCCACCCTGATTATTTCTTATGGTAAGAAATCTCAAGGGAGTCTTCCTTAGGAACTATGTATTCTTACATGATCTTGGATATGTGTTGTCTTAAAGTTACCCTAGGAGCAACTCCCAGGCCTCCTGCCTCTAGGGTTTTCTCAAGTTCATCTGCATCCCTAACATACTTTGACAGGTCTCCCTGTACAATTAAATGTACAGTTGGCTCTTGAACAACATAGATTTGAACTGTACAGGTCCACTTAATGCCAATTACTTTTCATAAATACAGTACACTGCTATAAATGGATTTTCTCTTCCTTATGCTTTGCCTAATAACATTTTCTTTTCTCTTGCTTACTTTAGTATGAGTATAGCACATAATACATATGCAAAGTCTGTGTGAATCAACTGTCTATATTATTGGTAAAGCCTCCAGTCAACATTTGGCTGTTATTAATTAATTTTGGAAGGGGAGTTAAAAGTTATACATGACTTTGACAGTGAGAGGGGTTAGCACCTCAACCCCCACATTGTCCTAGGGTCAACTCTATATTCCTTTTTCTGCATATACTTTTACTTTATTCTTTCTAGAGAAGTGAAGCTACTTTCCCAAGTCATCACTTCTATTCTTTTTTTTTTTTTTTTTTTTTTAAGCTCAACATAACAAAGGCTTTTTTCCCCTCTTGTAACTGCCCTCGATAGATGTGTAGGTCATGGAGCTGAGTTCTCCTCTACCTGGTATCTTCCATCTTAATAATTCACATCCATCCCATATCCCTTAACACCAACTTTCTGAAATTATCATGAAAAGCCCTCAGCCTATGCCTTGTCTGTACTTCACACTGGTGGCTAATAACATTAAAAAAAAAAATTGCACAGTTTTGCAGATCAGTGACCTATAAATTTGTTACCTCCGGTTATCAGTCAATTTGGTTCATGTTTCTCTGGTCAATTCTCCTCCATGCTCTATAGGAATGATTTTTTTTTTTTTTAAAGATTTTATTTATTTATTTATTTGACAAGGGAGACACAGCAAGAGGGAACACAACCAGGGGGAGTGGAAGAGGGAAAAGCAGTCTTCCAGCTGAGAAGGGACCCTGATGGGGGGCTTGATTTCAGGACCCTGGGATCATGACCTGAGCTAAAGGCAGATGCTTAATGACTGAGCCACCCAGACATCCTTCTACAGGAATATTTTAAATGTACTCTGCCTTCTCAAATTGTAGAAATTCTACATATGCACTGAATCCAATATACCACCAAAACTTACTGATTTTTTTTTTCCACCTCATCTTTCTATTTGTTCCTATTGTTTTTCTCTTTTTTTCCACAACCACTATTACTGCCCTAATCTAGGTTAGTAGTTTTTAAATTGTGTATACATATTCTTGAGAGTACAAAACAAAAACATAATTCTATTTTTTAAAGATTTTATTTATTTATTTGACAGAGAGAGAGAGCACAAACAGGGGGAGAGGCATAGGGATAGGGAGAAGCAGGCTCCCTGCAGAGCAGGGGAAGCCTGACATGGGACTTGATACCAGGACTCTGGGATCATGACCTGAGCAAAAGGCAGTAGCTTAACCAATTGACCCACCCAGGTGCCCCAAAAACATAATTCTTACCCACCCAGAATTTTGTTCATTAACACAGCATGGAAATCTTCTAGAGGCACCAAACAAAAGGACACCAGAAGTCAGTGTTAAGAAGTACTAGTGTTACTATTGAGAAAATAAATGACTGGCAAAGAAATTATTTGGTAAATCCAATTTTTTGCATTCCACAAAATTAATGGATTGCTAAAGATAAATTTTGGTAATGGATCACCATGTAATTCCCTACATAAAACCAGAAAGAGTTCAGAATTGAATGGCACTGTTATAACTCGACTCTTCATCTCTAGTTCACATCTATAAAAGTGAAAAGAATGAAAAGTCAAAATAGAATTAATACTAAATTCTCTCTCATTTTGGCAATAAGTAACATTGTTCCAAAAGTAGAGGAATTAAAAGAAGCCCATCTGTCACATTCAACACTGCATTTCTAATAAAGTTGTATTTTTTGTCACTAACAATTTTTTCAAAATTTGAATACAGATACATAGTTTTGGTCAATTGTGCATTAGTAAAAACCATGTTGACTAATTCTAGAGGAAAAAAAATTAACCTTTAAACTTTACAGCTATAAGAACTTGAAAAATCAAATTATAAGTTTATTTTATAACTAAAAATATGATAGGGTAATGAATTAAATACTTCCAAGCATAAGTTATATAATAATAGGATATATTTCCTTGGGAATACAAATATGAATTCAAAAGAAATGAGAATGACATAAAAATTTTTAAAGTTCGGGGTGCCTGGGTGACTCAGTGGGTTAAAGCCTCTGCCTTTGGCTCAGGTCATGATCTCAGGGTCCTGGGATGGATCGAGCCCCCGCATTGGGCTCTCTGCATAGCAGGGAGCCTGCTTCCTCCTCTCTCTGCCTGCCTCTCTGCCTACCTGTGATCTCTGTCAAATAAATAAATAAAATCTTTAAAAAAAAATTTTTTTTAAGTTCTACAGAAGCTATTTCAAATATTTTTAAGTGGTTAACAATGACCATGGAATCTCAATACTATTCAGACTCCAAAGGATATATTTGACAATTATATAACAGATGTATTTAAAATGTCAAAATGTGCAATATGCTGAAAACTACATCGTTTGCAGCTATTTAAAATTTTGATGAATTTGTATGTCAATTCATAAGTATATATGAGGATATACAATTTTTAAAAATTCTTTTGGACATTTTTAAGAAAAAGGGTTTGAAAACTACTAGTTTAGGCCATCATCTTCTCTCACGGAGGTTACTGTAATATCTTCTATATTCTTCCCGCTTGGCATCCATGCCCTACTCAGAAATGTTTTCAGAACTGCTGCCACAGTGATCTCTCTTAAATGCAAAAATTCCTTCGAGTCTCTTCTCTACTTAATCTAAAGCAATGGCTTCTCATTGTCTTTCCTTGTGTACCTTTCCATCAACTGTTGTCATGGTTGGTCTTTATCACCAATTCCATGGAAACGGAGCTACAACACTTTCCAGCCTCATGCCTCTGGGCCATTACTTAAGTTTTTCTCCCTTTCTGACTCATCCTCACTGCCCCCCTCCACTTCTCCTTCCACCATCTGCCCTTCTCCTAATTAGCTCCTACTCATCACTCAGGCCTCAATTCTGAAGGCCATTGTTTCAGAAATATTCCTTGGCCCTCCAATTCAAGTTAGAAATCCCCTGAATTTATGCACATTACTTCAGATTTAGAAACATAAATTATAGGGGAAGCTGAAAGCTTTCTCCTTTTTTAAGATTTTATTTATTTATTAGAGAGAGAGAAGGCAAGAGCAAAAGCAGGTAAGTGTTAGAGGGAGAGAGAGAAGCAAACTCCCTGCTGAGCAGGGATCCTGATGCAGGACTTGATCCCAGGACCCCGGGATCCTGGCCTGGGCCAAAGGCAGTCGCTTAACCGACTGAGCCACCCAGGCACCCCTGGAAGAAAAAAGATTTCTTGTGACTCATCCTGCTTTGGCTCCTTGACTCCTCATATTTTAAATAGTTAGATGTTTGCATGACAGTCTTTTTTGTTTTCTTATTTCTTTAGCTAATTTATGATCCAGGTTTGTAGGTATATAAACAAGTAATTTACATTTTCATAGAACAAGATGAAGTATGTAAATCTAGAAATATGGGATGAGCAGAGGCTACTTTCTGATTATTTCCTTGTACTCTTAGATAAATCTTTATCCTTCAGGATTCAAAATAAACCATATTTCCACCAAGAGTCTTTCTACTGTCATACAAAATAGCTCTCACTCACTCTCACCTGACGAGGAAATTCGATACTTCTATAAACTCCTTCCTAGTATTTATAACAAGCTGACAATCTAAAAACAGATCGTATATCTATTGTTTACCACTGACCTTCCAATGCCCAACATAGCATCTCACGTATGACAAGCATTCAATAAATAGATGCTGAATGAGTGAATGAAACTATACCAAGACAATAAACAAATGAGTAGCTGTTTGACTAATTGTTAAAAATAGTTTTGATGTCATTAGTCTAATATAAAGTGGGCCTTGGACTGAGACCTCCCATGAGTTTCCCACTAACCTTTACTCATGACAAGGATCCAGCCTCAGTTTCCTATTCTATACTTTAATTTGCCCCACAAAATGGAGCCATTCTTTCGAGTTTAAATGGACATAATCCTTTGGAATACTATCTATCTCTGCATTTCCCTTAACTCTTAGTGTCAATGGTTTGGAGAGTTTAATTTTTTTCAACTTCAACTTTCACTTTGTTCAAGTCCTGTCATCCCAGGTTAAAAACAAACAAACAATCAAATAAAACCTGCACAAGTTAAGGCAAAGGTAGGAGAGTTCATAGAGAAGTTCTAAAACTCAATTTTTCACATATATTTTTTCTCATTAAGTTGAAAAAGTACTGGGGAGATGTCATGAAATATAGGTAAGTTTGAAGACAGAGTAATGTTTACATTAAAACAATGCAGAAAAGATGCTCCAATAAACCAGGTTGTTATTGAAACACTTCAGTAACTATTTAGTGAGAACATTGAAAAACTCATAGATATTAGATAAAATTCCCTCAGAAAACTATACAATGAAAATTATCTTCTTAGGAGGAAATGAACTTCAAAAAAGACGTTTATGACATTAGGAAAATTAATAAAGGGAGATTTGCCAGTGGTTTAAGGCAATTATAAGAACAGAAATAATGAAATAGGATTTTAATCCTTACATAAAGTTTACATATAAAAGCAGAGAATTTTTTTCAGGGAGAAGAGAATTCAAAGACATATATAAAATAATAAATTTTCTAAACATAGGGATGGAACACAAAAAAATCCTGTGCCTTCTCAGTTCTATTACATTTGTTTTATCAATTTAATTTCAGATTTTATAAAAATGTCATTGTGGCATTAATTTTTGTGACATCTTAATTTTAATAACATTAAATTGAGGGAATTTTGCAATTTAGAATGGAAAAAATATGTTGCTAAAAAAAGAAGGCAGATGTAATTCATAAAATATTAATAATTTTGGATAAATAATATGAAATCTAAGGAATCTGGTAAAAAGCTTGAAAGCAAAGCCACAATCATATCATGTACAGAAAGAGCAATGGTCCCAGAGAGAGTTAGTCTAGATTAAAATTAAGTATTGCTGCTCAACCTGGTGATGAAATTTGACATGGAGCCAAATTTTCTGAATCTTTCCTCATTTATAAAATAGTAATAGAAATACCTTTCATACCAACCTTAAGAATAGGAAATTATTATGGGAGGATAAGATGTTTAACAACTCTGCAAATTAATGTTTGATTTACAAAAATAAGCATATAGTTCTATAGCAGGATTAACCCAAGAGAGCTCAAAATGTGAATGGTTGAAAGATATCCCAGGAAGCTCCCAAAATGTTGATGGAACTTCCTCTTTGACTCTATATCTCACGTGAAATATTTACTCCTTTGTGAAATGTGATTTAAAACACAGGGACATGCACACACGTGTATATAAGCACATATATATGTATCCATATTTAGCCTATATACATACACACACATATTTAGCCAGGGCTTTCATTTTTAATGTACTAGAAAAAAAAAAAAGAGCACAAGAAAGAAAAAAATGAAAAAAAAAAATACTCAGACTAAAGACAGAGTCATCCCTACTCCTAAGGTCTGTTTTTACTAAAGTACTTTTTGATCCTCTGAGCACATGGGGGAGTTCAGTCAATATCTGTGATGAAGAACACGATCCCAAGAGTCCCCATTTCCACCAGTATTAGAAGTCTACTCAAAGGCTATGGAAAAGACTTTGTAGCAAATCAAAGTTTCATGCATGGCAATAGAATCCCAAACCGAATCCCAGCAGGAATATTTCCACTTTATGTGCTAAACTCTAAAAGTGATCTACATGAATGCTCTAGATGTCCTTTTTTAAAGAACTGAATGGACAAAATCATTAACATTGATCATTTTATCATCCTTATGGCAAAAAAGGAGGGGTATTTTAATCCTCAAAATGAAAAAGAATAAAATGGAGTCTGGATATTTCATAATTGGTTTAGGTTTAGTATGATAATAATTGCAAAGATGAGGAAATAACCTCATTTACAACTCCCATTAATAATTTAAAAAACAGTCTTGAATCAATTGGTATGTATCTGAACCAATCAAAATCTCAGAGACAGCTGAAGAATACAAAAGCTATCTATGCTTATTCATCTAGACATGCACGTCACTCAAGACTAGCTCATATTTTGATATCATCACTTTGGATAATTTTGATTATGTCAGCTGAAATAGGAACAATAATTGACTCAAACTCTGCAGCTTCTGAAAGCTTTTTCTAAAATACAAAGCATGATCAAGAAATAGGCTGGAGGCTTTAACAATTCCATTTTGTTTTATGACACATAAAGGAACAAAGTTTTCAGTAACTGCTCACTCCTCGTACTACACTCCTTCTGGATAGCCCCCACAGGACATTGTTTGGAATGCATCTAACAGAGCAGTTGAAAAGTAATGAATAAATTCATACTCTTATCTGAAAAATCAAGAAAAAGAAAAATAATAATTTTGGCCCAGTCCTTAGAAGATCCAAGCTAAATGACTGCAAACTAACTGTTCAAAAATGTGAAGTGAACAAAATTAGATTTTTTTATGAGGTAATTTCATAATGAACAATATAGATATATTTGCAAGGTATAATCTGTAGTAAGGGAGTTCAGAAAAAATAAACAAATTGTCAGGTGCCTATGTATAAAACACGATTTAATTTAAATAGAAATCTACAAGCAGTTCTTTTAATGTTAAAGATGTAAGCATTAACAAATATATTATTTAAATATCATATTCTCAAGAGTTGATTAGTTGAGTGGTTCTTTACTGGATTCATATATATCTCTCACTAAGGTAATATTCTATGTCTCACAGGGAAACAAATAAAGAAGCTTTTCCTAATTTGAGTTTATTTTGTTTTAGCTGCATGTGACATGGCTAAGAAATTGTTTGAAAATATTTTAATAATACCAATCAATATTAGATATTAACAATTATTACAAAAGTACCATAGAAGGTGTTGTTAGCATTCTATATTTTGTGGATACTCAGTCTCCCTAGTAGAAATTCTTCAGATGACAGGAGAATAAACCAGCGATTCTAGAATAATATCTAGCACTGGTTAATTCTGTTTCTCCACATGTTTCTCCACTGTTTTCCAACCACGTTTCATTATTTGGAACAAGAGAATAGATGGAAAGATTGGATTGGAGCACAGTTGTTTGGGTCAGTTTTGCAGAAAATGGTTCAAAGACTGTTAGTTTTGGGGTTAATCATTAATACAGTTTTTGCATTGTTCATGTTTTACTTTCCCTGAATGAATGACTTTCTTTCATTTGTTCATTCATTCATTCTTTGTTTCTATTTATACATGATATAAAATTTACCTTTTTAATGAAGGTATGATGGTTGTATTGTTCGTATTAATATTTTTTTTTACTTTTTTTCAGTCTTTATACCTTTTTTTCAGAGGTGTAAAAGTTATTAATGGTTCCATGAATGCTTTATCTGTACTTCACAAGCAGTTTGAGAATTGGTGAAGTCAGATATTACTAATCCCCATTTTAAAGATTAGTAACCTGAAGCTTAAAGGGCTTAAGCCATTTGTCTAAAATCTCAAGGGATAAATCTCAAAGTTTTCTGCTTCTTAGTTCAGTAGTTTGATGACACTACTCCACTAATATTTATTGATCTTTCTAATTGTGCAAGGATGTTTTCTTTTGATACTTCATTATGTATTGCTTAGGAATATGAATCTATTATAAATTCTATCACATTACAGTTCTATATTATATTGGATTATTTTGTCTAAGAAGGCAATTCATGGAGCAAGAAGTGATCTTTCTCCTTTATAATCTTAATGCCTTTTTTTTTCCGAATAAAAAAGTTGATGGTTTACATTCCATCTGTACTATACAGCTATAATATATCATTCAACAAAGTGTAACTTCAGTAGGAGTTTCATCTTTGAGAAGGCCTAAAGACTAGGTTCCAGCTGCCAGACATATGGCGTACATTCTTGAAAGGCCTTGAAAAAATCATTAAACAGGATAGCTTTAGAAATATCACTTCTCCATTTTATTGTATCTGCATTTCTTTTAAAGATAAATGCATGTGGTCAAATTAGTGTTTATCATAAATACAAAATAGCATTTTATCTCTTGACTCATCAAAACGGGTGAAGGTCTAGAAGCTAACTCTTAAATTATTCACATATTTGTTTGTTCATTATATACACTAATACTTCCAAAAGGAATTTGTGACAGCTTACATCATCAATAAAGCTTTCGACATAGTGATAAAAGAATGAGACTCCAGCATGAAGGGGACCAAGTAACCTAGCCTAGGGCACATTACTTATTAATTGAATAGAAAATTTAACTGTCAATGTAAAGTAAAATAAAGGGCAATAAATTATATAGCTCATATTGAATAAAAGAAATAAGAACAATTTTAATTAAATTAAAACATTTTCCCAGCATTAAACACTAAGAGAAATTTTGAATTTGGAGAAATGTCACTGGGGAAAAAAAAACAATTTAAAGGAAAGATTTAAATGAATATCAGGCGTATTCTTCACAAATTCTTATGTTAATTCTGATATCAAATTGTGGCCTTTAGAATCTGTTCTATGTAGGCATAAAGCTTACTGTTCCTATGACAATATATGTATAACAGTCTAGAAGCTCTAGAGGAACAACTCACTCCTTCCTGCTGAACTAACACTATTGCTCCTTATTTCAGCATGTGCCTATTCATAACTAGTAGGATATAGTTCCAAATGCTATCCACATTATCAATTCATTGTTTTCCAGCTTTTCTCTAAAGATCTTTGAAAATAATAAAATACAAATACTTTTCAGCTCACATTTTTAGTTGTCATAAATAGGCCAGACAATGTTTGAAAGTGACACAAATGAAAGAAGGAGTAACCATTAGGGAATTCAATTTTTTTCTCTGAAACAGGCATGTAAAAAAAATAGCTCTGGCTAATTTGAGTCACTTTGTTACAGATACTGGAAAAGAAAAACTGCTCTATGGGTGATGATGCATAGGAAAAAATGAAATGAATACTTAGGTCTGCAGTCTGACCTCCCTCCACCCCCACCACGACCAACGCTGCCATCTTTTTTTTTTTCAATTACAGATAGATTTGCTTTAGGGCACCTGGGTGGCTCAGTCGGTTAAGTATCTGACCCTTGATTTCCAGGCCACTGTTTCAGGATTGTGGGATTGAGCCCCAACTCTGGCTCGGCCCTGGGCCTGGAGTGATTTAGGAATTCTCTCTATCTCTCCTTCTATACCTCCAGTACCACTCCCCAATTTCACACCCTCTCTTTCTTACAAAAAAAAAAAAAAGGAAAAATTTTGCTCTATTTCTTTTCATATCAATTGTCTATATGAGTTTTCTGTTTGTCTCTAATGTTTACTGAAATGCCATTGCTAAAGTAATTTCTTCTATCACCTATAAACTGAAACTTTTTTTTTCTTTTTTTTTTTTTAAAGATTTTTCTTTATTTATTTGACAGACAGAGATCACAAGTAGGCAGAAAGGCAGGCAGAGAGAGAGGAGGGAGCAGGCTCCCCACTGTGCAGAGAGCCTGATGCAGGGCTAGATCCCAGGACCCTGAGATCATGACCTTAGCCGAAGGCAGAGGCCCAACCCACTGAGCCACCCAGGTGCCCCAAACTGAAACATTTTCATTGATTTGTTTGCTGAATTTGTCTTTTTTTTTTTAATTTTATTTATTTATTTGAGATATATATAGAGAGAGAGCAAGCAAGAGAAGAGGAGAAGAGGAGAAGAGGGAGAGGGAGAAGCAGGCTCCCCACTGAGCAGGGAGTCCTCTGAGGGACTCCATCCCAGGACCCCCCGGCGTTAATGAGCTGAAGGCCGATACTTAACGAACTGAGCCATCCAGGTGCCTCTTGCTGAATTCATTTTAGATCAGGTTCTAAAGTCATCACATGATTCTGTTTCCCCAATTTACTCAATCTGCATATAATCATCTTTACAGCCTAGATGAAATATTTAATTTTCATTCTACTCATATGCATTTTTTACTCATATGCATTTTTGTTATTTTTCTTTATAGCCTGAACTTGATCAGTCCATTCTTAAGTAAATAATAAACAAATACAAGGCTATATTTCTTTGTAATTGGTCTCATATGCAATTATATAATGATTTATAAAGACTAAGTACTAAATTATCTTTAAATATATAATCACATATATGATGCATATATGTCAGAAATATCATTTCCTAGACAAAATTAATATATTAAGTTTTATTAACACAATTAAACATGTTTATTGTTATTCCAGCAACAGCATTTAAATAAATTTGCAGAACACTTACACTGCCTAGCACAAAGTATGAAATGAATAAATGTAATAAATGTTGATGTACCCATTTCTCCCTTTAAATAGTGGTTTATTATGTCAACAAAACAGAGTAATTTTGCTGTGACACAGATGATAACATCTTCGGACAACTCACTAATTTCTGTTATTCATTATCTTTATTTTACCAATTGCTAGGCAGTATAATCATCATAGTTCTTCTGTAGTATCTATTGTATATCTATACTTTTTTGTACTGTTTTAATCCTAATCAGTCTTCCATATGAGAAACGGAGATTTATACAACCTCCTCCATTTCATCTTTAATACATTTACTCTGTTTCTTCCTAAATTACAAGCTACTGAAATTTTTTATATATATAACCAAAGTGTTTATTTTTTGCACGTTGATTGACACATGACTTAGCTCTTTTAAAGAACTAAGTTGATACTGACACTAAGCATGTCTAAATTAGTACCCATTTCCAGTTCCATGCTCATGAGTTTCTTCTAACATTATACTTCTGTAGTTAAAATCTAAGAATTTTACATGTTTTGAATCCCAGAGGAATGATTTTCTTTCATTGAAGTTTCTTTTCTTTTCTTAAGAATTTCTCAAAACAGATAATTTAGAGAAGTGAAAGAGTTCATTAAAGAACATTTTCCCTTAAGCTAAGAAATTAATTATATGAAGAACATTAAATCTCAATCAAGAATCTTACAATTAAGGAAAAAAATACTGCAATTTTTATATTATTATTCAATTTCTAACAAGTATGCTTTGAAACTTCTTTTCTGTATGTAGGTATGCCTAAATAGTAGATCCTTAGATAATAAACATCAATCATCAGAAACTCTGTTTCCACATGTAAAAATTAAAGATTAGTCACATTTTTTATGACTTCTTCCAACTCTAAGATTTCACTTTATTCTTGATGAGGGACTACATAGACAAATCCTAAAAAATCTTTCTCTTGGATTACCAAAAATATTTTTCTCACTACTGTCTGAAACATCAGTTTAAGCTCAATTTAAATGAAAGGAGAGGTTCACTTAAAGGCATTAATATCTCTGTGAGTGGGGACCACACTCTACTGCAGTGAAGAACACAGAAAGTCATCATATTTGTATGTTATATGATATTTCATAACCTCACAACAGTCATGGTGCCAAAGAATTTTCTTTTTTCCTACAAAGTGATTTATTTAAAACTCAACAATATTTGGCATTCATGTTCCTCTGCAAAGGTCTCATCCAAATATATCTATGTACACAGTTGGCCATGTTTTCTCTCTTCTAATTGAGTATTCTGGCACAAATAATCATGTATTTCAATAACTTTATTATTATTTATGATTATTTCTACTCCCCTCATGAATTTAACATCTTCAGTAAGTTTCAAAGAAACAATGTACTATTTCAAGTCATCCTCAATAACATGAGACAACCCCAGACTCAATAAGACACATTCTTTATGGCCTAGATCTCTGTTTATCTTGAAGGCCATTTATTCCTGAACACATTGTTTTATATAATTTGTCATTTAGCTATGACTAGGTCACAGTATGCAATATATTCACCATTTTTAATACTTTGCTAACAATGCTACTGCCTCATTGTGACCTATGTGATTATAACTAGTATGAATTGATTACACAAGCCAACAAGACCTTATCATAAATTGATGACAAATATTTACCAACTATATACAATATATCAAGCAATATGCTAAATGCTGAAGATACGTACAAAAACAGAATGATAGGGGCACCTGGGTGGCTCAGTGGTTTAAGCCTCTGCCTTCGGCTCAGGTCATGATCTCAGGGTCGTGGGATCGAGCCCCGCATCAGGCTCTCTGCTCAGCAGGGAGCCTACTTCCCTTCCTCCCTCTCTGGCTGCCTCTCTGCCTACCTGTGATCTCTGCCTGTCAAATAAATAAATAAATAAAATAAAATATCTTTAAAAAAAAAAAAAACAGAATGATAATTGTGCCTATGTAGACTGAAAGCATCTTGAACATTACTTAAAATAGTTGAATTATTTTCATTTCTGCTATTAACATAACTTCTACCTAACACATGATTTTTCTTTATTAAAATATCCACAATATTTTCTGGATAGAATATCTACTTGCATTTTAAATCACCATATCCTTTACATTAATTTTCTAATCAATAATATTAAAAAAAAACAAAAACAACACACTGTATATTCATCTCAATCACCTGAACTTGCCATTTACAACATAATCCTTGTGAAAACTCTCACAAAATATACTCATTGGTCAAGGTGATAGGAAAGAGGGTGCTACAAGACAGAAAGATATCTAAATCTTGGTTGCCAAGCATAGCAAAGTTGGTTTTCATTGAGACTGAAGACCACACTCATAAAGAAACTAACATTGTTAGTTGATATTCAGATGTCCAGGTACAGGTGTACATTAGATCAAGATAGATTTTTGTTGTTTAAAAAAAAAAATCCTACTACAGGATTCATTTTACATTTGGTATGTGCATTTACATAATAACTGTGCTTGCCAAAATCTATTAATTTAATGGTGTGACTTAAAATAATGTCTTCAAATTAATAAAATATGATAACATTAATTCATGTGACCATTCACTTTTCACATATTTATTGAACACCTACTTTGCTCATGGCATTGTTCTAGACACTGGCAATGAAATGATAAATAAAACAAAATTGATACTCTATTATTCAATATATGTAGGAAACTTGCCTGGTTAATATCATATTTTCTCCTGAAAGGGTTAAGAAGGAAAAAAGCTTCTAAAAGTACGCTCTCAGGGAAAAGCACTATAAAATTATTCTTATTACTAATTCACATTTTAGAGGAAACAATAATAAACTTATTAACATAAATTTGTTGAAAACTCATTACCCATCAATCTACTCAATGATATTTAAGCTGGTCCATATATTGGACATCTTGTTAAATGTATTTCCTCATGTGTCATTTTGTTCCTTATCCATCAGTCAAATTTTCCACACTTGAGCAAAGTGACCTTTTATTTTTAGAGGATGTTTATGGATGGTTAATTTTTCAAATCATACTTGACTTTCTTCTAATTACAAATCTCTTAATAAAAATTAACTTGTAACTTTGCACTTTTTTCATTATATGCATTTTAGTTAAATAAATGATAGATGAACAAACCTATGAACGTAGCAGTCCAAGATCTCATTGAATTATCATGCTTTGATATTTTAAGTTTCTTGCAAAATGCCACAAAAAAAAAAAAAAAAGAAAGAAAAAATACTAAACTTATGGGGATATAGCAGAGAGATTTTAATTTCCTTATCCAGGACCTAGAGTTTTAGTAACAGTATAAACTCAATCTCAGTTTTCTAATCTTTAAAGTGAGAATCTCATAGTCTTCTAAAAAGGATTAAAAGAATATGCATTAAAGCAATTATCTCAGCATCAAACACTTGCTTCCTTTATCCTTTCAAGCTGTGTTCATTAACCACGTTTTTTTAGTGTGAGCCTCTAAATTTTCTAGTGAACACCATTTATTTTATAACTACATTGAATGAACCATTATACAACTATTTAAAAACCATTGTAACTCTCCTTTGATTGCTGCCACAAAGAAATTATTCTTGATGCTTTCCCCTACTTTTGGATAAAGCCCAATTTATATGCACTTATTGTACCTGGTTTACATCTTGTCAAGAATTATCTTTGTCCAATAAACTTTCTGTTTGCTCCAGTCTCTTTTTCAACAGACTGTTTTGTCCATGGCAATAGACAATAAACTTCCCCTTGCATAGCCGTTATGCAGAGAAGGGGCTTAATAAACATTTCCTGAATTAACAAATTAGTATGTTCCATGACCTCAAGAGAGTCACAACTATGTAGGGTAGTATACATATCTTTTATCCATGGATATAACATCATTCCCTCTATTAAACTGTGCCATAGTATTTAGTATATATTAATCTGTTTATTCCACTAGAATATAAACTCTTTGATGGGAAGATTCATGTTTTATTCATCCTGTATCCCCAAAGTCTGGCACAGTGTCTGGCATATGTGTAGCATTTGCCAAATATGGTTCCCCAAATCAAGAGAATGACTTAGAACTTGGGAAGCTATTGCTGCTAGCCTTGTGCTCAAAAGTTTAATGCAGAGGATTAAAATTGCAACTACACACATCACTTGAAAATAACAGTCAAACATCCCAGATAACCATGATAGATCATCCTTGCTTCTGTTATGTGGGATTAATTGGAATGCAGATATTTTATTTTTTTAAAGTTAGCTCTATGCCCAACATGGAGCTTGAACTCATGACCCTGACATCAAAAGTTGATGCTCTACCGACTGAGTCAGCCAGGTGATCCAGAATGCAGATATTTTAGAAGTGATCACACTGGCAATAAAGATCAAAGTTTCAGGCATTTTGGCATAAGGGGTTTGGCTAGCAAAATAGATAGAAATGGACTGACCTGAGAAATATTGTTGATGTATCAAAAAAATATGTTTACAGTTTAGATGGGAGAACAAAACAAAGAGTGGTATTAAATCTAAGTTTATATATGGGACAAATAGAAGTATCTCTTCTGCTTAGAACCCACGTATCTATCTGAAGGTCAGTCAGAATAGCCATAAAGCTGGGGTGCCTGGGTGGCTCAGTTGGCTGAGTGTTGGACTCTTGGTTTCAGCTCAGGTCATGATCTTATGGGTCATGGGATCATGTTCCAAACTTAGTAGGGAGTCTGCTTGAAGATTATCTCCCTCTGACCCTCTCCCCTACATTCCCCACCATGTGCATGCCTACTCTCTCTCTCTAAAATAAATAAACCTTTTTAAAAATATGCCCATAAAGCCAGCGCCTTCATACAAACATTACTGTGCCTGGCACGTTTTTTATGATGAAAATTGTCATGTAAAAAGTACTTAACTATGTTAAATAATTCTACTTAATGTTTGGAAGCATAAATAATTATCTAAGAATATAGTAACTTAAAGGTAGATAAGTCTGAAGACAGAAGAAAGACTAGAAGACTTGTAATCATCTGTATGTTTCCTAAGGCACTGCTATCACTTTTAACAGATAATACAATATAAGAAATTTTTCTAAAGATACAATTATATTCAAATTTTCCATAGACTGGCAAATTTTCTTTTTGGTAGGGGTTAAAGTTCTTATTCTCTACTTATATTACCTCTCAGTATTATTTTTCATCCAAATCCTCAAATATTAGCTAAGCCTGGGCCAGAATTCAAATATAGAAAACGTAAAATTAGGAAATAAAAATACATTTCATGCTCATGATAATTTTACAGAATAAAATTCCTCAGTGGTATGTGCCTTTGAATTTTCTACTAAAATTTTCCCTCCGTCGATCATCACTATTGATCATAATTTCAAAGCACTTTAAAAAAGCATTAATAAAAGTCATTCCCTAGGTTCACATAAAGGCAAAAATTGCAGTTGTTTTCCACTATTCTTGCCTATTTCTTTTGGAACTTGGGTGCCCTCATACTGACCTATTTTGTTTATTACTGATCCATCCAATTCACCTCTTGGCTGCCTACTCATCCAGTTCTTCAAGAGATCCTCCTGTTTGTCAACCAGCTTTTCTTTTTGCCAACTAATATATCATCTTCCATCTGTTTAAATTCCTATGTTCTTTCTGGCACAGTTCTGCCTCCAGATTCCCTCTCAGCCACCTACCTTGCTGCCCTTCCATCTGCTAACATGACTAGTGTCTTTTCTAACCTATTCTCCATCTAAATCATCTTCATTTTTCCCCTTGAATTTCTTTCTCAAAAGTTCATGTCTTAAAGGGCTACTGTGATTGCATTCATTACATATACAATCTTGGTGTAGAAAGGGAAGTTAAAAACCATTAAGTTCAAACATGCATTTAACTTTTTAATTTTTCTACCCTTCAAAGTCATTTACAGTTCTCTATTTCTTTCAGTGATGGTGTTTTGAAGCAATACAGTGTACCACTGAAATATATCAATGCTGTCTTTTGGTATATATACTTCAGAGCACTACCTCTGTGTGGCTCCATTCTTGTTAGTCTTGTGGTTAACTGTGTTTGGTTCATTGTTCCAATGTTTGGCATTTGCTGATTAGCAACAACCTTTTCTTGGACACCACATTTTTAAGACCATTCAATTCTATTTTGTAGGCTTAATGTAGCAGAAATATTTCTTAATTAGGATGTGGGCTGCTTACTGGATACCAAAGACATTATATAAACAAAACTAGCATTTGATAATTACATTTTCAGTATTTGATATTTTAGGAGCATAAGGTGGCATTTTCCCTTGACATTGATTTAGTTGCTGGATAAGGTAGATGCTTGTTTTTATAAAGCAGATAGGCTACAAGCTAAAACAGACTCAGAAAAATGATTAAACTTTAGACCTATGTAGCTTGCCATTATACTGAAAACTTCTAATTGTCCATTCATATTTCTGGAGGATATACTCTCCCTCTACTAACCACAACTTAGGAAAGAGTTAAGCTTATGTTTATGAGGTTCACTTAGGATTTACCCTTAAATCTGAATATAGCAGTTCAATAAAACAGTAATGAATTTTTTAAAAAGACTTGACTGATTTATTTTAAATACTGGGAATATTATTAACCTTTCCGTTGATGTTAATTGGTGTTAAAGATATTAAGACAATCTCATTTTTGTTTTAATATAGGTTTTATTATTATATAGGTTTCATTATTATTATGGTATGGTAAAGCCAATAGATCTGATGATGTCTGCCATTGAAAAGGCAGTTGTTACACTCACAGATCCTAAGAGAAGGGGACATACCATGACTGGGGCCACACAGGGAATTTTGGGGATCTAGGGCCAATCAGGAGGTAGAAGGAAGGAGAAAAGTATGAGCAAAAGCCTTTATGATGCTTTTCTCAGGAAGGAGGCAGAATAAGTGGATTTAGAATTGGCTAGTTTGAATTACTTCAGGAAGCTCTGGGGGGCACTGGAGCTGTCCCCAGTTTTCTGGTACTTGTCCCTGGGGTGATGAAGGTAAGAAGAAATTGGCCAGAGCCTAAGAACACTGATAAAGAAGGAAGTTTAAGGTGTGGGCTCCTGGTTGCTTGCTTTGCATTTGAAAAGTGAATTCAAGGGTAATTGGTTCACTAAGTCTAGTAATTGGCTATACTCGGGAGGGGCAGTCCTTCCAGGGGCAGCAAAGCAAAGCATGAGAATACAGACTAAAAGGCAAGATTATTATAATAATTAATATCAAACTAACAATCACTGAAAAATGTTCAGCATTCATCTGATTCAAGGGTCCAAAAATTTTTGAGCCTTAAATTTTCCTCCAAAGGGATTAAATAACATATGTGAGTGTCTGATGACTATAGAACCAAGTCTAAATTCTTATCTGCTCCCACCCTATTTATTCTCAACTATACCTATCCAACTCCAGTATTTCAGTCCTGACACTAGAATATAAAGTATTAAGTTTTGCTTCCGTGCCTTTATGTATGTATATTCTTCTGCTGGACTCCATTCAAAAATTTTGAATATGGTTCCTTGTCTTATGATTGTTAAACTTTTTATACCAAATATTTTGAATGCTGCTATATTGTACTTTTTTCCTACATTGGATTATTTGTTCTATGGAAAGCACTGCCCCCCTATCTTTTTTCTTATCTAGGAAGCCAGAATACCTAGCGAAAGCACACAGGAGGATCTTTAAATAAATATTTCTTCATTATACTGAGTTGTCTTAGGAGAGGAAAGTGATTAAAAACAATGAAAAAGAGAGTGAAATTTATATTTATAATCAGAGGAAAGAGATTGCTGAAACATGTATGAAGCTGTGTTAAAATGAAACAACCTCAGAATCAAATTTTAGGAGCATTTTTGAAAGGAAAATATTTCAAAAACTAATTTCTTAGGGAATATATTTTAAGCAGGAACTAATTTTATTATTTTTTCCTATGACAGAAAAGAGAAGATGTAATTTCTTGGTATCATTCTTTGGTATAAATTCATATTTGAAAAGCTTTCTGTGAATCTACAAAGCTTATAACTCATCAGAACTATTAACTAAAAAATACAGCAGAGGGATGTAGCCTGGGTGGCTCAGTCAGTTAAGTATCCAACAACTTGGTTTCAGCTCAGGTCATGATCTCAGAGTCCTGAGACTGAGCCCAGTGTGGGGCTCCATGCTCAACAGGCCTGCTTGAGATTCTGTCTTCCTCTCTCACTGCCCTTCCCCCCACACCTTCTCTCTCTCAAATAAATAAATCTTTAAAAAATACAGGGGAGATGTCCTTGTCACAAAAATATAAACTCAGATTTAACCAATTTGTATGTGTGTTTCAAGTTTGGAAAATGGACATATTATCTCTCTTCAAATGCTTTTTACTCCTTACTCTTCCAATAAATGACTCATAACTTTTTTATAATCTTAGTTTATGGCTAATGCTGAAAACAGGACATATAGAGATATACAGAGTTTTACATATAGATAGGTTTCTACTTAGATTTATTATAACATAGGTGCAAACATTAATATAAATATTTATACTAAAAAGAAAATTGATGGCTTACCATTTTAAAATGTTCTTCAACTGATTTCTCACTCTATTAAGTCACCTTTAAAATTCATGTTAAATTACTAAGCTTTATCTTAGTGAATCATAATATTTCAGAATTCTTATAAATTGATTTTAAGGTGCATTAATAATATGTATCAACTATTCATTAAGTACATTTTTCTTTCAAAATCCTGTATTTAATATTTCACTGCTATATGGGTTTCTCATTCCATTTCCTCTTTTCTTTTATTATATTCTTTGTGGATCTTCAGTCTCCTTCCTAACTGCATCTAATACGACTCTGCCTTGCCATAATAATCATTATCTAACTTCATTTTGGTGTCTCACCTCATATATTGTGGTTAATATTCAAATATCCTCATTAATCTCCTGTTAGTTTCTCCCAACTGACAATCTATAAAAATTAATTACAACTACTGTGGGAATTGGGAACTGAGAGCATCTCATTCCAGATTTCCCTCACATGATCCTGGAAATACTCCTTCACCATCACGTATTTTCAGTGATACTGAGAAGTGGCTCGGGTTAAGTTTGAGACTAGAACGATGGCAGAGAGGATGAACAAGTGCAGTATTATGTAAACCCCTTTGTTCAGACAATCTCACCATGTTAGTACATGAATTTTACTGCTATGATCTTGTCATCCAGCATGGGGGGCTTTTCTTCTCCTACTGTCACTTCAGCCAGTCCAGCGAGTAGAGCTGCCATTATACTCGTTACTCAGAATTTAGTATGCAGCTAAGCAATAAATATCTTTAAGCTTCTGCCCCTTCCATTCTTTTCCATTTTCCTTTCAATTCCATTTTACCGGCTGTTAAGGGGCCACCTCAGCCAGGAGGTATTTGAGCAGAACTGAACACCATGACTCAGCATCAGGAGAACTTGAATGTGTATAGGCAGTTACTTCTCCTTCCTATCCTCTCCCCCGCCCCCCAGGAAAAACTCAAAGTGTGAGTTTCCTCCTGTACATAAACGAGCTCAGTTCTGCAGATTCAAACATGTTCTACAGTGTGAGTTCTGTGCCACCATACTACCAGGCAGCTGAAAGGAAACTTGACAGAATAATACCGCAGCAGAATTGAAATACATTGTGAAATGTTTGAAAAGTAGTTTTCCTGTGCTCTTATTATCATTGTTCTATATTTCTTTCCCTTTTTCTTTTAATAGGTGATACCTATTTCAGAAAGCATACTTATCATTATCTATTACTGGTTCTTGATAAACTGTTTAGCAAACACTTTTAAAAACTTAGCATCATACTTGAGGAAGTACATATACATACATGTTATATTACACATATTATGTTTTACAAATTATATACTGTAGTGTATATAGGTATGTATAAACATGTGTACATATATGCATATGTGTATATATACTAATAGTGTATATATATATTAATAGTACATATTTACTGTTTAAAATCATCTTTGAAACATTTTACTCTATCTAGGTTCTTACTAAATGTTTTTTAATGCTATTTTCCTACCCTAAAGAGAGGTTGAGGAATTCATATCATACTGCATATCATTTACATATTTATTAGCTATTTGCCATGATATTGAAGCAAGCAGCTTTAATTCACAAAGACTAGCAAATATAGTGGTATATTATTATTATTACTTTTCACTTTTTCAGAGTTTTTGTGAATTTTGTTTGGCTTTTATACAGTAGGTTCTACAATTATGTAAACTTAATTTTTAAAACATCAAGAAAAAAAATCAAACGTTTTTTGGTGTAAATTTCAGAATATAATATCTATCCACTCTTTTTTTTGTAGTAAGTCACACTGTACAGGAGGAAAGAAAACAAAACACTCTAGGTAGAATTCAAACTGCTTTCTGACAACAAGGTCTTCCTTCAAGGACACACTATTCCAAATTATTTCAATTCCATCTGTTCAATTCGTATGTAACACAGTATTTGAATTTGAGTACCTCAGTACTATCTATCCTCTACTTCTGGGAGAAGGACTAAACATTTTGGGTGTCTACCAACATATTTCACCATAATCTGAAAATGGTGACATAAAGGAAATAATCTGAGCCAAAGGAATACCACAGCCCTGCTCAAACTTCTCCAGAAGATGATAATTCTTTTATTGATTCAGATCACGCTCAGTGCTGCCCCTCCCCAATTTGCAGGCTCTCTCTATCCAAGACACATACATTTAAGCTCTGGTACATTCTTGAAAAGCCTTTGCATGCAAATAAAATACCTTATGGCACCGCACTGTCAAAAATATTAAAAAAAAAATCACCTTTCAATTAACAAAACAATTCAGAACCCTGACGCTGCATCCCAATACCGAGGTCTGAGTCAACCTTACTAATACCGACTGCATCACCGTTATCCTAACTCAGCACATTCTCACTTACAATGACCTAACCCAGAGAAAAACCCTGCACTTACCTGATATGCTGAGTTGTCTGTTGTTCTGAGTATTGTATTTATTGCAAATTGTCCATTTCAATAAATGCAGCGATAGTTATACCACAACACGCCTCTCTCCTGCAGCAGAAAGCAAGTTAAAAGGACTTCAAGCTGTGACCTCAGAGGCAGGCACAGCCGCTCCCATCCTTCAGCCAACCTTCTGGGGAGAGCAGGTTAGGTGACAGTGAAGCTGGCTCCCTACATAGCAATACTTTCAAATAAAGCATTCTGTGCCAGGAGCTGGGGGATTTACATCTTCCAAATTCGGCTGGCCAGAGTCAATGCTGCTTCTATGCCTGAAAATATTAAGCATTTCACTGCAGTCACTTAATGCAAGGAACTATCTGAGGCGACTTCACAAACCCTGTCATTCTGTTCGGAGACTAAAGAATGAGCACCGCATGCATAATTCATGCATTAAAATCTTCAATGCACTTCCTGTAGCCGCTGTTCTATCCAGTAATGGGCTATTGATCACCTCATCGCTAAGACAATTGAAGCTCTGCAATTGGTTTATTTCCACAAATAAAATTACAACCTAAATCACAGGCAGAAGGCTCCAACCCTGCAACATCCACGCGGGTAAAAGACTCACATAGACGAGATTACATTTGCATGCTGCAGAATGTTTAAACTGGACTTTCTGGCAGAAACACTGTAGTATCTGTCTTCCTTTATTCAAAAGACATACTTCTGAAGATTTAGGCTGAATATTTTACATTATAAGTGAGATATACGGAGTTGTTTTTTTCCCTGCCATTTCTGAAAAATCAACAGGCTAAACTGAAAATTAAGAAAAAAATAAATAAATAAAGAGAAAGACGTGTGCTACAAAGCATAGGAGGTTTTTACCCGGATTCATATGGACAACCTTTCTTAGGAGATTTTAATTAATTTTTCATTTGAATAATGTGGAAGAGATTTTTTTAAACATCATATGTTCATCATATGTTCATCATTGTTAAGTATTTTGGATGGTAAGCACCTTTTTTTTTTCTGGGAGTGTCAGTAATTTTGAGGGTCCTTTCTTTTAGTATTTAAGCTTCTAAGAACATACCATGGTTTGTTTCTGTTACTTTTTTTTTCACTGCCTCAAAAAAAGTGGGCTTTAAAACAAAATATGCAACTCATTATGCTAGAGGGATAACACAGGTAGCATTTTAAAATGTCATAATAATTTTTGTAAAAAATACCAAGGTGGGAAAGCCATGTAAGAAGGCAAATGTATATAAACTCTTGTCTATTTCCCAAAGTATCTTCAGGGTAAAAATTAATTAAGCTTTATTTATCCACCAAAAAAGGACTAAATGCGATGTTATCAAGGTCATTTAGAAACCTAACGTTGTGTCTTTCCAAAGCTTCTTTTCATATCCATATAGGTACCACATACATACACACACAATTATCATAGTTCTATGTTGTCACACCTGACTATTTATAAGACCCAAGTGAAACCTTCAAGTTCATAGCTTGGGGCTAGACTAGAGAAAATCTGTCAGAGTATAGCCAAGGTTTCCAACAGTTATACTGTACAGGGAGCAATTCAGCCTTGGAGGAAGCATAATTACAGTAACTTCCCATCAATAAACCAGTAGCAAGTGAGATCAGCCTGTGAGGGTAATAGATGAGTGCTGATGACAACAGGGATGGAGTTCAGGGATGTTCAGAGAAATATTTCTTCTTTACAAAGCTTGTAAGAGCATGCCTCTAGGTCATAGAGAAGATAATTTCATTTACTTGATCAAGATTATGCTAAATATTCTAAATAGCAGTTTGAGAAATTAACCATTCAATTACTATGTATATTATATATCTCATATTCCATAATATTTTGTTCTACCCTGAGAAGATTCTATTTGAACATTTGTATATATTGCCTCTAACTTAATATAATTCAAGTGAACTACATAGACCTTATTTTATAATATTTATCTGAGTAATGTTCTTTTTTTTTAAGATTTTATTTATTTATTTGACAGACAGATATCACAAGTAGGCAGAGAGGCAGGCAGCGGGGGCTGGGAGGGGAGAAGGCTCCCTGCTGAGCAGAGAACCCAATGGGGGGCTCGATCCCAGGACCCTGAAATCATGACCTGAGCCAAAGCCAGAGGCTCAACCCACTGAGCCCCCCAGGTGGCCCCCTGAGTAATATTCTTTATTCTTTTTTTTTTAAGATTTTATTGATTTATTTGACAGACAGAGATCACAGGTAGGCAGAGAGGCAGACAGAGAGAGAGGAGGAAGCAGGCTCCCTGCTGAGCAGAGAGCCCGATGTGGGGCTCGATCCCACGACTCTGGGATCATGACCTGAGCCGAAGGCAGAGGCTTTAACCCACTGAGCCACCCAGGAGCCCCAATATTCTTTATTCTTTAAACAGAAGATTGAGGACCTCAAACATTTAAAAAATTACAGAAGTTATAGCTAAGGATTAATATCCTGCCAAGAGTTTTATCAGTTTAATCATCTACAGTAGCAATTTTACATGAAGATAACACCTCATTTAAAAATAGAAAATTCGAAAACATTACAATGTTACTTATCAGGTGTGGGGATATAGAGTAAAATAATTAGGATATAAATTGTTGACATAAACTAAAATAATTACACTTATAAACATTAGAAATTTAACCTCTCTGAAATGATATGATTGAATAATGCATAACGAGGTGGATAGGAAGAACTTAATTCATCTATCCTGCAATGAGTGAGGTCAGTATCTTTTCTTTGATACAAATATCTCAGACCCAAGTCTAAAATGAAGATAGCAACTTTGTATCTACTTGGTGAATTTTCAAATTCAATTGTCTTAAAGATGGGGAGAAACAGGAGAAACACACAAAAACACCTCATGGACCTAAAGTCTGCAAAAAATATGGCATAAGAAAAGCTATCGGGGTGGTAAATCCCTAAAACATCAGAGAGGAAGCTGCAAGCAAGCCTTGAATGGGAACAACTGGGGGAAAAGTAGTCAATTATACTCTTGGGTAAAACAAAGCCAAAGACTATAATAAGAACCAATTTCTACTTTCCAGAAGTCTGGCTATGCCTAAGAAACACACTTAACCGATCTTTTCAAATGGATGGAAAACAGAGATGGTGATTTTAGATGAATTTGATCTCTTTGCAGATCAAGAGGTTTTTCCAATATTTTGAATTTATAATGCATGTAGAATATGAAGTAAACTCTAATGTACAATGGGGTCAATAAAATGAATCCAAATTTGCAAATAAATCAAAGCATATTTAGTCAGCTAAATTTGTGATATCTATTAAGATATATAACTAGACTATCTGACTACTGCCATTTGGAAAAAATGCATAATTTATATCCATTATAAGAAAACATAATGCCATGTAACCTTAGGAAAATAATTCAGCCTACCAAAGTTTCTATTCTGAACTCAAGGGATGTAGGAGCAGACTGCTTTTGTTCTCTGAGACTTAAGACATCCCTTCTTCTTTTCTTACTCTGTCCTACTAATACTATAATCATCCCATAATCACAACACATTTATTTAATTAAACACATTTATTATGTACCTTCTACAAGAAAGAAATTGTGCTAGATGCTAGGAAAATAAATATGTACAGATCAGTGGCTGCCTCCAAAGTAGTCATTTTTTAGTGGTGAAAACAGGTAAACACATAAACACAGAGTGATGAATATAATCAATTTGATATATGTTAAGATATGCAAATGAGATAATTACTAAAGGGCACTATGCCTCATGCTAAATGACTTCTAGGTAAGTACTAATTCTTACTTTTACTCCACTAGATGAGGCATAGTAAGAAAAAATACTGGCATTACCAACTGCCCATAGTGTATTTAGGAAATGATTCATGGAGGTGATATTTAAAGAAACTGAGTGGTATGATGGAACTAATATGGTTTTTAATTGATAAATTTGAAAATAAATTCAGGCTTCACTGAATTTATATGACCTTGTGTGTGTTATCCACACTCCATGAATATCAGCTTTATATCATCTGTATAATATAGAAATCAAATTAAATATCTTTCTCTAGCTTCCTGTGAGAATTAAATAAATAATTTAGAGCACAATGGTTACAGGATAGTTTTTGTAGTCATCCAGATGAGAGTTTAAATTCTGCCTTGATTTCCTTGCCTTTAAAATGGGGATGATATGAACGTCCTAGAATTATTAGGAAATTCAAATATTACAATGCCTTTATGTCACTTAACAGAGTTCTTGACACAGTAAGAACTTTAGAAACATGAATTCATTCCTTCTCAAAGCTCAATCTTGAAGAAAAATCTTGAAGGAAAAGTCATTTTCAGTAACAAGAATAATGTGTATTTGTAGGGAAGCAGGATATCACATAATACGCTTGAGAAACTAAATTCTGTGTATTATGAGAATTTGGATAAATAGACATTTTGTCAGGGGATAGGGAAAAGTTATATAAAATCTGATTTACATAAGAAATGTAAAACTTTTTAAAACTTTTAAGAATTCTGTTCAAATTCTGATTCTATAGAACATTTTTTACACTGTTAAGGAGTCTGAAGCTATTCTACAGAGAGAGATATTTTAAAATTTCCCCAAGAGAATCATATGACTAGATTTGGTAACTGAAAGATAGACTGGGAGCAGTAAACAAATGAAAAAAATATGTTTAATAGAAGACCATTTATAATCCACCAGAAGTGATGGGGACCTAAACAAGGCAGACATAGGGATGTGGATATATGGGAAATATTCTAGAGATATTTAAACATTAGAACCAGTAGGACTAAGTAGTATGACGAGGTTGGGAGGAATCATGGAGGACTTCAGGACTTGGTAACTCAGTGTCCTTCTACATCACTCTTATCCAAAGGAAGAAAGAACTATTGATATTAAAAGAAGATGGTGAGTTGAGATTATAATATTGCACACAGCAAGGGAGGGGTTGGTAAAGAATTGGATATTTACAGAATTTCCAAAAGACATTTTGATAATGTAGCTGTAACACACTTAGGTGTTTGGAGAGTGACCAGAATTATTTAAGGTATGGAAGTCAAAGAAGTGACTTGGGGTTGAAAGTGTGCAATGAAAAGTAGATGGAGGATGAAACTCCGAGATGTAGATAACAAAATGAACTGAAAACTTTGTCTCAACTGGCTATCTTGACATCATTTATAAATTGATTGCAAAATAGAAAACTTCTAATGTATATTAGAACATATATTTACTTTAATCATCAAGAAATAAATTCAGTGACATAAGGAGGAAGAAAAAAGCTATAGGGAATAGGTATCCTAATATGTGTCAAAAACTTGAGGTACTTATTCATCGTTCCTGTAACATTAGATTCCTGAGTTCCATTAAAATATCCACCATTCTCTCAATAATCAGTTAGCTTACAGATATCAGTATACTGCCATGACTTCCCAGGTGTCATAAAAATGATCCAGTTGTATCAATATCTATATAGAAGGAAGATACTAAGAATCCTACTAATGGTTATCAATATAATTGAAAAATATCATTTAAAGCCTTTTAAGTTTATGAAGGAATTATTATAATCCTTACCTAATCCTAATTTACTTTTAGTTATTTTAAGAGAAGCCTGTGTTTTTGAAGTTTTTATTTAAGTTCTAATTAGTTAACATACAGTGTATTAATAGTTTCAGGTGTACAATATAGTGACTTAACACATGCATACATCACCCGGGGCTCATCACAAGTGCATTCCTTTATCCCCATCATGTGTTGATGGTAGTTTTTTTTTTTTTTTTAAGTGACTAAATGCTCTTGAAGGAAGGCATTTTTAACTTCAAGTCAAGAGATATCAGCAACCAGTTCTACCCCATGAAATTCACTGAACAGCTCTAGGTATATGCTGATCTGTCTCTAGATACACATTAGGGAAGAGTTTAAAAATTATATTCTTCTTGTCTCCTCTAGTAACAAATTTAAATATTTGCAAAACATTTTGCTCCAAATATATTTCTGGTCTCAAGATAATTTAGGCCTGCCTCACTATGTCTCAATTTTTTTTTTATTGAACAGAAGTCTGTACCTTCTTAGGTCTTTTAGGATTTTTAAGCTTTTGAAAAGAATGATTCAATCCATGATTCACTTCTTCGATAAGCTTTAATGGGGAAACAAAGGTTTATCGTATGAACTTATGAATGAATAAATGCCAACAACAAAATAGATGATACATTAATTACCATATTTGATTGTATAATGCCTTAAAAGTACAAACACCTTTTACAGACTTTATACAAGTTTTAGCCTCACTACCACTAAAAAGGCACTTAATTAAAAACTTCTAAATACATGTATTTTTAAAATAACCACATCAGGATTATAGGGCACAATTATATATTATGTGCATTTATGTGGGATGTGCATATGTGCACAAATATTTTAACACATTGAATTATACAATATTTCACTTTAGTGTACAGAGATAACTATACAACTTGCTGAATTTCCACAAACTGACACAGCTATGCCACCTGCACTCTGATCAACAGACAATATATTATTAGAGGCCCAGAGGCCCTGTATTCTCCCTTCCATCCCCCACCACTCACCCAAAGCCACTGTTCTGATTGCTAACAACATAAATTAGATTTTTTTTTTTACACAACCAACTTGTGGTGTTGCAGAATTCCACAGATATAGAACTATTTCAAAAATAAATTTGCACAAGCATTTCCTATTCACATGTTCTCATTCGTATTTGGCCACAGTTTCAACATGTAAAATCTGTTATACTTTCATTTAACAAAGCAATTTTGTGTAAGTTTTTTTTGAAATGAATACTTTAGAACACATTTTATTTTCTACCAAAAGCTAGGTCTTAAAGCAGGATATTAATGTACCACCTTTTGTGAAAAATTTGTTTTTGAGGAGTTATTATATAAGGCAATCAACTTTGCTTTTTCATAAGGAGTTTTATCTTTAAATTTGCAACAGTAATTTCCTGGATAAGATTTCATCACAGATGTTTGTCCTGTGAAATTAAAGAGCCACTCATAAAAGGAGGTGGATGTAGGGATCTTAAGGAAAAAAAGTGATACTTTACTGAAATGCATGATGATTTAAATTAAAAATAGATAAGTGATTTAAAGTAGGGACTACAAGTTCAAATTTATAAGGATAACATATGATCTAGACTGCCTTCTTAATGCAGAACTATCAGATGCAAAACTCTTGGCTACAGAGCCCAGATAAGCCAGTAATAATTATGTTTGGAAAATAATCCCAATTAGTGACACAAAGGAAAACAGGTTTATGAAATGGAGGGGATAGAAAAATGAGTTCAAGGCATGCAAGTGTGAATGAAAAAAAAAAAAACCTGGTTTTCTTCCGATCCAGCTGATATTGACTTGAGCCCTTTCTTTCACAAACATTCATTGATGTGGACTACGGATCAAAATCCAGTTTAGTACTGGGAATTTAACTGTCCTTATCCCAAAAGGTTTAGAATCAGTGGTCTATTGAAGCTAGCCCATATGAGCTTTTAAAAGTCTATTTTAATTTTCAAGAACTTTTCAAGCCAATTATTAAACAGTTATTATTTATAATTAAATGATATGAATTTACATTTAAAGAAATTACATTTTAAAAAGACAAATACTAAAAATACATTTCCCATATAATTTACTATTATCAATGTTTTAAGAGATTGTTTATACCTATTCTGTCTGTATGGTGGAAATGCTATATAATAGTGTGCTACTGAGCACCTCTAACTTCATATTCAATAAAATCATTTGCTAGCTTGAAACCAACCATGGTGAAAATAGTTACAGGACCAAAATCAGCAAATGTGAAAAACCAAGGCCTTTTCTTTTCCCCTGGAAAGCCAGTTGTTAAGCACTTACCAGCACACCTCAGCTTGGATTTCAATGTCTAGAAAGTTGTAAAAGCAATTAACCTTAACCAATTCCAACACGGTTTTCCAATTTTTATTTTAGCACTATTCCCTCAAAATTTCAACTAATGTTACCAGTATGGACAGGCAAAAGTTGAGTTGTAGCAAATTCTCTTGGCCAATGAACAATGATTGAACTCAAAGGAATGTCTGAGAATATTTATACTAAAAATCTGTACTTTTTGTCTAGTAAGAACAAAGGAAAGGAGCACCTGGGTGGCTCAGTTGGTTACACATCTGCCTTCAGCTTGGGTCATGATTCCAGGGTCCTGGGATCAAGTTCCCCTGGGCTCCCTGCTCATTGGGGAGCCTGCTTCTTCCTCTCCTTCTGCCACTCCTCTTGCTTGTGTTCTCTTACTCTCTCTCTTTCTCTCTCTCTCTCTTAAATAAATAAGTAAATAAAATCTTAAAAGAAAAAAGAACTGGGAAAAAAAGGATATTTTCAGAGGTGGTCAAATCATCCAGGTAAATAGAGTTTAGAAAAAAATATTGAGGTTAACATCCCTTCATCAAATCATAGAAAAATGTTATGTAGCATTAGCAAGAAATATCTTTTTAACTATCTGATTGCCCTTCCTTCTTCCACAAAAATATTAAAGGAATTTTTAAATGTTAAAGCAATTACAAATATACAGTCAGTCCGAGATGTGCATTTTTGCTATAGTTGTATAGGTTAGTAAGGTGACCACCTAAAAATATATAACAATAATTTAAGAATAATGCAATGATTTAAGAGAGTAAGATAGAAAATAAGTATTACAGATTCCACTTGAAAAAAATACAGGAACATAGAATGATAATGAGATTCTGCCCATATATGAGAAGGATGTTGGGAGATGTACTCCTAGTCACTCTTATTTAGGATCTTCAAATCCCTCCAGATTTGGAACACTAATAGGACTACCTCAGAATCTTTCAAAGCAATAGGCTTTGATTTGGGTGCAGCAGAAAGCTTCAACTTGAGAAGAGGGTGGTACTAGGTTTTGGACATACTAGAACCATCTTTAGTTTTTCTTAAGCTAGCTCTTTGAAAATGTTTAACATCTGAGCTCTGTTGGAGCTCTGTATACTCATATCTTAAGTGCTACTAAAGTTAGTCTTCTTCTTACCCTTTAAAACATCTGAAATTAGTTGTGAATTAGATTTAACCAAAATGGCAATAAAGCCTCCCTCCAGATCTACTTTAAATCACATTGACTCAGATGTCTAGACTAAAAGAAGGACCATGCTTTATTCTGGTGATAAATAGTACTTTAGTCTCTATTGTCCTTTCACACACAACCTACTGTGTACAACAAAAAAATACTGCAGGATATGAAAAAGAACAAGAAACTGTGTGTCCCATATCAAGAGCATAAATAGTAAATAGAAACAGATCTGATAATACATGGACAAAGATATTTTAGGATTGGACAATGTGTGAGAAGATGAGGCTTTAAAATGTATATTGTAGTCACCTAAAAAGTAGGGAGGTGATGTTTGGCTGGCTTAGTCAGTAAAGTATGTGGTTCTTGATCTCCAGGTCCAGAGTTCAAGACCCACATTGGAAGTAGAGGTTACTTAAATAAATAAATAAATAAATAAATATTTATGTATACTGTAGTCAAATGGTGAAAATAAACGGAATCTGAAAGGAGACATTGATCGTAAGCATAAAGAGGCAAGAAGAGATCAAAGAGTTTTCTGAGGTAGAATTGATAAGTATGTGGGGGATAGTAGAACCAATGTTTGCAATACCAAGATTTCTACCTTGAAAAATCAGCGGATGTTGACAACAACAACTAAAACCAATTATCCAAAAGTTAGAATAAATATAAAATGATAGAAGACAGTGAACTGTTTATGTCTACTTCACCTACTCTTTCTTGACTTTTCAGTGTTCTCTCCAAACTCTAATAGCCAGAACATTTATTTATTTGAATCCTGAGATACTCTCCTGGTTACTTCCTTGCTTCTCTGGCATTTCTCTCTCGTAACAGCTCATTTGTTTTATTTCCACTTAAATATCTGTAATCCTAAAGATTTCCCTCTCTTGTCCTATCCTGCCCTCTCCTATCCTCTCATCTCTTTTTCTCACTTTGTGCTAAATACTCTCATGCACTCTCATAACTCAACAGATTACATGTAATGAATTCAAACTTGTATCTCTAAGATACTCTTTCTGAACTCCAGATCCATCATCCCTCATATGCTTAATGTTTATACTTGGGTATCTCACAAGCATCTCAAACTCAGGCAGCTCACAAATGAACTCAACTTATTTCTGCCTAAATTTGGTTTTCCTTTTTACCTCTCTATGCTAGGTAATGGTACCCTTATTCATTCATCTGCTCATGCCAGAAGCTAAGATATCATCTTGTATACTTGAAAGATCATATATACGCTCATGAACTCAAACTTTTTCTCTAGACAAGATCTCTTTTCTGAGGTCTAGACATATCAACTTCATACTCCCACTTAGTTATCTCACTCTAAGATAACTAAGTTCTCAATATTTTTTTTCCTTCATTCCCTCCTATCTTGGTGAATGGCACCACCTACACCATGTGTTCATGCCTAAAGTCTACGTCTATGACTCTCTTTTCTACCTCCTAATTACATAATGAATTTATCTGCTTTTTTCTATCTTTACTGTCAATAACCAAAGTTCAAGCTCTCATCATCTCTAGCTTAGACTACTGAAATAGCTTTATAGGTGATCTCTTCAGATCCACTCTTTGCCTGCTATTCCTACAAAATACCATATGAGAACACCTAAAAGAATCTTTTAAAAATGCAAATGCCATTATATTGTTTACTGGCATAAAAATGTTCAGTGTTTTTCCACTACAATTAAGATAATAGTAAAAATCTTCAGCATTGCATATAATGTCCTATAGTCCCCAAACTAATGCTCTAGCTTCACTCTGTTCCAGCCACACTGGTCAGCACTCTGTTTCTTCCTATCTTTAAGTTAGGAATGCTTTTTTTCCCAAATATTTGTTTTGCTAATTGACTCATCTTTCAGGCTCTATCCTTTATTTAACCCCTTGCAAACTGGGGTAGTTCTTTCTGTGATTCATTCTCAAAATACTCAGTAACTTTCCTTTACAGCTGATCCAAATTGTAATTAATTATTCATTGAATCCCTAACTTTCCACTATAATGTAATTTTCACTACAGCAGAGACCATATTTGTCTATTTGCCTTTCATTTATTATAGGTCTGGTCTTTATCACTGTGACTGGCACGTAGATGATATTTGCTGAAGGCATGGACAAATGAATCAATGGCACACTGTGTGCTTGTATCAGAAGACCTGATACTTTAGGTTTGAATTATCAGTCACTGTGATAGAGTTGACCAGATAGAACTGAGCTGCCTGCCTTTGAATAAATGGTTCAATTCCAAACTTCAGACCTTTGGCTAAGAATAGTTGTGTATCAAGATTTCCTCAAAAAATCACTACTTGTCTCTGTCTCAGGATATTGCCTCCCTAGCTTGTCAAACCTCTACAGGTCAGTAGACTTTGACCTGTTGTTATCCATGCTAGACAATCTGCTCTGATTCTGAGTCCAAACTCATTTATTCTTAAGTGGAAAAGTTTTATTCTCTCCACAGCCCTACCTATACCCTGACCTACTTGAATTCTCAGTTGTCTTATATTCCCACTTATGTTCAGTCTAAGACAGAACACTGATTAACTGTTATTAATTCTAATAACTCTAGCTATTATCTTCACTTGGCTTTCTCTGGGGAGATTCTCTTCAGCACTTCAAGAATTTTCCTGTCTCCTAAATTTCCAGCAGTTTAAAGCTAATGTGTTCAAATGTGGTGTGGAGATGATTGCCAGAGATGTTGCAAAGCCCTGATGTCTTTAACTTTTCTAACTTCTGGTTTCCAGGGTGTGATTTATTTATGTACTTTCGACAATTAAACTGTCACTTTCCTTCTTCATCAAAAGCAGGAAACCTCAATTGGTAAATAAGCTTTTAATAATTTTTAAATATAATAATTTCACAAATAATGCTTAACAGTAGGATTTTTGTCTAAAAAAAAAGAAAAATTAAAGGATATTTTTCTCCTAACTCTACTCATATTTCCAGTTATATCTTCCTTGCCTTCCCAATGAATTATTAAGACAGAGAGGCAGTGTATCTAACAGGTGAAAGAATAAGTTTTCATTTCTTACATCCTGGTGTTTAGTATTTGTCTTACACTTACTATTTGTCCATAATCAAATTACTTAACCTCCTAAAATCTCAATATCTTTGTAAAGTGGAAATATTAGTAACAATGATAATACTTCCATCATAAGAATACTGTGAGGACTGATTAAATACAAGAACATGGAAAAAAAAAAACCCACAAACTTACCTGGCATGGTACCTTAACATAGTGAGAGTTAAAAGTTATTAGTTACTATTACTTCATACACTCCCTGAAAGCTAGCACCATGCTTTATGCTGCTGGGTCATATATTCTAGCACAGGGCTTGCATAAAATAGGTTTATAATAAATGTTTATTGATTGATCAATAAATTCAACCAGATTTTCTGAGTTCTTTTGTTTTGTCAGGTCTTAATGAGTCAGAAAATACCATCTCCCACTAGGAAAATCATTCATAGTAACACAAGGGTTACTTTCTGCCAGAAAATGACACAAACACATTTTTAAAGTGTTTGTTGATTTACAACAGCTTTTGTTTGTTTGTTTGTTTTTTACTAACTCCTTAAGGCTCAGGGAAAAAAAAACCTTCTTAGCAGGGATTTAAAGTAATTTAAATATTGAACATAGTATGACTCTATTTTAATACTCCAGCATGGCAAAACAAACCTTAATTTAAATTCTAAGGAATAGATTTTATTATACATAGGTTATTAAGTAACTACACAACAATAGATTTAATTGTGTATACAAATACCAATTATTTATAAGACATCAAATAATAGATATTATTACAGGTAACAGATTTGATTATATATTCATTATCAAATAACAATAGCTTACAAACACTGACATTTACTTGTGCCAGGCATTTTCTCAAGTACTTTATGGGATTTATCAAATCTAGTAATTCCTAAAACCAGCCCCCACGGACTTCTTTTAATAATGCTCCAATAACCTCAGACATACATTAATTTAATTTATTGATGTTTATTTATAAATACATAAAAAGTTAGAAAGTAGGTTAGAATGATACTTGGGTTTATGTTCATATACTGTTTTCAGCTGCTGATTCGAAAGTACTATGGATAGAATGTGGGCTTTAGTATTCTGGGCTTCTGCACTGAATAGCTCCAGTGAACACCATCTGGTAACATTTGCCTTCTGCCTGAAGAACTTCCTAGCCATTATTTACAGTGCAGGTCTAATAGCAATAAATCTCTTTAGCTTTAGATTATTTGAAGAAAAGTATTAATCTGCATTTTTCAGAGAATTTTTTGCTAGGTATAGAATTCTAGATTAATAGGGATTTTCCCCCCTTTTCTTTCAGTATTTTAAAGATGCTAAAGATGCAGGTTTTATGTGGGAGTTAGAGAGATGTTAAGAATGACACTGAGGGGGGCCACCTGGGTGGCTCAGTGGGTTGAAGCATCTGCCTTCGGCTCAGGTCATGATTCCGGGGCCCTGGGATCAAGCCCCACATCGGGCTTTCTGCTCAGTGGGAAGCCTGCTTCTCCCTCTCCCACTCCCCTTACTTATGTTCCCTCTCTGGCTGTGTCTTTCTGTCAAATAAATAAATAAAATCTTAAAAAAAAAAAAAGAATGACACTGAGGTTTCTGACTTCAAAAATTATCAGTAGGTGTGGACAGTATAATTGAAATTAACTAAAAAAGTACAATCAATATACAAAAATAGAGGATAGAGAATTGGTCAGTCCCTTGCACTTCATTCTTTTTAACACATTGGCTCTCTGTCACACATTTACTGATTAACTCAGACATTTTTCCAGCTCGTTTCTGGGACACAAATTTATTGCCTTTGCCTCTTGCTTCTCTCTTCATTCTTTTTCAGTCTCCCTTGACAGTGCAACATTTTTATTATCATCTTTAAAAGATTAAAATATAACAAATCTCTTCCCCTTTCATTCTCTCCTCCTAGGTATTTTTATATACTCTAATAACTTGACCTCTCATGTATAATGATTCCAAACTTACATCTTCAGGCAAAATATCTTTTCTGAGTTCCAGACCATCAGTCTAATGATATACTCTAAATTTACACTTAGGTAACTAACAGGTATCTCAAACTCAGGCAGTCCACAATTGAATTCATGACTTTTCTCCCAAAATTTATTTCCTCCAATTTTCCCTCTTCTGGTTAATGGTACCAGTCTCTATGTACACTAGAAACCTAGATGTGATATTTTATATTTTATTCTTCTACGACCACTAGTTTTTTGGTCTGTACTTGATAAATATACACTGAATATATCTATTCCTTTCTCTCGTCACTGCCATTAACCTAATCCAAACCATCATGATCCCTTTCTTGATGTTTTACAGTAACTTCCTAAACAGATTTCCTTACATAATCCATATCAAATGCCCTAGAAGGATATTTTTCAAGTGAAATTGTCATCTTATTATTTACAGGTTTAAAATCCTCCAGGGTTTTCCCACTTCAACTAGGATGCTATTCTATATCTTCAACAGGACATAGCAGCTCTGTCTCATCACTAGTCTCATCTTATATTATTCTGCCTTCATTCACTACATTCCAATCACTCTGGTCCCCTTCCTGTTCTGTCTTAATGTACACATTCTGCACAGACTGCTCTCTTGGGCTAAATGTTTTTCCCCCAGCTCTTCACCAACTTCATCTCATCTTTGAGGTTGTACCTTAAAATGTACTTCCCTGGGAAATGTTCCTCTGGGAAATCATTCTCCTAACCCTCCTCCTTTCAGGCGAGGTTAGGTATCTTGTGATTCATTCTCACAATACCTGCACTTTTTCTGGATAGCACGTATGGCAATCATAATTACTTACTTGTATAATTGCTTATTTAATGCCTAACTCTCCTGATGTCAGAGATCACATTTGTCTCACATTTTATCTCTGCTTATTTATCACTATATTTGGCATATAGAGGATACCAAAAATATTTTTTGAAATGATGAATGAATGAATCAGTGACACAATTTGTGAATGTATTAGCTACTAATTAACTGTACTAGCTATTAAGACCTGATTCTTTAGGATGCAGAATTGGCAAATATTATAAGGTTGGCCAAATATATCTGGTCTTCCCTCTTCCAAATAGTTTATATTCAACTTCATACCTTTGACTATGGATTCTTACATCTTTAGTTTCTCTCTAAAATAAGCTGTTCCTTTGTCCCAGTATTTTCCCCTCCTTGCCTTACCAAGTCTGCCCTAATCTTTCATTCTACTTTGATTCTTGATGTTTATCATCCTGACCTCTTTCACTAATGCTATGTCACCTGTTCTGACTTTGTGTCCAAACACATCTTCACTTGAAGGAGAGCTTCATCTTCTCCATGTCCCTACTTAAATTCTTTCCCTCTTGAATTTATTTTTGTCTCAGATACTCATCATGCTTCTGAGCCCAAGTCAGAACATTGATCAACCATTATTAATTCTAATTAACTCCAGCTTGATTTCTTCATTCTACTTTCCTGGAGAAGCTCACCGCAGCATCACAAGACTCTTCCTTGATGGTCTCTGTTGCTGTAGTACAGTTCTTTTCAAACTTTACATGACATGGATGTCTGGAAAGCTCTTTTATTTATTTATTTTTTATTTTATTTATTTATTTGACAGATAGAGATCACAAGTAGGCAGAGAGAAAGGGGGAAGCAGGCTCCCCGCTGAGCAGAGAGCCCAACGCGGGGCCGATCCCAGGACCCTGAGACCATGACCCGAGCCAAAGGTAGAAGCTTTAACCCACTGAGCCACCCAGGTACCCCTTGGAAAGCTCTTTTAAAACACAGTCTCCAGGTCCCGCTTTGAGAAATTCTGATATATAAAATATGGGGTAAAGCCCCCAAATTTGCATTTCTAGCAAGCTACTGGGTCATGCAGATGCTGGGAGTCTTGGAATCAAACTTTGAATAACACTACTGTAATAGTGTGAGACAAGTTTGTTAAAATCTGGTGGAAGTTGCCTGTCAGGTTTTGAAAACACCATGATTGCTTTAACTTTTCTACAATCTGATTATCACCATCTAAGCTGCCTTTCTACATTTACTGTTTAAGCCAACAGCCTCCTTCTACAACTCATGAATGCCCCTCTGTTTAAAGAGTTTTTCTATAACAAACATAACTGTTTGTTATCTTTTATGAGTAATTAAAAGCACAGTTTTATTCTGTTCACTGATCATTGACCACAGTCAAATTGTTTTATGTTAGAAGATATGCCTTTTAGTGACCTAATATACAATATTTCATGTGCTGCAGCCTGGGGTTTGGATGTGGGCCTCACATTTAATAGCTAAAATTTCAGTTTATTCATCTGTCAAATTAGAAATATAATAATAGCCACACTAATAATACTTATCTCAGAGGAATGTTGCATTGATCAGCTAAATGAAATAATTTGGGGGAAAAAAAAACCAGCACAACTGCATGCCTCACAAGAGCACAGAAAAATCACTAAAACTGGCATTATGTTTTATGCTTCGTTTTACTCCATAGCATGTAGCAAAAACCTGGCATAAATTGGTGTTCAATAAAAGCTTAAAATTACAAGACTTAATGAGTGCCACAAAAGCTATAAGCCCAGGTTGTTTAAAATTCTTAGTAACTCCTGATTTAATCAGGGTGCTCCAGAGAAACAAAAGTACCAAATATATATATATGTGTGTATATATATACACACATATATATACACCTACACATACATATGTATGAGATATATGTACAACATACAGTGTATGTATGACATATAAAATCATATGTATAATATATAGAATATGTGTATGTATGTATATTTAAAAGAGATTTATTTTAAGGAATTGGCTCACATGATTGTGGGTGTACAGCAGGCAAGTAAGAAACCCCTAGGGTAGGCCAGAAGGCTAGAAACTTGGCAGGAGTTGATTCTGCAGACTTAAAGCAGAATTTTTCTCTGAGAAACTTCAATGTTTTTTTCTTAAGGCCTTCAACTGATTGGATAAAATCTCTGACATTAGGATGGTAATCTGCTTTCTTAAATTTAACTGATTTTAGATGCTAACCACATCTATAAAACACCTTCTCAACAACACATAGATTAGTATTTGATTAGATAACTGGGCACTACAGCTTAGTCAATTGACACATAAAAAATAACCATTACAACTCCTTTCTATCTATAGAAAAAAAAAATTCTCTCTTGGTAGTTAGGGATTTCCATGATCTAATTCATTTCTTTCTTCAAATTCTTCCCTCCTCATTTGTGAGACTCATTTTTCAAGTTCCATCATTTTGTGAAGCCAATTATTCATCTCCATGGGAAGTACTTTCTCCTCCCTGTTCTCATAGTCATTGTAACTTTCCTGTACCCCTCTGTGTCATAATCCTCTATACATGAAATAATTTTTCTGTTTGTTAAGAGCTCCTTGATTATGGGCACTATGCTTTCTTTTTATTTTTATCCCCCATGGAGACTTCTCATATGGTACTTAAAAGATGAGTGTTGAATGTATTAAATTACCTCCCAGCAAAAACTTTCAAATAATGGCTTTAACAATGATGTAAAATTCAATTCACTTCATCTGAAGGAACAACATTTTAATAGTGTAACACACTAGCACACTGTGCATTCCCATTTTAAATAATGTCATGATTTACTAAAAAATAAAACATTTAACAGATATGATATTTAATATTTTTGGCAACATATCATGAGGGTAAAATACCAGGTGGACATATTTTTTAATGACAATATTATGAGTTCAATTTAATTTAAATTATATATTTTCTCACTCTCCATTCAAGAAAAAAAAAGGCAGTTATTCATTTTTAAATTCAAGGGGCAGAGTATAAAACAGCAGGAACTCAGGCAATTCAGCAATCCATCTATCTTGAGAGGAATAAAACACTATTCCACTCTGTACTGGCTGGCACAACTCTTCACCAACAATCCCCCATTTAGATATAAAAACAAACTGGCCTTTGTATTTTGTTTATGCTGTCACCGGGGCATTGCTCTCAAAGCACTTCAGCAATACAAAAATAATGTCGCTGTCTCTCACAGGCAAAGCTAAAAAATACTCACAAAAAGTGCTGCTCAAAGAGCATATTTGTTTCCGTTGATTTCTTCACTGTGCAATGATACAGATATGAAACTAAATTGTTTATTTTTGTCAAGACACTGAATATTTTTCTCATTTTATGCACCTCTAGGTAAAATCCTGAATTGCAGAACAGTTATTAGATATGTATAAGAGAAATGATCTAAATTTACCCACATGAAGTTCCTCCTTCCCCCTCCCCCATTCAGTATTTAAATTGCTAACCTAGTAAGCAGAGATGTGAACAGAAGCAATAATGTACTATAGGTGCAATGATAAGAATAAGTACTGAGTTCAGAGGAAGCAGAAAGGAGAAACTAGTATAATCAACCTGAGAAGGTAGGGAGGAAGAAGCTCGGGAAAGGTTCCATTCGGTTGAGCATTGGGACAAGAGTAGATATTTCCAAATGGATAAGATGGAGGATGGAGGAGTTATTCCAGGAACAGGAGGTCACTGAGAAACATTAAGGAATGACACAGTGTGGCTCACGCTGTTAAAGTACCACTGAGCATGACTTATGCCTTAGAGTGGATTTGATACTGATCCCATCAGTATCAAAATTTGATGTCCAAGTCCAACATGCTTCATGATCTGGTTTCATGTTATCTATACAACCTGAATCTCTTCACACAGTAGGTGCTGAATAAATATTTACTTAATGAATATACCAATGAATAACATTTTCTAAGGATCAATAAGCAAGAAACTTTGCCAAAGTTTATGGAGAATAAAAACAAACAACTACAGCTGAAGAAAAAAAAAATGTGGTCAAGACCTCATAGTAAGAAATATGACAATTCAAAAATGACAATGACAAAATCAATATAGTTTCATAGGTAAGCCTGTTTCCCCAATGCTGTCAGTGCTTATGCTGTTCATTCCTACTTTGTGTTTTGGTTCACAGTATTTCCCTTCTCTGCCTTCTTGAATACTTCAAGTTCCTTCCTTTACATACCCAGATCTTAGCTATCTCAAAGAAAAGAGGAAAAAGAGAAATAATAGTGATTGAATGTGTTTTTTTCTTCGTTGCCAAGCATTCTAAGTGTTTTATATAAAACATCTTATTTAATCCTCACAGCTTTTGAAGTGAGTAGACATGGTCTCCTTGTTTCAGCATGATAACCAATGCATAATTCAAACAGGTTAAGTAATATGCCCCCAAAAATATAAAAAGTGAGTGGAGGAGCTAAGAGCTGAGCCCAGTTGTATCTCCTCTTTCAAAAACTCGTCTCAGATGTTATTTTCTGGAGGAATCACTCTCTTAGGACACCATCCTCTGAACTCCCTAGGTCAGCATGCTGTTACACCCTAACTGTTAATGTTTTTCTAATTATTTTTTCAGGTTAATTCTATTCCCTTCTATGGATTATAAGATCTTTGATGAACAGAACCACATTTTATGTTCATATGCATCACCGGTGAAACTCCAAACAGTGTTGATCCCATAGCAAATGACTTGCAGTATCTGAGGGTTGATGAGGCTGCATCTTCAGGGGTTTTATCCCTATGTCACGTCAGTACAACCCTCCCCCTTCCCATAATGACTCATCGACTATTGCCGGTGCTCAGTGGGAAGATACAGGTAGGTCATTTTCTGATATGTAGTGTTCCATCAGAGTCAATTCTTGTATATCTTAACAGAGTGATTTCTGTATTACCTTATAGTTTGGGTACTAATGCTCTGTGAGCCTGCACAAGCTACCTATTTCACAAGCATTTTGTGAAGATAAAGAATGATTGTGTGTGTAAATAAATGCTACAGACTTTAGAGTAATGAAATACAGATTTATGTTTATAATACTTAAGGAAATAATCTACTTATGTTTCTTAGTTCTTATCAAATTTATCCCTGAATTAATCTGATAATTGAATCAATGTCCATTTCAAATGAAAAACAAACCAACAACAACAACAACAAAACAGTGCCCATATGTGTTTTAATCAGCCTGCTACAGAAAATGACCCAACTTTGGTCACGAGAGCATTAATAAGTGAAACAGTGGGAATTTGGATATATTGAGGGGTGATAAAGGTAAGCAATAACACTGCAGTACATACAACGTGCACAGGTAATAAACCATTTCTGGAGGTAGTACAATGACATGATTTAGGTAAAATGAAAGATAATTGATGGCATCTCAAAAGTGATCATCTTTTCAATTATTAAAATGTAAAAAGGAACCAGTTGATAAGTTACATATATGTCATATGCATCAATGTGTGCAAATAATTCTAAATTTGTCCAATATGGCTCCTAAAAAGGGTAGAAAATTAGTTCCAATGGCAACAAGTAATAAAAGGTGTTGTAATAATACAACACAAAAATTTGAGAAAAATGTTCCTTCCTAACCTCCACCACAGACTAGTGGAAAGCCTCTCATCAGTTGTGCCTAAAAGAAAAAGGCAGGGATTCTGTGGAGGGAAGTTTACCTGAGAATCAAGGACCAGCCGTTATTTGCTGCAAAGAAGCCTCCCTCAAATTTGAGTTAGGGCATTGTTTGTTGGGAAACAGGCAGAGCTGGTTTTCTGGGATTTTTTTAACAGACAAAATTTAAAAAGAAGATTCAGAAAAAGAGTTGGAGAGAAGAATTTATGATGAAACAAGAGATTCATACTGCCCTTTCCTCCTCTGTTGTGTGGTCTTGGGGTAGGAGAGGTAGACAGAAAACCCTGAGATTTGCAAGTGATTTTAAATGTGAGATGCTGGTTCTGCTCTTCTGCTTACAGGTTACTGAGCAGCAGAATCCCAGATATTTCCAGTGCTGCCAGGGCCTGTGGACTGACCTGCTGTGAGGTGGCCAAGAGGCACAAATAAGGGAGAAAAGGGCAAAGTCCGCTCTAGTTTTCTATGGGAATTAGAGATGCACAGAGAGAATGGTGAGTTTTGGGTTAGGTTAGGTAGTCCACAGACCATGACTGGAAACTCTAACTAGGGATCAAATCTTATAAAAGGTATCCTGGCAGAATGAAGGGATAGCACTGTAATGGTCATAGAAGCTCATTTGACAAAAGAAGGGAATGTGGCCTCCTATCCAGTAAGACTGTCTTCCTCAAAGAGCTGCTAGGGAGACTCCCTAGCTTGACCATGACTCTTTGAGGATCATGTTCTGTATGACTCTTAGAGGCAGCAAAGGGCGTCAGCTGGATGTCAAGTGCCAAAGACGAACCAAATGTGGGCCTCAACAGCAGAAATCATACGTGTTGTACGAGTCTTTTCATGAACTCTATTCCCAGCTATGAAAGAACCTCAGAAACAAGGTGAGAAAAATGCCATTCCTATTGTTTTTTGGACAAAATGTAATGCCAGCTTCCTTAGCAGCTGACACCCTGTGGTAGTGTGTGTAACACTTCCCAAACATACAACTGGTGTCCAGTCAGATCATTACCACCCAAATTTACAGAATTGTATTTTCAAGTGTAAAAGAGGAAATTTTGTATTTATTTCTGAAATTTTTTACCTTGTTGGTTTGAGCTCAGTGTTATAATTGTAATGAGTTTGAATGCTGATTCTGCCATCTAACATATTAGCTACTATTATATTATCCCATTATATCATCACAGTTTCTTGTTACATTTAACTTTAACTTTCCCAGGTTTGCACTGCCCTAGTAGGAGACGACTGAGCTACCATTGCCATTGTATAAACTACAGCTCTGACACCAAATCTAACAAAGGACAAAAAGGAAAAAAATATAGATGTAGTCATAGGCGCTAAATAAATAAAACCCTAGCAACTCTAGCTCCAAAATGACTTAACTTAATTCTCTTTTGGGTAAAAGGATGGTTCAATTTTAGGAAATCTATGGATGCGATTAATGTGCACCATGGAGCAGAGAGAAAAATTAAGCTGAGTACTGGGTGGGTCATGCATAAAGTAGACTCATGCAATAGATAAAATATGTGCTACTGACAACAGCCTTGGGAAGCACTCAAGTGAGAACCTCTACAAAATATTAGCTGCATACAAGTCATGGGTGTGTAGAGGTATCTCAGGTTTAGATGGATCTAGAAATGTTAAGGTAGAAAATATCAAGGGTGTAAATATAAAAAGTAAGAATCTCATTAAGTTTTCATAGCTTATATTCTGGGAAAATATACACAAATATGCGAATAGTACAAAGCTATTGCAATAAACATTATTTCTAAATGAAACATTAGAAAAATAACTTATGTAACCATGAGAATTGGCCAAATTATATAAGGTATAACTTTAAAATAATGTTTTTGAAGAATTTGTGACATGGAAAGTTTCAAAATTCAACACAATATAAGATGTAGTGAAAAAAATAGGGTGTTAAAATTATGTATATATGACTTCAAAATATCTAAAGACGTTAATAAAGCTTATTTCGGAGATGCGAGATTATGAGTTATTTCTCTTGTTTTCCAATTTTTTCAAAGTAAATGAATTCTTTAACTTAAAGCACTCCTATTATAGACATATTTTCTGTAATTGTTATAAAAATCTTTTCATTATCCCTTTTGTCATATGAAGAGCATTAAATGGCTTGACTATACTCTTATAGGTGTCAGTGGAGACCTAAAATTCAAATTTAAGTTTCTTTAGGTTTTGGGTGATACATACAAATGTATTCTTGCCTCACCATTTCTGAGAAGGAAACCCATCATTTCAAGTGTTTATGAAAATTTCTAAGCAATTTAAGTATTATTGACTGATAGGTGATTCAGTAATCAAAATGCAAATATATAGATTAGAATTTTATCTCCTCTCTTTGCCAATCTTCTGCTCAGAATAATACTAGTATGATAGCAGAAAATCAACCAGGATATTTTAAAAGCAGATTATGTTATCTACATATGGAAAAATCAATCTTAAAGTAATCACTAAATCAATAATTACATAGCAACTGATACTTATCTATAGGGCATTATGCTGAATAATCTGTGGAGGTTTGAAAGATGCAAAAGACAGAACTCTCTTACCTTATAGGTTTTATAATCTCACTTGGGATATATATATATATACACACATATATATATACATATATGTGATATGTATATCATATATCATATGATTATATATCATATATCATATATATATGAAAAAGAAAATAATAAAAGTTTAGACTAAAATTAAGAATACAGGACAAAGGGGAAATTAAAATGTATTAAGTGTCTACTAGGTAGTGGGCACTGATCAGTGCTTCATATGTGTCACTCTGATGAGGCAGAACCTAAAAGGAAGAGGAGAAGCTTCTCTAGTGAACTTAAAAAGTCATCTAGTAAGAACTTCTTTTATTTTTTTTATTTCTTTTATTAGCATATAATATATTATTTGTTTCAGAGGTACAGATCTGTGATTCATCAGTCTTACACAATTCACAGTGCTCCACCATAGCACATAGAGAGAGTCATTTCATTTGTCTATCCTAACCTAGTAGGCACCTATTTCCCTAAGGAAAGATAACAATAGCACCTTTTATGACCTACTGAGCAGATTTTCTAAGAGGTAATTTGGGGTCAGAGAATGATCCTTTTGGACTTAAGGTTACTGGAACCTCTTTGAAGGATTTCTGTTCTTGGTTGAGGTTGTTGGCAGGAGAGGATACCAGGAGCCTCAAAGGGATCACCATGAGGCAAGGGAGAGCATGGCCATAACCCAAGCTTAGAACCATGGTTTAGAGAATCCCAAGGAAAGGCTGAGGCTGGCAGTCTTTCTCCTGTCCTAGCCCACAGTATGACAGTGGACATTACAGGAACAATGGATGAGCATCTTCTAGATGACAGATGGAATTACAAAGCCCACAAGTGTGCAGGGATTTATTTTAATCAGGACATCCCAGTAGCAGTGCAAAATCATCAGTTAGAATGTGCTGGGGAACCAGTTTTCCATAGTAGCTCCATGTGTACTGACAGAAAGCAACAGATGGACTTCCTTCTGTCTGCTTGGGATTTAGGAAGCAGGGTAGCCCATATCTGAAGGAATAGTCCTCTGGGAATCTTGGGCAATGAAAGTGGACATAGAGAAGACTTCAAGATAGAAACTTTGGTTTCCTGCTAATACAGGCATGCTAATTCAAAGTTATATAAAAAAAAAAAAAAAGAAAGAAAGAAAGAAAAAAACTACAGTTGAATTCCAGTTATTTTTATTTTTTCTGGTGAGTAAAAGCTCAGAGAAGATTTATGCTTTGTCTGAGGAGTCGTAGCTGGTATCGCAAAGCTAGGATTCAAACTAATTCTGTTTGACACTAATATTCTATCTCTACAAAAGAGATGTCACAAGGAAATTATATATTTTCCAGATAAAACTATATATCTAGTAAGACCTAGTAAATTATTATTCACTAGTAATTAGTAAAATGCTTTCTTAAACTCCAGATAAATATCATTGTGCAACTCTGAAAGAATATAAAGCTTATGTTTTCATTATGAAAAGTTACAGTCATTTTATTTTATTCTTCACTGAATCTCAGACACTAAATCCCCTGTGCTGTCTTGGATTCCCTTTTATTGAATAAGGAATTCTTGTTCTGATGAAATGGAATAAAAAGTCATGAGATTTTCTTACATTAGTCACGCTTGAAAAATAAAGCAATAGCTTTGAATATGTATTCTATAATTCATTCTAATATAATTGATGAGGAACTCAACTTATTAAACACCCAAAATAATTCAATTGTGTAACAGAAATAACAAGAGTCTGCCAAGACTTACTATAATAAATAGGCTTTAATGACACTGCAAGATACACTAGGTCTGTAATGCTTTTCCCAGTGTTTGGAAAGTGCCAAACAGAAGAGTGAGCACAAATTTGGTGCTAAACAAATTACTTTTATTTGATGATAGCTGCCAGGTCCTATATAAACTGTAGCATTTAGGAGAGTCCATGGAATTGTTGAAAAAGTCATATAAGATACAAGTTATGGAGATATAAAGGTTTTTAAGTGACAAACAAATGAGAGATGTCATCTTACAAATAAGATTAAAGGTATGACATTGGGGAGGGTATGTGCTATGGTGAGTGCTGTGAAATGTGTAAGCCTGATGATTCACAGACCTGTACCCCTGGAGCTAATAATACATTATATGTGAATGAAAAAAAAAAAAAGATTAAAGGTTGACTACACTTACAAATTCCAACTGATGAAAGAGTGATATAAATAGATACCAATACAGAAGAATAGATTTTTAGTATATCCCCAATGCCTGGAATACAATGTGGGGTATACTGAACAACACGGTGAGCTGACAATGGTTATTTGCTGAATAAATAGATAGTTAAATATATTATACATTTACTTATGTTCATATTTGTTAGGTATTAGAAATGTCACATTGTATTTAAAAGTTGAGTGAAAAAATACAAATAAGACCTTTACAATAATACATAATCGGAAGAGAAAAGTGAGTAGAATGAGGGAGAAGCTATTCACAGAGAAAGGGAATCTTTCAGATAGGTCCCATATCCCAAAAACTTCTGGCTTCTATTTGAGATATTTAGAAGTCAACCATTAATCTAATTGCCTTTAGCAGAGCAGAGTCTTATTTTTCTAGCTCCTGCCAGTTCTTTATTGTTAGAATTCTGCAGTTTCATTTTTATGTGTTTGGATGTAATTTTCTTATAATTTATCCTGTTTCAGTTTCCTTGTCTACCAGGATATGACAATTAGGTATTTTTCAACAATTCTAGAAAATTCTCTGCAATTACTTCTTCAAATATTTCCTTATTTCTATTTTCTCCATTTAGAACACTAATTGCACACCTTATATCTTCATTCTGTTCATCTGTTCCATGATCCATCCATATTTTCTCTGGTAATTTCAACCTTTTTTCTCCCTATGATGTATCTCTCTTTGATGCCTATTTCTTTGGATCACAAATTATCTCTTTAGCTGGGTCAATTCTACTAAACTGTTTTTTAAGTTTGTAGTTTTGATTGTGATATGTTTCATTTCTATTAGATTCTTTTCCAAAACTTCTCATTTTTACACTCCCTAGATCCTTGCTCATATTTTCAAACATTTTTTCTTTAAATATATTTGGGTGGTTAGAATAATGCCCCCCATCCTCCTCACTCACCCACCCTTCCCCCCACAGGATGGCCATTACCTAATTTTCCAAACCTGTGAGTATGTTACTTAAAACAGCAAATAGGACTTCACAGATGTGATCAAGGTAAGCTCACTTGAGATGGTGAGATTATCCTGCATTGTCTGGATGGGCCCAATCTAATCACATGAGCTCTTAAAAACAGAAGAGAAAGGCAGTAGAATGGGATAGTGAGATGAAATGTAAAAAGAACTCGACTACTGTTGTTGGCTTTAGAAAGATAAGGATGGGGCCATGAGCCAAGAAATGCAGCAGGCTCTAAGCTCTGAGAACAAACTTCAGTTTATAGTCAGCAAGAAAATGGAGACTCCAGTCCTTAACAACCATAAGAAATTGAACTCAGTCAATAATTTGAATAAGCAGGAAACTGATACTCCCTTGCAGCATCCAGAAAGGATATAATCTGCCACTCTTAGTTTTAGTCCATGTTAACCATACTGGAGTTCTAATCTATAAAATTGTAAAATAATAATTTTGTGTGGTTTTAAACCATTCAGTTTGTAACAATTTATTAGCAGCAGTGGAAAATTGTTCTAGATTTCAGTATCAGAAGTGAGCTGTTGCTGTAACAAATATCTACAAATTGGAATTGATTTTGCTATCAGGCAGCAGGCATAGACTAGAAGAATTCTGAGAAACATGAAAAAAAGTCAAGATTTCTTTGAATAGAATGTTAACAGAAATATGGGTGTTAAAAACTGTCCAAGAGGGCTCTAAAGGAAATGAGAAAATATTATTGGAAACCAGAAGAAAAGGGATTTTTTTTTTAATAGTGGCAGAAAACTTAGCAGGACTGTGTCATGCAATTATGTGGAAAGCAAGGCTTGTAAGCAATGAATCTCACTATTTAGCTGAAAAGGTTTCCAAGGAAAAAAAAGGTACAGACTGATTTTTTCTTTCTCCTTAGAGTAAAATGTGAGAGAAGAGAGATAAATTGATGAAGGAGTTGTTAAACAAAAAGAAACCAGGACTTGATGATTTTGGAAATTCTTAACCTACCGTATTACAAAGAGGCTAAAATTAAGAGATTATTTTGAATTTAATTTTTATTTAAAATTAAGAGATTAGTTTTCTAAGATTCTTCAAAAAGATCAAAAGATCAGAATGTTTAGTAGCAAAAAAGACTCTTTGAAGAGATTAAGGAAGGGATCATAGATCTTAGATCCCCCTAGCCACCTCAGCAGAAGCCAAAAATAGTGTGGAAACTTTCGGAAAGATCTCTTGGTGAGCCTCTTATCTGATGGAGTAAATCTTGTGACATCCATGGAAGACCCACAGAGTTCTTAAGAATTTTCTACAACCAGAGATACTGCTAACTTGAACTGGAAGGGGTCAGAGAGGTATGATGTGAGAAAGCCTGCAATTGCTGGCTTTGAAGCGGGGCGGGGTGGGGTTGGAGGAACCAAAGCCAAGGCATGTGGTAGCCAACTGGAAGCTAGAAGAAATCCTCAGCTTAGAGCCAGCAACAAAGCAAGGAAACAGTCCTACAACCATAAGGAACGAGTTCTGCCTGGAAGCCAAATGAATAGGAAACTGATCCAATTCTCCTCTGGAGTCTCCAGAATGAAATGCATCCTGCCTGAAATTTGACTGTATCTGGTGACACTTGTACTATTACTAGATTACTAACCTATAGAAGGGTAAGGTGATAAATCTTGTTGTTTTACAACACTAAGTGTATGGTAATTCACTACAGAACAATAGAAAATTAATACAATATTAAACATACTTTTTTTCCAAATCTGATCATTCCAGTATAACATACCTTTGTAAAACTTTATTTTCGATCATTTTTCCAGCCTTCTTTTAAGTCCATTTTTATCTATATGCTTTGTAATTTTTGAATTAACTAATTTAGTTCAAAATTTATCTTCAGAATATTGAATTTAGATTCATAAAGCAACTTATTTCTTTTGCTCCTTCCCACTAACTATGAATCTGGATCCATTCTAAATAAACGGATGGAGTGTGTTGGATCAGATGAATTCTACAACCAAACCTCAATGAAGGCTGGCCCAAAGTTCTGAATTGAAAGAGCAAATCTGTGTCACTTCACTCAGTGTCAAAGTCTAGATAAGCATGCTTTCTGATACACCTTCGTAGTGGCAGGTTTATTTCTTGTACACCCTTACTCTTAGAGTTTTGTCCTTAAGGATCCTGGTTTTCTGAGACATCCTTCTATTAGACTTGGGCTAGCCCTAGGCTTCACCTTCTGTTTCCAGCTTTGGCCTTTGTTACTTCTCAGGTTTGCTGCTTTTGCTTCATTTTTATCCTCTTTAGAGTCTTTATTTTCCTACCATCTCAGAAATGCATTTAAAAAGAATTGTTTTATAGTCATGTTTTTAGTTTTTCATTCAACAACTGCCAGGAAAGGAACTCTCTCTATATTCTTTAAAACCCACCTAAATTTATTTTTATAAATTAAAATAATACATTTCATTGCCTGTATAACACAGGTTTTATTACCTTAAGTAAAACTGTTAACAAAGTGATAGCTTTTCTAATCAACTTCTTAATATATTTAACAAGTAACAATCTTTTTTCCCCTAAAGATTTTATTTATTTATTTGAAGGAGAGAAAGAGGACAGGGAGGAAGTGCAGAGAAGGAGACTCTCCACGGAACTCACGGAACCGACCATCAGGCTCCCATGGGTTGGGGGAGGCTCAATCTCAGGACCCTGGGATCATGACCTGAGCAGAAGGCAGACACCTAACCAACTGAGCCACCCAGGCACCTCAATAAGTGACATTCTTGTGGTACTGATGTCAAGAAAGTTAAATAGCAAATCAGAGTCAATATGTTTCAAATTTTGAATTCCTACTTGCTAAAAATAGATTGATAGCACATTATGTGAAGACCCTCCTCCAGACTCAAAATGAAGAAAAAAAAAAATCACATCTTTTGAGAATCAAATTCTAAGAAATCTAAAACCTACTGTTAGTCTTTGTACTAACTTTATATTTTTCAAAAATACTGATTAAGCTTAAATCTAAATTTAGAAAGTATATCTTCTTTTAGGTTTATAAAGATCTATATTCCCTTATTGATATTTATGAGCAGTCCTGATCCACTGAATCAGAAGTAATCCTATACTTTGTGCTTCTACAGCAAGGAATTATACTATGCTATAATAACTTGTTTACACATTTTTTTAACTAGACTATGATCCTCTTGAAAAGAAAAACTGTATCTATTAAAAATAGTGTGGTAGGTCCAGAATTTAGCACTGAATTATGTACTGAATAAATATCTGACGAATTTAATCTGAGTGAAAATGTTTAGCAAAATGCAAGAAGTTTATAATCCTGTGGTACACATCATTTCAACTTGTACTTTTTAAACTAATTCTAAGACAAAACTCTTATAGTGTTATAAAAAATATTATAGTATTATAAGCCAGCCTTAGTGGGACATTGCTCCAAATGAACTAACTGGAGAGTCTCCTTTCTTTCTTTCTCTACCTGATTGTCATCTAATTCACATGTTTTATTATACAAGGAATGAAGTTTTTATTCTGAAATAAAAAGTGATTTTAAATTGTATTTTACCTGAAACATTGTTAACAAGATAATATCCAGTAAAACAAGATCAATGTTTTCAGCATTTAAAATAAATGTTTTATAGAGGTGAGTTTAAAGCAATTTGCATTTACTTTCCTTAAAAATAAAATTAAGATTATATTGCCAAAGAAATAAATCCCAAACAAACAAAAACTTTGAGAGTTTAGAGAGTTTTGGAAGTTTAGAGAGACTATTATTCAGGTTGCACCATCTTACATACATTTTTCAGGCTTCCATATATTTTTTTTATTTTTTAAAATGTTCAACTAAAAATGGTGTTTCAAATATGAGCCCCTAAAAGGCAACCAAACTGGTAAGTGAGAAGTAAAACTTTCACTCTTTGTCAGTAACACAATACTATATTTACAAAACCCTAAAGACTCCACCAAAAAACTACGAGAACATCAGTAAAATGAACTCAGTAAAATCTCAGGCTACAAAATCAATGTACAGAAATCTGTTGCAGGCCTATGCACTAATAGCAGAAGCAGCAGAAAGAGAAATTAAGAAAATCGCATTTAAAATTGCACCAAGAAAATAAAATGCTAAGAAATAAATTTAGCCAATTTCTACTCTCAAAACTATGAAACACTAAGGAAAGAAATTGAAAATGACAGAAAAAAATAGAAAGACATTCCATGCTCATGGATTAGAAGACCAAATATTGTTAAAATGTCTATGATACCCAAAGCAACCTACACATTTAATGTAATCACTATCAAAATACCAAAAGCATTCTTCACAGAACTAGAACAAACAATCCTAAAATTTGTATAGAACCACAAAAGACCCTGAATAGTCAAAGCAATCCTGAAAAAGAAAAGCAAAACTGGAGGCATCACAATTCCAGATTTTAAGTTATGTTACAAATCTGTAGTAAGCAAAACAGACACAAAAACAAACACATAGTCAGTGGAACAGAATAGAAAACCCAGAAATAAACATAATTATATGGTCAATTAATTTTTGATAAAAGAGGAAAAAATATTCAATGGGAGAAAGTCTCTTCAACAAGTACTATTGGGAAAACTGGACAGCTACATGCAAAAGAATGAAATTGGACCACTTCCTTACACCACACACAAAAATAAGTTCAAAGTGGGTTAAAGACCTAAATATGAGACTTGAACCCAAAACAGTCCTAGAAGAGAGCACAGGCAGTAATTTCTCTGACATCAGCCATAGCGACTTTTTTCTAGATATCTCCTGAGGCAAGGAAAATAAAAGCTAAATCAAGCTATTGGAACAACATCTAAATAAACAGCTTCTGCCAACAAAGGAAACAATCAACAAAACTAAAAGGCAACTTATGGAATGGGAGAAGATATTTGCAAATGACGTATCTGAAAAGTACTATTATCCAAAATACACAAAGAACTTACACAACTCAAAACCAAAAAAAACCCCAAATAATCCAAATAAAACTGGGCAGAAGACATGAACAGACATTTTTCCAAAGAAGACATATAGATGGCCAAAAGACACATGAAAAGATGTTCAACATCATTCATCATCAGGGAAACACAAATCAAAACTACAGTAAGATGTCACTTCACACCTGTCAGAATGGCTAAAATAAAAAAATACATAACAATCAAAAAGACATAATAATCAAAAAGACATAACAAGTGTTAGAAAGAATGTGGAGAAAAAGGAACCCTCATTCACTTTGGTAGAAATATAAACTGGAGCAACCACTGTGGAAAATAGTATGAAGGTTCCTAAAAGAGCTAAAAATAGAACTACCCTATGATCCAATAATAGCACTACTAGTTTTTCACCCCAAAAACACAAAAACATGAATTCAAAGGGATACATGCACCCCTATGTTTATTGCACATTATTTACAATACACAAATTATGGAAGCATACCAAGTACCCATCAATAGATGAATGGATAAAGAAGATATATAATGGAATATTATTTTTTTATAATGGAATATTATTCAGCCATAAAAAAGAATGCAATCTTATCATTTGCAAGGACATGGATGGAAGTAATGGAGTAGTTGCTAAGTGAAGTCAGTCAGTCAGAGAAAGATAAATGCCACATTATTTCACTCACACACAGAATTTCAGAAACAAATCAAACAAGCAATGGAAAAAAAAGGGAAAAATATAAAACAAAACAAAACAAAACAAGAAACACTCTTAACTATAGAGAACAAACCAAGGGTTACCAGGTGTGGGGGCAGAGAATGGGTGAAATAGGTGATGGGGATTAAGAGTACATTTATCATGGTTAGTCCTGAGTACTGTATAGAATTCTCGAATAATATATTGTACACCTGAAACTAATATAATGCTATATATTAACTATACTAGAATTAAAATTAAAAACTTAAAAAAAGAAAAAGAAAATTTTAAAAAACACCCCTATGTGCTTCTATTTTTATACTAATCCTTCCATTGTTATCACCCCCTCTAAAGTCTTTTTAAAAATACATTTAATGAAATTAGAGCCCAATCTTCAACTTTTTTCTTCATGTAACATTTTATGTCCTATAAGATATATGAATGTGGGGCCTCATTGATATCTCAGGTGCAAAAAAGAAAAACCAAACTCACTCTGTTCTCTAACAATATTCCCCTTTCATCAGTTTTGCAATTTTCTTTTTTGCTGTAAAAATAAACTTGAAACCATCTCTGCTCTTCCTTCCCCTTTATTCTTTTATCTAACCTATCATGAAGACCTGTCATATTTGTTTGCTTTCATGTCTCTGGTAAAAGCATGCCTCTCTATTTCCACTGCCTCTATGAGGATTAGGTAGTCAATTCATGCCTTGAAAGGACTACATAATTTTCCATGATCCCTCCTAATTCTAGCATTTTATTACTAATTGTTTTTTTTAACTTGTTACTCTGACCAGATTGTGGATTATTGTACTCAACTACAACAGTAAAAATCCAGCTTAGTATTTTTTTAACTAGAGGACAATAGAGATGAAACTGGAATAATCACTTAGTATTATCCACCAAAATAGGTCTATAACCTCCATCTGCTCTGGCTGCACAATTTTTATTACATTTTCCTCAAATACTCTTCATTTGAACTTGTCACTTAAGCATAGTGTATATCTAGATCATCTTTCACAATTTTGTTAAGTGGTCTCAATACTGCAAAAAATCCCCTTCTCATTGTCCTATCAATCCAAAATTCACAAAATGCTGTTTAACTCTTACATTCTCTAGGCATTTTATATAGTGGGAGGAAACCAAAACTTGGTGTTGGATAGACCTCAGCTCGTAACCATGCCACTCACTATCACATGACTTTAGATAGGCCTTAGGTTTCTCATTATAAAATGAGATTTATAATAATGACAAGAATAATAATACTTTGGCTACAAGAATTTGTGAGCATTGTATGACATAAAGCATTTCATAAAGTGTTTAGTAGAGTGCCTAAACTATAATGCTAAGTAAACAGTATTATTATTGTTGTTATTATTATTAATTCCATAATATGTCCCCATTACTCAGCTCACATTTGATAACTCATTCCAACATCTGTTAACTCAGCCACATTGAGCACTACACTATTTGGTATTAATTTTTCTCTAATTGTTTTATATGTTTGCACAGTGATTTATTCATATGGGTATTAGCAGAAAGGACATTTATTAACTAGTCATTAAGCAATTTATCATATGTTTTGATATTTTTTAATTTTTTATTTAAAATCTAGTTAGTTAACATATAGTGTAATATTGGTTTCAGGAGTAGAACTTAGTGATTCATCACTTACATATAACATCCAGGTCTCATCACAACTGCCCTCTTTAATACCCATCACCCATTCATTATTCCATCCTCTGCCTCCAGCAACCTCAGTTTGTTCTCTATAGTTAAAAGTCTCCTATGGTAATTCTCCCTCTCTTTCTTTTTTCTTCTTCTTTTTTTTTTAATTTTTTAAAATTGAGAAATATTACAGAAAGTTAAAACAGAACCAACATCATTATCAATATCATTATTTTTATTCTTTAAAACACACACACACACACACACACACATACTCTAAGTAAACAGCTTACCTTAAGATTGCTCTGAATTCAGCTTCAGAAATGATCCCAGTTGGATATCTATAAATCAATAATTATGAAATTACAGTTAATTAGCTTGAAGGTAAAGATACTTTTACCTTATATGATTTTTAACATTTTTTACAAAAAAAAAATATATATATGCCTTTTAATCCCCTACAAGTTTTTGTTTGTTGCTTTGACCATTGTAGTCAAGTTTTAGCATATTTGTAAAATACATTTATAGAATCAGCAAATACTTTTAACTGAAAGGGATTCAATTTTGTTATTGTTTGCAAAGCCTATTGATGGTTCATAGCCAAAATATCCTCTTATTCACCATTACTGAACTGAACTAAAAATTAACATTTTAAATAAAACAGAGTAAGAACTGCTGAATTGGTCCCACTTTATTATACTGAACACTAAACTGGAATTTATTTTGGAGAAGCCTGTATATACACCATATCCAACATACATATACTGTGTATGTGTGTACATGTATTTCTCATAATATGTACACATATTGGTAGATGGCACAGTAATATTTATACAAACACAAATTTAAGGGAAAAAAACAGGTATAGCTAAACATTTCATTGAGGAAGCCAAGTACCTGGGTAAAATCAAATGGATTAAATCCAACCTAGCTTGGGTTTTAAATAAACTGATGTTTTGGTTATTTTAATAAAAGTAATAGCAACAAAAGTTGTGTGTTAAGTTTGTAGTTTATAGAATACTTTTTCACATTCTTGTTCAGGTCTTTTGTTGTTGTTGTTCCTTTTTTTGTTCTTTTTTTTTTTAAGTTTTTGTTCAGGTCTTTAATAACCCTCATAGCCATAAGTGTGTTCACTCTTAAATACTGTTAGGATAAGCTTGGTCTAAACTGACACAGAGGTAATTACATAGAAAGCTTGTCCCATCAAATACACATTCTGAAAATAGACTTTCCAGTTAAAATACAGACTATGTCATGTTTCCTCATAAAACCTACCTATTGACATAGTTGAAGCTAGTCCTTTAGATTTTGAATCAAACATACTTCTCCCAGAATGACAGCAGATATTAATCAGATAATAACTCAATACATAACTGTATACCATATTAAATGTCATGAAGAAGGCTCATATGGTACTTTGAGTACAATGGGGATCCTGAATTAGTCTGAGGGAATAAGGAGAGGAATAAAATTTGAGCTGAGAATCACTGGGTAAGACCGAGCAGGTAGAGGAGAGAATTTCCACTTAGAAGGACTGGCAAGTGCAAGGTGCTGATGCAGGAAGGGGTGTGGCACTGTTGAGAAGCAGGAAGGCGGCTCTAAAATTAAAACACAGAAATGGAATGTTGTGTAGGTGTGTGTAAAGCTGTGAGGTTAGGCAGGGCCATAGCAGGTTAAGGAAGTTTAGTTTTTATCTTACACATTACGAGAGATTAATGCAAGGTTTATGCAGAGCAGTGAGGTAGTTAGATCTCCTTGATGGTAGCTCTGGTGAGGAAAGAGAAAGTAGAGGAAGAATATAGGAACCCAGCCAGGGGCTATTGCTCTAGTTCAAGAAGGAAGGATAGTGGCTTTGACTAGGTTATTTGAAAAAGCAACTGATAAAATTGGTTTGTTTTAGTAAGTTTTGGAAGATAGATTATAATCAGCCTCTCTCACTTGATGGTAAGCTACAGGAGGGCAGAGTTTTAATGCATGTTTTAATGGTCATTCTCACAATACTCTGCACACAGTAAATACTCCAAAAAAGGTTTTTTTCATGAATGCATGGTAGGAAAAGAAGAAGAAATTGGTAAGTGTAAGGAAATTCATGAAGAGGCACTATTTACTATGATAAGAATTACTAGACAGGATCATGTTTGCAAGTGAAATCATGTGTTTAGTTTTGACAAATTGTATTTAGATTGCTTATTAGATATACAAGTGGAGATATGACTTAGGAAATTATAACGGTCTAAAGCTCAGAATAGAGACCTTGAGTAGAGATACAAATTTGGAAGTCATAGAAATATCGATAACATTGATGCCATGGGAGTAGATGTAATATCTACTCCCATGGCATCAATGGGAATAGATGGGGAAAAATAGCTTAATAATGATAATTACATTTTTGCAGACTCTATGTATCAGTCACTGTTCTAAGCATTTTATATGTTGCAATCCAGTTAATCCTTACAATAACCCCATAAAGAGTACTGTTTATTATCTCACTTTAAAGATGAGAAAACCAAGGCACAAAGAAATTATATAATTTGCCCAAACTCACAAACCTAGTAAATGCCAGAACTAGGGTATGGTAGGCAGAATTCTAAGATGGCCTCCAACATGTCTAACTCCTGGTGTTCACACCTTGTACAATCCCTCTTCTGTGGGGGGAACCTGTAAATGTGATGGGAAAGAATTCCCATGGTTTAGCCATTAATAAGCTGACTTTGAATTATTCAAAATCAAAAGGGAGATCCTCGTGGACCTGGCCTAATCGGTTGACCCCTTTGATGGAGATTGGGCCCTCCCTGACATCAGAGATTAAGACTGAAAGTGTGAGAAGGCATAGGCAGAGGCCCATATGGTAGAGCATTGAGAGCAGCTTCTAAGAGTTGAAAATAGCCCTTGGCCAATAGCCATCAAGAAAATGAGGAATTCAGTCCTACAACCACAAGCTGAATTCTGCCAACACCAGTGAGATTAGAAGAGGACCTCAAGCCTCAGGTGAGACTTCAGTCCTAGCTGACAGCTTGATCTCAGCCCGTTGAGACCCTGAGCAAAGAACCCAGGTGAAATTCACCCAGACTTCTGACCTACAGAACTGTAACATACTAATGAGTATTGTCTTAAGCCATAAGTTTGTGGTAATTTGTTACACAGTGATAGAAAACTAATAACAAATATCCTGCGCTGCTAAAGTCTGGGCTAAATTGCAGAAGGCAAAGAGGTGGGAAAATGAGAAGAGAGACTAATAACGACAGAACCCCGAGGAACCTAGACATTTAAGAAATGGGCTGTGGAAAATGAACCAACGGGGGAGACAAAGACTTTGTCTTTGAAGACAAAGAAACCAGGAAGGTCCAAGAGAGTATGGCATTAGAGAAGCCAAGAAGAAGGATTGTGTGGAAGGAGACAGACTGACTAAGAGTGTACAGTGCAAATCAGATGAGGACTGGAGAACATTCACCAGATTCAATAAGATGGAATAGGAGAATACTGGCTTTCCTCTGGTCAATTAAAAAAAGCAGAGTTGGCATTTTAGAACCCCTTTCCTTTTTTTTTTTTTTTGTTTTGTTTTGTTTTTATTTTTAATTAAGGGGGAAAAACCATGTGATGGGCTGGGGAGAAAAAAGTGTTTTCCAGACATATTTTTATTGTTCAATATTTTCATGCAAAAGCATTATAAACCTCTTCCTCAAGAATTAGACACATTTTGTTAATTGCAGCAAGCTTGAAAAGTAAATCAATTAAGATGTTTTGTCACAAAATTGAACTTCAAGGATTAATAATTTCTTAAGTGACAAGGCAAAATTGCACCCAAGTAGTATTCTAAAGAATATTTAATCTCATGAGATGATTAATGAAAAATAGTAGAAAGAGGAGATCACAAAAGCGAGCATTCAATTTCCAAAACTCATTTATTTTAATCATTTGTACCACTACTCTACCATTTATATTATACTATTACACCATTTATACCAGTATTCTAAGGGAAATTTATTCTTTTCTCTAAAAAAATATGAAATCAGATGAAGAAGCCAAAATGTAAGCAGGCATTAAACAAATCAATAAAGATCCATTTTTTACTATAATAGAGTACAACTGAGAAGACAATGTGTACACACAGAGATAATTAAATTTATGACTTTTTATGCTGCTATATTTACCCATTGATGTTTCTTTTGGGTTCTCTTGTACTAGTACTTCACTTTGGTGACAAATTTTATGGGAGGCAGGAATAACAATGACAACCCTCCCCTTACCCCATATAAAATAACAAAATAACAAGATTCAAACTACCTTGTTATTTCTATATAGGGGGATATACTTTTCTCCAGTGGCACCCTCAGGAAAGGAAAGGAGAGTTTATCTAGGATCTCTGACACATAGCCAACAAAGTAATGGGGCAATATTCAATGGCTCAGTCTGAACTGAGATTTAAATTTTCTGTTTTGAATGATCAAGACAGATGTACAATGGGATAGAGACCCAACTGTGGGAGTATAGTTTTAGTGTGTCTTCTGGTAGTTTACGTGAAATTTTTCCTCCCTTTGTCTCATCCGAGGCTTTTGTCCCAGATATGGTTGTGAATTCACCTGTTCTTAACACTTTACTCATGTACTGGCTTAAGAGGCCTAATACAGTCATTGCTTATATCTCAAAGTTACCATTTGTTTTTCTATTCACTTACATTTTAAGAATCTTGAATTTGTTTCACATCCAATTTATCTTCATGTATTTGGCTCCTACCTTTAGTTGTTTATGAACAAGCCAGCTCTTAATAACAGAGATAACCTTACTAGTGAGCATATGATTGCTTTCTAGTGTAAGATCAAGCTTGATCCCTTAATGAGTCACACCATCTTCATAAAGAAAAGTGACTTTTATTATTCTGGCATAAAAGTCTTTAAAAAAGAAAATTTCACTCATATGTGGAATTTAAGGAACAAAACAAATGAGCAAAGGGGGGAAAAAAAAAGAAAGAGGCAAACCAAGAAACAGATTATTAATTATAGAGAACAAACTGATAATTACCAGAGCAAAGGTCAATGGGGGGGATGGGTTAAATAGGTGATGGGGATTAAGGAGTACAGGTGTGATGAGCACAGGGTATTACATTGAAGTGTTGAATCACTGCGTTGTATACCTGAAACTGATATTAAACTGTATGTTAACTAACTGGAATTTAAATAAAAATGTTAAGAAAAAAAGAAAAGTCTACCCATTAGTGTGATCGATCAGTCATTCCAGGAAGTAGATCACATATTCCTAGTCTATGAGTCCTGAACCTCTAACCAAAACAAGAAGCTGGAATAGAGTGCTTATTTTCCTTACAGCCCTTCTCTTTCAATTCATGGAATTTTGAGATGAACCTTAAAATGAGGATTGGTCATTATTTTTCTCAAAAAATGAAACAAAACACCACTCTCAATGAAAATATAAGACAAAGATAAATATGAGAAATCTTCTCAAATTCTACTTTATATGTTGGTTATCCTAGAATCATATTGTAGTTTCCCACAGAATTGAGAACTAAATAAATTCTTGGCTAATGTTTCAGAATTTTCATCTCAAACATTTCAAATCCCTAGTGGTCTTAAACTTCAAAGCCTAATTATTCAGTTGATTCATTATCACTTTTCCCAACTGAATGTGCATGCAACAAATCCTTCCAGTAGTTCCGTCTTACACAAACTGTGAGTTAAGTGGCTCCTCATGATCTTGTCCAACCCTAACTTCCTATAATTTTACCCAAACCATGTTTTTCAAATCAGGCCATATTTACTCTATGTAAATACTCCACACTAGCTTCCAATTACTTCAAATTCTTCTTCTTCTTTTTTTTAATATATTGAGATTCTACTAGATACTTTTTTTTTTTAAGATTTTATTTTATTTATTTACTTGAGAGAGAGAGAACAAGCAAGGGGAACAGCAGGCAGAGGGAGAAGCAGACTTCCCACTGAGCAGGGAGACTGATATGGGACTTGATCCCAGGATCCTGGGATCATGACCTGAGCCAAAGGCAGAGGCAGACATTCAACCCCTGAGCCACCCAGGTGTCCCTACTTCACATTCTGGTATACTTGAATATGCTATTCGTTTTGGTGAGCAGAGCTCCTGGTATAATAAGAGTACAGAGCATCTCTTGTACTGATATCCATGTCCCTGTACTGATAAACAATAGTCCCCAGAGTAGGTAACTTTAAAGCTTCACAAGATTATGGGTCTACAATAGGATACAAAATGCAGACTACACTTTCATCTGAAGCCTTCTCAGAAGAAAGATATATGATCCAGATTTGAGGAATCCAGACAAAACTCTAATAACTTTAAACTCCTTATATTTGCTCCAAACTACAATGACTTTAGGGAGATTTAGATTTCCAGTTAAAACGAGCCCTCATAACAATGACAGGGGCAGAAACCAGAACTAGATTGCTTTAAACTATGCTTGTATCCTGTTGTACTTTGATTGTAGCTCTGTGTTGATATCAATGGAAATGATACATTTTAAAATCAATTTCTTCTTTTAAAAAGGGATTTCACTTCTGCTCCCATTTTCACTTAACTTTGGGGATCTACTGTATTGGATCCCAAAGAATTTCTTAACTGCTCCACCGTTAATAATAATGGAAAAACTTAACTTTCGTGACTTGACTCTAAAACATTACAAGGGCACCAGGGCGACTCAGTCAGTTACGTGTCTGCCTTCGGCTCTGTTCGTGATCCCTGAATCCTGGGATGGAGCCAGCCACACATTAGGCTTCTTGCTTGGCGGGGAGCCTGCTCCTCCCTCTTCCTCTGCTTGCTGCTCGCCCTACTTGTGCATTCTCTCTCTCAAATAAATAAATAAAATCTTTTTAAAAAAATAAAACACATTACAAAGAATGTCTTGAGAGATGGCAAACTTCTTGGAGAATGTACTTATAATTGAGGTCCAATCTATAGCTATTGGTATTAAGGACATCGGAAACCTTGACAAAAAATAATAATAATAAATTTCTAAAGCGTTGCTATATATCTTTGTGTTTCATAAATAATTATACCTTCACCTATGTCTACATATCCAAACACCACCAGACAACTAGCTTTTAAATTGTAAATCTCCTTGGTGGAATTCTTCTAAGTGGCAGGTGAAAAAAGGTGAGGAGGGTTAAATTTTTATTCATTTTAAAGAATGAGAAGTAACACACAGAAGGAATTAAGTAATTTAAAAGAAACAGTTGGGAAATTGAGTATTAAATAGAATTTCTGAAGGATAAGTTGAATTAATTTGATATATTTTAATTAATGAACTTAATTTTCATAATAAAAGTGAGAGCTACTATTAATTGTGAAACACTTATTTACCAACTTTTTAACATACATTATTACATTAGGAATCTTGCAAAATAGGGATTATTTTCCAATGTGAAAGGCATGGTTTCAACCACTTGCTTTAATGAAAATAGGTATGAATAGAATTCCCCAAGTTCCAATCCAAATTTGTCTTCGACAAGGAACTGAGTCACTATGTCATCAAGTAGATGGTTCTTCTAACTATTAAATGGGATTTTTCCCCACCATCACAGTGGAAAATATCAGTTCTTAAAAGCTTATTTCTTACAGGAAACATTTTCTAGGTAATGCCAGTAAAATCTGGTGAAAATGAACAGGCTGTTTTGCCTTAGGGTTTTTTCATTTGTCTTGTTTTGTCTTTAATAAAACTTAAGGAACTGTATGTGTTTAAGGCAGTACACTGCAAGTAGCTTCAATAAAATGTTCATTGTTCATTAATAAAAGATAATTTGGAAGAAAAAATAAGACTCACCATACTCCAGATCAATACAATCTTTGTTGTTTGTTTTTTTTTCTATGAATAGAATCGAGCAAAGTGAGAGTTCAAGTGAATTAATATTTTAAAAAGGTTGAAAAGGCAGGGGTCAGAAAACTTTATATGTAAAGGGCCAGATGCTAAATATCTTATGCTTGGTGGACCAACAGGTGTCTGACAACTACACAATTCTACCATTAGTTGGTAGATTGGGAAAGCAGCCTAGACAGTACATAAATGAGTGTATATGGCTGTGTTCCAATAAAACTTTATTTACAAAAACTGTACCTGGACTGGACATGGCCCAGGGCCTGTAGTTTGCTAACTCTGAAACAGGAGAATAATAAAATATGATCATAACATGGAAATAGTGAAATCCAGATATTTTCTCATAGTGCATTAAAAGCCTTCTCATTGTTTTGACCAAATAGCTAACATTCAGATATAAACATTAGGTTCTAGGCTAGACCTTTAGATTGGAAAAATGGGGCAACTATTCCTTTAGTTCTTTTGGAGTATCCTCAAATGAAATATTCTCAAAGACAAATTTTTTTTAAATTTTCTATTTATTTATTTGACAGAAATCACAAGTAGGCAGAGAGGCAGTCAGAGAGAGAGAGGGAAGCAGGCTCCCTGCTGAGCAGAGAGCCTGATGCAGGGCTCGATCCTAGGACCCAGAGATCATGACCTGAGCCGAAGGCAGAGGCTTTACTCACTGAGCCACCCACGCACCCCTCAAAGACAAAATTTGTAATGACTTATAGTAAGCTGTTAAAACCAACAGTATTTTCATCTCCTCTTTAGTGAAAAGAATTTCATAATCCGGCATCTTATAACTATGCGAACCTTTGAAGGAGCAGACTTAGAACAACAGCGGGTAAATTTGAAGTTTCTAATTATATTTTTCCATACTTACCCTTGCTAAAAACTCTCTGAAAGAGATGGTGTTATAAGTCACCTTTTATAGGTCATGGATATGAAGTTTAAGGTGATGTGGTATATTACCAAGGTTATATAGATACCAAACTGTAAGGCCAGGATTTGAACACTGTATCATATATCCAGAGCTACTATTCATGGTTATGCAATTTATGTGCCCCTTAGAACATATAAAGGTATAGACCGTATAGATTTGTATGTTTATTATAGAAATTTTCCACAGGTAACAGTAAATTTTGTCTTACAAAATCAGCATTATGACTCTTTTTAATGAAAGGATATATATTTTGGAAGCAACTTTTTGTAATTCACAATAGTGTGCCATATATGAAAGCTCCAATCCTGGGTTGACTCTAAAGACCTTGTTCCTTTACATTATACCAAAGAATTCTGTGCCAGGATGGCCACCTGGAACATTACAAAGGTCTTGAGGGAACTCTGTGTTCCTACACTGCATATGTAACATTAGCCATTTCCCTGCCTTTAAGTCCTGGGAATAGTTTATTACCATGATAATAAATATAGAGAATGAAAAAGGAGATAGAAATTAAAGATACTCTGAACATTAGAGCATGATTGACTAGATGTATCAATATATTATTGATTAAGATTGGGAGATAGTGTCTGGAGGAAGAAGGGAGATTACTTATTTTTAAGGTTCAAAGGATGCAGATGATGAAGAAATCAAAAAGGAGCCGAAAATATGTCCCCAAAGCTAAGAGAGTGGTCAAAGCTAGAGTTAGGGATTTGGGTGTCATTTCCACGGAGATGTAAGAGCTAAAGTCAAGAGAATGAGAGAACATACAGGTGGGAAGAATCTAGGACTGGGAGAGGTGGAAACTACAAGATGAGCCAAAAAATTAAAAGATAGAAATTTAAAAATTTTAATTAAAAAAATTAAAAGATAGAAAACGTGTGATCAGAGAAGGGATATGACATGTTAAAAACAGGATCACTGAAGCCAAAAACAAATAAAACATGTGTTAATGAAGAGTTTCATAAGAGTGTCTCCTACTTCTGGGTATCTGGGGGGGCTCAAGCAGTTAAATGCCTGCCTTCAGTTTAGGTCATCATTCCAGGGTCCTGGGATCAAGCCCTGAGTCGGACTCCCTGCTCAGGGGGGAACCTGCTTCTCCCTCTGCTTCCTTCTCCCTGCTTGTGTGCTCTCTCTCTCTCTCTCTGTGAAATAAATAAATAAAATATTTTTTAAAAATTTAAAAATAAAAAAAAAGAATGTCTCCTACTTCAAAGAGTTCCGGGAAGATAAGAACTGTGCAGAAATCACTTCAGCTGGCAATTCAAGAGTAACAGGTGAATTCTGCAAAGTAATCTCAACCCAGTAGTAAAGGAAGGGGCTAGAATAGGGTCAGGGAGAAAGATGTAGAAATAGAGTGTATAGACTATTTTTTTTTAATCTACACTCTAGAAGAAAGCAGAAAAGGAGGAAGAAAGGACAAAGATTTGTTTTGTTTCATTTTTTTTTTTTTAAAGAATGGAAGCTCATTGGAAATTTTTGAAGTTGGGAAATATAAAAGTGAGGGATAAATAAGTGACACCATGGTATGTTACAGAAGACCCAAGAGTCCCAAGTCACAAATCACTAGTGGTTGCAAGTAAAATCCTGTCCTGGTTCTATCTATTTTTTTAAGCAGCTTTATTGAGATACAGTTTATATGCCATAATATTGACCCATTTAAAGTGTAAATTCAATGATTTGTAGTATATTTGCAGAGGTTTTGATCTCACATGTCCAGTAATTGACAATCATAAGAATGCTTAGTCTTATCTGTCTTAGAGTGTTGCAAGAACACAGAACCTCATCATAAGAATAGCAATATAGGGGTGCCTGGGTGGCTTAGTGGGTTAAGCCTCTGCCTTTGGCTCAGGTTATGATCTCAGGGTCCTGGAATCAAGCCCTGCATTAGGCTCTCTGCTCAGCAGGGAGCCTGCTTACCCCTCTGTTCTCTGCCTGCCTCTCTGCCTACTTGTGCTTTCTCTCTCTGTCAAATAAATAATAAAAATCTTTATTAAAAAAAAGAATAGAAATATAAAACAAAATAATAGAGAAACATCAGTGTGATGAGCTGAAATAAGATTACAGGTCATCATGCAGAATGAGGCAAATGCCCTAAATAGTTGCTTTTGTAGCCTTTACAATAGATAATTAATAGGCCACATTCTATAAATCAAGTAAGCTTTTGTTTTATTAACATTGAGAATCTATCTAGATCCATAATTGACTCATAAAGTAACTATGTAGCAATATATTACTTATAGCACATTTTTGCCTCATATTGACCTCTAAGATTTTTTTTTTAATTTGCTCACTTGCTTGTTTTTGGTCATACTTCCCAAAGCAATTTCATACCATTTAAAGTAGCCATTGTGTTAGTTCTTTGTGTTTAACCTCATTCTTGGGTTATGAAAACTTGCCTACAAATAACAAACATCATGTAACTATCTCTTTCTGTAGTCTTTTGTGATATTCATGAATTTAGATATTTGCACACTTGGTTTCTGAATGATTTCCAGACTTACAGCATATTCATGTTTTACCTAAATTGAGAGAAGAGGCTCTTCAAATATGTAAAAAGTAAACAGTACGTAAATGAAGATTAACCATGGTTCATTCATAACATACCTACAGACGTTACCCCTCATCAGGATACCAGATTACAGAGATGTAATATATACTTATTTTAATTAAAAATGTAACAGAAAAAAAAATTGTAGAGCTAAATCTAAACCACCCAAGTTTCTAAGTAATTATACTTCCCACCTAAAAACTACCCCAAGGTAATAGTGATCCGAAGGGGCATGTATACCCGAATATTTATAGCAGCAATGTCCACGATAGCCAAACCGTGGAAAGAACCTAGATGTCCATCAACAGATGAATGGATAAAGATGTGGTATATATATACAATGGAATACTATGCAGCCATCAAAAGAAATGAAATCTTACCATTTGCAACAACATGAATGGAACTAGAGGGTATTACACTGAGCAAAATAAGACAATCAGAGAAAGACAATTATCATATGATCTCTCTGATATGAGGAATTTGAGAGGCAGGGTTGGGGGTTGTAGGAGGTAGGGAAGGAAAAAATGAAACAAGATGGGATTAGGAGGGAGACAAACCATAAGAGACGCTTAATCTCACAAAACAAACTGAGGGCTGCTAAAGGGGTAGGAGGGTAGGGATAGGGTAGCTGGTTATGGACATTGGGGAGGGTATGTACTATGGTGAGTGCTATGAAATGTGTAAGCCTGATGATTCCAGACCTGTACCCCTGGGGCAAATAATACATTATAAGTTAATAAAAATTTAAAAATAAATAAAAATTTCCCCAAGTTAACATCTAGAGAAAGAAACCTACCTAAAGAAATATATATTGTAATTATAAAATTATTATAATTATAATATAAAATTATAACTTAATATTATAATACATCTTGTCAAAACCATTTAATTGAATCCTTCATTTGAATGAAGGAATGAATATTAGCTCTTTTTCAAATATAATATGTAAAGTTATTAAAATAAATCTCTCCTTCATATAGTAGACAATGTCCATAGTAGACAATGTTCATAGAGTAGACAAAGAAAAATAACCACTTTCTTATTAAATATTAGAAAGAAATACATAAGACTCACTTTGCCTTAACCTGTTTCTCATAAATTTTAGTAAACATTGATTTTTTAAAAAGCTAAAGAAAGGTTAAAAAGAAAAGCTTAAAACTAGGAAAGAATAAATCTAATTTAAACGTTTCTATAGCAAAAAATTAAATAATAACTAAATTATATGTTGAGTTGGAGTGAAATGTGTGATTTCTATAAGTATTCATGAAATTAAGCTAGGTAGGAAGAGGTGAAGTACTTTTTCAAAGCACTGACTTTACCACCTTTTCGTTTCTGTAAAAATATTCACAAGAGCTGACAATCACCATTAGTTTTTTCCTCCATGAAAGGAGATTATTACTAGCTCAAATGCATTTTCTGTAATCACTTGTTCCACTATATGCTGTCCTGTGAGATTGCAGATTTTCTCAGGGACAATAAAACTACTGACAGATCCATTTCTTCCCTTAATCATCCAAAAATGAATTCTGGTCTTTGGAATTCTCCTGACACAATAACCATTACTGCCTTCTCACAGTGCCATTCTAACCACACAAAGCCCATACTACCTTGGACTCTTTCGAACAACCCTTTCAAATGTAATCCCACTTCCATCAACAATCCTCACTTTCAGATATAGTTTCGAAGGAAATTATCCCATGTCCAAGTTGTTTTCTACTCACCTCTTTTCACTGATCAACTCAACCCAACTACATCAGTCAAGTGATTTATCTTACAGTTCTACTGGTTTGCAATACTGTGGTTTTGCTCATGAGACTCTTGCTACCTTCTGTAAAGTAGTATCAACTACTAGTTTCCAATTATATTCATACAGGATATGGAGGTCATGGTTTTAAAATCAAGCAAAGAAAAAACAAAAATATGCAAATCTCAGTTGATCAAGTTGACTATGAGTCAACACTAAGGAGAGAGGCGAAAGGAGAATGCACAATAAAATGTCATCAGTAACGATAGAATAAGAATTTATGTTACAGATAATAAAAATCATTTACAGAAGTTTATTCAGCTCATTCTATGTTCCAGACACTTTTGGGTATTGCAAATACAGTGATAACCAACAAGAACACATCAAACACATCTTTGTTCCCATTGATCTTAAATTTTAGGGAAGGGAGATATGAAATGTGCTGATAAAAATAAGTGCTCTGGGTGGCTCAGTTGGTTAAGCATTTGCCTTCTGCTCAAGTCTTGATACCAGGGTTCTGGGATGAAGTCCTATATCGGGCTCCTTGCTCAGAGGGGAGCCTGCTTCTCTCTCTGCCTCTGCGTGCCACTCTGCCTGCTGTCTCTCTCTGACAAACAAATAAATAAATAAAATCTTAAAAAAAAATAAGTGCTATGAAGATTGCCTTTGATAAGGACCATATCTGGAGTCCAGTGTCCAATACTAGACACATGCTTCTGACAATTAAATCATGTAACCTAAAATCTGCTGATAAGTAATTATTTGAATTTGTTTGAAATTGTAATTGTTCTCTCTCTTTGGGGCACAATTTGTTTCTTGAGAAATTGGAGGGGGAGACAAACCATGAGAGACTGTGGACTCTGAGAAACAAACTGAGGGTTTTGGAGTGGAGAGAGGTGGGGGGATGGGTGAGCCTGGTGGTAGGAATTATGGAGGGCATGTATTGCATGGAGCACTGGGTGTAGTGCATAAACAATGAATTTTGGAACACTGAAAAGAAATAAAATAAAATAAAATGGGGAAAAAAAGAAATGGGAAAAAAAAAAGAACAGAGATCTGTGTCTAACACCACAAAGTACTTAGAACAGCAACATCAATAGAGCAGAGGTCAGAAAAAACTTTTTTTTTAAATAAAGAGTCCAGAGGACTATCATAAAGCAACCATCTTTTGTTTTATTTTCATTTCAGTTTTGGTTTTCAAAGTCTCTGTAGCTTCCCACTATGCACAACAGCACATTTTTTTAAGTGACGGAGTTGTTAACTTTATTATGGACATTATTTCACAAATATATATGTGTATCAAATTGTTACATGGGACACCTTAAACTTACACAATGTTATATGTTAACTGTCTCTCAATAAAGACAGGAATAATAATTTCAAGATGATAACAGCAGAGCCTAAAACCAAACATGGGCTTTTCTGAGCAAATGACTTTGTGTGATTGCACTGATGTCACACTTGTGAAGCTGGCCCTGGTTTTACCTACAAAAACAAATCTGAAATCTGACTACCTGTCACCACCTCCTCTAACAACCTAACCTGTGCTAATACCTGGGTTACTACAATAGGTTTTCAAGTGAAATCCCATCACAAACTTAATTTTCTGAAAGTCAATAAAGTGTATAATAAAATTATTTTCTAGGTTTAACATATATTCTTATCTTTTAAAGAAATATAGCTTTTCTGCATGTGAGAGGATGGAAAAATATCTGAATCACCACTGTTCCAAGGGATGAATTTAAAAGGAAAAATTAAGCACACTTAACCATACTACCATTTTTTCTCACATAGCAAGTGCCAAGTCAGTCACTGTCAAAAGGAAATAGGCTATAGGTTTACATAGTGTTTTATCAGAAGTTTGTTTCATGTAAGTCTGGAATTCAGTTTTCTTAAATTCAGGTATTAATTTTCATGGAGTGAAATTTTTACTTTATATAAACATTAATATCTGAGTCAAGAGATATGGTGGCTGTAAGGACCTATTTAGCCAGAGGGCTTCCATCCATTAAACAATAACTTTGTTGTTTAACCATTAAACTGTCCCTGCTCCCCTTCCCCCAGGGGACTTACTTAAAAACAAGTCCCGGAAACCAGCCCCAGGTAACAAAGCCCTAAACACAAGGGTGGGTCAGGCCAGGTGAAGAGATCCAATCATGGGCGGGGGGGGGGGGGGCACACATATTGTCTCCCTAGTTACCAAGGAGTATGGGCCCTGCCCTTTGGAGCCTTTTGGGCACCAATTCTAACCAAGGTGATAGGCTAGGTCAAATGTCTACTATAGGGTAGATTGTAATTCAATTGGTCACTTATGTGTGCCCTGGCATGACTGTGGAGTTTCCTCTGTGTGTTACAATCTCATTGGCCACCTGTGCATGGCCAGGCCCAACCACATGGCCTTTGTCCTTAAAAGCTAGTCTGTGAAACAGAGAAGGGTCGCCCTCTCTGTAAGAGGTGCAGCCCCAAACGTTCCGTCTGATTCTTGATGCTTGGCGCGGAATAAAGCTTTGTTTGACCTTCGCTTTATATCAGTCTCGCTCCTTTAATCACCATCATTGGGGGACCTAACAGTGGCTACATTGTACTAATCTTTAAAAGAGTTGATACTGCCACAGGGTAATGTGTAATGCACATTTGCCTATAGAGCAATTTCCAATAGCTTATGCTACCATATAAACATACACACACACACACACACACACACATACACACACATATATACAAATTGAAAGTATAGATACAGGATCTGTTTTGTTGTTAAATATTTTGAATATCACTCAGATTATATATATATATATATATATTCTTAATGAAGAGGAATCATTTAAGGCATAAAAATATCTATTTTGGCACTGTAAGGTTTTTCTTAAGCTACATAATTAACTTGAATAAACTGTGATTCAAAATCCCTTAAGAGGAATAATTTTAGAACCTTGTATCTTGAGTGGGAGAAAGACAAAATATTCTGGCCTGTTTTGACTAAGAAGAACATAAGGAAAGTGAGAAAAAAATCAAAGAAAGGAAGGACTACTGAAGCAGGAAATGTGAGGTTTATCTGATGGCAAGACCATGAGGGAGAACAATGACTTACAATGCTTCTTCTCAATCCTGTCCACAACTTTGAATAACAGAGAAAAACCAAAAACACAGATAATGTGTAGGACTCTGCCCCTCATCTACATTTAAGTCACTCCATATAACGGGAGTCAATTTAGATAAAGTCTGGAGGATATACTATAATAATATAAAGTTCTAGCTTCTGAAAAGGAGGAGCTTGAACTTTGCCTTCTATTTCAGTCTTATATTACTCTCCCCTTCCACCTGCCTCACTATCCCATCACATTATTGGACTCCAAGATCTCACATACCCTCTACTCCTTAAGACTTCAGATAGCTCCCTTTTTCCTCCCAGCCCTGAAAGTTTTCTCATTAAGGTCGATTGCCTAATGACAAGTAACTCCAAAAACATATATTTTTAGTTCTGATCTTATTTAGCCTTTATGCAGCTTTATTATCCTTTATCCCTCTTTCTATTTGGTAAAGCTTTCTTCATTCAAGCCACACCATACTCTCCATATTTTGTCATTCTTGGGTTTCCTCTGTGAGCTCCTTTACCCATCCTTTAAGGAAGACACTCCTCAGAAATCCGTCTTGGGTTTTATTTTCTTCTTATGCATATTTCCTATGGAAAATTTTACTCACTGCCATGGTTTTAATGGCCAACTCTACGCTGATAAACCCAAATCTCGACATTGCTAGTTCAAGTCTCTTTTTTGAATTCCAGATTTAACTGCGATTCCCTGCTGATCAGTTTTACTGACGGTCCATTGAGATATCAAATTTAACACATCTAAAACTGAATTCGTAGCTGTATCATTATCTCTCCCCGAATTAACCCCCTTTTTAGGTTTTCTGGTTTAGTTGGTGGCATTAAGTTTCATCCTGTTGCTCAAGCAAGAAACCTTGAGCTCCATCTGGCCCCTCCCTCCCTCTCACCTCACACATCCAATAACCAAGTCATATTAACATTTCAGTCTTTAAAATCCAGATATTTGAAGGCAATTTAGAAAAAACCCTATTAGAATATCTTGAGTAATTCACAGTTCTATATAACATCTACATTATATTATTTTGCAGATAAAACAGAAATATGAGAAATATGTTTACATGGAAAGTCAGAGGTAAAGCCAAAGTTAACATTCTAATTTCTGGCTATTCATGTTTCTTGCCAGGCATGTTTACTTTAACATGTAAATGTATAAACATGATTTCCTGAGGAAGTTGAGGAGTCAGGAGGGCTTTAAGACTTAGGTGATAGTCTTCCTCTGACTTTTATGATGTGTTTCCATCCAAATTATTGTGTGTATGTCCCATATTTTCTTATTTAGAAAACAATCTACTCCCTCAGCATTACTGCAAAAATGTTGACAAGACCAACAGAATGTGTACAATATAGTCTAAGATAAAGGAGAAAAGCCTCAAATGAAGAAGGAAATATTTAGTTATTTTCCAAAGGAATTTCATTGTTTTCTCTCCTGCTACTACCATAAACTTTCCTGGTGCTGTAGAGGTCACTCTCAAAAGGAGACTCCCCTCCACCAACCACCACCGCCATTTCCACACTCCTATTGTTCCTCTGCATAATCAGCCAGAGGGCAAATGGAGGGGATAAGGAACATTTAAATTGTTTTTGCAACAACTAAAAATCTTTATACAATTGGTATAATTAAGCAATTGGTGTTATCAAATAATAACAACAGATTCTATATTTTATTTTCAGTCAGCTATGTTACAAATCCACCATTTGCCCGAAGCCAACTTTGATTTTATAATTGGGCATTCTCCTCCCAGATAATGCTATAAGTAACCACAGCCCATAGTTGCCCATCGTGTATGTTAACTCTGTAGCTCAAGTGTTCATAAAAATAACAGTATAAATTTTTCTCATTTATTAATATTATCTTAATTAGTCCTAAACTGAGGATGTTCTGCACCAACACAGATTAAATGTTCTTAGGTTTCCTAATTCTGAACGACCTATACTAGGGCATATCCTCTTAAATATATAGTTTCCCATGTCTAGCAGAATATTTGCAAGAATAGCATAATAAAGAAATAACACTAGACATTGATTTCAGTTGAAAATTAAGCTGCTCTGTAAATTACCCTCAAGCCAGTGTGGGAAAAAATGTGCGTACTGACCGCTCAAGAAAAGACTACAGAGAGTCAGGCTGGTGTAGAAGAAAAACATCTGGTTTGTAATCCATGGAGAAGTGGTTTTAATCTAAATTCTAATATGTTCTGTGATTCTAAATAAGTTAACAAGCTTTCAGAGATGTCACTTTTTATTCTTGTTTTTTTTTTCTTTAAGATATAGTACAATGAGATTTATTCTTAATGTGATTTCCTATTGAAATAACATATATATCTATGGGTTTCATGAGACCCTATTGGATTTCTTTCCCAGGTTTTCCTTAGAGAAGTTTTCTCTACTAAGTACACAAAATACTTTAACAACAAATGGAAAGGTACTGAGGCTTCTAGGTTGATAAGAGAAGTAAGATCCAACTCATGGATTTGGAAAACAATTAATTAAAATTGCAATCCTAATAAGGACATTTCCACATCACAGTTTCATAACGTACCTGTCTCTGCTTATTTCACTGTCACTAGTAAAATTTAATTGCTTCATATTTCATATTTATTATTTTACATATAGTATGTGTTTCAGATTAGAAAAAGTAATAGAAAAAGCATTAACCAAGCCAGGCCAGTCTCAGTCTTTTTTTGTATGGTCTCTGAGCATCCTCCTTTACTCACACATTTGAGAAATTCTTGTGGTTATATTTTTGTTAATTATATGTTATCTCTTAAGCCTTCCACACTCCTTATGGCAGCATCTAACCTCTAAAATTCCAATTTGAACCTTAATATGCAAATTACTATTAACTATAAAAGACAATCTTTAAACATTATTTTCATGGTCTCAATGCCCAAAGCTTTAAAATAAACACATATGAATAGTCAATAAAATCTGAAGACAATATTTAAACAATTTTGAAACAAAATTTTTGTTTTCATTTTATATACATTTTAGTATAAATTTAATTCTTCTAGCACTAGTTGTTGTTTTTTTTTCCAATTCCAAATAATATGACACATAAATGGCTCTTTAGAAAAAGCTTAACAGGATCTTAATTACTTCCTCTGAAAATTTTCTGAATTAAACACTGGTCTTGAGAGCTATTCTCTTTCCAGATGGTCAACTTGGTCAATCTGCCTTTCCAGAATAACACGGATTTTGAGGACTGCCAATTTGTTATATAAAGGACCTTCTCTCCAGGTAACATTGTCATCCTTTGGGGTGCTCAAGTAATCTGATTGCATCAAAAGAAGGATTTGGTAATATTTATTGAAATACAAAGCTTGGCATAACTAAGGTGGTTTCTTCAAACTTGATGGGATTATACTCTGTTTCCTGACCTCTGAAGAGCAGTGTACCAGAGTGCAAATCAATCTAGAAGAACACTTTTCTCACATCTCAGCATTGTAGTCTTGAAGCCCTTGTATTTTCTCCCCTCAATATACACTTCTCTCTCTTTTGTCTCCCTACAACTACTTAAGATAAGGGGCAAAAAAAGAGGTATATTTCCACAAATAGTGCAATTCATTATTGCCCTAAAAATATCTAAACATGGTGTGGGGCCAGGCCCATGATGATAATAAAAAGGAACTTGACAGAAAGGCAAAATTTAAGTGCAACCCACAAATTCATTAATCAAGGTAAGTAATATCTTAATTGAATATTCTAAAATATATAAATTAATGCAAAAACCCTGGTGAACGAAATATTAAAAATTTAAATAAAGAAAAGATATTATATACTATATCTAGTTATTTTTTAAAAGATTTTATTTATTTATTTGAGAGAGAGAGAGAATGAAAGACAGGGAGCATGAGAGGGGAGAGGTCAGAGCGAGAAGCAGACTCCCCACTGAGTAGGGAGCCCGATGTGGGACTTGATTCCGGGGCTTCAGGATTATGACCTGAGCCTAAGGCAGTTGCTTAATCAACTGAGCCACCCAGGTGCCCCTACTATATCCAGTTAAATAAGCCCTCACACTTACCATTTGTTTTGTCTTGCATTAGTTAATTGTAGAGTAATTACATTTCAACTCATAAAGTGCAGTATAAACATCATTAAAAACTAAATCTATAATTGTATTGTTTTTCCATACTTATAATTTTACTTGTTGGCCATGGACACTCATGAGATGCACTTTATATTTAATTGCTATTTCTAAAAGAATTTTAAGGAGGTCCAATTTAATATAATGTTATCCTTTTCCCTTCTCAGTAATAATTAAATTGTTCATGTGCTTCAGATAAAGATATTATTACAACTAATGTCACCTTGATGGAATTATTCCACCTAATAAGGTTTTTAAGACAGAATTTGAATCCACAGATAAAAATAACAATAATAAATTCTTTATACTTCCATACAGAAGACTGTAGTGTAACTGTGTAATTTACAATTAAAAAATTGCAAAAAAAAAATGAATTACAACTGGAAGACAACTATCTGCTTTCAGACCTTTTGGGGATGCTGCTTCTAGAGGAGTGGCTCACAGTGATCATCCCAGCACACTGCTTTGGGGAAGACCACCAGAGTTTAAGAAAAATTGGTGCTTATGTACAATAAAATAAAAATAAGCAGACCTTGATTGCAATAAGCATGAAGGTTTCAGTTATTTAAAATTTGAAAAGTGTAGATTACAGGTACCACAGAGCTAATTTCTTATTGAAGCCCCCCACTCTCCCCTTCCTTGTCTTCCTTTACCATTTTGCATTAGAACAGAGGGGGCAAACTTTCAGCTGACCTAATGAAACACTGTTGCAAAAATATGAGGCCAACCTGTGTGCAATTGCAGTTCAGCCAGAAAGAATGCTAATTCTTGGCTTCAGTGCTTTCTTTAAAGAAATTATTCAGGCTTTTCTGTGGCATGGAACACTGTGACCAGCCAGGAACTGTTAGAGATGAAAATAACCTTTCTTTGTTATGACCCCAAAAATGTAGTATTTGTTTCAGTTTCATAGGAGACTCTTGTACCTAGTTTTTTTTTTTTTTTTTAAAGTGAGGGGTAGGATGGGGAGTGAAATTAATCATGCCCTAGTCATTTTCCATAAACTATAATTTCCTTACTTAGAATGCATTCCCAAGGGACTTGTAAGACGAGTATAAAAATCTGATACCATTTTGAAATTGCTCAAGTAAGGTCAAAGAACATGGGATATAGAGGAGGAGGAGCTGATCAAGGGTCCTTTCCACCCTTACTAGCTGTAGGACACTGAATTATGATTAGAAATATCCTTTTCCATAAAACCCATGTCACAGAATTGTTATAAGAATTAAGTAATATGACAACTATAAATAATCCATAAATTATGAACTATTACACCAATGTCATGAAGGATTTTAAAAAGATAACAAAATATAATAAGAATATAAATTAGGATTGTAAAACCAATCTCCACTATTACTGGAAATAAAATTAATTTTTAAATTCCTGCTATCAGTCTATGGGAGTAAAAGCTAATAAATTGAGATATTACAATGAAATACTTTCTTACATAAAGAATTTTCCCTTTTAGGGGAGACTGGGTGGCTCAGTGGTTAAGTGTCTGCCTTCAGCTCAGGTCATGATCCCAGGGCCCTGGGATCAAGCTCTGCATGGGGCTCCCTGCTTAGTGGGAGCCCTGCTTCTCCCTTTCCCACTATCCCTGCTTGTGTTCCTGCTCTCTGTGTGTCTCTCTCTCTCTGTCAAATAAATAAACAAAAATAAAAAAAAAAAAGAATTTTCCTTTTTAGAAACATGAATTAAAAAACTGAAGAAATATTAATTATTCTTTCAATTTTTATTAACTTAGGAAAGCCAATTAATTTTAAAAAGACATTTTAAAAGTTATTCTCACTTACAAAAAAAAGAAAAAAATTAGAAAAGTATATGGAAAATTACCTTGGTTTAAGAACTTTGCAAGTGGTTTTTAGGTAACATAAAAATAATGGATACTAAAAATAAGACAATTCCATTATAAGGGAATAATTGAAGAGTAAAAATTTTACTTCATAGTACTATTTGACTACTAGTAATAACCAGAGTAAATTGGAAATTTTCAAATACTCTTACTGGGTATATTAAAAATGTATAGTTTCTTGAATTGTTACATTTTTGATTTCCTTAAGATAACTTTATAAAACATAGGTGTATTTTGTACGACAAAAGAATTTTGAATAAAGCATATAAAAGTCTTTTTCTTTTTATCTTGACTAATTTCTCCTTTCTCTTTATTCTACTAACTTTTCTTGAGAGATGTTACCCACTCTGGATTTTCATTACTAGTAACATATGATTCTCAAATCTATTTCCATTCCCAAGTTCTGTTCTAAAGGCCACAGTCCTGTTTTCAGTTATCTACCGGCCATGATACCTGAATATTTACCATGGATCCCTTAGCCCTTCAAAAACAAACTCAACATCTTCCACCCTCTGACATCCACTTCTGTCCCTATATTTCTCTCTGATTAAGAAGAACTGCTACCCACAAAATATGCTCGAATGTCATTTTTCCAATGGCCACTTGAGAGCCAGTAATGAAAAAATTACTGAATCATACAATTTAGAAATAGTTTACTAAAACTTTACAAGGGGAAGAAAAGAAAACTGCAAAGTAAAAAATAGAAGTACTCTAGTGAGTATTGAGTAAAGAACAAAACTTGTCACAATTCCCTAAGTCAAAGATACTTTAAAAAGATAGACTCTACTATCTTATGAGAAAATTAAGTGCTGCGTAAATAAAAGGAAGTGTTACTACACTAATATATAGAGTATATTTTTCCTAGGAATTGATACAAATGGGAAATATTAAAAATTTGAATGTGTTTTGATAAATCTGTTGATAGTTTCATAGTAAATGTATTGTCAATATCTTCCAAATTGTATTTCACTTAGAGATGTTAATGTGTTTATTTGCAGAAAGGTTAGCTATCAAATACATTTGTAAAATGTTGCATGTAATTTTCTCTGAAGATTATAATGCATATTTCCAATAAATCTGTTTAATTTGACTAATCCAATTTTTTTTTCCTAAATTTATTTGACAAGAGTTATTATTTTTCCAAAGAAACAATTCAGTGTTCTGGAGCTTATGTTTGCATAAACTTGAATTCAGAGAAGCCAAGTCACAGAACACATCCCTAGCCTTTAACTATGAGATCAAAAAGGAAATGCTATGTAACATACCTCTAATACAACTGACGAGCATTTTGACCCAAACTGACCCCATGTGGTAAAACTTACATTAGTGATTATTAATTGAATAATTTGAACTGGAGCTCATTTATATCCTTATAAAATAAAAACAAAACACAGAACAAGTATCAAAAGCTACAGTGTAAAAACATTTCCTGAATAAAGGAAAAAAAAAATTGAACCTATATTTGAAAGGTCATACTGCAATACCTTGGAAAATAATCCATCCCACAGCAAAACACATCCTAGTAAAATTATCAGACTTTAAAGAAAATTTAAAAAATCTTTCAGGCAGCCATATACAATGGCAAGTCACTTATTAGAGAAAGAAAATCAGACTATCATTTCAATAGCACCTTTTAATTATATATACATATATATATATATATAAATAGATATAAATATAGATATATAGAAATACATGGCCTACCTATGATGCCATTCATCTACTAAAATATACAGACATATATTTTTAAGACACAATGTAAGCATAAACTATTTTTTTTTAAGATTTATTCATTTGTTCTAGACAAAGAGACAGAGAAAATGCACATGCAAGTTGGGGGAATGAAAGGAAGAATCTTCGAGCAGACTCCCTGCTGAGCATGGAGCCTGACACCTGGTTCAATGTCAGGACTCACGAGATCATGACCAGAGCTGAAACCAAGAGTTGGATACTCAACCACCTGAGCCAGCCAGGTGCCTAAACTATTTTTTAATCAATAAGTGGATGAACAGAAGAGAGTGCAGGACATGAACTACAAACTAGAGTTTTTTAAGATTGTATTTATTTATTTGAGAGAGAGAGACACAGAGAGAGAGAGCATGAGTGGGCTGAGGGCAGAGGGAGAAGCAGATTCCCTGACAATCAGGGACCCTGATGTGGGGCTTGATCCCAGAACCCTAGGATCATGACTGGAGCCATAGGCAGACACTTAACTGAGTCACCCAGGGGCCCCAACAAACTAATTTTTTAAAAAATGTAATTTCTTTTGTATTTTTGTCACTGAACCATGTAAATATTTCAGTTAATTATAAAACAGAACCAATTTTTTAAAAAGGAGATCCTAAAATTAAAATGTAAAGCAAAACCAATGAATCTAAATGTGAACCCAGTTGGTGGCATTACCACACTGAGAGGAACCAACGAGGAACTGCTAATCAATAAGCATAAAGTCTCAATTATGCAAGATGAATAAGTTCTAGAGGCAGCTATTTCAACACTGTCCCCATAGTTAACAGTTTTGTATTGCATATAGAAACTTATTACGAAGATTTAAATCTTGTGTTCTTACCACACATGCACACAAATTAAATAACACACACACAGAGAAATTTGACTGCAGATTCCTAGTGAGCTAGTCAATGGGCAAAAGGAATTTAAAAAAATTACCTGTTATCAGTAATAATATTGGTGGTAGTGTTTTTATTGCATACATTACTGTATGTATAATGTTGATGAAATAAATGTGTGATTTTGGGGATAATATAATTTTATCATTCCTGATTTTCCTGATATAGGATTCTTGGCAAGGGAGAAAAGAGATAGCAATGCAAGATGGAAGGAATTAACTAAAATTTCTGAAAGCTTGAATTTTAATTATAAAAATCAGTATGAACTAGCAATGTGTCTGCTCAAAATCAAAACAAAAACATTTTTCCTACACTTTCAACAAAACAAACAAAAAACCCAATTATCAACCCAGTAGCCATAAGAGATATCTTAGCAACAAAATTAAAGACGTGAAATACTAAAGGAATCCTAGAACTTGGGAAAAAAAATGGTGATTCCAGACCAGAGGCAAGTTATGTACAGTGTGTGGGTTATAGAAAAAAAAACACATTCATCTTGAGTTGGTAACTATTGGATGTGGGTAGTGGGTTCATTAAGAATTCGTTAGACTTTTCAGTCTAGTTTTGTACATATAAGAAATTTTTCATAACATACACAAAATAAAACAAAAAGAAACTTGTCTCATAGTCTACTTGGATGCAAAATTTTATAAAGCAGAGTGTCCATACATGCTTTATAATCTATATAAAACACAATTTTGTAGATGCTATAAAGGGCCACATTCCAAAGAAAATCTAAAATGATGGTAACCTCTTGCAATTATGGTCTGATTTTAACTTCAAAAAATCTGCATGTATTTCTTAGCTCAAAGTCAGCTATGGACTGAACTGGGTCTTTCCAAATTCAAATGTAAGTCCTAACTCCCAAAGTGATTATATTTGAAGATGGGGCCTTTGGGAGGGAATTAGCTTCAAATGAGGTCCTAAGAGTGGAGTCTTCATAATGGAATTAATACCTTCGTAAGAGACCCTAGAGAGTTTGATCTCTTCTCTCTCTGCCGTTGTGAGGACACAATGAGAAAGTGCCCATCTGCAGTGTAGGAAGAGAGTTCTCAACAGAACCCAACCATGATCTTGGACTTCCCAGCATACAGAACCATGACAAATAAATTTCTATTGTTTAAACTATCTGCTTTAATAGTATTTTGTTATGGCAGCCCAAGCTGGCTGATACAGGGCCTTTCACTTGGCAATGCTCAATAACTGGTGGAATTTAAAATGGTAGATTTCTAAGTTGCCTTTAAAATTCTCAAAACACCAAAAGAACATTTTGTTTTAAAGTCGAAATATTCTTAGTATGCAGACATAAATCAAGTACTCTGTAAAATATTCATAGTACCAGAAGCTTAAAAATGTAAATGATTAGAAACATTAAATCACCAATCTGATTACAGAATGGTACTTCATAAAAATAGAGCAGCAACTATTAGAATCATGCTACATAATAACCATCTACAATGTAGAAAAAATTTCTTGCCTTAGGCATCAAATTAAGGTATAGTTTTATTGTGTGTAAGAAGATGAATAACTCATATCTGGTCTGTTAGAGAGAAAAAAGGGGAAACTAATTTACATTTGTTATCTTAATTAATCCTTGACAACACCAAGGGCTCATGCTACTATACCATACTATATCTAGTTTTCAACATATAAACTAAATAGCATGTTAACTAGTCATGTAACATTTCTACTTATTGCTAACATATAAGAACATAAATTTATCTGCTTTCTATTTAACACAAAAATAAAGATATATATATATAAAATACTGAATACAGCTAAATCATTTTATTTTTACTTTTTTCTGACTAATAGATTTTCAACTTATCTTTAATCTGCTGTCAAAATAAGTAAGCAAAGGGTATAAGCATATGGAGAGGGGATTCAAGTTTACAGTTGTGGGGTACTACTCTGCGAGAAGCTGACTATTGGCTAAGCATAACAGGAGAGTGATAGTTGAAACCAATTAATCAGGAGATAACTGTACTTCAAGTTCATTATCTTACTGGTGAGAATTTTCTGAAGTAATGAGTGACAGCATCTTTGAGTCCTAACTAATAACTACATTAGGCAAACAGAACAACTTTATACCTTTTTCCTACTGCATTACTAATTCACCATTCTTTTTTTTTTTTTTAAGATTTTTATTTATTTATTTGACAGATCACAAGTAGGCAGAGAGGCAGGCAGAGAGAGAAGAGGAAGCAGGCTCCCCACTGAGCAGAGAGCCCGATGCGGGGCTCCATCCCAGGACCCTGGGATCATGACCTGAGCTGAAGACAGAGGCTTTAACCCACTGAGCCACTCAGGTGCCCCCTAATTCACCATTCTTGAGGAGAAGGTTGTGAATAGCAATTCTTATAAGAAAAATGGATGTTTTGAGTTGGGAAATTCCTTTAAAAAGTATATTGGATTTTGGAAGAAGTCACAGGAAAGTGGGAGAGAATAATTAATCTTATAAATATTCATTCATTCATTCATTCATTCAACAATGAGTTATTGGCTGCCTACTATGTGTCAGTTAATCATAAATCTGGGAAATCAGCCACAAACAAGACATGCTAAATCACTGTTTTCAAAATACTTACATTCTATAAGAGAACCAGTGTATAAAAACAAGTAAATAAACAAGATATGTTGTTAGTTATAAATACTCTTTAAATATAAAACAAGTAAAATACAAAGTAGAGCCATGCCTTGGGGAGTGTTTTAGATTGGATGATGGGGCAAAGCCTCTTGAAGGAAGTGACAGGTAAACAACTAATCAACAAGAAGGAAGAACTATTGGGGGGCCTGGTGGAAAATAGTGTAGGCCTAGGGGAACATCTAGTGCACGGGCTCTCTAGATCAACCCTCAGTTTTGAGTATTATATTAGATTGCACCATAGAGTACCTCTTCCTACTATAGTCACCTACCCAATTTTCAGAAATCTTTGCTTATTGTCAAAACCTTCAACACTAATCTCATCTCAGTTTGGGGTGGTTTCAGTATCTATATGCATGACTCCTTCAACACTCTGGCCTCTAGATTCTTTGACTACTTCTCATTTGGTGATCTTGTCATCAACACTACCTCAGCTCCTCTGGTCATATCAATAAGAAAACCCCTCCATCATCTCAGTTTCTAGCACCATACTCCCTGACAACTAAACTTCCTTTCTTCCCCGTTCACTCACTGTGAGCACCCTGACTGCAATGATTTTCCTATCCCTGCAGGACCTATAATCCTTGGATTTACCACCTGTTTCCTGTCTTTCATCCCCAACTTGTCCTTACTATACAATAATGCTGAATGGTTTTGCCTTACATTCATGAACAGTATCCTGAAAAGAGCTGTTAAAACAGACCATTCACTCTCCCACTGACCTAGATTACGGTTTTATACTTACTCTTCTCTCCTTAAACTGTGAACATTTCCTCCCCCATTCCATCCTTACTGAATAAACATCATGTAAGTGTTATTGTACAAAACCACAACCTTCACTTGTACATCAGATTCCATCCCTCTTGCCTGCTGGTATCACTTTGGTAAATCTCCCCTTGTCTTCTTGTATCAACAGTTTCTTTCTACACCCATTGTTCATTTCTGCCAATGTACAAACTTGCTGTGACTTCTCTTTTCCCAGATAAATTTCTTTAGAAGAGTAAGCAAATAAGAAATAGAAAATCTTTTCTGGAAGAATAAGTGGTAAAACTAAGCAATTTTTTAAATTTACAGAACTGATGAAGCTGTGGCTATATTTAAAATACTAGAACATATTATGAAATTTATGTGGTGAAAACTTATGTGATGAAAACTGCACATGGTTGAGAAATTCAAAAGAAAATGTAGAGATAGCTAGTAACATATGAAAAATATTTAACTTTATATTTAATGATATAAAACAAAAGATATGACAGTATTCTTGCTTATATTAAAATGTGTGCATTGTAGTTTATCATATGTGTCTATATACGTACATGTGTATCTGTATTTCTACCTATCTGTATATGTAGTGTTCCCAGTATTGAGTAACATGAAAGAAAGTATTCTCATACTAGTTGGGATATCAGTTGATAACTTGCTGAAGGTAACTTAGCAATATAAAGCCAAAGTCTAAAAAATTTGGATATTTTATAACAGCAAAAAATTAAAAATAATATAGATTCCCAACAGTAGGAGATTAAATAAATTATAATATAGCCTTATGTTAGAATGTGATAGGGAAATTAAAAATCATAATCTTGAAGAATGTGTAAGGATATCTGACATTGCCCCAGGCACACTGCTATATCCTACAAAACAGTGTCAAATAAATGACCTTGTTTTTCTAAAATATTCATGGTCATATTTATTATAAATATTATACCTAATTGTATTATAAATATATTATATTATAAACAATTATATTTATAATTTAATATAATGCAAATATATATAAATATAATATAAATTATAATATAAATAATTATAAATAATATACCTAATAATACACCAATTATAAATAATATACCAATATATTCAGTCTAGTTTTGTAATAAATATACCATTTATATTATTATAAATAACATACCATTAATAATGAATAATCATACCAAAAATGATAAGATAGCAAAGTATTAGGAGTAGCTATTCTGAGTTATGGAGCTATGGGTAATTGCAATTTTCTTCAGTCTTTTCTACCTTTTTTAATAGCAGTAAATTTGGAAAGTTAAAAAAGCAACAAATATTGGGGCACCTGGGTGGCTCAGTGGGTTAAACCTCTGCCTTTGGCTTAGGTAATGATTTCAGGGTCCTGGAATCGAGCCCTGCATCGAGCTCTCTGCTCAATGGGGAGCCTACCTACTCCCCCCGCCCCCGCCTGCCTCTCTGCCTACTTGTGATCTATCTCTCTGTTAAATAAATTAATAAAATCTTTAAAAAAACAAATATTGAAGATGAATAGGATGAAAAGCAAAGCGGAAGGTTTGGATAAAGTTTTCTTCTCTTCACTTTTTTTAGTGGAAATGGGTCAGAATCACTAGAGCCTCAGGATAGGCACATGGTTTGCGGCCCCTTGTGCAAGAAAAATTACCTCATTGTAGGGTATTCACTACCACTACCACCACTGTATTTGCAGATACTTAATTATGAAAACCACCGAGGGCAATGATACAGTGATGGGGAGATTCCATACTCTATATTTCAATAATATAGATTGGGCAGTCAGAGAATATTTCTGAACTTCAGTTTTAATTATAAAATAAATGGACTGACTTTCACCATGGGTTTGCCACCACAAACACAGGTGTCATGAAAACCACCACTAAACCAGAATGAAAATGGGAAAGGAATAGATTCATTTCAACATTGACATCATTGGACATATAGATTAGAGCAAGTCTACCACTACTGGTCATCTGATCTACAAATGTGGTAGGATCAACAAAAGAACTACTGAAAAATTTGAGAAGGAGGCTGAAATGGGAAAGGGCTCACTCAAGTATGCCTCAGTCTGGGATAAACTGAAAGTGAATGTGAAAGTGGTATCACCCTTGATAATCTCCCTGTGGAAATTTAAGACCAACAAACATTATGTGACCATCGCTGATGCCCCAGGACATGGAGACTTTATCAAAAACATAACAGAAACATCTCAGGTTGACTCTGCTGTTCTAATTTTTGTTGCTGGTGTTGGGGAATTTGGAGCTGGTATCGCTAAGAATGGGCAGAACGTGAGCATGCCCTTCTGGCTTACACACTGGGTATGAAACAACTAATTGTTGGTGTTAACAAAATGGATTCCTCTGAGCCACCCTACAGCCACAAGAGATACCAGGAAATCATTAAGGAAGTCAGTACCTACATTAAGAAAATTGGCCACAACCCCAACAAAGTAGCATTTGTGCCAATTTCTGAATGGAAAGCTGACCGCACCCTGGAGCCATGTGCTAACATGCCTTGGTTCAGGGACGGAAAGTCACCTGTGAAGATGACAATGCCAGTGGAACCACACTGCTTGAAGCTCTGGATTGCATTCTGCCACCAACTCATCCAACTGACAAGCCCTTGCGTCTGCTGCTCCAGGACGTCTACAAAATTTGTAGTATTGATACTGTCCCTGTGCTCCAGGTGGAGACTTGTGTTCTTAAATCTGGGATGGTGGTCACCTTTACTTCATTCTGTTACAACTGAACTAAAGTCTGTTGGAATGTACCATGAAGCTTTGAGTAAGGCTCTTCATGGGGGCAATGTGGGCTTCAGTGTCAAGAATGTATCTGCCAAAGATGTTCATCACAGCAATGTGGCCAATGACAGCGAAAATGGCCCACCAATGGAGGCAGCTGGCTTCATGACTCAGGTGATTATTCTGAGCCATCCGGGCCAAATAAGTGCTGGCTATGCACCTGCGCTGGATTGTCACAGAGCTCATATTGTTTGCAAGTTTGCTGGGCTGAGGGAGAAGACTGATCATCATTCTGGAAAAAAGCTGGAAGATGGTCCCAAGTTCTTGAAATCTGGTAATGCTGTCATCATTTATATGGTTCCTGGCAAGCCCAGGTGTGTTAACAGCTTTTCTGACTATCCTCCTCTGGACTGCTTTGCTGTTTATGAAATGAGACACATAGTTGCTGTGGGTGTCATCAAAGCAGTGGACAAGAAAGCAGCTAGAACTGGCAAGATTACCAACTCTGCCCACAAAGCTCAGAAGGCTAAATGAATATTATCACCAATACCTGCCATCCAGCTCTTAATTAGGGGTGGAAGAACAGTCTCAGAACTGTTCAAGTCAACTGGCCATTGAAATTTAATAGTAAAAGACTGGTTAATGCATCGTAAAACCTTCAAAAGAAAAGGAGAATGTTTTGTGAACCATTTGCTTCTTTTTGGTGGGGAGCAGTTTTGTTTTGTTTTGTTTTTTAAGGATTTTATTTGTTTATTTGACAGACAGAGATCACAAGTAGGCAGAGAGGCAGGCAGAGAGAGAGAGGAAGGGAAGGAGGCTCCCCGCTGAGCAGAGAGCCCGATGCGGGGCTCCATCCCAGGACCCTGGGTCATGACCTGAGAGGAAGGCAGAGGCTTTAACCCACTGAGCCACCCAGGTGTCCCGGTTGGGGGCAGTTTTAAATTAGTTTTTAAAATCGGAACTTCTTAATGGAAAAAACTTGACCAAAAATCTGTCACAGAATTTTGAGATTAAAACAAAAGTTTAATGAGGAAAAAAAAATGGATTGAATGAGATACCCTCTTTACCTTAGTATTTTAATTACTTATTTGTTTGATTTAGTAATACAGAAGAGAATAAGGGAAAACATAGTATTATTGTTTTTATAAATCAGATGGTACTCTGTAGAGTTTAAAACATTATACACTTCAAATTTTTTGTCTTTAACTTTTGTGATATTTTAAAATATTAAGTAATAGTCTTCAAAATTATTGGGAACTCTTGGCAACAGAGATTAACATACCATAAAATTGTCTTATTTGGAATTAAATAAAATAACCACAAATTGAAATCTATACTTGGCTCTCAGTCATTAATGCTAGCAGCTAGATGTAGGATGGGAGACGAGCCTGATCCCATACAGATAACATAAAGCAGGTATTTTTCAAAATTGTATCATATAAAGGGTCCACCATGTGAAATATCTTGTTTTACATATTTCAATATTTTAACAGAAGCTTCTAGACTTTATAAGGAAAAGGACCTGAGAAGTTCTAAGGTTACTGTCTGGACTCAAGTAAGCGAGTATCATTCATAGGACAATGAATGTGCTACACACGTTGTAGCTCTGAAACAGTGAATTTAGGACAAGTTCAATTGCACTAAGGCATGGGCTAATAAACCTCAAACAAAGCAGTCATTGTAAGCCAAGGCTCATCTATTATAAACATGTGATCACACAGGGCATACTAAAGTCTTTGTTCTTGTGTTAGCGCACAGTGGTCAAAAGAAATTATATGTTCTATATTTTGTTAACTTGCTCATAAAAAAATCAGGGATTTTATAAATATAAACATATTTTTACAAATACAAAATAAAAATGTGAAATAAAAAGATGTAGTTTCACTCCAAACTAACAATAATTATAACATAATTGGATTTTAAGAACCACAAAATATGGACCACAAGATTTTGCAGATGTGCCCTAGCCATTGTCATTTTCTTATAAAAAGTTCTTTGCTTCATAAGGCTCTTTAGAGGATATATAATCTCATCTGTTCAATGGAATAACATCTTGCATAGAAGAGATACCTTTAATCTACACATGAGGAAGCTACAGCTCCTGAAGGCTCTTTCCTTTGCTGATATAGCTAGCCAAGTTGTGCGTATAGAACCACACAATCTTCTGAAATCTATTATATTGTTCTTTTCATTGAACCATAGTGTTTTGTACAAAATCCTTGTCCGCCATAGACTGAAAATTAAGGAGGCCTGTCTGATATTTTGTCATGGTTTCCTCTTGTGATATCAAGTGATACCACGTTCTTCCCTTGGCTCTGCCATGCCCAAGAACCACAACTTTTCTTTTCCTCTCTCCTTTGACTTTTTCCTGACGATAAAACTTCTAAATGTTCAAGTCCTCCTAGGCTAAAAGAAACAGCTTAAAGAGAAAACCTAAACTAGGATACAAAATATTAAGGATTGGGATTTTTGTCAATTTTGTTCATAATGTCCACTTTGTTTAAGGCTACCTGGAATAGTGTCTGATCTAAAGGAGATACTTAGTAAACTTTTATTAAAATATGAAAGTTCCCTTGGTATACTTCACTTAAAAGCAACTAACCTCTTGTAAGTGTCCCTTTGCTCTCATGGTCAAATATCTTGAAACTTCAGTTCACAAACCTAACACTCTTCATAAGCAATTCAGAGGTAATCAATAACCTTCTAACAATCAAAATGTAATGGTATCTTTTTAGTTTTCTTCCTATTGGAACTCATTTACAAACTGAGCACTCTTATAAATGTTATTCTAATCACTATTATTCCTATTTAATCTTAGTTTTCTCTGTCCCTTTCTGGTTTTTTTCTCCTTTGCTGGCATTGTTTTCCTTACCTAAATAAATAATAAAATTCTTTACTTATGACCTTGGCCGCCTCTCCTCACTTTGCTAGTTCTCCCTGGCCGTATCTTTTACATCATGGTTTAAATTACCGTAACTCTACCATTAATATCCAAAATTGTTTGTGAACCTCATTTCCTGACTGAGCAAAAAGATTGCACATCCTGTCTTCTTGAATGACCCATAGGACCTCAAACATAATATCTTCAAAATAAACTTTTTTCTTTATAATCTTCTTCCACCAAACTGAGTTTTTGCACCTCCATTCCCTCACTAGCATAGTTCTCTTTTTCTGGTTCTCAGCTGATGTCTATGCTTTCTATTTCTTTGAAAAGAAAGATGCAACCAAAAGAGAAATTCTAAATATTGCCAATACCACACCCACCAACTTGCATTCATCTGTGTCCCTAAACCACATATTTTCATCTGTTAATACGCATAAACTGTCCTACTACTACCTAGAGCTAATCCCTCCTTGTGTACTTGGAACCTATCCATACCTTTTTAGCTACTCAAAGATAATACTCAAAAATCTGTCCTCACCCCACCTGCCTCCCTGATTGTTTCTTTCTACCAAAGTATTCCCAATATCACGCAAAATAGATTTAAAACTTTTTTCCATCTTAGAAAATGATAATGAACTCTTTTGATCCACATCATCTGCACGCAACCACTATTTTATTTCTCTGCTCGCATTTACTCCGAGGCTCAAAAGAGATATAAATACTATTTCGCCGCCTTCTCCTCCCATCCTCTCAAACTAGTTCAATTAAGCTTATATTCTCTCAGATCTATGCAATAGCTCTTGTCAAGGTCCCAATGACTGCTGTACCACCAAATTAATGGCCAATCCTCAATTCTCTTTCAAATAAACTAGTAGGAGTATTTGACACAGTATAGCACTCCTTCCTTCTCGAGAGTCTCAAGACTCCCCCAACCAAATATATAAAAGAGGGAACATCTTGTCCACAACTTTCCAGACCTTGATGTCCCTTCTTCCCCACCCCTCCTCTCTCCCTTAGCTAGCTTTACTGAAGCTCTCCATAGTACCAGTTACTACCTGACACACAGTCACTTTTTGTGAAATATAGGCTCGATGACAGCAAGGACTTGTGTTTCTAACAGGTCCAGCACATATTAAGCACTCACTAAAAATCAGTTTTTACTATTTGCACTCACTAAAAATTTCACATGTATAGGACTGAGCATAATCATTAAAAGAAAATTTTTTTCAGTAAAATTATCACTGAGTTGCAGTGGGTTAAACTGAAAGGTAGACAATGGAGATATAGGCTGTCTATTTTACATGTACCGTATATCTATTTTGCTACAATACCTGGTTCACTGTGTGAAGTCAATAAATATTAATTTGTTAATATACCTTAAATCCTTAAAAAAGGGCAGCTCTATGCAGCTATCATATAGCTTAGTTCTTAAACTGTTCTTACAAAATGGAATAGAATCCAGAAATAATAAAGTACTGGTGCTCTTTATTAGCACTAATAAATCAGAACACCAAGTTAATCATTCCTGTGACAACTGAAAAAATTGAAATGATTCATTAATGTCAAGAATGCTATGCTATAAGACCAAGTATAAGAATCTAAGAGGTGTTTTATCTGTTTTCAGGCTTAACATATTGTAATTTTAACTTGGCAAGAAAAGATAGATTAAAACTACATGTTGCACCTATAATTTTAAATTACTGTTTATTAGAAAAGCATTTTCTCTTCTGCTAAGTTGTTTCTTACATTGATTCTTCTGACTTTATCCCACTCTTTTTTTCTTATGCTTGGTGATTTCCACTTAGACTTGTAGATAGATAAATAGCTGATTGAATCAGTAATGAAATATTTGTAATAAAACATCTAATAATTAAGACATTAGAAACCAATATATTAATGTCATTTTTGTTATTAAACTGACAATAAATGCCACAATTCTATTTACACACAGTTTTCATTTTGTATTGTTTTTAAAATATCTTGAGTACATTTATAAATAAGCACAATTTTTAAGTATAACAACTATTCAAATATGAAAATAAATATCTTAAGAATGGATTACTATATGCATGCACAGCCAATCTTTAGAAACCTTAGATTATTTCAGAACACTTTGGAAACACCGTTCTGCAATTTACCTGGGTTTAAAATGCCATCTGACACCCACTAGCTGTGAGAATTTTGCAAGCTTCTATGTCCTGAGTACTTTAGCTTCTTCATCTGTAAAGTAAGAATATTACCTACCTCATCAGTTTGTTGCAGAGACTAAGAGTGATATATAACTTTTATGTAAACCTTAGAGTTACTTTTCATTCTTCCTTCTCCTTCAACTTTGGAAAGACTTTCCAATGTCTCTCACCTAATAATTAACACTAAACCTGGCCTCTGCCCGGGTGCTCACCTTATATTCCACCTTTGCTAATCCTGAAGACCCTCTTATATCGAAGAGTAGCTCCTCAAAAAGTACTACAAACCACTACCAAACTGTACATTCCACTGTCCCCTTCAATTATCTGTAATGACTCCAGCTGCCTACAGAACGACGTACAAATTCCCAAGTATTTTATGCCATCCACAATCTGGGTGTCTTGCCTACACAGCTTTATAGCCTAATATTCTCCTTCATGAATACTCCATTTCATTTAACTAGTACTACTGGTTGCCTAGAGAGAAGTAATACAAATTCAAACCTCCTTTTTCAAAACAGTTCTCCATTGCCTGCAATGGACTCGCCCTTCTCTGTATTACACCTTCCTATTATGGAATATTTCCTTAATAACAAAACACAATCCAGTCCATTAATGGTCATTATAACTATTTTTCTAACAATTTTTGTATTGTTATTTATGCCATCATTTTACAGCAATAACCTCCTAACTGGGGTATTTTTTTTCTTCTGCACTCCCAAATACATTCTCCATATAGCAGCCAAACTGATATTTTAAAATAGGAAATCATATCAGGTCACAGCACTGCCGAGAGCTTCTACTGGGCTCCTATACTCAGAAGAAAAGACAAAGCATCAGGCATCCCTCTGTAGTTGCCTGCCCTATCTCCTCATTTCTGCTCTGGGATTTATCATTCTGCCCTCGCTCACTAAGCTCCTGGAACCCTCCACTTTTATCCCTTTTTGTCTATGTTATTCTTCTCATACATCTTTGCATGGCTTACTTCTCTGACAAGACCTTCTGTGACTACCTCTTCTAAAAGATTCACCAAAACATACACACGTGTGTGTGCCCGGACACATAAACACACACATACACACTCACACATGATTACTCTATCCTTTCCCTTGCTTTGTTGTCTTCTTAGAATTTATCATCTGTTCTTATTTATTAATTTCTGATGTTATCATCTTCCCAACTCTTCAGATGGAATGTAAACTCAACAGAGCAAAGATAATCTTCTTTACAGCTGTATCCCTAATTCACAATATTGGAAATGCTTGGTAAACATTTGTTCAATTACTAAATTAATCCTCCTGCTAAAAAGCATATAATCTGTTTCCTTAACCAAAATATAAACTCCTTAAGGAAAGAGATTTGTCTGAATGCTCTAATGTTCTTGAATTCAGTAGAGTTGCTTGAATATGATAGGTGCTCAAATATTTGTTTTTTTTTTTAAATCAATAGAATGACAGTTTAGAGTAAAATGCACGCTAAGCATTACATGCAAAGTAGAATTTCCAAAGTGAAACAGAAAACAGAACATAAAATAAAATTATCTTTCTACCCTTTTTATTAAATACCTGGTTTCTTATTTAATGTGCTATGAAAAACTGCTTTACACAGAGATTTATTGCCCAAAATCATCTGCAAAATTATTTTGTACAGAATTTTACCTCTTTTGAAATTAAACTAAATTACTAGACTTTCCAAACCCTAAATAAATTGAATTCCTTGATTCCGGGTCCCACAAAGCCCACAGGGGGCTTTCTGGTCAGTCGAGTAATTCAATCCTAAAATCAGGACAATGATTTCTAAGGTTTTTTTCTTAGTGTCTCCAAATTTCTCTTTATGATAATATAGATAGGTAGCATAAATCAATAAAAACACCAAAAGACTTAAAACTGCAAAGGGAACATAATAATTCACACCAAAATATTTTTGAAATCTAACAGCAAACTGTTTTGCTCAGCAAATAGTTTTTTCCATCTCTCTACTCAACCCTCAATGCTGAAGTTTACAGTGAAAAGTTTAAAAAAGCAGACAAGGGTAGGTAAGCAAAATGCCTGGCACATAGTTATCATTCACTCTTTTTAAGCAAATAGATAAAACAATATAAAAAAAACCCTCAATAAGGAACATGAAAAAATACCTAGCCCCGAAATATTATTATAATATTAGTACAGCTGTCAACCAGTTTTAAAAAGTGAGACAGAAATGCAGTATATGATCATTTCACTTGTAAAAGACCCATTGAGACAAAAGGAATTATGAATTTTTTCAATTGGAAGTTAAATAATAGAGACAGAATGGGTTTTCATATTAACCTATATCATTCAGTTAATTTCCTCAATTATGCAAAACATTTAGCTTATAATCATATACAAAACTCATACAGTTTCTTCCTTAATTAATAATGAATAAAGAACTAATTTCTTTAAAAAATTTTGGAATATCCAAGACTATTTGAAACAGTATTTTTAATAATTCAAAATGTTATAAAATTAAATATCATTTGGTAATGGTAGACTGACCAATATTTTAAAAAGTGAAGCATCTGATGCCAATACCCATACCTTGATTGAAAATGACTGTTAACAGTGAAGGGACTGAAGATGTCAATGATAACTAAGTTATGTGAATAATAATTGTTGAAAAGTTAAACATGTCGTTCTTTGTAAAAATAAATAACATTTGTTGAGTAGGCATTTTGCAATCAGTGTTCCGACTCATGCAGAGCACTACCTAAGAAAAAATGGAAAATTTAGAAAAAGGTTTAAGTCTTATGATATTTGCTTGAACAATGGGTGTCTGGGTGGCTCAGTTGGTTAAGTGACTGCCTTCGGCTCAGGTCATGATCCTGGAGTCCTGGGATTGAGTCCCACATCGGGCTCCCTGCTCGGCAGGGAGTCTGCTTCTCCTGCTGACCTCGCTCTTCTCATGCTCTCTCATTCTCTCTCTCAAATAAATAAATATCTTTTAAAAAAAAGATATTTGCCTGAACAAAATCAATCAATAAATAAAATTGTGTATCTCCTGATAGGAGATGAATTGCACCATAAATCAATATGGTACAATTCAACATGGACTATTTTATAGCAGCTAAACATAGTGATTATAATTATGTGGCAATATGGATCACATTAAATGTCAAGTGAATGAAGCAGTTTGCAAATTATTATACTCCAATCACAAATATATAAAGAAATGTTTGGGCACCTGGTGGCTCAATTGGTTAAGCGACTGCCTTCAACTCAGGTCATGATCCTGGAGTCCCGGGATCGAGTCCCACATCAGGCTCCCTGCTCTGCAGGGAGTCTGCTTCTCCCTCTGACCCTCCCCCCTCTCATGCTCTCTCTCTCATTCTCTCTCTCTCAAATAAATAAATAAATAAATAAAATCTTTTAAAAAAATGTTTGTTTAAGAAATAAAGGTTAAAAATATATATATAATGATAACCCTGGTTGTGACTGTAAGAAGATACTCTAATGTTCTCTAAGAAAGTGATTTTACTTTTCAAATATATCCCACTAATATTACATGTGTGTTGTGCTTCCATGTAAGAGTCTCTGTCCCCAAACATCTCCCTTCTCAGTAAATCCATGAATCTATCATTAGAGAATTCTTCTCTGTCCATTCTTAAAACTGGGGGCCTCAGAGGTTCTTTCTACTTCTTCCTACATTCACCCTCAAAGGCTTTAACAACCACTTTTATTCCACTAAATCTCAAGTCTCCCACTTAGTACCTCTATTCTAAGTTCCTGCCTTAAGTTTTTTAACAGGAACTGAATGTACATTTTCTTTAAAGATTTTGTACAAAAGTATTAACGGGAGTTTCTTTTATCATCTCTGGCCTCCTGCACATGGTTTCATGTTATCATACCTATTTTTCAAGTTGGAAACCTTCACAGCTAACTTCACTTCTTTCTCTATGTCTCCCATCATGAATAGCAAGTCCCCAGCTACCCGGCTCTTCCACTCTAGAAGCCTCCTGAATGTGACCCAACTTCTCAAGTCTCACTTTACCCATGCATTCATCTCTGGTGTGCTTTTCTTTCTTTTCCGAACACACATTCCAAAAACTTGGTCCATATCACTGTATTTAATCTTTACACCAGTCATCTACATTAACACCATTTTACAGACAAAACTGATGCACAAAAGGTAAGTAATGGGATAACATGGCTTGTGAGTGGCAGAGCTGGCACCTTGTACTACTGCAACAATCTCCCATCTCTATGCCACTCCTTCTAATGATTGTTTTTCAAATATTGTTTTGCCTGTCATTGTCCACATAACAATTCAAACTTGTTAACATCTCAAAGAAACTTCTTGAAAGTCTACAGCAAGTGTAATTGTCCAAACTTACCTCCTGACACTCCCTACTCCACACCATGTGTTCCTGCCAAACTGAACAGAATGAAACTCAGAACTTGCTGGGTCATTTCTCAACCCCATCATTTTGTGCAACTGCTCAGAAAACTGTCCCAATCCCCTCCCCCCCAAAATACCTTAAAACCAGACAAAAAGCCTTATTCTTCCATGAAGCCTCTCCTCTATCACCAGATTACAGAATAACCTTGTTCTGCTCTCTGGATTTCTGTAACACTATATTCACATAGCTGACACATTCTCTACTGTAAGTTAAAAGAATTCAGTTATTGGCTAGTCTATCTTCCTTCCTAAATTATAATCTCCTAAAAAGTCAGAGATTGTATCATTTGCTCACCCAATTATAATAGTTGCATATCTACCACATGATAATACTTAACTCGATGCTTGGCTCATAGTAGCCATTCAATAAGTGGTGGATGCAGAAAATAATCAGAGCACCATAATACACAGCAGATATTCATGGAAAGGGTAAAATCTTATTAGATAACCTTCAAGACCAAGGAGACTTATAAGAGAACTAATCAAAAGCCTGAAAGACCTCTAGGGATAAAAGGCAAAGAACATGAAAGGGGATGAGATATGAAATGACAGAAGAGTTCTAAAGCAGCAAAGGAGTAAAAAAAAAAAAAAAAAATTCACTCCTTTGAAGAAAATTTTGTCATTTCTGAAAAATTAAATAATCAAATGCAGGTTGTTTGGATAGAATTCTCTGCAACAAAGACAAAGCATTTTCCTTTCTCCTTCTTTGTGTAAACTCTTGGTTCAGCTACTGACCAGTGGAGCTATTATGGTGAAATACCACTCCACTAAATGCTTTCAGTTTTAGCCCATTTAAGCTATTGTAAAACTCAACTTGGCAGTCACCTTGCTGCACAGTGAAAGAGCAGGATAAATGAAACTTCCCTGAAGCTCTCTTTATCTTCGAACAGTAGGAGAACATTATTGGCTTCCTCCAGTTGTGGCTAGGTTACATGGGTTATATTTTAAACATTTTAGGCCAAACTCCCACTGTAATGTGATATTATTGGGCCAGTTTGTCTAACTTGAGAGAAAGCCCTATTATCATAAGTAGACATAGTTTTGCTTCATTTTTTGGGAGTATACATAAAACACTTGGAAAGGTTAGAAATCTAGAATTTTTTTTCCTTTTTGAGTAAATGGGAAAACAAGAAAAGTAATTCATTCTGAGTAAATTTAAAAAGTAACAAGTTCAAATGTGTTTAATTAGTAATGATAATATATTACAAATTCACTGCTAGAATTTTCAATTTTTCCATTAAAATTCAATTAATCTAATAGTTATTTATAAATATCTAACACAAAAGATAAATGAAAACAAGATCATAGTTGTAACCAAGGAAAATAAGTCTGAAGTAAAATCAATGAGTCTACTTTGCTTCTCTGAGAGTTGATTTCATTACATTGAAAAATTTACCTCACCACTCAATGTCACATTTCGTCATCTGTAAAATAAAAATAATATGCAAATACACTGGTTGTTTCTTTTTTTAAAAGATTTTATTTATTTATTTGACAGAGAGAGACACAGCGAGAGAGGGAACACAGCAGAGGAAGTGGGAGAGGGAGAAGCAGGCTTCCCATGGAGCGGAGAGCCCAATGTGGGATTCGATCCCAGGAGCCTGGGATCATGACCTGAGCCAAAGGCAGACACTGAACGACTGAGCCATCCAGGTGCCCCTGAGCTAGTTGTTTCAAGTAGTCAGTTGATATTTATAATAGTTGGTACAAATAGGTGATCAATATATGTCAATTGAAATGAAAGTTAAATTCAGTAAAGGAATCAAACTCAGTCTCTCATTGAGGGGATTGCTCAATAGCCTTTAATTAAAGCTAAATGGCCAGATTACTGCTAATTAGATTCAATTTTTTAGTTCATCATTCTTATATCTTTTTGTTGCAAAGTATATGATACATTATAGAGCATATATAGGGAGAAAGAAGAATGAACCATAAAAAAGAGGCCTCTCATTGGGGGCTTTCTTTGAACCACATTTGGAAAATTTAAAAATGGGGGCGCCTGGGTGGCTCAGTGGGTTAAAACCTCTGCCTTCGGCTCAGGTCATGATCCCAGGATCCTGGGATCGAGCCCCGCATTGGGCTCTCTGCTTAGTGGGGAGCCTGCTTCCTCCTCTCTCTGCCTACTTGTGAGCTCTGTCAAATAAATAAAATCTTTTTAAAAAAATGTGGATTATGATTTATTTATTTAATTTATAAGTTTAACTGAAGTCAAAATTTTTAAAGCTGATTTAAAGTGAAGTAAACAAATAGATGTAAGGATATAGCCTATAAAATGAGAAATACTACTGACATTTAGAAATATTCTAGGAATTTTAATGTATTTGCCTGCTTGTTTGTGTGAGATATCAGCTGAACATGTCTGTGATAGTTTACTGAAAGGACTTCAATTGACATTTGACAAGACACTTCAATATTTATTAACCATTTATTATGTATACAACATGCTGGGAACTAAGTGCAAAAAGATAAATGAAACTCTGTCCCCAGGTGTGCACTGAGTGTAACTGTCCAAACTTTTGGACAATGGGAAAGACTGGCATATAACTTAAAAATTGCAAGATTTACTTGTGAGATTCACTTGTAAGCTATAAAATTCACACTTACAGGGAGATATCTGGAGGTGGTACACTTCGTCCATCCCACCAGGAAGGGGCAGATACAGTAGCTGAATTACTTTTTAAGGTTGAATAAAAATTGGCCAGGTGAAGTAAGTTGAAAGGAAATTCCAGACAGAGAAAAACATTCCGGTGTGCAGGAGGGGATGGGGAGAAGCTTTCAGACTTATTAGAGTGCTGAAGACAGTGCTGAAAAGGTAAGCAGGGCTGAGCCCTAGAGTGTCCTTCATTCCTTGCTAATGCGATTAACATTTGCTTAGTATGGAGTTAAGAGGCACAGAACTATTTTATGTAAGGAAGCTAACACATTACCTGTATTTGCCATAGATCATTCTCACTGAGGTAGAAGGAAAGATTTGAAAAATACTGCAAGTATGAAGAGCAATTAAAGAACTATTATAATTGCCAGATGAAATGGAGAACTTAACTAGGGCAAAACGAAAAAAAAAAAGAGGAACATGCTGGTAAAGACTCAAAAGTAGATTGAGGGTAAATCCAAATTATGCAATGACAGTCACAATTTTACTTGTATGACCATCTAATGTATTAAGACAGGACACAACAGCAGCTCAAATGTAATATCATAATTACATTTATTTATAATGTATTTTATTACAAGTTTGGGTTATCCCCTTTATCAATCATCATTCTCAAATTTATCTGGCAGTTCTTGCACATTTATTTATCCTTACGGACTTTAAAATCAATTATATTGTCTAGTTCACAAAAACTTATATTTTTTTAGGGAAATTGATTAAATTTATTGATTAAAATGAAAAGTGCAGCTTTTTTTTCCTTTAGATTTTATTTAGTTATTTATTTGACAGAAAAAGAAATCACAAGCAGGCAAAGAGGCAGGCAGAGAGATGGGGAAGCAGGCTCCCAGCTGAGCAGAGAGTCCGCTACAGGGCTCGATTCCAGGACCCAGAGATCATGACTTGAGCCAAAGGCAGAGGCTTAACCCACTGAGCCACCCAGGCACCCCTGAAAAGCACAGGTTTCTTTACATCATCAGTCTTCCTATACAAAAATAAAATATAGCATATCTTTATGTCTATGCATATCTTGTTTTCTAACCCTCAATAGTGTAGTATGTGTACTTCATATGGATGTCAGATTTACTGATAAGTTTATGTCAAGATAGCTTTTCATTTGTGTTACTACCAATGTGGTCTGTCCAGCCATTATGTTTTCTTTAAAGTTATTTTTACAATAGTAAATAAAATTAGAAAATGAATACCCCTGAACTAAACATCAACCTCTGCATATTCTAGCATTTGACTATATTTGCTTCAAATTTTTTCTTAAAGAAATCCAACATTACAGATGTGATTGGTATCTCTGTTTACCTTTCTAGATCCCCTCTGCAGTGGGGATGCCATATAAAATTCAGGATTCCTGGTTGAACTTGCACATTGGACAAACAATGACTCAATTTTTAATATACCTCATGCAATAGGCAATATGAATGCATTTTTATTTCTAAATCTGACAACCTATCTCTTCACATACAGAAATATCCCAATTTTTTAAAATAATTCTTAAACATTTCAAAACTCAACTGCTACACATTATGAGATCTTAAACATTTAACAATATTGTTTTGCATGTCTTCAAAACTTATGTAAATAGTTCCAACATGTTGTTTCTGTTGGCTCAAACCAAGCATTGTTGCCTTTTCTCTTTCAAATATTCCAATGGTCTCAATAATGTTCGTGTTTAGCTATGTCTGATACAATGTAACTGCATATGTCCTCTGTCAGTATTTTTTTGTATCTGGATGGATATTTATTCCATTTGACAATGCTTCATCTTAAACTGTGATTCAAGAGTACAGATATTCTTAGTTTTGTCAAAAACATGGTTTACATATTTTTTTGCTATTTTTGTTTCAGTGATTTCAGAGTAGAGAAAGGAAATGTCTTTTCTCCTCCTTCTTACAATTGGAATTCTCTTGTGCCTTTGAAAATTGTTGATGCCTAAGCAGCATTCTAAACTAATGGAATCAGAATCTTCAAGGGTCAGTCTAGCAGCTGTGTAAGTTGATAAAGTCCACAGGTGATTTCTTTTTGGGAGTGAGACCTATAGTCTTAGCTAAACAATGATATATTTTAGCAATATTTAAAAGATTCTACTTAATTTTATTGTCTTTATATGAAACTAATGTACAGGGGCACCTGGGTGACTCAGTTGGTTAAGCGATGGTCTTTGGCTCAGGTCACGATCCTGGAGTCCTAGTATCGAGTCCTGCATCAGGGTCCCTGCTCAGCAGAGTCTGCTTCTCCCTCTGACCCTACCCACTCTCATGGTTTCTCTCTCTCTCTCAAATAAATAAATAAAATCTTTAAAAACAATAAATAAATAAATTTCAAAAAAGAAATGAATGTACATTTTTAACCATGTTGTTATACCTTTTTAGGATTCTTACTACTTCTTAACAATACAGTACTAATTGACTTCCACAAAAGCTACAGTTTTAAACTCTAAAAGTTTATAAAGGGCTTTAATTACTAACTACAAGTTAACTCTGATTTTATCGGAAGGTTGAGTCTGGGTTCTGTTAGATTCCTGATGTTGGAATATGTTAGCCTCAAAAGTGAACGAAGTATCCTTTGAAACTCTGAACGATCCCTTGATGATTTTAATATAGTCAATCTACAATATCCAGCCTTTCCTTGCAGTATAATCTTTTCATTACATAAGTTTATGATCTAGTAAAATGATGGCTTTCCTGTTCCTCAATTATACTTCATTCTTTCCCTGCTGCATGATCTTTCTCATACTCTTTAACTGAAATAGATATCCTCACCTTAGTTGATAAATTATACTGTCTTTATGAAGAACATTTGCAAAATCAATTTCTCCTCTTCCTTCAAGTTCTCCAACCCAGATGTTCATTCTTTATTTCTGAAACCTTAGGGGAATTCATTTGTATATTTCTTGAAATGCTTATTATATGATAATAATTTGTGTACTTGATTTTTTCTATAGAATGATATGAATATCATAAATATAGAATTATGATAGATCATAATTGATAATAGAATTATGTGTCAATTATGTAGCATCTACTAAATCCCAGGCAATGGATTAAGGTTATTATTTGCTTTAACCCTTAAATATATGCATTTATAAGATTGTTTCTCTATTTTCTTAATGAGAAAATAGGGACATAAGGAAGTTTAGTTCTCCCAAAATCACATGACTAGAAAAAGTGGGTATTTGAACATGTCTCACTGCAGAGGCGGCATTTTTTTTTTTTTAAGATTTTTTATTTATTTATTTGACAGAGAGAGAGAGAGAGAGATCACAAGTAGGCAAAGAGGCAGGCAGAGAGAGGGGAAAGCAGACTCCCTGCTGAGCAGAGAGCCCAATGTGGGGCTCAGTCCCACGACCCTGAGATCATGACCTGAGCTAAAGGCAGAGGCTTAACCCACTGAGCCACCCAGGCGCCCCAAGAGGCATCATTCTTAACCACAATGCTGTGCATTGATCTACCGCAGGTGATCTACTGCTTTTTAGTAACTTTCATATGGTAAACTCTAGGATATTTATTCCATTGAATCTCATTATTTAAGCCCTACCATCCATTTGATCTATTTAGGTTGCTTTTATACAATTATAAATGTAGGGATCTCAGGTCAACATTTTTGAATGTTTCTGTTTCCTCATTATACATCAGAATTCTAATTAGAATATGTTCTCAGTTAGAGAACATGGCCTAATCACTAGTTCTGATGTTTCCCCCTCCCTTTTAGTGGACTCCAGTTGTTTTGTAGATCTGAATTGACAGCCATTACATAAAGCAGCCAGAAGATGATTAGCCAGGAAAGCTGAATTTTGTCAAGTTAATTACCAGTGGTACACATTGACTTTGATTCATGAATATGGCTTTTAGCAGAACTCTTAAAGTGAGATGTTAATCAGTCAACACTAATTTTTTACAGTTTAATGGAAATGTCAAACGGAGGGTTGCAGGAAAAGCCCAAGCAAGAGAGACCCTGGTGCGCACTGAAAAAATCACCAAATATAAAAGAAGCATTCATTTTATTTATTTATTTATGATTTTATTTATTCATGATTTTATTTATTTATTTGACAGAGAGAGAGAGAGAGAGAGAGCATAAGTAGGGGGAGCAGCAGAAGAAGAGGGAGAAGCAGGCTTTCTGCTGAGCAGAGAGCCCAATGTGGGGCTGGATCCCACGACCCATGAGATCATGACCTGAGCTGAAGGCAGGGGCTTAACTGACTGAGCTACCCAGGCGCCCAAGAAGCATTCATTTTAAAGAAATGTTTTCAAGCTACTTGGTCATGAAATGAACACTCCTCTGATTGCTACAGCTGCAATCAAATCAATCATCAGTGCTCTTGACAAACACACAGATCAACTGAGAGATTGTGCTCTGTTTTTCAGGTACAAACATTCCAAATTAAGTGGAACTGTGTGGTACAAAGAGTGAATGCAGAAAGATAGGACAAAGAAAAAATGTGTGTTTATCAAATATAAAATATTTAAAATTTATTGTATACTTTGTGATCAAATTGAAAATATTCTGCAATCTCTTCCTAGTTCAATACTGAACAAATATCATTAGGGATAAAGCATCCTCACAGTCAACCTAAGTCATTCATGCTGCTTTTTAAACTTACTGAGTTTCTTTGTGATAAAAATCTCTTGGACTTCTTCCTCTCAGGGGAGAAAAAGATCTCCTTACCTGAACACTTCTGAAAATGACATCATGATAGGAAAATATAAACTTTATGTTTTGCTGCCAAATTTTGCTGCTAAATACATATTTCAATTTCTGGGGGAAAAAAATCTAAGTTTTATGGCATATAAGACATCCAAATTTTGAAGGTATATTCTAGCTTTTGTTTTTAAACTTTTTTTTTTTTTTTTAAATGACCAAGAGAAAACAATACCGGAAAATAAATGGAGCTGCGTTTGAGTTTATAAGCTCTTTGTTACCAGGCAACACTGAATTTCAAGAACACTATTATTTTGTATTTCAAAAACCGCAAATCAAGTATGTTCTCAGCCACAAAATATTATGACCAAATTCACCTCCTTATAAGATTCATAAATATACATGTTGGTCTACCTGTCTCCACTCAAAGCCCCAAGTTCATACCCAGGAGCTACATCTCTTTTATGAACAGATTGCACGGGCGTGTTCCCAGTCTCTCTGCAGGTTAGCACATCCATAACTTGGAGAATAAATTCCTAGTAAAAATACTCTATCTAATGAAAATATACATCAACTCTATGAGTAAGGGCAAAGAATGATACAAAATACCTGGCCCTATTTATTAAACACCAGGTAGCCCAAAATTAGCATTTTTATATTTAAGATAACTATCAAATGCTACAGAATTAGGAAATTTACATCAGTAAAATCATTTAAAAGAAAGGATTCTTATGGAATTAACTCTTGCCAGTTTACCCAAAAATTTGAATCAAAAACAAAACAAAACAAAAGACCTGTCGGCAAATCATTAACATTTCAGTACTTTTCTTTGACTTTTCCTCAATAGAGGCACTGATGGGATTTCTGAGCAAATGTGGATTTCAATCTTCTTTTGCAATAAAGACCATCACAGTTAGTGGTTTCCTTGTATGCCCTTTTATATTAGAGAAGGATGTCATATATCACTATCACTATATATGAAACTTCATATATCACTATATATCATATATATGAAACTTCATATATCACTATACTATGTTACAGGGCAGGTGGGTGGCTCAATCAGTTAAGCAGCTGCCTTTGGTTCAGGTCACAATCCCAGGGTCCTGGGACTGAGCTTCTGTATCAGGCTTCTTACTTGGCAGGGAGCCTGCTTCTCCCCAGCCTGCAATTCCCCCGCTTGTGCTTGCTCTCTGTCTCTCTCTCTAGCTCACTCTCTCTGTGTCAAATAAATAAATAAAAATCTTTAAAAAATTTTTTTAAATGCTATATTACCATTTTATTCTGAACTTTGGGGCAGAAATTTTTCTCTTGAGATTATACATCTCCATTTATCATTGATGTTTTCATTACTTCCCACATCAAGTTCTTTTTATAAAATTTAATGGATATTTTCAATAATAACCATAAAGTTGACATAACATCTAATAATTTGATCTTATCAGAAACTATACATACTGAATACATCAAGGAAAAATAATTGCCTAAATTGAGCACAATAGACTTAAGATTTCTTTAACCATTTCACATGGTGAGGCAAATAATTTAATTAGCAATTTCCCTAGTTCCCCTCATTTGTAATTTAAAATTTTCTTTTTTATAGTATAAATATTTTTCAATCATTGATTAAACAAATATTTGCAGAGCTCCTTCTGCAACATGATTACCAAAACCAAATACCTGTTCTCCAAAAATGCATAGTTTGGGAAAGCTCTATGAGTTTGTTTTTTCTTATAGAGCTTGCTATACTGGTTGGCTTGGCCCTTTAGTCCTCTGCTTTTCTCCTTGCTCCTGCCTGGAATGTGGTCATATGCGCAGAGATTTAGCAACTCTCATGAACATGAGGAGAAACCACATACTAAGGATATAGTGGGAAGGAGAAAAGAGCAGAGACAGGTAAGGATATCCTGGAGTTGGTGCATAGATCTAAGCTGTGAACTTCTAGACTTTTTGTTTCATGAGAAAAATAAAGCCTTTGCTTTACTTAAGCCAACTTTCATCAGACTTTTTCCCTTCTTTAAGCCCAAATTCATCTTAACTGAAAGTGTGGCTGCTGTAGATGCTGTTTCCCCACCTCAGATCTCCTTTATTGGTCAGTCCACATGTCCCCCAGCTATAATAAACTCATAGCTAAACTCTTCCTCTGAAATATTGTCTGGGACTAAGAAGAGCTATTTAGGGATAAGGCAGTACCAAAGCCTGGATTCTCTTGCCTGAAGGTAGGATACTTCCATGGAGTCATACTCCACACTTACTACTGGGAGTGACTGAGGCTAGATTTTAATCCTTCCCACCCCCATCCTATTCCAATTCCCCCACTTTCTTATACATTTTTCTACCTTACACTCTATTGAGCAATCACTTTCCTCTAGAAAATTCTATCTGATTCATGTCATTGTTTAAAAGAACACCTTGTTTTATTAAACTATGAATAAAGGATATGGCATATATCCTTTTGCTTCTCGTAATTTTTAATTAATTAATTAATTTTAAGAAAGAGCTCATGCATGTACACAGGCACACACTCACACATGTGTGTGAAAGTTGAGAGGAGAGCCAGAGGGTGAGAGGGAGGGAGGGAGAGAGAGAGAGAGAGAGAGAGAGGAAATCTTAATCTCAATCTCATGACCCTGAGATCATGATCTGAGCCAAAATAAAGAGTTGGATACTTAACTGAACCATCTAGTCACCCCTAATTTTTTTTTAAATTTTTTAGAGAGAGAGACTTGTCTTTAAATTTAATTTTTAAATAATTTTAAATAATTTCTCTATGACCTAATATAGGAAGGATTTTGTTCAGATGCAAGGATAATTGGGGGGGGGTTTCCTCTAAGTTACCAAATTCGGTATATAAATTAATCTTATGAGTTATATCACTTAAATCTAGTATGTTCATACTTATTTGTGATTTGACTTCCTTTGTATTTATACCAGTTTTTGTGTTTTAAAAATTGCATGTCAGGATACCCGCATGGCTCAGACAATTAAGCTTTTGCCCTGGACTCAGGTCCTGATCCCAGGGTCCTGGGATAGAGTCCTACATAGGGCTCCCTGCTCAGCAGGGAGCCTGCTTCTCCCTCTGTCTGCTGCTCCTCCTGCTTGTATTCTTTCTCTCTCTGGTATATAAATAAATAACATCTTAAAAAAAAAACTGCTTGTGTTTTCTGATTCATTCAGGTAGACATCTGTCTTATCTGTGACATAAATTTTCTTGTTATCAATAAATCAATCTCTATTCATTTTATGCTCTTTACTTTGAATTCTGTTGAATATTTCAGTATTGTCACTTTGCTCTTCAACTGTTATTGTATTTTCATGACATATTTTTCAATATAGTTTAAACCTTTATGTCTTGTATATGACTTTAAACTTCTTTTGTAAATAGCATGTGTTAGAATTGTATTTTTGTCCTAATCTTAGAGCCTTTGTTTTTTTCCTTTTCTTTCTTATTTTGAAACTTCATCTTTGCAGAGGTATTATTAGCCATTCACATTAAGATATGTCACAGATTTTCTTTTAAGTGTTTCCTTATTTTGTCACCTTCTTAGCACAGTGGGCAGCACGTCAGTCTCTAAGTGTTTCCTTATTTTCCTTTTTATTGTTAGGATTTGTTTGGGTGTTTATTTTGACTTATTTTTCTTTATTGTTTGTCTAGTGGTTTTGAAGGTATATATTTTTATTCCAACAGAATTTTTTTAAATTTTAACACTTTTTACATCTTTTCTTGGTACTATTAATCCAAAAGTAAAAGTGTCTATTGTCTTGGTAAAACTCATTTACTGAGTTTCTGCATATATAATAATATTTCAAATCTAGAGTGGGATTATTGCATTGTTTTAATATTTTTATTTTTCCAAAGTATTTTGACATTTTTATTACTATCCAATCACATCAATAATAATAAAGAATAGGAGTGCTCATTACCTTAATCATCTGACTCTTGATTTCAGCTCTGATCATGATCTCAGGGTCATGAATGAGATCAAGTCCCATATTAGGCTCTGCACTGGGCAGGGAGCCTGGTTAAGATTCTATCTCTCCCCCTGCCCTTCCCTCCTCCCACCCAACTCACACTCACTCTTTCTCTAAAAAAAATTAAAAATAATAAAATAAAAAATAAAGTATAATTACTGATGTTCTAATCCAGAGGTTGTTTGCCATCTTCCTCCCCCTTATTGTTGTCATAACAATTTTTATTATCATTGAAATGGAAGATATCTTACATTTACATTACCATATCTGTTTTTCTTTTCATTTGTTATTCCTGTACTTTTTTTTAAGTCATTTTAATTTGCTGACTCAAGATTTCCTTGAATTCATGAAATTTTCTTCCATTGTCATACATGATTGCTTTTTCTGTTTGTTCTGGTCTCTTTTTTTTTTAACTACTATTACTGAATGCCTCTTAAACACTAGTTGAATCTCTAAAGATCTCCTCTTGATTAGAAAAAGTGAGATTGCACTGGACAAACTTAAATAAGCAAGGAAGACTATTCAAAACAAATACAATAGGGGAAAGAATATTGAACTTTGAAATTGAAAGAATTTTTCACTGAAAAAATTAGGCGGAAGTTTTAAGAGTTGGGGCAAGCTGGTGGAAAAGTACGGACAGACATTATCAGGGATGGTCAGTGTGATTAGGCCATCTGTGTATGCTAATTGTTGCATATGTAAGTTTCTACGCTCCCACAGAAACTAGGCTCTGGGAGTGCTATCTTTCTTGATAATGACATTTCAAAGGATGGCTCCAGGTCCTGAAAAAGACATTCCTGGATTTTAAAACTGGCTAGAGGCTGAAGAATGATTCATATACATTTCACAGGGGCAGATAAAGAATTGCAATCACAAGTTTTCTGAAGTATATCCTTCAAGAAAAGGGATATCTGGGACCTAGAGTCAGGAACAAGCCTAACCCTTAGTCAAGCTGAGGGGAACTTTAAGGCAGGTTTGGTTACATGTCACTAATCTTTTGTTATTTGGGTTTTTTCATACTTTTTGTGACTTCCAGAATCTCTTGAACTTGCCATTTGCATTGCTGATTTGGTGCACTTCCATCAGTGGTCTCGATTTTCATTTGGGTCTTAATTTGGCAATTGTGTTTTTCACTCCTGGCAATTTTTCTTGTTTAAGATCATCCTCTCATCTTAATTACAAAAGTCTGATTTAATTTATTTGATCAAAATCAAAAGTTGACTTTTTTATATCAAACTAACATATTCTAAAATTTTCTATTGTGTTGTAGTAACCAATGCATAAGAATGTGCTCGACTCTATTTTTCAAGCATCATTGTCTTGAATCCAAGTAAGTATTCTTTTGTTTGCTCCTGCTAATGGAGGACAGTTTTTGCTTTTTTCAGTATTAAACATTGGGAAGGATTCTGCCAAAAACCTTGTGAATCTACTTCCAAATCTTCTAAGTGCAAATGAAAGAAGAGAGTAGCTTTCAATTATTTTACTTTCATTTTGCTAAGCATGAGCTCCAGTAGTCTGAAATGGTTGGTGGTGATAGAAGTTAGGATATGGTCTGTCAGTCTATGTTGAAGAGCAGTTTATTTATTTATTTATTTTTTCTTTGTTGGAGGAACCAGTAATTGGCTGGGCCATGCTTCCATTGTATGCCTGTAAAATGCACTTCTAGAAATCCAGGTATTTGCATTGATTGTCCTCCCTTCCTCCCCTAAATATGCTAACATCTCTTCAAACTTGCTTTGCAAGAAGAAGGATTATTGAAATTCTACTGGCATTCAAAGTCAGTTTTAACCATTAGGCACTGTAGGCACAATGCCTAGGATCCCTATTACTTTCAAGTGTTCACAAAAATGTTTTTAGTTTGTTTTAAATAAAGTAAGGATAAATATAGTAATAGTGTATATATAATAATAAATCTAGCTGGGATTATACTCATCTTTATATGAAGACAGTTGTAAAACATAATTTGTAATTTTTTTTTATGGAGGAAGGGGCCCACAAAAGTATAAGTGCCTAGGATTTATGAAAATCACAATGTGGCCCTGCTATTGACTCTTCCACTTCCTTTTCAGATGAGTCTTTTTAATATATACAGAGATTCATGGTCACATTAATAGTTCCTTCATTCTAGTATGGCTTCACTATATCTATCAGAAACATAGCAGAGTGTCTAGTTGTGAATTTCATCCATTGCCATCCTCCCAGTTTATTTCCCCCAGTTGTTTATTTCATAAGATTCCTATAGGAGAGAGGGTATGATCCCTTATATTGAATGATTTAGCTATTTTTCTTCTTTTTTTAATTTTTAATTTTTTTATTATGTTACATTAGATCACCATACAGTACATCATTAGTTCTTGATACAGTGTTCTATGCTTCACTGTTTGCATATAACACCCAGTGTTCCATGAAATCTGTGCCCTCTTTAATACCCATAAACTAGGAGTCACCAGGAGTAATCCCATAAAAAACACATCAAATGTTTCATAAGACACCTCGCAGTTTCTATATCCTTCGCTTCCTAGAAAAATTCTCCAAGTTGTATCAAAACGTCTCATGTGAATCAGCCAAGAGGCCTCAATATTGGGGTGGCTCAGTCATTGAGCTGCTTCCTTTGGCTCATGTCATGATCCCAGGGTCTTGGGATGGAGCCCCACATTGGGCTCCCTGCTAGGCAGAAGCCTGCTTCTCCTTCTCTCACTCCCCCTGCTTGCACTCCCTCTCTCACTGTGTCTCTCTTTGTCAAATAAATAAATAAAATCTTTTAAAAAATGAAAAAACAAAAATAAAGGAGGTCTCCAATACTAAACATGAAGACCTAAAAATTCTGAAGATGGCTTCTTCACCTAATAATTGCTTTGGTTATTAGATAGGAAATCTTAAAAGAGGATGGAACAATTTATCCTAACAAAAGGAAATCTAATATGCAATGATAATAACTCTCTTGAATAGCTAAGAGTTAATTACATAGAATTCCATGGCCCAAGATTGTCTTCATCCACTGGGCCTAGATGAGAACAACTTCATAATAGGCAGCATTGACCACGTGCTTCCTATGTTCCAGGCCTCTTCCAATACATGCACGGCCTAATGCAATCCTCTAGCAACCCAGTAGGATGCCTACTTTTACTATTAATATTTTACAAATAATAGAGCAGGCTTAAAGATTTTAAGTAACTTACCTAAAATCATATCTAGTAAGGGAAGAAGTAAAAGTCAACTAAATTCTATTTGGTTCTTTGCTGAAAAGCTTTCAAACTGATATATCCTCAAAATCCCTTTCTATTACATGGAAAGAGAAACACATTTGCTGGAGGGTTTTCATGCATTTAAGTTTTACTGCCTTTCTGCTTTTTCTTTCAGTGTACAGAGGCTTCCTTGTCAACTGTGGTTTCTTTAATTAAAAAACAAACTGAAAAATGGATAAGAAAAGAGAAAAGTCATACTACTCTCTGAAACCTTGTACATCACTAGACTTATTCTAAACTAACACTACTTTTCTCCTATAATGCCAAGTTAACATTATATAAATTATGGTTATGTAATATAAACTATATTATGAGTTTATATTATATGTGTATACATATACATGTATGTACGTATCTACCAACAAGTAGACTTTCAGTAACTATTTGTTGATTGTTTGAGGGCAATGTTTCCCATTACACACCTCAACAAACCACAAACTCTTTGAAGGGAAGACAGTACTTAATAGAAACTTACAATCCCTTTCTCAAAACCTATGGCATTAAATAAGTTTGGATTGAGATATATTTTGGAATTTTGGAAGGACATATACTTTTCTAGAGTAGCAATGTGTAATGTAAAACATTAACATCTCTTGAGGAAAAATTGTGAATATTTATACCAGAAAAAAGGTGAATGGCCTCAAATAAGTTCAGAATATGTTTTGCTACCAAATTAGGTCAAGATGAGGCTTTGTCACCAATGAGTTACAAAGACTGCATGTTTAGAGCTTTTTTGAATTCCAGAATTATAAGAAAGGAAATGTTGACCTGTACATTGTAATACATGATGGGTAGCCATAGTACCCATGTAGCTGTGGTACATGATGGGTCACTCCTTCAGCTTCTTCGTTAATGGAGAGTTTTGTCGTCCTCTATAGCTCAAATTCATGTGATACGCTCCAATTTACCAAACAGCATCCTTTTATAGAAATTATAAAAATGAACATTAAGGGGTACTTGGGTGGCTCAGTGGGTTAAAGCCTCTGCCTTCGGCTCGGGTCATGATCCCAGGGTCCTGGGATTGAGCCCCACACGGGGCTCTCTACTCAGCAGGGAGCCTGCTTCCTCCTCTCTCTCTCTCTGCCTGGCTCTCTGTCTACTTGTGATCTCTGTCAAATAAATAAATAAAATCTTTTTTTAAAAAATGAAAGTTAAGTTCCGAGATTGAGTATCAAAGTCAAATGGGCATTACTCTGCAGTAAAAATGAGATAATTTTTTTAATTTTTTATTTTTTTAAAAGATTTTATTTATTTGACAGAGAAAGAGGGAGAAAGCACAAGCAGGGGGAGCCGAAGGCAGAGGAAGAGGGAGACATAGGCTCCCTGCTGAGCAAGGAGCTCCACGCAGGCTCAATCCCAAGACCCTGGGATCATGACCTGAGCCAAAAACAGATGCTTAACTGACTGAGCCACCCAGGCAGACTGAGATAGCTTTTTTAGAGTCCTTAATATAGCAGAGAATTTTAAAACTTAGACAAAAGATCCAACATGAAAGAAAAACAGGAGCTGGTCCTGAGTGTGTTTATGGCAGTCATCCATCTAGCTTATTTTATTGACTTCTTTGGCTGAGGATATGATAGGAAGGATGACAATCTAAGCACTCAGGATTACTATAAAGGCGGACTGATATACAAAATATCACATCCTTTATATGAGTGTCATGGTCTGAAAGATAACTCTGATAAATGAGGACTTTTTTATGAACTATGATGTTTGGGGTTTGGAAAAAGGAGAGAGAGGATCAACTAATAAAGTGAACTGTTCTCTCAAAGGGCAAAAAAATTGTATTCTCCTCGCTTTCTATTTTATACAACCATAACTAGGAAAAATGTTGGACTACACAAAAGAAATATTTTGGTTATAGTTAATTTTTCAGAGATTGAAAACAAGATTCAATTATCTGGCAACCATATTACCTTTGCATTTCAAATAAAATTCAATTTCCAAAAACACAAAATAAACAGCTGCATAAACTAAACACTATTTGACTGTGTGTTCTAATCATTTTTTATGGTTCTCTACTTTCCTGTACACACACACACACACACACACACACACACACACAGACACAGATACATCCTTTAAGATGGGTAACCATTACTTAGAGATCTATGTATAGCATTTAACAATTAAAAAAAAGCATACTCTGAACTAAAACTTCAAAAGCCAATGAAAAAAGCTAGAATTTAAAAGACCAAATAACTGCAAATGAACATGATCTTCTAACCTTATCTTTTTTGTAAAGATTTTGTTTATTTATTTTAGAGAGAGAGCCAGCACTCATGCACTGTGGGAGCAGGGATAGGGGAAAGGGGAGGGAGGGGACAACGGGAAAGAGAGGGAAAGGGAGAGAATCTCAAGCAAACTCTGTGCTGAGTATGGAGCACAGGTGAGGCTCAGTCTCACGACCCTGAGATCATGACCTGGGCCCAAACCAAGAGTGTGAAGGTTAACCAACTGAGCCACCCAAGGCACCCCTAAACTTTTCTTTTTTGACTCTGACATAGTTTAGAGACATTTGAATGAAAATTATATAGAATAAATTCATAAGTAGGTTAATTTTTAAAAAGCCACATTGTTGAATGTTAAAGTATTAGGCCAACAGGATAGATCTTTAACAATATTCTACTCTTTTAACTTAAGCATGGTATTGACACAAGGTAAATACTTAATAAATACTTCCTTTGTTGTCAAAGAGTTATGTAGCAAAGCGTATTATGTACTTCCTCTGAACCATGCAAGAGTACATTAAGCAAATAAGAATGATTTATTTTATTGACCACATAAGCACAATGAGATAAGGTGAGTTCCACAATTTCGTATGAAATATAGTCAAGGCTCTGGACCGGATTCAAGGTTTATTGCTTTTTTTCAATAAAAGCCACTATACTTCCTTTCTTTTGGCCGTTATATTTAGTTACTCTATTCTACATTCCAGATGGTCAGGTTAAGGAAGACTGCTATTTAGAAGCTGCTTATAAAATAGCTTAGAAATTACATAGCAAATTCTTGAGGTTAAAAAAAAAATCATGATAACTAAAAAGATCTATGTACAAAGCCTCCCTAAATACTATACTCTGAAAATATAACTATCCTCAATTTTAAATCAAAGTGACTATTACTTCATCTTTCCACTGTGTTCACATATTACTGATTTAGGTGTCCTCCTATGAAAAAATCCATAAATGTGCATTATTCCATAAGATGAATCAGCAACTCTTAACTTTTCCATCTTGAGCACATTATTTCCAACTGAATGAGTAAAACTTCTGTCCTCAAGGCACAAATAACTATATAATTAACTTTAATTATCCAATGTTTAAAAGGCTTGAACTTTAATAATATGCAGGTAATCAGATAGTAGAGATCTCAGGTAACTTCCCTTAAAAGCTTTTACACTTCACACCAGCTAAGGTGAAAGGAAATAAAATTCAATGAAGCTATCTACCTAAGGGACACCTTTGGAATATGCTTTGATGGAAAGAAATCCTAAATTTTCATCAATGGACAGCCAGGACCCAAAATGCATAAAACAGTCTGTTAAAATAAAGATAAATGATAGAGCCTGAGAAAACCTTGAAGGATACCTACAAAGTCTATCAGGTATGAGTTCAAATGTTAGCCTATAACTAGTTATACTTTATAACTCTAAGTATATAACCTCACTTGGCCTCTGTTTCTTCATCTGTAAAAAGAGGATAATTTCTGCCCTATAGAGCCACGTAAGTAATCTATTCAATTTCACTGCTCCAGATTGTGGGGCGCTTACAGGGCTTCAGCCATTGCCCCAGAGGCCTCTTTTTGCCCACTGGAAGAGAAGCAGACTAATGGGCACTACAGACAAGACTGAATCCACCAAAACCAACTCTGAGTGTCAACTGGTCACCTCCTGGGTAATTCATTAGAGAAGGCACCAACAAACATTCATAATCCTCAAGAATATCTTTTTTTTTTTTTTAAAGATTTTATTCATTCATTTGACAGACAGAGATCACAAGTAGGCAGAGAGGCAGGCAGAGAGAGATGGGGAAGCAGGCTCCCCGCTGAGCAGAAAGCCTGATGCGGGGCTCGATCCCAGGACCCTGAGATCATGACCTGAGCCGAAGGCAGAGGGTTTAACCCACTGAGCCACCCAGGCACCCCCTCAAGAATATCTTTAAAACCATCCAGTATATTCTTGGTTTCAAATGAAAATGCGCATTGCTTTAAAAAGAGATATCCATCAGGTGGGATAAAGGAAATATATTATAGACTCCTGATTTCACATGAAAACATAAAAAGCAGAGAAAGAAAATTAAAACAATCTACTGCTCTCATAAGTCAGTCAATGAAAAATTTAGAAAGTTTCTTCTTGAAAGACAAGGTATGTAACCCATTGCCAAAGAAATCCCCAGTTTACTTAGTAGCTTTAAAGCTCATTAAAGAATGAATAATTTCAGACCCAGTTATGATAAACCTAATTTTACAAGAATTCATAGGCACAATTCCTTTATAAGAGGCCCCTAGTTTGCTTGAGAAATACTAAAAGAGATTCCTCCAACCTATTAGGCACCATGCTTAAAGGAGTGATTGTATCCAATGCTGACTATAATGCTGGCTTCAATTTAAACCAAAGCAAGAAAAATAAACCATGTTTTCATATAGAGCTGTTAAACCATTTTCCTCATGAAGCTACAGAACATCTTCAGGAAAAGAGTAGAATTGACTTGACACAAGAGAAATGAAGTATATTTGAAGATGATTTGGTATTTGCTAATGTTGACACCCAGTTGATAAGCAGAAATTCTCTCATTTTAAATATTAATTTAGCTTACTAGATGAAACTTAAGTACTTAAACCAAGAATTGTTTTTAAGTTGGAAAGCCAATGTGTAAAAGAATAGTATGTATAATACGAAGAGTATGATTACATACCAAATGACATTGTTCTAAGCTCTTTACATGAAAAACAGTTCAATATTCATTTTAGTTTAACCTAATGAATTTACCATTATTTTAGCCTCCGGAATATCCTTCATTAATTTTTATTGTCCTTATAATTCTGTGAAGAGATCCAGTTGGTTTTCAGCTATGATTACACTAATAATTGTTGCCAGATTCTGAATTTAGGCTATCTACCGATCTCTTTTCACTATAGGTTAAGCCTATGAATTCCAGACATGCTTGGGAAATACAGTCAGATTTTCTATATCCAGACAGTTGTATTTGCCCACATCCAACAGCAAGGTCCTATAGGTAAAGCTTTTACTCATCATATATACTGAGCCTGTATTCCAAAGGAAATGTTGCTCAACACATTACACTCTAATCTTTCAACATTTATGTTAGAGTTTTTCTCTTATTCCAAGCTGTTTAGATTTGTAGTAGTAGAACTAGAGATAAAGAAGAGAAAGAAGAAGAAAGAAAAAGGCATCTAGTATCTCTACAAGGAAATGAAGAAGGATGACACTGGAGCCACCTCAACATGGGTTCTAATGACCAGCCCCCTACTTAATAAATAACCTCTTGTCATAGGAAAGTTATTTTATTCCTATATTCAAATGTCTTTCCTTAGACTTTAAAAAAAATGGTTTTTACTTAATACTTATCTTTTGAGTTTATATGAAGTTTAGGGGGCAATATTGATAAAATATCTTATGGAATGCTTAACATCTGGAAAGTGGGTTCCAAGAATGGTAGTTGGCTTTTTTGCCTGCACTTCCTTCAATCATTTTCCTCTAACCATTTTCCTACGTCAAGACAGGAACCAAATCAATTAAATCTGAATAGCTGAATGGTGGGGCCCATGCATCAGTATTGCTAAGGTTACCCAGGTGATTTTAATATCTAGCATAGGTTGTAAAATAGTCTTATCATCCTGACTTTCAAACTATTAGAAATACCTGTGGAATTTAATCCTTAATCTCAGTAAATCTCATTTACTAGTCACTTATCATGACAAATTACATTCAGACCCATATTCTCTAACTGGTAGACTAAAAAAAGCTTGAAATTACTTGGTAATGAGAAAGCATCAGGGGTGTCCCATTGCTTTCCCCCAGACTCAATTGTAATAGAAACTTGAGACTCTACCAGATTTATTTCTTAAAAGCAACAGAAATGTCATTTTTTTCTTTAAGACAAGTCATAAATTCAGGCCCTGGAAGATTATTTGTGTTATTTTTTTATAGTAAGGAAAACATGTGTTAGGAACGTTAAATTAAGGAAGAAGAATCCTGCTAATGCACATCGTATTATACAATAAGTTAAGCTGCTTTGCTGTTTTCTTCCATTAGCTAATGGAATGGTAACACTTTCAGAAAATAATAGCCACATCAATGTGGCTATTATTTTTGTTGGTGTGGCCATTATTTTCTGGAAGTGTTACCAGTTAGTTAAAAAAAAAAAAAAAAAAAAAGTGTTATCAGTTAACAAAGAAGGGTTGGTACCAAAGGTAATTAGAACAGTACTACTCAGGGGTGCTGCCTGGGTGGCTCAGTGGGTTAAAGCCTCTGCTTTTGGCTCAGGTCATGATCCCAGGGTCCTGGGATGGAGCCCCACATTGGGCTCTGTGCTCAGCAGGGAGCCTGCTTCCCTTCCCCTCTCTCTCTGCCTGATTCTCTGCCTACTTGTGAACTCTGTCTGTCAAAAAAATAAACAAAATCTTTAAAAAAAAAAAAAAAAAGAACAGTACTACTCAAAGGGTGGTTCTCAGAAAGGCAACATCAGCACCACCTGAGAATTTATGAAAATGCAAATTAGCCAAACCCACTCCAGACTACTGAACCAGAATCTTGGAGAGCATCTGTTTTAACAAGCTATCCCAGTGATATCTGACACATATTCATGCTTGAGAATCACAGACTTAGAGGATGTCTAAAGCAAATAAAATTCAGTTCATAATTTAATCATGTTATATATTTTCAACTCATTCCTTTCTTCATCCATTTTTCCTTTCTCCACATACACACAAAAAATGCTTACAAAATAATTTTCACGCAGAGGGAATTAGTTCATTCAGCTGTGGAATGACCATGAGAATTTTGGTGAGGTTCTGGGCTAAAAGGATCAATATTTATCTTTTTGTAAGAAACTAAGCATTTGTAGTCCTTTTTTTTAGTGAGTGGATTGCATGCAGAGCAGAGAGCTTAATATTGGTCATATTCTGTTCGAGCAGGTCCTGAAGAAATCAGAATCACCAGGAGCTGGATAGTATAAAGCCTCAAGTTGAACAAGCTGCAGAGAGTTAATGTATACTGACTTTTAGCTCACTGAAATAAAATCTTGCATTCTGGTTGCTCTGTGATGAGTGCCTACATATATGTTCATAAAATAATTTATATTATATAGAGTTGTAGACAACAATTACATCTTATAAGGTAACTAGTTCAGAATTGAATAAATGAAAGTCTGCAGGAAAGCCAATTCAAAGTATCATTTCTTAAAGCAAAGAATAAATAATATTGTCCAGCAACATTTATTTCTGAGACTATACAATAGAAGATAGCATCTCAATGATAAAGGTTTAGCAATTCAATGTGCTACTTATCTTTTCACTTTCTACTGAAGATGGACAAGATAACTTCATTATTGATAAACATTTTAATCATGTCTGAAATGAAGAGGTGTAGGAGATATATTTCAGTAATATGGGATCCTTTGAGTGAGATTTTATAACGCTACCCCCTAACCTATTAATTCCAGAAGTATCCCATACGACCACTCTGGAAATCTCCACTTTCATGAGTTATGCAAATTGTACGAACTTCCTGGGTTTAGTAATGCTTCAGATGAACATCTAGTTCTTGAAATTCTGAAAATCATTAATGTGTCTATTGGTGGAGATTTTTAAATAAACGAGACGCTTAAGTCAACTTTCAGTTATCCTTATAATTACAGAAGACCTACTATGTAGAAAATCCAAGATAAAAACTTACAATTTTAAAATTTTATATTGATTACAATATTATTTTTTATAATAGACTACAAATTTACATTCATAGGTGGTTGTCTAATTTTTTTTTTAAGTTAGTAACCCAAATTCTAACAAGAGAATAGAATGAGGCCATAATTAATCATCCCATCTCTTACCACTTAGGTAGTCAAAGAGAAAGAGATCTTGGAGTGGTCAGAAGAATCCTAATTACCCCCCCAGGGAGGTCACTTGACTTCCTCTAGCTCCTCTTAAGCAGTGAGAAATAGAGCAGAGTGTAATCTGAAAAAAAGGGGGATTAGGGGAAGGGGTATTCTGCCATTTAAAATAATACATTAAACTAAAGCACTAAATATGGAAAAGACATATGACTTTACTTCCCAGTGGTTCTCGGGCAAAAAAGCACAGAGTTTCTGGCTGGACATTTAACTAACTTTTTCATTTATTTTTTTTATGTACATAACTCCTCAGTACTGTCCCTGAGTACTAACTTTCTTCTCTTCGGCCTGCATGACACTTTTGTTTTTGACATGATAGGACTTTAAAAACATAATATTTACAGCATGATTTCCCCACCACTTCCCTTATCAAATGCTTCTTTTGTGAAAAACTGTGCTAAATAATTTACATGTGTCATGCCATTTCATAAATTAAAAAATCTGTCTATGAAAATATATTGCATAATCAAGAGGTTATTAGCGTAAGGAAATAGAAATCACTGAGTAAACCAATTCTACTTTTTGTTCCACGTACTTTAGTTTAGTACCATATAAACAAGTATGATGAAGACCTTGACAAATAAGCTTCTTGAGATTTCAGCTTTGATTTTGGTTAACTTCAAGTTTATTTAAGTTTATGCTAAATAAATAAATCATTCCTATAATGGCTTCCATGAATTATATGAACTCATGATTTGAGGGAGAGGGATATTTCTCTAGATATTATATCACTTCAATGATATTTTTCAGAAAGCAGTAAAAGAAAAAGCAAGGATATGGGGTTAAAAATAGAAGATTCAGTTCATTTAACAACTCTTCAATGAGTGTACTTGATGTTGAAATGAACACAAAATAGGCTGACCAGACCGTATTTGTGTTTAAGAGATAGCTTAAAAAGTTGGAATATTAAGCTATTAAAGTAATATAGAAGAATTACCTTTTTAAAAGATTTTATTTATTTATTTGATGAAGAGAGAGATCACAAGTAGACAGAGAGACAGGCAGAGAGGGAGGGGGAAGCAGGCTCCCCGTTGAGCAGAGAGCCCGATGTGGGGCTCGATCCCAGGACCCTGAGACCACGACCTGAGCCAAAGGCAGAAGCTTCACCCATTGAGCCACCCAGGCACCCAAGAATTACCTTTTAGTAATATTTTACTTGCACAATTCCAACTATGTTGAAAATTCCTATGAGGTAGGTACTAATTATATATAGTGTGAAAACTTCCATATGATTAAGATCAATGCCTTATAGGTAACTTGTAATGAATGTTTGTCGATCTGATTAGAGAAAAAATATTTAGGAACTAATAGGAACCAGTGTCATTGGAAATAATCCGGGAATCGTTTATAGAAGCCTTAAGTTTCAAATGAATAAATACAGAGACAAGATACCACTATTTATAATAAATAGCATTAACAAAGACACTGAAGCAATAATGTGGGTGGTTTATTAAAGAATAGCAAGGAAGTTTCTTTTTAGGGAGTAGTAACTATTATTGTTGAATAGGTCATACACATATACCTGTTACCTTGAAAAGATCTTTGGAGAATTTGGTCCTTAAATTTGGAATTTAAATAAGCAGACAATAATTTTATTCTGACATTCTTTTTTTTTTTTCTGCTTATTAGCTGAAACTTATTTAAGTTCATGCGGTACACATTTTTCTAAAGAGCTTTTCCAGTCAGTGGAGAATATTCAAACAGGTTATTTCTGTGTCAGTGGTTTTGGTACATCCATAGTATGTGGACATTGGGTCATACAGATTAGTATTTGATCTAGTTCAGCCCCTTCCTAGCCACTGATCACAGGTTATTTGATTTCCATGTCCCTCATCTGCAAAGAAGGTAATAATAATATGTAAAGCACAGAGATGTTTTGACAATTAAGACAGGTAATTCTTTTTTTTTTTTGACAAGTAATTCATTTAAAGGCATAAAGCAAAAATGCAGTAAGTCATAACCCCCATTCTAATTTTTGAAATGGTGCCGATAATACAGAACTGTTTTAAATTGTTTCTTCCCTGTAATTGAATATGAAATAGATCATGGAGAGAAGCAGTGTTCAGGAAATGGAATTTAGTGAGCTTATGAAACCACAAAGTAGAGATAGCCAGTGAATTTTTGACAAGATCTGCTAATATATAGGTCAAATTGAAGTTAATGATTTAGAAGTTAGCATATAGATAGCAATCAAAACCCACTGGATATAATACCTCATGGTAAGTGTATTTAAATTGAGGTAATGGGTTTAGGGCAAAAGCCTCAGGAACTCTGAGGCTTAAAAGCAAGGTAAAGGAAGAAAAGACTACAAAGTTTACAAAGGTTTCTGAGGCTTAAAAGAAAAACCAGATGATGGTTTCATGAAACCCCAAGGAACTGAGATACATCAATCAGCTATTGACCAATAATGCTACAAAACAAACACTCCAAAATTATAACGAGATGTTTTTTTCTTGCTCACGGGTCCACAACTTGACTGAACCAGATGCTTTAGGATGTAGGGTGACTGCACTTGGCTCCAAGCTTTGTATTAACTCCATGTCTGCTCACATGTTTCCATATCCACTTAGAACGAGCAGGTTCTCAGCATTTGTGCTTCTCACAGCAGATTACAGGGTGTAAGAACTAAGCCAAACTACAGATGCATAAGGTCGGCTTAGATCACACCCACTACTACTCCACTCCACTACACAGAGAAAGTCACCCCATTGAGCAAATCAACTGTTGTGACCCTAAGCTCTATCAACAATGGGAATGGGGAAAAAAAATGAAAAAATTTTTTAAGATTTATTTATTTGTCAGAGAGATTGGGAGAGAGAGCACAAGCAGGGGGAGCAGCAGGCAGAGGGAATGAGAGAAGTAGGCTCCCACTGACTCCATCCCAGGATGACCTGTGCCAAAGGCAGACTCTTAATCAACTGAGCCACCCAGACACCCTTGTAACCCTTCTTTCAACCTCTGAGAGAGTGATCTTTTCTCTTTCCTAATTCCAATACCTCTCCTTATTAAGTACTGGCTCTCAATTTTCCACAACATGAGAAAAAAATTTGCTCTCATCTTTATATGCTTTTGAAATTCCAATCTTTCCTTCTCAACTCCCTAATTTTTCCCCATGTTCAAACTTTTCAGTTATGTTTTTCTACTAACTTTCCTAGCTATGTTTTTATTTTCATTTTTTTCCTCTTTCTTATTTTAGAATTACTAATCTGTAGTTTCTAAATATATGACCTAAGCTATAGTAACATTCTCCTTCCATTTTTTAATTCATTGTAATGTAACAGGAAAGGCAATTTCTGCCTACATGTTTTTTCTTTTTAGGTTCTGGATTACAATTTCCCACCTTTTTAGGGTCATCATTATATCCATTATCACCTCTTTCTTGATCTTCAACCTTGACTTCTCTGCTGGCTTCCCAGCATCAGCATTTAAGCATGTTTACTTCTCTTTCATCTTAGAAATGATACAGACAAAATTAAACAGAATCCTTCATTGAATTCCTGCCTTCCACAAGCTACTGCAGTCATTTTTCCCTTTTCTCTCCCACAGCCAAATTTCTGTGAACTTTCATCTATGTTCACTTTACTATTCTTCACCTTCAATTTATTCTTTAACCTCTGAAACCTGTTTCTTATACCAAACATTTCAGTAAAACCGCAATTCACAAGGTTACCCAAATACCTCTTCATTCCTAAATCCTATGGGTACCTTTCAAATATCACCTACTTGACCTTTAACAGAAATTACACTGTTGAATTTTCCTTCTTGGTTAAGATCTTTTGGTAGTTTGGATTTATTGTTAAGAAACTGTCATTTTTGGGGGATGCCTGGGTGGGCTCAGTTGGTTAAGTGTAAGGCATTCCACTTTACACTGATATTTTTAGTAACATATGTTTTAGTGTCATCTTCCAGAATATGTTCCAGAGGAGTTGTGGAGGAAAGCTGGGTTTAAAATTCAAAAACAGAAATAACTAGGTTATGTGTGAATTACACTAAGAAACCTAAAAAGATAAATAAAATGGTTTCCGAGTCCAGCAAGATTGTCTCCTTACCTACATATTAGCAAAAATCTAAAAGAAATTCCTTTGTTCTTCAGTTTTCTTTTAAAAAATAGAAGGCAGTATAAATAAACATGATTTGTTGTAACATTTGTAGCATTGTTTCTTGGTTATTTTTTAAGAAGTGTTTTATCAATAAGCAGTCATAGTCATATCTACCACCTTAAATCAGACAACTTTCAGGGGAAATTTTCTAGTATTGATCAGAAACCAATAATTAATGGAAAATGTGAATAGAAAATCTTAGTGATATAATTCTGATTTCTAAAATAAAAGCATAGGGGTCCTGGGTGGCTCAGTGGGTTAAGCCTCTGCCTTCAGCTCAGGTCATGATCTCAGGGTCCTGGGATGGAGCCCTGCATCGGGCTCTCTGCTCGGCGGGGAGCCTGCTTCCCTCTGTCTCTTTCTCTGCCTGCCTCTCTGCCTACTTGTGATCTCTGTCTGTCAAATAAACAAATAAAATCTTAAAAAAATAATAAAATAAAAGCATAACCAAAAGTAATATGCCATTATTTCTCTCAAATATAAAGCCAGGGGCAGATGGGTGGTTCAGTTGGTTAAGCATTTGCCTTCGGTTTGGGTCATGATCCCAGGGTGGTAGGATAGAATACTACATTGAGCTCTCTCCTCAGCAGGGAGTCTGCTTCTTGTTCTCCCTCTGCCACTCCCTCTCTGCCTGTGCTCTTTTGCTTTCTCTCTCTCTCTCTGTCAAATAAATGGATAAATCTTATTTTTAAAAAATCAAATATGAAACCAAAGAAATGGAAGAAAAACATAAACTTCAAATTAAACTCAAAATCCTACTACATAATATAATTTACACTGGAGAAAGGCACTCAGGAATAAAAAGTCACTGGGAAAGTTATTATAAAATAATGCATCAGTTTTATTAATATTTATATAAGAATTAGAGCAAGTGATCTTTGCTCTGAGTTTATAAATAAATTATTCATGGTTCCCAACCACCTTGAGAATTTGGCAAGCTACAAATATCTTATTGTAATAATCTTAGCAACCCAGAAACTATCCCTCCAAAGGTCACCCAGGAAACATAAGATTCCAAAATATCATTCCTTCTTTATATTTCTTTCTCTTCCTCTTCCAATAAAACACTTTTTTGGTGGAAAAAAACCCATCACCCATGAATGATCATCAAAAAAAAAAAAAAAAAAGGTATGGCCCAACACAACAGAAGATCCAAAAATTATTTTATGCACTGAAATAGGTTAGTATTTAACGTGAAGGAAAGGAAGCCCTGACTGAGTAGTGATGTTCATGATAAGTCCTCTTTTGATAACAATGAAAAGAAATAATAGAAAAGAAAGAGGAAGAGGAGAAAAGCAGTGAACAAAATGATAAAAAGAAATAATGGGATCCTTAATCCTTAAGGTATTTAAAAGCAAACCTTTTATATTTAGTCTGGGCTGCTCTGTGCTGTGTGTGTGTGTGTGTGTGTGTGTGTGTTTATATGTATGCATTTTTGGGATATGAGCACTGGCTCCATCTAGGTCGACTGAAATTTTCACTTTTCAAATGTAGTCTGAGGAGTACCAGAGATGCTGTTAGAAATGCTGACTTCCAGGGATCCCTGGGTGGCTCATTCAGTTAAGCATCTGCTTTCGGCTCAGGCCGTGATCCAGGGTCTTGGGTTCGAGTCCCACAGGGGCTCCTTGCTCAGTGGGGAGCTTGCTTCTCCCTCTCCCTCTGCAGCTCCCCCTGTTTGTGCTCACTCCCTCATTCTTTCTCTCTCTCTGTCAAATAAATAAATAAAATCTTTAAAAAATTATAATGTTTCTAAAATATTTTATTAGTTTACTAAAATAAAAAAGACATATATGGCCTGTTGAGTAACCCTAAATGTGAGGCACTGTTCTAAGCACTGTAAATTCAAAACAAAACAAAACCTGAGAAGACATGTATAATTTAGTAAAGAAAGGCAGACGTGGATACAAGTATGGATAATGAGGGGCCTCTGGCAGAAGTCTGTAAGGGTGCACTGGAGACATAAACAAGAAGGGTGCTGATCTAACTGGGGGAAGTTAGGTTAGGAGAAGCCGCCTGAATGAGGAGGCATAGAGTAATCTGAAAGATGATGGGAGGCTTGCTAGATAAAAACGGAGACACAAGAAACACCGCCTACCTCAGTTCAGCACCAAAGATACTTAAAAAAAAAAAAAATAGATGTTGCTTTTACTCAGAATTCTGTCTGAAGTCCATTATTAAGAAATGTTAAGGAAAAGTATGATCTGCGGGACACCTGGGTGGCTCAGTGGGTTAAAGCCTCTGCCTTCGGCTCAGGTCATGATCCCAGGGTCCTGGAATAGAGCCCCACGATGGGCTCTCTGCTCTGCTCTGCAGGGATCCTGCTTCCCCCTCTCTCTCTCTCTGCCTGCTTCTCTGCCTACTTGTGATCTCTGTCTGTCAAATAAATAAAATCTTAAAAAAAAAAGTATGATCTGGTATAAATGAAATAATTCTCCGTTACGATCCATCATCCACAGCACTTGCTCCATCTCAAATATAAGCCAGTTTAGGATAAATGAACAGATAAGCATATGACAGTTGAACAGAAGGGCCATGACAATAATGAAGCAGAAATAATAAATCAACACTCAAATGGCAGTATCAAATCAAAGAACCATTGTAAGCAATTGTGAAGGAAAGTATTCTCTGGATGAAACAAAATCCTCTTGGGGAAAGGCTTCTTTAAATTTTAATCCTCTAATGAATCAACTTATTTGCAATAACTGGCTTTGAAAAGTACATTAGAGAATTTTTGGACATTCAGAAAGTGCCCAGTATTGCCAATATATCCCAGAATAACTCTTACCTGAACAAGAACAGCATTAAAAGGAGAAAGAGAGTAAAGAAACAAATAAGAAATTATGTACAATTATGAAACATCAGTTATTTGTTGTGACTTCTGAGTATAAAATTTTAGCAGGCTATCCAAAAACATAAGAATTTTTATTACAAGTATAAGCTTTTCATGTGCCAAGAAGTCATTCTTCAAGCACATTTTACTCTGACTAATAAAATCATTCAGGTCAGTAGTAATGGTAATTTTTCCTCCTTATAGCTAGCCACTTTACCACAGTAAAAATAAATAAGGAAAAAATCTGCAGTCTAGTGAGATCAAACACAGGGAAAAAAAACCCTGTTTCTAATATCTCTAAAAATCTCATTACTACTAGACATCTTTCTTTAGTGATTTAGTCATGTTATAAATGACTATTTTATATCCCCATATAACAAATATAATTGTATGCAAACCAGAAACTGATGTGTTTATGAACTATGCATGGTGGTGTTCTGGTGTTCTCAGTCATGGCTGGGGATGAAATCTAAAGTTCTGTACACCTGTGGATGTCTGCGACTTTTAAAAACACAGGTATTTCTTAGCAGAAATCTAGCTCTCAAAGAGGCTACAAAAAAATTAAGATGAAAATATATGACTCAGTACATTTATTTAATTTCTTCCTTAATTATTCAAAGGGAGTTTTTATAACATTCTAATAACAAGATGAAGTCAAAAAGGAAATTATTATTACAAATAATAATTAAAATAATCTCTTATTAAAAGAGATGATTTAGAGAGTATAGGCCTGCCAATTTTGGAGCAAGACTTCTTATTAAGAATTGATATGCTGTGGATGCCTGGGTGGCTCAGTCGGTTAAGCTGCTACCTTCGGCTCAGGTGATAATCCCAGGGTCCTGGGATCGAGTCCTTCATCGGGCTCCTGGCTCAGCATGGGGCCTGCTTCTCTCTCCACCTCTGCCTGCCTCTCTGCCTACCTGTGATCCCTCTCTCTCTCTCTCTTTCTGACAAATAAATAAATAAATAAATAAAATCTTAAAAAAAAAAGAATTGATATGCTGCTTCAAATCTAGAGTAAGTTTCCTTAACATTTTTGAAATCACAAAGTCCTCTAAGAACTAATAGCTTTCTTTTAATTCATTAAATCCTCAAAAAACATTTTAAGGGGCGCCTGGGTGGCCCAGTTGTTAAGCGTCTGCCTTTGGCTTGGGTCATGGCCCCAGGGTCTTGGGATTGAGCCTCACATTGGGCTCTCTGCTCAGTGGGAAGCCTGCTTCTCCCTCTCCCACTCCCCTTACTTTTCTTCCCTCTCTCAGTGTGTCTTTCTCTGCCAAAAAAATAAATAAAATCTTTAAGAAAATAAAACAAAACAAATTTTAAGATATCAAATCACTGCCTTACTTGGAACCATAGCTTCCAGGCTAAGATACAAAGAATTTTCTTTAAAAGAACTTTCTTGATCTACTATTTTCTCTTCTTCAACCATATACTGTACTACTTTATAGTTTACACTCTTTCACATATTAGATTTCTTTCAGTTATTTGAATCAGTCATGCTCTGCTAAATGTCCCTGACATAGACATTCACCTAACACATTGATTCTCCTTGTATTAAAGCAGTCATCACAGTTTGGGGTTATCTTTTTATCTATTTTTCCCACTTAGCTTAGAAGCCTCTGAAGGCAGGGAAAACTCTGACTTTTTTTACTGCTACTCTATTTCTAAGCCCCAATGCAATGTCTACCTCACAGTGGATCTGTATTTCTGAGCATTTTTGTGTGCCCTCTCTCTGTCTCTCCACCCCTCCCTCTTTCCCTCCCTCCCCTTACAAATACAATGTACAACAAACGATGAAGAAAAAGTATTATTCACATTATTTCTTTCAGGACCTACTTTGTAGATTATTCATGGGAAACAGAACATTTGCCACATTTGAAAACTGATGTTTTGGGGCACCTGGGTGGCTCAGTTGGTTAAGCATCTGCCTTCGGCTCACGTCATGATCCCAGAGTCCTGGGATCAAGCCCCACATCAGGCTCCCTGCTCAATAGGGAGCCTGCTTCTCCCTCTCCCACTCCCTGCTTGTGCACCCTCTCTCTCTCTGTGGAATAAATCTTAAAAAAAAAAAAAAAAAAGAAAGAAAGAAAGAAAGAAAGAAAGAAAGAAAGAAAAGAAAGAAAACTGACGTTTTTGTTTTCCTTGAATAACAAGCACCTTTGAGAGGGTCATAAATAGTTATGTCAAAGAGAAGAGGCACATGCCTAAGCCAGTCACCTAAATCAAACCTAGAAAACAATCAGCCAGAAAATACAGCAAACTTACTTCCCTATCTATTTTCTCTGCTTTAGAAAACGAAGCCACACAGAGTTACAGAAGTTGAGTAGATTTCCCCAAGAATTCATATCTACTAAGTGCCAGAACATTGATTTAAATCTATGTCTATTGAATAGCTAGTATTATACTCTTTCCTGCATGAGCAAACAGTTATATATTATACTGAAAGTTTATGTCCCTAAACTGACAATGATAGCGGGGGAGTTTCTTAGTGCTTGACTTTTTAAAAAACAACTTAAGATCCATTTTAGCTGAAATGTTTTACAATTTCAACAATAATTAAAATATTTTATGTATTAAATAACAAAATGATCTACAGAAAAAAAGTATGATGTCATCAGCATATAATTATATTTCATTAATATTATCTCTTAAGTTTAAGCTTAATTTGGCAAGACATCTTTCAAGTGTTTGAAAAATTGACAATATATTTTTTTAAGATTTTATTTATTTATTTGACAGAGATCACAAGTAGGCAGAGAGGCAGGCAGAGAGAGAGGGAGGAAGCAGGCTCCCTGCTGAGTGGAGAGCCCAATGTGGGGCTCAATCCCAGGACCCTGGTATCATGACCTGAGTCAAAGGCAGAGGCCTAACCCACTGAGCCACCCAGGCACCCCGAAAAATTGACAATATTAAGCACTGGAGAGAATGTGCAAAAGTAAACTTTCTTTTTTTTTTTTTTTTTTTAAGATTTTAGTTATTAGAGAGAGAGAGACAGTGGTGGAGGGACAGAGGAATAGGGAGAAAAAGACTCCCCATAGGAAGAAGGGAGCAGGGAGCCCAACACGGGGCTTGATCCCAGCACCCCTGAGATCATGACCCAAGCCGAAGTCAGATGCTAGACCAACTGAGTCACCCAGGTGCCTCTAAAAGCAAATATTCTTATTCATGTTACTAGGATTATAGATTACTACAATCTCTTGGAAGAACCATTTGAAAACACCGATAATCTGTAAAAGACGTTCCTTTTTCCAGCTATTTCACTCTAGAAATGTATTTTAGAGAAATATTTCCAGAAATGTGCAAAAGTACATGTAGAATTATGTTGCGCATTTTTTTTAAGATTTTATTTATTTTTTTGACAGAGAGAAAGAGCACGTGCACAAGCAGTGGGAGCAGCAGAGGGAGAGGGAGAAGTAGGCTCCCTGCTGAGCAAGGAGCCCAATGCAGGGCTCAGTCCCAGGACCCTGAGATCATGACCTGAGCTGAAGGCAGATGCTTAACCGACTGAGCCATCCTGGCATCCTAATGATGTGCATTCTTAAAAAAAAAATTGGAAATAACCCAAAGATCCAATGATGGGACATAAATAAATTAGGTTCCATTGCAAAGGGATACTTGGCAAATGCTTAAAAGAATATGTGAGGACTATAATGTGTGGAAATAAAAGCTGGCCAAGATTGAAAAAAAGTGACAGAACATTACATATAGTATACATCATACGATATTTTGATAGTAGTAATAATAAATTTAAAACTATAGCCTTTGGGAGCACATGGGTGGCTCAGTTGTTAAGCAACTGCCTTCAGCTCAGGTCATGATTCTGGAGTCCTGGGATTCAGTCCTGCGTGGGGCTCCCAGCTCCATGGGGAGTCTACTTCTCCCTCTGACCTTCTCCCCTCTCATGCTCTCTCTCTTTCACTCTCAAATAAATAAATAAATAAATGTTTTTTAAAAATCTGTGTTTAAAAAACAAAAAACTATAGCCTTTGGGCACCTGGGTGGCTCAGTTGGTTAAGTGCCTGCCTTTGGCTCAGGTCATGATCCTGGAATCCCAGGATCAAGTCCCACATCAGGGTCCTTACTCAGCAGGGAGTCTGCTTCTTCCTCTCTGCTCTTCCCCCTACCTCATGTTCCCTCTCACTCACTCACTCTCTCTCTCAAGTAAACTAATAATCTTTAAAATAAATAAATTGGGGAGCCTGGGAGGCTCTGTGGATTAAGCCTTTGCCTTGGGCTCAAGTCATGATCTTAGGGTCTGGGGATCGAGTCCCACATCAGGCTCTCTGCTCAACATGGAACCTGCTTCCCCCTCTCTCTCTGCCTGTCTCTCTGCCTACTTGTGATCTCTCTCTCTGTCAAATAAATGAAATCTTTAAAAATAAATAAAATAAAACAAAATCAATAAAACCATAGTCTATGCATAAAAATATTTTAAAAACATATATAAAATGTCAGTAATAGCTGTTGTTGAATTTAAATGAATGAAAAGTTATTAGAATTTTTATAGCTATTAAAAATAGTATGAGATTATTTTGAAAAATACTATTGAATATATTTGAAAATTTAGATGAATAAGTCCTAGAAAAAAGAACACACCAAAAAAGATTAAGTAATAATTAAGAAAAATAAATGCATAATTCATAAGATGATTATTTCATTTAAAATTGTGCCACAAAAAAAAAAAAAAAAGGACCAAATGGCTTTACTGGTGGATTCTATAAAATATTTAAGAAAGAAATTAACACAGGGATGCTTGGGTGGCTCAGTTGGTTAAGCAGCTTCCTTCCACTCTGGTCATAATCACAGGGTCCTGGGATCAAGTCCCACATCGGGCTCCTGGCTCAGCAGGGAGCCTGCTTCTCCCTCTGCCTCTGCCTGCCACACTGCCTGCTTATGCTCTCTCTCTGACAAATAAATGAATTTAAAAAATAAAATAAAATAAATTTTAAAAAGAATGAAATTAACATAACCATCCAGACTCTTACCAAAATAAAAAGAGTCAATCTATTCCAAATCATTTCAGGAGTTTAACCAACATAAACCTAACAACAAAATGTGACCAAATAAAATTATAAAAGTTGAAAAAAATCGTTTAAAAAAAATCCTAAATAAAACATTATCAACCCCAACCCAGTATTATACACAATGAGTCATAGGCAGATCATGAGCAAGTTAAATTTATTCCAGAAATTTATTCCAGGTTTAACATCTGAGAATCAATCAATGTTATCCATTGCATTAATCTAGCATAAGAGAAAAATAATATGGTCATCTAAATAAGTTTAAAATTATTAATTTATGAAACAAACAGAAATAGGAGGGCATTTCCTTAACCTGATAAAAGTTATCTATGAAATGGTGAAGTATGGAGAAATTTTCTTATGAGATCAAAGAATGAGAAAAAAAAATGTGAGTTATCACCACTTTTACTCAACATTGCACAAGAGATCCTAGCCAACACAAAAAGGTAAAATTTTAATAAATTATAAAGTATGGATAAGAAGAAAGAAGCTCGTTATTCTCTAGATACAACGGAGTGTCTAGAAAATTAAAAGGAATCAACAGAAAAATTAATACTGGTAGGTGAGCTTGTAAGTCTATAAAAGGTCAACATAAAATGGACTATACACTTTTTATTATTAACAAAGCGTTAGAAAATGAAATTTAGAAATTAGAGTGCTTATGATGGCATAAAAAATCAAATACTTGGAATAAATATAGCAAAAGATGTGCAAGATTTTCACACTGAAAACTTTAAGCATCATTTAAAGAAATTTTAAAAGATCTAGAAAAAGTGATACATATTTAGGCCATGATCATAAATGAAAAGACTCAATTTTTTTAATGTATTAATTACACTCAAATTGACTTCTAGATTAAATGTCATTCTAATCAAATTCCAACAAGGATTTTATAGTAATAACAAGCAGATTGCAGATGTATCTAGCAAGGCAAAGAGTCATTAGCAGTCAAGACAAACTTACTCAAAGAATAACCAAGCTGGAAGACCTACTCTAGCAAATATTAAAACGTATTTTAAATCCACAGTAATTAAGACTGTGTCTGTGGGCATAATAATAGACAAATAACCCAGTGGAATAGAATACAAAGTCCAAGAACAAATCTGCCCATACATGGAACACTTGATTTATGACAGAGGTAGCACTGCCAAACAGTGGGGAAAGGAGAGCTTTTTCAATAAATGTCTCTGGACGAATTTTTTATCCATAAAAGTAAGAAAGCAAAACTCAAGCCACACACAAAAATCAAATCCAGATGAAATGTAAAACAGTATAGTGTCTTGAACACAATACAAAAAAAATCTCCATAACTTGTAGTAAGGAAAGATTTATTAAACAAGACAAAAAAAAAATACTAACTCTAGACTACGTCAAAGCTGAGAACATCCGTTGATAAAACATAACATGAAAAGAATGGCAAAGCAAATCATAGAGTGGGAGAAGATACTGGCAAATATTTTCTAAGGGCTCAAATTCAGAATATATAAGGAACTTCCTCTGACTCAAGAAGGAAAAGACAGATAATTCAATAGCAAAATGGACTAAGCTTCTGAATAACACTTCAAAACAGCATATTCAAATGGCCAAAACATATAAAGGTGTTCAACCTCTAATTAATAAAAAAAGTGCACATTAAAACCACACTTAGATATCCATCTCCACTAGATAGTTTTAAGTTAAAAACACTATTAATACCAAGAGTTGGCAAGCTAAGCAGCAACATGAAATCTCATACGCTATGGGCTGGACTGGAAATTGGCTCAACCACTTGGGAAAAGCAAACAATACCTACTAAGTATTGGCTTATGACTTACGACTCAGCAATTTTAATCTTACCTCAATCTTAGCAAAAATGGATACACATACATGTACTACAAAAGACACAGACAATGACAAATGTTCATAGGAGAACTATTGGTAATAACAAAACTGGAAACTACCTAGATGTCCAACAAGTGGAACAGATATATATATATTTTGGAATATTCATACAAAATTCTATAGAGGAATAAAAATGAACTACTATACGCAAGAACATAGATATTTCTATCCAAAAGGCTGAGCAAAATAAATTGCATGCAAAAAAGTGCATAATATATGATTCCATTTATATTAATTTCAAAAACAGGCAAAACTATTCAATGGTCTTAAAGTCAGAATAGTGGCTACCTTTGGGAAAGAGCAAGGTAGTAGTGATTGGGAGGGGCCGGAAGAGGAATTCTTGGGTACAGACAAGTTCTTTCTCCTGAACTGAGTGTTGATTCCGTGGGTATAATTACTTTGTTAAAGTTCAATGAACTGACACTTTTCTAAGCACTTTTCTGGATTTCTGTTACTTTTTAATTAAAAAGAGAAAAAATAAAGGTAGTACAATGTTTTACTGAAAGCAGAGGCCTTACTTTCATCCCCATTCAATTTGTGCATAAATCAAAATTCAAAAATTACTTTCTTTGGAAAAACTCAGTAATGTTCTAGTACCAAAAGAGTTGTTATGATCTCTAAATATATGCAGACAAGAAGAAAAATACAGTCAATCAGAGAGTAGGTATTTTTATAGATTTTTAATTAAGGGGCTCCTAGGTAACTTAGCCAGTTAAGTGTCTGCCTTCAGCTCAGGCCATGACCCCAGAGCCCTGGGACCCAGTCCCACATCAGGCTCCCTGCTCAGCAGTGGGTCTGCTTCTCCCTCTTCCTGTGCCCCTCCCCCTCTGTTCATGCTCTGTCTCTTGATTTATCTCTCAAATAAATAAATAAAATCTTCAAAATTTTTTCAATTAAAATACAATATTATATTTAATGTATAAAAATATTATACAATGGGAATTTTTATCTGATATAAACTTCTGTTATATTAAATAAGTTGAATCCCAAACTGGAATATGATAAATGTTATTTATAATATTTTAGCTGGCAATCTTGTCTGTTAACAGCACATCTGTACTTTCAGTAACCATGACAATTAAATACTATAAGATTTGATGTCTTAAGATAGAATTACCATTTATGGTTTGTGGTGTCAGGAAGCAAAATTAGGGCAGAAAGGCATAAAAATTTCTGATGCTCATTCCAAGGTAAAATAATGAATTTTTAAATAGTACATTGCAATTGTTTAATTCATGTTTGGGAAACTGCCCCATGTAAATCACTGTAGTAGAAGACCACTTCGTTTATAAGCTATCCATAAATAAAACATGTATAAATTTAAAAATGTTTTGATCTCTTGTGTGGATACTAATATTATTTGGGATAGATACCAGTCACCAATAAGAAGAAAATTTAAAATGTGACTCACAGAAAACTAAAACTGGATGTCATGGAAAGGCATTAAGCCTAATAACTTAGGTTCACGAGTTAGATAACCTGCAGATAAATTCTAGCTTCTGTAATCATTAGCTTTTTAACAGCTCTACTTTTTCTCACCTGTAAAATAGTAAAAAATAATAAATAAAATCACTTGCTGGATTTGGTTAAATTATGAGATATCACATCAAACACATTTAAAACAATGCCCAATCACAGTGAATGCTCAATAAATGGTTGTTGTCAATAATTGAGAATATAGATATAATACAGAGGAGAAATTATAGTTAACATATTGTTTTCAGTATTTTTAATATTCAAACTAGGCCAGATCAGTGCTGTAGGTAAGTATCCATCTATTTTTCATAACTGTCTTCTTAAACATTATTTTTGAAAAAATATTTGACTCCTCAGAAACCCTTAAGACTGTACAGACAATATACTAAACCAAACTGGAAAGGTAAATATTGTCTACTTAATTAAGACAATATTGGAAGGTACTTTAATAATTCTAGTAAAAACATGAGTGAAAGAGTATTGTACTTAATGCCAGAAATTTAAAAAAATACACTCTGAAGTAAAAAAGGTTATAACATGTACTCATACACACATACACACATATATAGTGTAAATAATGAAACGCAAGATTTTAAAATATGTTTAACACAATATTGCTATCACTGGGTTTCATCTTAGATAATTAAAAAAACAAAGTAAAAATTACATGTAGGTATTAGTGCAGTGAATTTTTACTGAATTGTTCAGGAGTCTCAGTAGATTATCAAGACCAATGTCCTTGACCTGGACAGAATGGTGGCTGGCATGCCTCACTGAGATGTTTTGCCTAGGCCTAACACACCAAACATGCAACTATAAGTAAGATTACCTTACTTCTTATCCAGATTTGCCACTAACATGATTTCAGGCAAACTACTTATTTCTCTGAGCTTGTTTCCTTATCTGTAGGTGTGGATAATCATGCTTTCTATCTAACTTTTATGATTGTTGCAAAGAATCAAACATAGTTATGCATGTAACCATGTTTTGTAAACTTTTGTAAACTTCTGGAGATCACACCAGAAAAGAGAGATGAATTTTGTCAATATTAATTCCAACATAGCTAAATGTATATGTGTACATTATCCTGAAACTATACACTTCTTACTCTTTCTGAAATGTAGAAATATTTAAAAGGGAGTTGCCTAATGGTCTAGCATTGGGAATTATTCAATGTCTTAGCCATAAATTTTCCTTAAAAAATTGTTTATTAATGGACTCTCTTCTATGAATCTCATATAAACCAATAGAATCAGGAAGTTAATTCTTAAAAAATAACGTGAAAATTGACATGGCTTCTAGTTTTTATTTGCTTGTTTCCAAGGTAGAGATATAAATCCTTTTTTCCTTGAAATTTGAAAAAAAGTTTAATTTTAACCTTTCTTTATTCATTTCTTCCAGAAATATTTATTAATTATCAGCTCTATGTCAGAGCCTTCACTGGACATAAGAGGAAAAAGGTCTCTCCATCCTGATGGGTTTACAGTGGGCATAACAGACAAGTATACAATTAGTTACAATTTAGTATAGTAAGTGTTATGGATGGGATACCTATGTATTGTTATGGAAGCACTAAATAAGGACTCCAAACTCAGCCTTCAAGTTTAGGGAAGTCCTCCTAGAGAATGTGGCAGTTCACCTGAGCCATGAAGACATTAGGCAAACTCAGTTATATTGCAGAAAGGAGAAAGGTCATTTATGGCAGAGAAGAGAATATGGAGGGGAAGTGAGGTTCAGGGAAAAAGGAGAGAAAACGTGATATATTAGGAGAACTGCAAACAATTCTGTGTGATTGGCATTATGAGAGACTGGAAATATAAGAGACTACAGCAATAAAAAATGGAGTCAGAGAATTAATCATGGACCATTTAATACAGAACTTTAGGTGAAATGCAAAGGACTCCAGGCATCTTATTTTTAGTAGAGGAGACACTAGATGACATTGGTTTTAGAGAGAGAACTTTGATTACAGTGTGGAGAATGTGCTTGAGAAGAAGACTGTAAGAGAGGGCGACTGATGTAAGGACTCTTAACTCTGAATATCCTCATTTCCGACATGAGAAACAAAGACTTAAAGAGATTAGGTAACTTGTCAAATATCAGGGTTTGTAACTGGTGAGCTGGGTTTCCTGAAAAGCTCTGCATAACTCTTAACACGTGTGTTCTTTAAGGACCAAGGAAATTGCTTCCGATAAAAGAAATGAATGTGGCTAACCCTCAGTATTAGAGACTAGTAACAAATAAAACTGTGTAGGAAAAGCAACAACAGTCAGGTCCACATCATCAAAATCAAGTACAGGGGTGAACAATTACCCAGTGAATTAAGGGCCATCTGGATAATCCCATCCAAAGCAGATTTAGTGCCGGAGTCATTCAGATAATTGTGCAAACAATGTGCGTTGCTCTGGCTGAGTAACCTGGTCATTAATATCTTCCATAGTACGTTTTGCCCTGTGGCACTTTTGAAATGGACAACAGTAGCTCAGAAAGAATTAAGATACTATTCACTTCATGGGAAAGCCACATAAATAATAATGGGATCCTAATAGACTGAGAGGGTATTTTATATGTCCCCAGGAGCCATTTCACAGTGATATATACACGATATACATAAGCCAAATACCACTTCAAAGAATAAAAGAAGTTCAGCAATTGCACCCTCAAATATGTGTTTTTTATATTCAATTCTTTGTCAGGTGAAGAAAGTTTTCTGAGCATTAAAGCAATGAAAAATGCTACTACAAATAGACTTAATAGGTTAAACTACAGCAAGTTTACGAATTTCTGTATGTCCAAAAAAAAAAAAAAAGATAAAAGACAAAAAAAGTGAAGAAAATTTTCACAGTATACAATGCATTTTTCTATTAAGTAAGTTAAGAAACCATAACTCAATAAAGATTCAAGTGAAATCCACAAATTAAGAAATACAAAGAGCCAGTAAATATGAAAACATTTTTCAATATCATCAAAAACTCACAGAAACACAATTCAAAAGAATAATCAGATACACAATTTCTATTATCAAAATAGTCAATTTTTAAACCACAATATCAAATATTGAGACTATTGCCCAAGTGGTTTATACTGAGTATTAATTTGTGCCTAAACTTTTTGCTAGAGCAATTTGGAAATAAGCATTAGGAGTCTGAAAATACTTAAAGGTATGACCCAGTAATATCTATGAAGCTATTATAAGGAAATGGTCAGAAATGCAAAGACTAATGTATAATCATGTTCATTTCCATAAATGTGAAAAAACAGGAAACAATCTAAGGACTCTATCTATATGAGAGAATAGGTGGCAGCGGTAAAAAAAAAATACATGGTTAGTAATAATATTAAATACAATAATAAACTAATGTTTATGGCATGGTAAAAATTATCAAATCAAAGTGGGGGAAAGTTAAATATAAAGATGAATATTCACTCTAGTTTCAAATTTGCATGTTTAAAATACCTATGTATATTCATAGAAATAAAATTAGAAGGTTGGAGTGGATCGCTCTGCGTGGTGGAATTTTCTTTCACTTTCACCTTTTCTTGAAAGATCCCATATTTCCTTATAATTATAAAAATGTTATTTAAATATAATATTAAATGTATATACCTCTGAATGCCATTTTATACAATAGGTAATTCATACAACCATCATGAAATAATGACCTATCTTCCTCCTGCTTCATTTCCGGTTATCTAACTAGTAAATTCTATTCTCAGGATTTTAACCCAAGTGTTCTTGCTCCAAAGTTAGCACTGTGGGTATGAAAATATGAAGTAAATCACAGTAAATGTTTTAAATAAATAAATAAAATTAAAAATGTATTATATCAGTAGTATGTGGCATGTTAGATTAAAGCAGAAAGACATACATTGGGAGATTTGAAAAACTGTCTACTGTACTAATCCAAGACATGCAATGACATATACACTTGTATTGGGGAAAACATATGATGAAAATTAGAGATCAGAATAAAAATGGAAAATTTAATTACTGAATAGATGGTGGGCACTCGGAGATAGAAGTCTGGAAAAAAAAAAAAATCACAAGCCAGAAGCCTGGTAAACTGTTGTATCCTTTGCTAAAAGCCAGTATTGGGGCGGAGGGGAGTTTTTACTATCTACTATTTCTAGCTATTACTTATAAGTAAGGAATACAACTAAGCCCTATTTAAATATGTTATGTGGATTATTTTATTTAATACTAAAAAAAAAAAAAGAAAAAGAAAAAAACACAAAAAGCTCTGAGGTAAGTGCTATTATAACCCCCAGCTGACTTACTGACATTTGCTTACATGCATAATGATATATAGATATTAACACACAGAGGCTTCCTTCCAAAGCCTGTGCTCTTAGCCAGCAGGTTAGTAATTTGGAATGGCTAATAGAGGAAAGATTAGGAAAGACATGAAGAAGGAGAATTTTGTTTCCAATAGAATAAATTGCATCAATTGGAGGAATTCACTTGAAAACCTGAAGCAGGAAGAGGAGGGAAGAGGGAGGCAAAGAAGAGAAGTTTAGAAGAAGTTAAGAGAAAAATTATAACATCAGATCATTGCAGTATCAAAAAGTAAAATCCCAAGGAGGAGATGGAGAATATGGAAAATGGTAGTTCAAAGGGAAAGAAAAACGAATAATACATCAATTAAAAAAAAAAAACAATCATTGAACTTAAAGAAGAACTTACTGATGACTTAGAATGGGTTCTTTGTTGTGATGTAAACCATGGCCAATTTATATATAGAAATAGATGGTGATGGGAAATAGATGTTGTTTTCTTTTTAAATAAAGATATACATGGCATGTTTTATATAGAAAAGTATAAATGGTCTATCCTTCAACTTGGTCTCTAGTTGGTCTCAAGGGGCACAGATATAAGAGACATACAGAATAACATGTACATAGCCATAACCCCTACTGGAAAAATTGAATCATTCTTTGGAAGGAAACAGAAACACCTCATGTCTTTTATTACTCCTCTTGTAGAAGTTATCTTGGAGAGGATAACAGAATCTTAAAGCCTATTGGAACTGTGTTCAGTGTGGTGGATTATACAAAAATATAGGTCATGGTTTTTTTCTGCAAAGTGCTTTTTTGCCTAATTTAGAAGACAAATCAGAATATATATATAAAATATATATATAATATATTTTATATATATTTGCTATATATATATCAAATAAAGAAATAAGACTGAGCATCTGAATAACTGGTATTGTTACTGGTGTAACATTGACCAAATTTTGTTATCAATATCAAAAATCACCAGAAAGCTGAAGGATTCTATTTGAGGAGAAACTGCTACATAATATAATTCATAGTAGCTTGTTGAAATATTAGGGTTGAAATAGTGGAATTATAGAAGGCTTTAAGCAAATTTCTTGTACCCTCTAAATCTTAGTTTTTTCATCTAAGAAAATGAAAAAGGTACCATCTGGATTTAAATAACTTCAGGCAATGGGAAAAATAAACGCACATACATCTATAAAAGAAAGTCCATGTAATGCAAATAGATATGATATGAAAAAGCAGCACATATTTAAATATTGGGTCCACAAGTAAAATTTGTACAAAGAAATAGATTAAAACTACCTTCAAAGGTTCTAAAAGTCTCTTAGTTTTACATCTTGCAAGGTGGGTGGATCTCCCTGCTCCCCCCATCTCCCCCCCGGCCCCCGGCAAATCTCCAAATGCTACTAGCTTTAAGTTACCACCCAAATAAATTTACAACCCACCAACGAAGGTAGGGCATACACAAACCATTACGCTCTGATGACTTTGATAAAATATCCCCAATATGACATGCATTTATTTGCTATGTGCTTTACATCTCAGGCTGGGAAGGTACATACATATATTGCAAGGCTGAAAAATTCGGGGAAATGGATGAAGATCAAATAGCACTCTAAGAATGTACTCAAAACAATATCCAGAAATACCGATATTCATGTGCGTTACAGAGACATTATTCCATACAGGGTTCCCTCAATCTGAACACATCTTCTCTGGCTTTTCCCCCAATGGAGATTTCGATTCCCTCTTGCCCCTCCCACTCAGAGCTTCCAGATTGCTTCAGAAGGCCCTTGCAGCCTGCTCAGCAGCAGGCAAACAGGGCTGGGTGTGCAGGAGCTATATATAGCTCCACCTTGGAGATGTGCACACACAAGCACACATACAAATGCCCATGCTGGATTTGGCATGAACAAATAAGAAAAGGTTTCAGCCTCCCCCTTTCCTTTTTCCTCATCACCCCAATTTTTCAATAATTTCCAAAGCAGGGTGTCTTCGGTTCCCTAGAGTGATGCAGTCTCTAATTTCTCTGCAATTCTTCTGCCTACTGCTTCCAGCAATGTGACTCCGGCAGGAAGCGGCATTGGGCCAACACCTACTACCCAGATGCGGTCACCCAGGGAGGCTGCCTTGCAGCCAGCCGCGGGGAGCCCATCCGGGCACAATTACTTGACTCTCTGGGAATCCCCATGGATAAACCCGTTTTTTTAGAAACTAGGCGAAAAGGTGGTTCCCATTAGACAACACCAGGCTAGGAGAGCAGACGCGAAACCTTCCCTGCCTCTCCCCTCCTCCGTCTGCAGCAGATAGGGCAGAAGGGCCCAGGTCTTCTCAATGGAGACATCATTAATCTGTAAATGCCCTTAGAGTTGCGGGATTTCTTCCCCACCCCCCACTCCTTAAGGGAGCCAGTTCTTAACAGAAGAGCCAGGGAACAAACAAGTGCCTTCCTCCCCCCCCCCCCCCCCCCCCCCCCCCCCGCCTCGGCCCGGTCCCCGTCATTCCCAGTTTTTGCAGGGATGAGCTTGCTGGTCTAGACGCAAGGTACGAGGGTAAAGGAGTAGGTGCGGACAGGCGTGGGGAGGAGCAGAAGCTCCTCTCGGTTTAAGAAGACCTGCAGGTTCCCGGCTGCTGACATGTCTGCTCCCCCATACCCTCCCCTGCGGGTGGACATGGCATTCCTTGGGCGCCTCACCGGCCGCGGCGGCCTCCTAAGCCTCCGAGAGGAAAGTTGACGAGACATGGATGGAGGCTCGGTCCCCTCTCGTAGGGCACTGCCGACCTGCCCCGCCCGTCACCAGGGCTCCCGCACCCCTCCTTCCCAGCACCCAGACGACCTCTATCCCAGCCCTTCCAGCCGCACTTCGCGACGAGAGCTGCGGCGACCACATCAGATTTGGGGGTGACGAGGGCGGGGCGGGGCTGGGGGAAGGGGAAGGGAGGCAACAGTAGCATGAAAATACGCATGCTTTTTTTCTATCTGCAAAGAAGAAAAAGTCCTGCCCCCTACCTGCTCTCTGCTCCTGCTCCCCTCGGCGCGGCACAGCTGGACCATAACCTACAGGTTTCCCACTTCCGCTGCAAACACCTGGGAGCGCATCTCCACACCCGGTGCCCCTCCTAGCCTCGGCGGAGCCCTGCCTTGCTACTTGACAGCAGAAGCCGGGCCTTTTAGAGCGGTCATTGGGGCCGCGGGGAAAGGGGGCGGGCACCGGAGGGAAACCCGCGTCTCTCATTGGATAGGAGGAATGCCACTCTCACCCCAGACCAGGGCTCGCTGCGGACTGAGGTTTGCTGCTAAACCTAACCGCAAAGGGTCTCTGCAGTTCCTGGCACCAAACCCTGCTGCCACTGGATCAGGGACCCCTAAGAGGAGGGAAACCGGTTTGATGACTTGTCATCTGAGACCCCCATGAGGGAGGGAAGGGCCGGGCATAACCAGACAACCAGCACTTTCCAGAGCTTCCCTGAAGGGACCATCTGTTCTGGGAGATTGGACAGGAGAAAATATCAAGAGCAGTGCCTTGATAGAGAAGCACGAACTTCAATACAGAATCATTGAAGATACAGAAATACATACACTTAAGTGAAAAAAAGAATCACAAGAAATAAAAAAGACATGAGGGTTTGGGTTATTTCAAGTTTCCGTTTTTGCCTAAATGTAGTATGCCAGTTTTCCTGTGGAGTAAAGGTTGAACTGTTGGTTCTGTGCTGCGGAGAAACTCCAAAATATCCCCTGGTAGGAACAGTGCCTTAAATGGAAAAGCTTTGCAGTAATAACTTCACCAGAAAGAGTAAAGGAAGGAAAGTAAGGCCAGACTGCATAATGGACTTGTCTTGGACGGTTCATTTGGTAGTAGAAGTCTTTAAATAATAACCACCAGACTACCTGGTGATCAGTTTCTTTTCTACGGATATTAGTTCCTCATTCCTTTTGTGCTCAGACCCTGAAGCTGCACAGGATGTATAAGTCAAGGTGATCCCTAGATGATCTCAAGTCCGCTTTTTAGGTGAAGGGGCCAAGGGTAAAACAACTTTGTTCCCATCTTTCAACTCTGCCATTTGTCCAGGTGGAATCAGGAAGATACTTCTTAAATGGAGGAAAATGATAGAAGGATTACCAGTAGAATTGGAGGAAGGGAAGTATCTTATTTTAGTGCCATATAAAGAAACAATCTTCTCACTTGCAGGCTGCCTCATTTCTGCAAATAGCCAAGTTCTTCATCCACCTAAATTAAGTAGTCATCTTAACCAGTGCTGAGCATGACACAGCTCACTGAACGACTGTTGGAGAGATGGCATAGTTATTAAATGTTAAATAATTGTAGGCTCTTAACTTAGTGCTTATGGTTGTCATGACTATTGGCCAGGCTCTTCATAAAATGTTCTCTTTATAAAACTAGATGATTCAAATTAATATATTTGGAAGTGGGAATGGACCCTAAAGATAATTTACAGAGAGCAATACATAGGGCTTCTATGCTGGAAACTCATTTAACCACTGAATGGGAATAACTAAAAATGTTATGACAAGTTCCAAAACCAGAAATGTTTCTACATAAGGTGCCATTCGTCTTGTATCTCCACTCCAGGGACCCACACAAATTGTTCCACTGAACTGGACAAATCACACATTACTTAATGCATTTACTGAGCACTTACTCTGTGCCACAACCTGTGTTAGGTGCTAGGGAACTAAACAAGAATAAGACATAGAACGTGTTAAAGAGGGACTCAGGAAGCAATGAAGATAGTAAAATATTATAGTAAGGAATATGTATTTCCAATGTTAACATTCTTTTGATTCCTAAATTTAAATTATTTTGAGTAACAATGAATTCTAGCAGACCCTCCCCTAGATTTAAGGAGTGAGAAGGTGAAGTAACAAGGAAAGGAACTGAAATTGAGGTTAGCACAAAAGTCGAAACTGGAAATGAAAAGAATACTAAAGAAATATCTGCTATCCTTATTCTTTCATTCCTTTTTTCGCAAAGATTGTTACTATAAATATAGTGATGAATAAGGTAGGCAAGCTCTCATGGAGCATATTTGTTTTTCAAACAGACAATGTTACTTTAGTTACTGATATAATAGTATAGTATATATATATAATTAGATAATATTTACTGATATAATTATAGCTCTTCATGCTTCACTACGTGTGCACATACATACACACATAATTTGAAAGGAGTATTACGATAATTATAATTTCTATCTGGTCATCAGTCACCTCACATATTTTCAGATAAAACAGACCATCTCTCCACTTATTATCTCAGAGAGCAAAACCTGCACATCTGTTCCCAGAATACATATATATATGAGTGTATCAAAATTATCTGTTACAGTGCATTTTACATTGTTCAAATCACTTTCAGATAAAATCCTCCCTTTTTTCTTAAGTAAGCAGGAGAGTCATTATTAGCTCTATTTCACAATTGAAGAAATTGAAATAGCCAAAGAAATCTATTCCTTTGAAATTAAAGGTAATTTAAAAATAGTTATGCATATAATGGTTGGTGTATACGAGACATTCAGTACTTAAAGGTGAATATATGATTTATAAAATGTGAGAATTTAAAGAACTTTAGAAACTCTCAGTTTCCACTGTGAAGGATAGAATCAATTACTATAATTTGCTCAGGATTATTTACCTACTTAGAAGCCAAGGTGTGTCTGGAATCCAGATCTCAGTGCTACTCCATTATTTTTTCACCGCAGTGAACAATAACTTGGGTATCTCTTCCAGCGGAGTTCTTGCCCTTTTTCCTCCCTGATCCACCCGGCCTTCTGAAATTTTAAAGACCAATCCAATAGTGTACTCATTTTCCAGCATCTCTAAAAATATAGGAGAGCATGCCACTTTAACTGGCAATTAAGCAAGATGTGAAAAGAAACAGTAGGGAAATTTTCCCTGGGTCTCTGGTTGGCTCTAATTCCCTAGTCACTCTCAGAGTTCCACAGCACAATTTATTGGGTATTATTACATGGCTAAACTTCCCTTGGCCCTATTATTGAATTCTCCTACCATCCATCCTCTCCTTCTTCTACCCTACACTGGCCCTCTTTCTTGAATCATTCCAATTTCCTCCAACCAGTGATTACATCTTGGTGAGAGGAAAGGAAAGTGCGGCAGCCTTGCAGCTTGCCACAGTATGCATTCCTTTTCTTTCTCCTCTGCTCCACCCGCCTTTCCTCACTCAGAAGCTTCCCAGAACAGTTGCTAGCATAGCCTCTGGTGGCAAATAAAGGGGAGAATAACAAAAAAAGGGAACTTTCCAATCAAATTTTCTAATGAAACTCAATAGAGCAGAAAGACAACAGAGGCTCTGCCCACTAGTATGAAGAGAGTCAGGCTAAACCCAGTATGCAGCATCTCAAAGATCATATCAGCCCACTGACCTAGCTTTTAGATGTTTCTTTTAGAGATTTCCTAACAGCCACCTATAAACACTGAAAATTTCATTTTCTGAGTACATCCTTGAAATGATGAATACCTTCACATCTGGAGTGGACATGAGATGAGACATTAGAAGACTTATTTCTATTCCGATCTAGTAAATAGTGGAGAGACTAGGGATAGCATTATATTCCAATGCCATAAAATGAGGGGCAGAATGACACAAAGCTATTTGCTAATAATATAGTACCAGCATCTTTATAAAAGGCCATCTACCTAAATATACATCCTTCTCCCCAAAACAACCAAAAAGAAGCAAAGGGAGAGGTACAGAGGAAAGAATTTTCCACTTCACCCAAATTTTCAAGTTTATTGGCCTAAAGTTATTCATAAAATCTCCTTTTTTGTATGGTTAATACCTATTAGATCTGTGTTTATGATCCAGTTAGCATTTTCAATGTTGATAAATTGTGGGGTTTTCCCCTTAATACTTTTCCAGTGTTTAGAAATTTTATTAATCATTTCAAATATCAATGTGGACTTTTTAAATTTTTCTGTAATATGTATGTGTTTTCTATTTTATTGATTTCTTCTCTTAACTCTATTATTTCCTTCCTCTTACTTTACTTAGTTTGGATCTGTTCTTTTTCTCTGATCTTGAAGTGGAAATTAATGTCATTGATGTTTCATCTTTTTAAAATATTGCCTCTAAAGGTTTAATATTTTCTCTAAGCAGAGCTTGTGTGTATCTGACAAGTTTGAATATGTTATCTTTATTATCATTCAGTTTAAAAATTTTTCTAATCTCTGCTTTTCTTTTTCAATCCAAAGATAATTTAGCAGTACATTATTTAATTTATACTCAGGGGTTTTCTACTTATTTTTTTGTTTCAAATTTTACTTTTATTTCTCCCAGAAAAAATAAAAGGATTCAAATTTTGGCAGTTGAGGCATTGTTTACAGTGCAAAATTTGTATTTTTGGTAAATGCTTCCTGTACTCTTTTTTTAAAAATATTTTATTTATTTATTTGACAGAGAGAGCGAGATCACAAGTAGGCAGAGTAGCAGGCAGAGAGAGAGGGGGAAGCAGGCTCCCCACTGAGCTGGGAGCCCGATGCAGGGCTGGATCCCAGGACCCTGAGATCATGACCTGAGATGAAGGCAGAGGCCCAACCGACTGAGCCACCCAGATGCCCCTTCTCCCTGTACTCTTAAAAACAATATGGAAATTCAGCTTCCAGTAATAAAGAAGTAGCTATTGTTGAAGCATCCACACTCCTATAAGCTCTGGAAAAAGAAAAAGAAAAAAAAAAAAAGAAAAAACACCAAACTATTCGAGTACATTAGATTATTATCTGGTTATTACCAAAAGAAGGCAGAAGCTGAAGAGACATCTATAAATGAGAAATTGAAATTGCAAAGTGTGAGTTTCCCATTTTATACAGCTTTGGTCTTGAGGAAAGGTCTTCATAGGGTCCCAAGAGGATGAATAAATATGAAAAAAAAAAAGAAAAAGAAAAAGAATCTTTCTGGTTTGAAGAACCAGAAAATAGAGTTACAGATGACAAAAGAAAGAAAATGAGAGAGAGGAATGTCCCAGGAAGGAGACATCCAGAAAGGGAGAATTGTCAGTTCAGAGTATAAACTCCTCCCAAATTTTAAACTGACTCCTAAACTATATATATACACAGGACAGACTCCAAGCAGTACAGATAAAGTTAAAAGAATAGTAATAGGATAAATAATGGTCCCTTAATCTCTGGAACCTGTGAATGTTACTTTATATGGCAAAGTCTCTGCAGAAGTGATTAAAAGATCTTGAGATTGGGAGATTATCCTGGATTATCTAGCTAGGTCCTAAATGATATCACATGTATCCTTATAAAAGGCAGGCAGAGAGAGCTTTTACTATACACAGAGCAGATGGTGATGTGAAGACAGAGCAGGGAGAGATTTGAGGATGCTGGTCTCGAAAATTAAAGTGATGCAGCCATATGCCAAGGAACCCCTGCAGCTACCAGAATCTGGAGGAAGCAAGAAAATGATTCTCCCTAGGGCCATTGCTGGGCCACCTTGATTATGGCACAGTGATGCTGATTTGGACATTCTGGACACTAGAACGGTAAGAGAATTTTTTTTATTATTTTAAGACTTTTTGTTGATTTAAGTGAGAGGATAAATTTAGTTGTTTTGTTGCGGTGATAATCTGCTACAGTAGCCGTAAGAAACTAGCACAAGAATTGAACAGAGATTTCAACTGCTTCCAGCCACAGGGGAGACAGACTTTTAGAATCTGAGTACATCCAAGTTAACCACCTTCTAAATGAACAAATGAAACATATTCATACTCTTCAAGAAGACAACAGAATCCGTAAGTGCTACAATGCATCATTGCAGTGTCCAGGATATAATCTAAAATTACTATACACACATGCCTCCCCCAACTACTGCCTGCTTCTCAAAATAAAAATAAAAACAAAAACAGAAAATGAGATTCATACTTAAGAGTAAAGGCAGATATGATAGGAGACAAGGATTTTAAAAACTGTTATTATAGTTGTGTTCAAGGGCAAAAAGGAAAATTTGTCTACAATGGGATATTTCCCCTAGTAAATTGGAAATCAACACACAAATGTTCATCCTAGAATCTGTTTCCTGGGTTACTAAACATAATTTCACAAGTCATACATGCTCATTATATAACATACTAAAAAAACTAGAAGATACAATAGTTATAGGAAAGAAATCTACCCAGAAATTGGTAAATTATTGTTTGATATTATTAGTTTACTAATATTTTGTAACTCTAAGTTTTCTCTGAATTTTCATGGATGTTCCAATAAAAGCTGACTAGTTTTAGCAACAACCAAATATATTGGGTTTTTTAAACCCTTCTCCTCCTGTCTCCTTTTCAGCAATTATTGTTTATATCTCCTATATTTTCAACATCCATTTTTCTAGACTTGCCCTTATTATAAATGTAGTTCAAATCTCCCTCACAGAAAATTGCTCTGATCCTGAATTTTCCTCTAATTATAGTACAAGACCTTGAGAACTGAAAATTTTCCACTGTAGCCTTCACATGTCCTTATCAATTTTCAGTTCTCTCCTGGGTTTCTTTCTAGTTCTGTAAGAACTCTAAAGTTCCTTCCCCAAATTCTCTTTCTCTGAATCTTTCTCCTTCTCTCTCTCAATGTTAATTTTATGTAGAATCGTGCTGATTCTTAATTCTCATCACTTTACATTTTCTCCTGTATATTATAAACTCTTTTGGTTCCAACTTCTTATATTTTTTAAATAAGTCTCCATCTCCAACCTTGGATCTACACTGCACTGCAGACTCATAAGTCCGTTTCTGTACTTGGATTATTCAAAATCATATCAAACTCAAAATGTCCAAAACTGAAATAATCACCTTGGTACAAGTTACAAAGGAAAATTATTAAAAAAGAGCCTTAACATATCTGGGAGACAAAAAGAAAATAGAGATTATGTTTAGGTATATTCTTACAGGAAGAGTTATCAGTATTTAGAACTTAAGACAACATTCCTAATTAGAACAAAGTGTGAAATATATAATGTAAAATAGCAAGGCTTTTGGTATAGATTGGGATATGGTTATGGCTAAAGCATTAACGTAAAGAGAATGAAAAACAGATTGGAAACTACATTGGCTTCTTCGCTATTCCCCAACCGAGGCACACTCAGTCATAGGGCTTTTATTCTTGCTGTTCTCCCTTCCTGAAATACTCTCCCTCAATTCCTGTGTGAATATTTTTTTTAAGATTTTTTATTAAAATGTTACCTTCTCAATCAGCCCACCCCGATCATCTCACTTAAAATTGACATCCTCCCAATGCAGAATTCTCATTTCCTTTTCTTCCTCCTTATTTCTCCATAGTGCTTTTTATCAACTACAAAACAACACATTCTTTCTGCATTCATTTGATTTATTGACTATCTTGTAGAAAATGACTGCCTTCTTTTCCCTTTGGAATTTGAGTTAAGTATGGCTTAAACTGACTCGCTAGTGTTCATTTCTGAATGCTTATTTGATAAAACAAATAGTCCATGGGGGGCACGGTAAGTACTCAATAAATATTTGTTGACTGTGAAAAAGAAAGGATTGAAGAGTTAGGAACCCAAACAACACAGAGTACTCATAATGCCATGCCTTTTGCTTGACTCTGACTTCACGTGCTGTTCTCTGAACCTGGGATCTATTCACTCCTCTGCCTTACCCAGACTGTTTTCAACCAGGTAAACTCTTGTTTATCCTCTAAAATAGTACTAGCTGGTATTTGTTTTGTGACACTCAAACTCTCCTCTCACACCCACACCCAGATAGTCATCACTACTTCTGTACTATACTTTACACAAATTTATTATTCTACTGTTACATTTTATTGTATGCATTTTTTGGTATATCTTTCTCTTTAAAAAAAGTTTTATTTATTTATTTGACAGAGAGATAGACTGAGCCAGAGGGCACAAGTGGAGGGAATGAATGACAAGTGGAGGGAGAGGGAGAAGCAGGCTCTGCACTGAGCAGGGAGCCTGATACTGGCGTAGATCTCAGGCCCATGGGATCCTGACCTGAGCCGAAGGCAGATGCTTAACCATCTGAGCCACCCAGGTACCCCTTGGTATATCTTTCTTTGTTACAAATAAAAAGTTCCTTGAAGACAAGGATTATATTTTGTTGGTTGGGAATTCTGGTGAGAACTAAAAAATCTGTTACTGCCCTCTCCTTCTTATTACATATTATCTTAGAAGTGTTCAGAGAAGGTGACATATGATTTAGATCTTTAAAAACAAATAAATTTAACTAGAAAAAGGGTAAGGGATAGCATAGATATAGTTTCATTCATGAGAGTTAGAAATTACATGACTTTTTAAGTTTACTCATATTTGAAAGGGAAAGCATAGATTTGTGAGGATCAGGTTAACCAGTTACTATGGAAAGAATATCTATCACTTTTTACCTTAATGAGGTAATAAGTTGAAGGTTCATTATGAGAAATATGAAAACTTGCTGGTAAAAACATGGAAAATTATAAATCCACCGGAAGAAGTAGAGATATGTAAAATTAAAATTTGGGGACTCAGATCTTGCTTGTTGCTGAAGCAAAGGAGGTCAGAAGTGCCATCCCTTAGTCTCATTGCCCTTCCTTTGAGTATTCAGTACTCAGAGGAACATGCAGCACAAATACCTCAGTACATAAGGAATGCACAAAGCACAGTTTAAGAAGAAAGCATTACCTACTTACAGTAAATCTGAGCTTGATGCTGCCATCCAATTATCAGATTAGAAGCAATATATAAAAGAAAATTTATTTTAACCTTTAGATGGGCATAGTCATTCATTTAAAACAAATCTGTACAATTTGACATTGCAATAAAATTGGCTCAAAACTTGGATTCCTCTCAGCTCCTTGTCCACCTGAAGAAAGTTTATACATATATTTTTTATATATATGTCAATCAGGTATACATGACTAGAAACTGTTTATCCTACCTTTTCAGTTTAGCTGAATGCCTGATTTTTTTCTGTGTTGCTATTGCTGTTACAACTTTATTAGTCATTCTAGCTTAAGTGGGTATTTCTTATACTATCAAGAATTCTTTTGTTGAGTAGCAAATTCCCCATGTGAATGCAAAGAAATAGGACATGGGCCAGGTCAGTTACAAAAGGAAAAAGAGACTGCAGTGGTTCATTTGGGTTGTAAGTTTGAAAATGATATGAAAGCCTGGAGTTTCTCATGTGTTGCACAATTCTTTGGAGAGGATATTTGCAGAGGTCAACAGGATTGGTAGGAAATACAAAGCTATTGACACAAGGATTATTCCATTCTGGGATGGTCTCCCACTCTGAAAAAAAATCTGAAACTCCTCCTGTTTAAATCTCCCCCCTAATTTAAAATTCTCTAATAGGGATACCTAGGTGCCTAAGTCGATCAAGTGTCTGACTCTTGATTTTGGCTCATGTCATGATCTCAGGGTTCTGGGATCGAGCCCTGCCTATGTGGAGCCCTAAGTGGAGCTCCATGCTCAGCATGGAGTCTGCTTGAGATTCTCTCTCTCCCTCTGCCCCTACCCCACCTCAAATAAATAAATCAATCTTGAAACAAAATAAAATTCTCCAATGGCCTTGCGTTATAGTTTGAATGTCCAACGCTTTCCATTATAAGTGATCTGGCTCCTACCTACTTCTCCAACCTTACCTCAAACCACTCAGCTCCCCACTCACTGTGCTTCAGCCACAATTAGCCTCAATTCTGAACCTTGAATGCCAAACTCAGCACTCTTTCTTTCTTTCTTTCTTCCTTCCTTCCTTCCTTCCTTCCTTCCTTCCTTCCTTTCTTTCTTTCTTTCCCTTTCTTTCTTTCTTTCTTTCTTTCTTTTCTTTCTCTTTTCTTTTCTTTTCTTTCTTCTCCTTCTCCTTCTCCTTCTTCTTCTTCTTCTTCTTCTTCTTTTTTTTTGGTTTTGTTTTTAAGATTTTACTTATTTATTTGACAGAGAGGGCCAGAGAAGGAACACAAGCAGGGGGAGTGGGAGAGGGAGAACAAGGCTTCCTACCGAGCAGGGAGCCTGGGATCATGACCTGAGCCAAAGGCAGATGCTTAATGACTGAGCCACCCAGCACCCCAGTGCTGTTTCTTTTTTCTAGAGGGCTCTATTCCTGGCTCTTTTATAATTATACTTCTAAGATTTTTCAAGTCTAATCTTACCCGCTACCTCTCACAGAAGACTTGGTGATGACAAGACTGGGCATATTACAGTAGGAACAACTGCTCTTGAGCCATCAGCTGAATCCTGACAACTCTCTGAAATTAAACCATAAATTCAATCAGGTGCAACAAAAGAAAATAGAAACTTCCTACCAGTCCCCTGTTTAGTTTTTTTCATTCCTCCTTCCTCCTTTTGTGATCATGCTATGGTGTATTGGCAACAATAAATGCCAATTTGTTTGGATTATTTTCCCAGCATTCAACTAGATGCTCAATTCCAAAATGTAGATGTCATCCTCCATTCTTCCCTTTCCCTCACTCAGTGATTTGATCTATTAATCATTCATATTAACCATCCTCCTGATCACATTCTAATGTATCACAGTCCTGCCATTATGATCAAAGCTACCATTAACTTTTTCTAAGCCTAGTGCTTCTTGGTCTCCCTCCTTTCATTCCTAACTATTTGTTAAATCACCCATTGTTAAATCAATCATTTAAGAACAGGAATCAGTTTAGATCACTCACCCATCAAATACTTTACAAAGACTTTGCATTACAGTTTGAATGTCCAGTTTTTCCACTACAAATAGTCTGTCTCTTCCGCACCTCTCTGACCTCATCTCAAGCCACTTAATTCTTTGTATACTAAGTTTCCAGACACTCTGGCCTTGATTCTGTTTTTCAAATGTGCCAAACTCAGTCTGTTGTTCCTTTTTTCTTTCTTTCTTTTTTTTTCCTTCCACCAGACTACGTCCTCTTACTTCCGGAAGGAGAAGAAGAAGGATCATCAGTGGCAATAGACGGTTGTGGAAGCAACACCGAGAGCCAGCTTCACGCTGAGGAGAAAGCCCTGCGCCTCCTCCTCATGGTTTCAGGGATTCTACATTCAGAGAAACTTCTCCAGTAACAAACCATAGACATGATCCCTGAAAGCATGGTTTTTGCTGTTCCTTTTTTCTAAAACTCTTCTGGCTCTTCATATGATTGGCTTTCTGTGGCTTTTAATCTTAAGTGTTACCTCTCAGAGAAGATTCCTGTGACAACACTCCTAACCTATTTCCCCCAACTCAGATTCTCTATCATATCACAATATTGCTTTTACTTCAGAGCACTTCACTGTGAAACATAATATTTGTCATTTAGATGTTTGTCTGTATATCTTTTCTTTTTTTTTCTCTAGAATGTAGGCTCCATGAGGACAAGGACCTGGGCTGTCTTATTAACTATTATCTCCCCACTGCTAGAACAGCACATGGCACATCGTACTGGTCAACAAACATTTCAACAAATATTTTAGAAAAACTAAACAACAATTATGGCAGGTGAGTTCTTCTTTCTTCTTCTCCTTCTACTACTACTTCTTCTTCTTCTCCCCCTCCTTCCCCTCCTCCTCCCCATCCCTTCCTCCTTCTTCCTCCTCCTCCTCCCCCTCCTTCCTCTTCTTCTTCTCCTTCTCCTTTTTCTTCTTCTTCCTCCTCCTCCTTCTCTTCTTCTTCCTCCTCCTCCTCCTCCTCCTCCTCCTCTCCTTCTTCTTCTTCTTCTTCTTCTTCTTCTTCTTCTTCTTCTTCTTCTTCTTCCTCTTCTTTAATATCCATGGCAGGCCATATAATGATCTGTGAACACTGCTGGTGAGCACTCACACAGTCTAGACTGACAATTCCCTCTGGAGAGACTGTCCTGTAGGGTTGTCCATCTGGACTTTCCAGAGCAGGCTGCTTGGTTTTGTGACTTAGAGCAGTCCGTGGGCTCCAGAGACTTGTACTCCATTGCTACAGTACATCTAAGAGAAGCTTTCTGACATTTTTACATCAAACAACCTGGTGTCTTATTTACCGGTGGTGGTCTTTCCTCATTCCTTCAAATAATTGAAATTGCCTCATAATTTCTGATTATGTCCCCCCAACTTTCACTCCCCCTACATAGACTAAATTTCCCCAAACCTGGAGTAAACATAAGCTTTATACCAAAGGGAAGAAAGGAAGAGCTGGAAATCTACTCTATTAAACCATAAATAGACCTATAAGGCAATACAATCATAAGACTGAGTCCAGAGATTCTAACTCTAATTTATTTCTGTTATAAATTTATGAAAAACATTTCTTGAAACCTACTTTTTCAGAGAAAGATTCATTCCTCGGAGAATAAAATGATATTGCTACACTACAAAGGAATGGAAATTTCCAGAATATAAACCTGCAGAGTGAGAGGCTTGTCTTGTTAGGGCAGTACACATGGAGACTTTGCCATGTATTTTTTAATATAGTTTCAGTTTCAAAACACCTTTACAGATAAAACTTCATGTATAAAGGATAATAATGATTACCTAAATGTAAATCTCTTCAACCCTTACCTCCCAAAACATAAGAGCAATAAGGAAGATAAATAAAGCCACATGTGACCCAAATCTTCAGCATTGCTAGAAGAGAGAAATATCAAATTCATATTACTTTTAAGAAATAAATAAATACCAAATTCCATAGTTCTCACTGCTGCTGCCTGCCTGTGTTGTGTCTGAAGAGTAAGCAAAGGGAGGCTAAAAGATTCCTTGGGGAACAGTACACAGATGAGATACAGGAAAAGCACCCTAGGAAAAAAAGAATTCAACACCAAAATCCAAATAATGGTCTGAATCTAGAAATTCACAGCACCAAGCATCTGGAAGGTACTTGAAAATGAGAAGGTGGTAAGCTTAGAGAATTATTGCTGGGAGAGAAAGGTAAACAGAGAAAATTAGTGCCTCTTGGGAATATGTAGTAGTAAAGAAGGGGAAAAAAAGAGTAAAAAGGCGTGGGAGAGAAGTAACAATCTTACAGAAACGAAGAACTAAAACAACTTGGCCAGCACTACCATCACCAAAAGAAACAATAGTATCCTTTAATTAGACTATAGTTTGACAAACTGAAAGAGGTCACTCTCAAACAAGGAATCTTGTCCATCAGATGTTCTGAAATAGAAAAAAAGTCAAATTTCATATATTGCTATTGAAAGAAGAAAACACAAACTGAATCAAAGATACCAGCTGAGAAAATTCTCCTCAACCACATGCACACACACACACACACACACCTGGAGAGAACTGCAACACCACACTTGAATTAGAATTTTAAATCCTCAATTGAGAATTTAAAGGGTTTTTTTTGGTTTTTTTGTTTGTTTGTTTGTTTTTGTTTTTTTTAAGTAAGAATCAGGAATGCCTGGGTGGTTCAGCCTGCCTGCCTGCCTTTGGCTCAGGTCATGATCCCAGGGTCCTGGGATCTAGTGCTATGTCCAGCTCTCTGCTTATCTGGGAATCTGCTTCTCCCTCTCTGCCCCGCCCCCCACTCCCGCTTATCTCTCTCTCAAATAAATAAATAAAATCCTTTAACAAAAATAAATAAATAAAAATTAAGAATAGAAATGGTCCCCAAAACAACAACAACAAAACTCTCATAGGAAGAGAGCAATAAGAGTTTAGTTAGCTAAAAAATATATAAACAAAGATATAAACTATTTTTAAAAAAGAATAAATTACAAAATGCTCAAGGTATAATAAATCCAAGTGAAAGTTTAATGAGGCCATTGAAGAAAAGAAGAAAAACAATCAAGAAAATAAAATGAGATAAAGAAATAAAAATGATTGAAGAGATGGTAAATGAAACAGAAGGCAAGCCAGGAACGCCCAGTGTGCATATAATTAGAGATTCCAAAGAAAAACAAAACAATCTAATAGCAGTAATATTTAAAACTATAATCTAACAAAGCTTTCAAAACACAGCTAAATTTACATACTGAAAAGGCCCCTTATGTACCCTGGAAAGCTGACCCAGAACAATAAATTCTCAAAATCTTAGTAAAACTATTAGTCTTTAAAGACAAAAACAAAATCATCAGGATTCCTGGACAAAAACATTAAATTATAAAAATTTAAAAAATTACACTGCTGCCAGACTTTTCAAGAGCAAGACCAAAGAGTAGCAGCATTTCAAAAAATCTAAGAAAAGTCTGAGCCAAGGATTTTATATTCAACAAGCGTCAAGCCTATAAAAATGAACAACTTTGAATGAGAAGCAACTCAAGATACACTGTAACCAGGAGCTCTTTATAAACTTTCTACTGTAAGATGAGCACAGTGGAAAACAAAGAACAACTGGGAAGCTTCTACAAAAGGACCAAAGATGAACATTTCACATCCTTAACTGTAGAACTATTACATGGTGGGTTTTGATGTATGAAGGGAAATAGTATGTAAACATCATATATTTTGTCAAAAAAATAATACAATTAATGGAAGGAGAAAATGGGAAAAAATGGAATAAGAGCATTGGCTGTTGTAAATATAATAGGTGGGAAGAATGAAACATTAAGTAAGAAATAAGGTGATTAAAGGCACTATAAAAGGTATACATGAATAAGTATACATTAATAAAACATAAGACAAAACTCCTTCAATATCAAAAGAAATGTTAAATAAAGGAAAGGAGGCTTAATAAATACAGAACGAGGTAAATACAGAAAGGGGTACAGTAAATATAATACACTAGACACAGTAATTATAAAATAACATTACAAAAGCAACATATCAGTCATAAAAATAAATATGAACAGGCTTCACTTACATACGAGAGGAAAATATTTTCAGATTGGCTCCTAGAGCAAACCCAGCTCTGCTGTGTATAAGAGACACACTTAAAACAGTAACTCAAAAGTTTGAAACATAAAAACAAGGGCAAAGACATACTAGGCAACTGGGAACATTAAGGAAGCAGGGCTTGTATTTCTGATATCAAAGTAAAATTCAAGCCAAGAAACATTAAATGAGAACAAAAAGGGCATTTTAAAATGCTAGAAGCCATAATTCACAAGGAGGAAATAAAAGTTATTTCTATGCACCAAATAACACTGTAAACTATTTATTAAAAACAAACCATAAGAGATATAAGATGAAATAGTAACATTAAAAATAGGAGATTTTGAAGCATTATTTTCAGCTCAAGACAAAATTTTAAAATTCGGGCTAGAGAAGATCTAAATAACATAATAAGCAATATACAATGTGGAGGGATATATCAAACACTATACAGCAGTATGGGGAATACGTTTTCTTCTCAAATGCACATAGATTATTCCCCCCAGATTAATCATATATTAGGTCACAAAGAAAGGATCTGCAATTTCCATATTAGAAGCAACTACAGCAACACTCTGATCACAATTCAAAACAACTGAAAATTAAAAAAGAAATTTCACATGGAAATTAAAGTGGAAGAGGAAATATAATCACAAGTTACAAAACTTCTGAAAAAAGAAAGATAACTAAAACAATAGAATCTGTGGGGTATATTTAAAGTAATGATCGGGGAAATTTCAGTTTTAAACATCTATATCAGGGGTCAGAAAACTAGTCCCTGGGGCAAACCCAGCTCAATGCCCATTTTGTATGACCTGCAAACCCAGTCCAGCTTATTTATTTACATATGTCTTATGGCTGCTTTTGCACTGCAACCGCAGAGTTGGTGAGCTGTGACAGAGATTATATGGCTCACAAAACCTAAAATTTATACTATTTATAAGCCCTTTACAAAAAAATGTTTGCTGCTTCTCAATCCATAGTAATAGGTAAACATTAAATAAATCCTCAACTTAAAAAATAAAAAACAAGTAAGCCAAAATAAGCACAATGAAGAAAATAACAGAGATAAACACAGAGATTAATTAGGTAGGGAAAAGAAAATAGTCTAGTAAATTAAATAAAAATTTTAGGGCACCTGGGTGGCTCAGTTGCTTAAGCACCTGCCTTCAGCTCAGATCATGATCCCAGAGTCCTGGGATGGAGTCCTGTGTCCAGCTCCCTGCTCTTTGAAGAGTCTCTCCTCTGTCTTCCTCTGGCCCATTCCTGGCTTGTGTTCTCTGCTGTCTCACTCACTCTCTCTCTCAAGTAAGTAAATAAAGTCTTAAATTAATTAATTATTAATTAAATCAACATTGTAATCTTTTTTTTTAAAGATTTTATTTATGTATTTGGCAGGCAGAGATCACAAGTAGGCAGAGAGGCAGGCAGAGAGAGAGAGGAGGAAGCAGGCTCCCCGCTGAGCAGAGAGACCGATGCGGGGCTCGATCCTAGGACCCTGGGATCATGACCTGAGCCAAAGGCAGAGGCTTAATCCACTGAGCCACCCAGGCACCCCTCAACATTGTAATCTTAAAAAGGGTAAAAAAGTAGACAAAATGCTAGCTAAATGAATATTTTTTTTTAAAAAGGGAGAAGAAGGGGTGCCTGGGTGGCTCAGTGGGTTTAAGCCTCTGCCTTCAGCTCAGGTCCTGATCCCAGGGTGCTGGGATCGAGCACCACATCTGGCTCTCTGCTCAGAAGGAGCCTGCTTCCCTTCCTCTCTCTCTGCCTGCCTCTGCCTACCTGTGCTCTCTGTCTGTCAAATAAATAAATAAAATCTTAAAAAAAAATAAAAAAGGAGAAGTAGTACATGGAAGAAATAACTTGATACAGAGGGAGAAATCTATACTATATTATATATGTAGTACAAGGTAATTAGAAATAAATTTTGCACACCTGCATAAAAATGAAAAGATAAATAAAATCAATAATAATAATTCATTAGAAAAATAAAATTTGTCAAAATTGTCTGGTGGACAATAGAATAATTTCTGTAAAAGATATAGTGAAAGATCAAATTAAAAAAAAACTAAAACAACAAATAAGGAGAAATTTTTTTGCAACATATATATCAACAGACAAAGGGATACTATACCTAGTATATAAAGAAGTACTTTTTTAATTTAAGTAAAGAAAAAAATTCAACACTCTATAGAAAAAGTGACAAAAGACATGAATATAGATAAAATCACAAAGAGCATGTGATCTTTAAACACATGAAATGGCATTCAACGTTATTTATAATAAAGGAGATTTAAATTAGAATCTCACCAAGTTACCATTTCTCACTATAGATTGGTAGAAATTCAAAAACTTAATAATGCACTCTGCTGGTAAGGCTGTGGAGAAACAGGCACTCTCATACATTGCTGTGGGAATGCAAAATGGTACAACTCTTCTGGAGAATTTGGCAATATCTAACAAAATTATATATGCATTTACATTCTGTATCAGAAATCCCATGTCTAGGAAGGTATATTTGGAACAGTATGAAAATATATGTTGCACATTATTTGTGATGACAAAATATTGCAAATTACCTAAGTGCCCAAATTGAAGGCTTGGTCTATTAAACTACACCCACATAGTGGCACACTACCAAGTTATAAAAAGAATGAGGAAGACTTCTATAAATAGATATGGGGTGATTTTTAGGATATATTCGTAAGAAAAGCACAGTGCATATCAGTATATGATATACTTCCTGTGTGTGGTGTGTGTGTTGTGTGTGTATATGTGTGTGCTTACTTTTGCAAAAGTAAATAAGAAAGATGCCAAAAAACAATGCAATTGGTTACTGGCAAGGGTACAGGGGAGCAGGAACCAGAAAATATATGCCACTGAGAGTGATACATGTCTGGTTTACATTTTTGTGTAGTTTGATTTTAGAAACATATTAATGTTCTCCATATTAAAATACTAAAATGAAAGGAAAAAATTAAAACCTTAGGCAATCAAAAACAAATGAACCCCGAAGAATTACATAATCATACAGTGGTATAGGGAGACCTAACCCAAGTAGCTTTTAAAAGAATACCTTGACTACATATCCACAATCCATTAAAAAAGAAAAAGAAATCAAATCAAATCTTACAGGCATTTTAATAAATATATTACTCATAACTGTATCAATTATTTCTGTTTGTTTCAGTTTTGGTTTTATTAAGGTATAACTGGCATATAGCATTATAGTAGTTTCTGATGTATAATATAATGACTCTATATTTATATACACAGCACATGATCACCATAATAAGTCTGGTTACCATCTGTCACCATACAAAATTACAATTTTTTTTTTCTTGTGATGAAAACTTTTAGAATTACTCTTTCGGCAACTATCAAGTATGTACTACAATATTACTGACCATAGCCACCATGTGCTGTATATAGTATCACGGTGAATTATTTATTTTATAATGGGAAATTTGTACCTCTTAACCCATTTCACTCATCCCCAAACTCCTTCTCTGCTAACAACCACTGTTCTGTTCTTTGCATCTATGAGTTTTACTTTGTTTTGTGTGCTTGTTTTTTTGGTTCCACATGTCACTGAAATTGTATAGTACTTGTCTTCCTTTTTCTGCCTTATTAGCATAAGCATCAAGATCCATCTATGTTATTAAAAATGATAAGATTTATTCTTTATTTAAGGCTGAATAGTATTCCATTTTATAGATATATATACCACATTTTCTTAATCCATTCATTCATTGGTGGTTATTTAAGTCATTTCCATATCTTGGTTATTATAAATAATGCATGGGAGTGCATATATCTTTTCAAATTAGAGTTTTGTTTCTTCAGATAAATATCTAGTACTAGAATCACTGGATCGTGTCATTTTTAAATTTTTTAGGAAACTCCATACTGTTTTCTCTAATGGTTGCACCAATTTACATTCCCACCAACAGTGCATTAAAGTTCCCATTCCCCCCACATCCTTCCCAACACTTCTTTTTTTCTTTTTTTTCCTTTTTTGGATAATAACTATTGTAATAAATATGAAGTGGTTATCTTATTGTGGTTTGATTCATATTCCTCTGATGATTAGAGATGTTGAGCATCTTTTCCTGTGCCTGTTGGCCAACTGTATATCTTCTTTGGAAAAATGTCTATTCAGGTCTTCTACCCATTGTTTGTATGGTTTTTTTGCTATTGAGTTCTATGTATCCTTTATATATTTTGGATATTAACCTTTCATGGATATAATTTACAAATATTTTCTCTCATTCAGTGGTTGTCTTTTCATTTTGTTGATGGTGTCCTTTGCTTAGCAAAAGCTTTTTAGTTTGATGTAATCTCATTTGTTTATTTTTGTTTTTTGTAGTTAGGTCCAAAAAATCATTGCTGAGACTAAAGTCAAAATATTTTTCACTTACTTTTTTTCTAGGAGTTTTATGGCTTCCGATCATTCAAGTCTTTAAGTTGAGTTTTGTGTATGGTGTAAGATGATAATCTAGTTTCATTTTTTTGCTTGTAGCTGTCCAGTTTTCTCCATCTGGCCCTGGGGGTCTCGAACAGACTGTTTTTGGCTACTTGCCACTGACAAAATCCAAAGGCTGAGAGACTGGTGGTGAAATAAGAAAAGAATTTATTCAATGAGGCCAACACCAGGAAGACAGTGGACTAATGTCTCAAAGACTGTCTCCAAAGTGCCAAAAATACTTCAGGTTTGTAAAGGGAAAATGTAGGACAAAAGTAGGTGGTCATATGCCAGTGCAAAGTGAAGGTCAAATTGATCATTGTCCTAGAGTCATGGGGTCTTGTGGGTTCAGGGTATTCCTCATTGCTTGAGGGGTCATTTTGGTTCCCATTAAGGGATGCTTTGCCCACAGTGTCCCTTGCTTGAGTTAAGAAGCAACATAATCAATTAGAAAGTTTAAGGTCAAAATGGAGGGAGTTGAAGTGCTCTTTTACTTAAAACTGACCCTACTGTGGGAATGGTGAGCAAAATGCACTTTCCAAGGACAGGAAAGGGGGTGAGGAGCTTCTGATTGCCCAAGTCCAGGTTGGGAATCAACAGGTGGTCAAATGCTCTTGATGACCTCCTCCAGCATCACCTTACGGACAGAATATTAGAAACCCTAGAAATTTTAAGTATCAACATATAACAATAATTTGAAAAAAAAATCTTCAATTTTATAATTGTTTTTATTTGTTTTTAATCATAGTATTCCACTTATTTCAAAAAGACAGTAGACATTTGATGTTCCTCAAAAATATATCTGTGTAACAAATTTTTTAAAGCTGGGAAAAACCTATTATAAAATATCTGACAGTGAACACAAAGGTATCTAAAACAGGCATCAGGTAATAGGAACAAAAGTAGCAGAAGTCAACAGCTTTAAACATTGATCATTAGGGGCACCTGGGTGGCTCAGTGGGTTAAAGCCTCTGCCTTTGGCTCAAGTCATGATTCCAGAGTCCTGGGATTGAATCCCGCATCGAGCTCTCTGCTTAGCAGGGAGCCTGCTTCCTCCTCTCTCTCTCTGCCTGCTTCTCTGCCTACTTGTGATCTCTGTCCGTCAAATAAGTAAATAAAATCTTTTAAATAAATAAATAAACATTGATCATCAAATAAAATCAATTGAAATTTTTCAATGTATAGGCCACCACCAAAGGAATAAAACAGTATGTATACTGTCCAAATCTTTAGGAAAGCCCTTTAGGAAAAGAAGAGAGAGAAAAATAAATCTACAGCTCATTTCATATACTTCCTTTTGTCTTGTCTCAAAATTACTTTGAAGCATATTGCTGAATATTTAAGCCAAACATTCAAAAATAAGAAAATACAGCAAAGCCAGGCAACTTGGAATAAAGGAACAAAGAGTTTCAGATTCAACTACTTTTTTTGGAACAACCCCTATATGCTCATTCCTTCTGAGGCAGTATTTCAACACAAATCTTTAAGATGGGCATCATTACCCTCATTTTTATGAATGAGAACACCGAAACTCAGAGCAAATAGCTCACCCAAGGCCATAAACCGAATGAGCATCCATGTTGTGATTCAAATCCAGATATTTGCCTCCGGATTCCACCTGAATTGTTTCATGTTGCTTCCCTACAGCTTACTCAAGTTCAGCAGTGCTCAAGTTCAGCAAGTCAACAATTGCTTTCTCTTTCCTCTTTTGCTGTGCTGACTTTCCTGCTCTCATCATTTATGCAAAGAATCAAATCAACACAATAACATGTGCATTGTGCCTAAGTAAACAGGATGTTCCCACTTACAAGATGGAATAGCACGAATTTGTATTCTATCCAGCCTCAGGCATCAATCTCAACAAAAGTGAAAAGGAGGGTAACTCTGGCTGCTTCTAAATTTCCCTTACATTCTAGGAGCTATGCCAAGTGAAATCTTGCAGCTTATACTTAAAAAAAAAAAAAAATCCAAAACCAAACAAAAAAGAAAACCGTTGTGCATTCATTCTAGTAAGTAAGCACACACATACAAACTCTTATTTATAACTATTCCCAATGGTAGCCAAGTAATTTCCCATTTTATTCTAAACATCCCAGTTACATAAATTTTGCATAATTTCCTAAACCCTGAAAACTAAAGACAAATATTCACTTCCCTCTCAAAAGATTAAATATTTAAAAAGGTATCTGTCAAATTGTTAGTACATAGGTGTTTCTCCAGTTAGACTCCAAGTTCCTGTGTGGCAACTGGTTTCGAGGCAAGAAAAATGTTACTTTAATAGATGCACTCACCCTCCCTCTAACTGATCGAACCAAACATCCTCAATAAAAGATTGGGATATTTGGACAAAACGGGTACTTGAAGAATTGAGGTTATCGCTGTTCTGTTGGGAACATTAATTTTTAACTCTAATGAGGAATTTAGACCAAAAAATTATATACCGAATACTTATTATATTGGGGGAATTCAAAACTGCCAAATTTGCCACTCAAGAGGGGAACTATATTGATTTGCTGCCAAGTAATTATGTATAATATCTAAAGACTTATGGTAGAGATGTCATCCTGTTTCATTAATGCTTTTCCATTTATATGCTAAAGTGCTTACATTTTCAGAAAATTCACAAGTCTCTTAAGTCATTTATCCAACAAGATGGCTAATACAGATAATTCTTTATGTGTATGATCTAGGAAAAATAAAGACAAAAACACGTACATAAAGGCATGTAAAAACCATGCTGTTGTAACTTCATCTGCCTCTGTAACTTCTTTAGTGTTAAGGAGTCCATTTTCTTTCTTTTCCTCAGAGAAAGAGAGAAAGAAAAGCTCAGCTGATGACTAACAACTGTTCTCAAGCCTATTGCAGAAATGCTCACTAGTACAATACACTGCCCTTTGAAGTTTTCCCTTGTGTTAGTAATTACCAAATCAGAGAGGCCATAAAATAATAATTTCAAAGACCAAATTCCAGTTTTTATGTAGCAAAAGATGCTCTCTTGCCAGTTTCATGCTTTATGAGACATATATTTTAAAATACAGCATATCCTCAATCCTAGCATTTCTTATCACCCCTACTCCTCACTACTACTTCAGCCAGAGCTAGTCGGTTCTGGCTTGATAACTGTCCTTGGCTGCCTGCCTCTTGTTGGCCCTCTGCCATCATATCACCTCTCAGCAGTGGACAGAATGATACTTTCATATCATGCCATCCCTATTCTCAAAAACTCTCTAATAACTTTCTAGCTCTCAGAATGAAAAACTAATTTTTTCCCCCATGGCTTGAAAGACCTTAAGTTATCTGGCTTCAGCCTTTCTCTCAGTGAACGTAAAGAAGAGATGCACATGACCAGGCATAGGGGTAGCCATCTTCCCAGGAAACAGGCCTGTGGGAGAAATTAGGGCTGCAGTTTTGATAGTCAATCTGATTCTCTAAGAATAAGAGAGAAAAAAGTAGTTTCGAAAAAGAGAGAAAAGAAAAAATAAAGAGCGTATTTCCAAGAAGAGATCAGAAACTTTAATGTACATATGACTGAAATTAAGGCATCTTCAGAGGGTTGGTTAAAGAAAAACTGGTGGGTTTATTTGGGAATAACTTAATCTTTTCATAATTTCGATGTAAGCTTGTTTGTCCATTGCAAGACGAAAAAGAAAAAAAAATTTACTTTGCTGTCATTGAAAGAGTTGCAAAGAGTACTGGCCTCCATTTTGTATTTACATTTTCCGTGGGCTTAATGTTTTAAAGTTTTAAAATGACTTTAAAAGTCAATTATCCTCCAATGAAAAATAAATAAATATTTTTTAACTAAAGGAGATCATTCCAGAGAACTATATATCAAAATTTGGAAATTAAAATATTAGTTGAACAATTTTAGAAATTTAAATATATCTGGAGTGTCCCTAAGAGTCCAACTAGTTCAAGAAGCAAATCTCTGCTCGGTATAGGAATACTTTTTTTTACAGCTTTGAACACATGGTCATCTAATTTCCAGTTGAAAATTTCCCATGACAAAGGACTTTTCACCTTAAGATATCTTCCATTACAATTCTGATGAATGGAGAAGTCTTTACATTGAGTCAACTACCTCTTTACAGTTTTCACTTATTAATTCTAGATTTATCTTCAGTGTAGAATAAATCTGTTTTCATTGACCTAATGTTGTAATATTTGATTACAAATGGTATTTCTTTTGCACTTGCTCTCTTCCACAATCTAAAATGCCCAGATCCGGGGCACCTGGGTGGCTCAGTTGTTAAACCTCTACCTTTGGCTCAGGTCATGATCCCGGGGTCCTGGGGTCGAGTCCCGCATCGGACTCCCTGTTCAGCCGGAAGCCTGCTTCACCCTCTCCCACTCCCCTTGGTTGTGTTCCCTCTCTCTCTGTCTCTCTTTCTGTCAAATAAATAAATAAAATCTTTAAAAATAAAAAATAAAATTCCCAGATCTTTTGATGCTTCCTCACATTGGATGGTTTCCATTCTTCCTACTGGATCACTTTCATCCCTTTGGAGATACCATCGTTTGCAAATGTTTCCATTACAGTATTACATCAAGTACAGATCTTCCTCAAATTACGACAGGGTTATATCCCAACAAACCCACAATTTAATTGAAAAGATTGTAAGTTGAAAATGCATTTAACACACCTAATCTACTAAATATTGAATATCATATCTTACCCTAGCATACCCTGAATGTTCTTAGAACACTTACATTAGGGAGGTACCTGTGTGGCTCAGTTGTTGGGTGTCTGTCTTCAGCTTGGATTGTGATCCCAGAGTCCTCGGATTGAGTCCCATATCAGGCTCCCTGCTCAGCGGGAGCTTTTCCCTCTCCAGCTCCCCTGTGCTTGTATTCCCTCTCTTGCTATCTCTCTGTGTCATAAATAAATAAAATCTAAAAAAAAAAGAAGAAGAAGAACACTTACATTAGCCTATAGTTGGACAAAATCATATAACACAAACTCTATTCTATAGTAAAATGTTGAATATCTCACATGATTTTTTGAATACTGAGCTGAAAGTGAAAAACAGAACAGTTGTATGGGTACAGAGTGGTTATATCAATTTTTTCCCCTCATGATACGCACATATGCACATATAAATACCACTGACTGGGATCTGTGGCCCACTGCCACTGGCCAAATCATACAAGAGTATTGTACTGTTTATCACCAGCCCAGGAAAAGATCTAAATTCAAAATTCCAAGTACAGTTTTTACAGAATGCATATTATCTTCACATAATCGTAAATTTAAATAACTGTTTAAGAGGAAACATTGTAAGTTGTGGACCATCGGTACTAAACATAATACCCCAGATGTATCATGACCACTGAAGATGAAAATTATATTGCCTTTCTTGATCTATATGATATTTTTAAGAGTCATGAGATATTTACACTGCTAGCTCATTAAAACTCTCTTGACTTTTTTTTCACATATATGTCTATGAAACCAGGTACATCCCACCTTATATTTTATTTTTTTAATTAAAAACCATTTTATTCAAATGCTAAACTTTAATCTTCCTTAATTGTAACTGTTAGTTGCAGTCCCTTTGGACTGTGAGTTCTTGGACAATTCCCTGGAATCTTAATTGTATTATAATCTCGATTGTATTACCTTTCTCTTCCAGTTTTGTTTAATTAACAGATTTGGCAAGATAACTTGTGCCACTATGTTCATGATACAGTGTTAAATAGAAGAAAATCCCTTAAGGTATATCTTACTAGAATATATTTGGAAACCATTGTTCATCTATTTTTAAAATTTTCCTATCTGTATTGTCATCCAATACACATTGCTCTAGGGATAGTCATCAACAATAACTTGAGACATTTTGTTAAAAATTTTGATGAAAGTGGTACACAGTAATACATATAATTTTACTGACATAGCAATCTATACAAACTCCCTGAAAAGAGGCTAATTTAGGTTAATTTACACTTAGTGAAGCCATTTTCTAAGTAAATAACACTTTTCATTCTAAGTTATCACAAACCAATTGTTCTGAATTCCCTGTTCTTTTGCTGGAAGTCTTACTTCAGCCCAATTATTTAGCAGAAGACAGTGTGTGTGTGTGTGTGTGTGTGTGTGTGTGTGTGTGTGTGTGTCTGCTTGCATATATATGAGTTATTTGAATCTATTCACACCATTTCAAACACCATGCTTCAATCTAGAAAGCCTGAGTATACCTCCTGCTTTAAGAACTACATCAGGGTGGGGAGCCTGGATGGCTCAGTTGGCTGTGTTTGACCCTCGATTTTGGCTCAGGTCACGATCTCAGTGTCCTAGTCTCAGGGCCATGATCTCAGGGTTGTGAGATCAAGCCCCTCATGGAGCCCTGTGGGGCTCCACTACACTCAGTGCTGGGATTCTGCTTAAGATTCTCTCTCCCTCTGCCCTTCCCCACTCTGCTCCCATTCCCTCTCTCCCTGGGAAAAGAAGAAAAAAGAACTACTTCAGAATCAATAATATAATTGAGCCCACATTCCTGTGGGTAAAAAGATAAAAAGACACCAAAAAGAGTTCTTTTAGGTGCTTGGACTGTTGAAGTATGCACTGAAAGTCTCTGTAGAGCAAACAGCATTACAGCAAGTTTTTGACACCAATAAAGACCAAAGTTAAAAGAATCATTGCTAAATAGAATCATTGCTAAATCAATCAATCAATCAATCAATTCTAAATAGAACCAATAACAGCTTTCACAGATGTATGTGTGAAATTTTTAGAAGTTTTCAAAGTAAAGTTTTAGTTTTACACAGGAAAAATATGGTTTAAACAATAATTGAGATAATTTTAGACTGTGAAACTCTTCATTTTCAGCATCATATACTCTCATTTTTAGTACATATTCTAAACAAAAGACAAAACAGATTTTTTTTTTCTCTCCAGGGAAGTATCAGTTTGGCAATGACAGATTGAGTCAGGCTACTTTGAAAAACCGCTTCCACAGCTTCTAAATCATAATTGACCTGATAATTGATTAGCATTCAGTTCAAAATTGAACTCAGCTATACTGGGACCCACCACGAAGCAGGAACAGCATCGTCACACAAACGGAATCACATACCCTAAAAGTAACACTGCTCAGCACAGGGAGAAGTCTGTGGATTGTGGGGTAGGACAAGTGCTGATCCAGAAGCAGCAGCCCCAAGAGTAATGACTCCTGCATTCAGGTGAGAGCCATTCAGTTGTTGCCGTGCCTTCTAACCATTATCTTGACCCTCACCAGAATCCTCTTCAGCAGACTTGCAGGAGGAAGTGAAAAGTGCCACAGTGGTATCCACAGATTAGGAATTTGATCACAGAACCCTATCTCCAGTCTCCAAAGCCTAAACCAAACACCCAGAGTTTAACCTTCTCAAAGGTGGGCTTTTGTCTCCTTTGATCCCTGCCGTGTCCTCACAGCCTGTTCCATGCCTAGGCACAGAGGATGTGCCCATGATATAAGCGTTGGTTGTGAACGTATCATTGGGGTACCTTCAAGCCATATTAACAAGCATTCCAAATAGTAGTCCATGTTTATCATCTTTTTTATTTCTTCCTATTCTAATTTTCCTTTAAAAATTAATTCATACTATTAATATTAGTAGCTACTGTTTGTTGAGTGCTATGGGCCAAATACTGTTGTAAGCACTTTATGGGAGTTAAACTCTTCTACAGAAGCAAATTAAGGAAACATCCTTAGCTCTCCTTCCACTGAGTATTTTACAATCACATTTCACTCTTAAATGTTGCTGCTCTGACCAGAAGATGTCCTCCACTGTAAAGTACTTCAATTTGTCCAACTTCCCATTTAGGACTGAAACCAGCCACCCGGAAATCTGGCAGAGCAGATAGTTCTAGCACTAGCAACTGTCTTTTTTTTTATTGTGTCAATACTGAGTGAGTCATGCCCAAATTCAGAAGAGGATCAAAAGGACCCCAACCAGAGCAGATTTTATTTGTAAGTATGTTGTTTATATGTTTCAGGTTTTGAATATATGAAATGGCCATCAAAAAGAATCACACTTGCTCAGGGTAAATCCCAGGTTTTTAAATGATTTATGCAAAGCATATCATGATCTGGGCTCTGTCTTCTAATCAGTCTCATTCCCTGGCACTTTCAATTCCTGAACACACCATAGTCCTTCATGTCCCCATGTCCCCTTAGCTGTTGTATTACCAATTGTGCCCTAAGCTGGAGTCCTTGATAACCTCCTCAGACCATAGCACACTAATGCATGCCTGGTACTCATAAATTTCCATTAGATGAATGGGGGAATGGATAAAGAAGAGTAATTGCTGGAGAATGATGAACTTTTTCTAATCCTATTAGCATTAATGCTAATAACATGTCTTACCAGACAGGTTACCATACTTTTGTTGGTGCAACAAAAAAACCTCCTCAGCTTTAACATTATTGTTGCTTTTTACAAGAACTCTCTGGAGGCAGCTTTTCAATTCCATCTTCCCTATACTCTCTTAATTTTCCAAAGGCAAGATCAGTTAAACTGTTCAACATGGAAAGGGTTTGGAGAGAAAAGAAATAATACCAAATATGTTCCCAAGAAACTGTATGAATGCCTTCCTCATTCTTGACCACTGTCCAAATGTGGTGGGCTCTGCGCTTTCCAAGGCGTGCTCTAGATGCAGCCCCCTGCAACCACTAAGTGTATGTGTGACACAAGAGAGATAAAGGGCAGATTGCTTTTTTCTCTCACTTCTAAGCTTTTATCACATTATTGCAATATACTTGCAAATACCAGCAGGAAACTTTCGTGTAGTAAACATTAAGAAATATCTGGAATAGTTTTGCCTTAATAACTTACATAAGCCCGGATAAACATTACATGCAGGCTCTTAAAGGTCAAACTATTTTCCTCATGTAAAATGCATTAATAATAGCTGTATGACCAATTTCAAGAGCCAGCTGTTAGCATGTCAATTCCACCCCCCGCCCCGACTTTTTTCATCTTCCTCTGTCCCAACCTTACCTTCTCCACACCACCAAACAGGCTGACTTCCGAAGCACAGCTCTGATCACTCACTTTCTGGCTCAAAAGCCTTTGGTAGAACCTCATTATTCTGAAATAATGTATGAGCACGGACGTGTGTTACTCAGAGGACTCCATGTTCAGCTCAACACATCTTACCAGTCTCATTCCCCACCTTACACTTGCATGTGCCATTTTCCCAGTCCGGTTGTTTCCCTGACTATTCCTAACTCTGTCTTTGTTCTCTGCCCAGAGTGGCTGTCTTCTGAACAGCCTAATCATTTTCTGCCTTTCCTTATTGAATGTATCACATGTTAGCATATTTATTTATTTATTTTTCTTTTTTTTTAAAGATTTTATTTATTTATTTGACAGACAGAGATCACAAGTAGGCAGAGAAGCAGGCAGAGAGAGAGAGGGAAGCAGGCTCCCTGCTGAGCAGAGAGCCCAACGTGGGGCTCGATCCCAGGACCCTGGAATCATGACCTGAGCTGAAGGCAGAGGCTTTAACCCACTGAGCCACCCAGGTGCCCCACATGTTAGCATATTTAACAGTCCTGCGTGCATGCATGGGTATGTGTATGTGCACAATGTGGATAAACTGTTAGCTTTCTGCAGGCATGATTTCTTATCTATATCCTTCATGATTCAGAACGTTACAAATGGCAAGTACTCAAAAATGTGCATTGAATAAAAAAAGTAAATGATAATATTTCTTTGTAAAACCACCGTTCTGGTTAGACATTCAGATTTTTCAATCTCACAGTTTCATGCACACATCAGTTGTCTTGCAACCTGTTGCTTTTTGCATACAGGTCAGCCAAAATTACACAAACCATGATGGAGGGGGGCGGGAGGGCGGGAGTGGGGTGGGGTGGGGAAGAATCCCCTCTCTCTTGGAGAGTAGCGCCATCTTCTGACGTTGCATCTCGACTATGCTGTTCTTTCAATTCAGTGTGACTACTCCAGCTCTCAGGAAAGGAAGCATTATTGTCACATATTTTCATAATTATATCAATCTGGAACTATGGCAAAATAGACCCTTTGAAAACATAGACTCTGGTAATTCAGTTTCTGCTCCACAGACTTCCAATTCATGGCAATTTTAGAAATGGCCCACAGAAAGGACTGGAGATCCAATTGTGGCAGTCATTTGCTCCTTACACTCACAGCGATACATTTGCATATTTGAAAGTCAGGATCATTCTTAGAGAGAACAAAAGTGTATTCATGAAAATGAGAGAGTACTTTCCACTCTCCTGCATCCCCAGAGAGGTTTAAGTTTTATATTTTCATTTCCAAAATGCAATTCATCATCTTAAAGTATATTTACTGACTTCTCTTAAATAGTGTTTTCAGGACAAACTACTACTTTGCATGTTGCTTTTGATACAGAAGCACAATTGATCCCTTCAGGAAGATCACATATGTGACTTAGTGTGGACTGAGAGACTTTTAAACGAGGCCTTTTAGATGTGAAACTGTAAAGTCGATCCTATTCTAGAAAGGAATTTTTGTGTATTGAAGTGCTAAATGGTCTGCATGATACTGTTTGAGGTTCTGTGTGCAGACTCTGAGTAAGAAAGTCCTAATGGAAAGGAACATGGTCATGGAAGAGAAATTGATCCCTGCAACTGAGTGGCAAGTCTGGGGCCCAGGACAGTGATGGCAGATCTCTGGAAGAGGAGTACGGCACATGGATTCTAGCAACAATTATGTCTACTATCTGGTATAAGCAGAATGGTGGAATTTCCATGCCTCCTTTTCCCAATCTACATTGTAACTTTTTCTATTCTCAGGCCTTTGAGTAAAACTTTGTGAAGCAGTCAACTTTAAGAAATTATTGGATGGGTGTGTTCTCACAGTTAAGAAAGTTCCAGAGTCCTGGAGGAATAGTATTAACCTGACAGGCAGTGATCTCTATAGAAACTAAGAGAAGCAGCTTGAATGGAAGATGCCAAGTGACATACAGGAAACAATTGTGGACCAAGAAAATGTTCCCAAAAGTTACCATGAAATATTTGAGGAAGGAGACTTAATAAAAGACACTATTTCCTAATTATCAAACAAGAGAGAGAGATGCAAACGTCTACTATTTGGGTTTTAAAGAGAGGAGTGACACAGAAGACTGCAGAATTTAGGGACATTAAATTCTTAAAAGAATAAGACATAAGCAAAATGATTCACAAAGTATAAGAATTCGTGGTCAGTAACACTTTATCATTAATGTTTATTTTCAGTACCTCCTCATTATTTAGAGAAATTCAGTTTGGCTTCCAGAACTGAACCATATCTAATTAATGCTACATGCACTATGTGTTTTCCCTCCCTGTTAGATAGAAACAATAGTTCAAAGGAAAGCGTACATGACCAGTGAATAACCCCAAACCTGATCTCTTTCTTCTCCTATTACAGATGTCTTTGTCTCCTACACTGGAAGAGAAATATGCCTTAATTAACTGTAAGAGGCAATATGTAAAAATAGAAGGAGGCAAAGAAAATATAAACTATAATGAATTATACAGGAAATATAGAAGATAGTTCTATAATTATAATTTAAAAATTGGGCTGTAGGTAAATAGTAAATCATTATTAATAACTGAGAGCGTCTGCATTTTATTTTCATTTTTAAGCTGTAAAATATATTTTCACTAACTATACTGAAAATCCACAATTATGACATTTCTCTGACATCTTAAGTTTGGCTAGTTTTAAATTAATATTTCATGTTGGGGGAGCATATTTTTACCTGCCATTCATGTAAAAGACAAAAAAAAAGTGGTAGACAATTCATCTGTTTTTTGAGAATTTACCTTTTATCTTTAGTCTGATGTTTTTCAATTATTGCTTTTTACTGATACAGACTCTAGGGAAAAATAAATATTACAGTGGCATACTGTTCATTCTTCACTAATATCTTTATCATTTCTGGGCATTCCTAACATGTATAAAGAATTCATTTTTCTTCCCTCACGTAAAAAAAGCTTCCCTCATGTCAAATACCTGACTGATTACTAAATTTTTATTGCCTATGTGTGTAGTTGTTGTGTATTGTTGTTATCCATATGGTTTTCCCTCCTTACTCTGTTAATAGTTCCTCTTTCTTTCATGTAATCCATCTTATGTGGTCATATGAGTCTGGTGCCACAAATCATGGGGAAGGTAATATGATCCATGCTTGGTGAAGCTCCCCCATTTTCCTGGACATTCTGATGGGTTCAGGAACAAGTATAAGACTTGAGCCCATCCATGCAGAATCTTCTCTGGAATGTTTCTTCTTCTATCAGAAGAAAACTATTCCATTTGGATTGATTTGGATTGATAGGCTCTGGAATATAAAGTGGGTTTATGTCAAGCCATCTGACCTACCATGAAACATGAGTCTGTTCAGGAGATGAAGAGCAAGGCAGAGTACAAATATGTTCACTTAAGGCCCTGTGTCTAGCTGTGACTGAAACTTCTGTGCTTTCAAACTTTTTGATACATGAACCAATGTATTCCCTTTAGTGAGAAAGCTATTTTTAGTTGGGTTCCTGTCATTAACACTGGAAAAACTCCTAATAAATTGATTCCTAAATTGCATCCTCTGTGTACCATTCATGGCCAGAATACTGCTACTTAATACCCCCATCCCTGTGAGACTTGCTTTCCTAGACTACCTACCTGTTTAATTTTGCCCGATGCCTCTTCCCTTTGGTGGACCTACACAGGACACCTGCTTGATTTAATGGACTATTCTGGCTCCAAAGCCAAGCCCTGGCCCACAGTAGATAATGACAGATCATGAACAACTCTAGCTGGGTTTGGAGGGATGACAGTATTCCTCACAAAACAGAATAACTGAGGTTAAACTCATTGAATTTCTGTTGACCCTTAGATAAAAAAGAAAGAAAAAAAAAACAAAATAAACAACAACATAAAACACAAGGTTTTATTTTGTAACAAGCTAAGTAAGTTGCCCACCCATCTTAGATGTGATCTTTTTTTTTTTTTGCTTAAAGATTTTAATATTTACAGCATATTGTTCATTGTAAGAAACTACCTCCTTACTAAACAGGTTAGATTAGTTAATCTTATTGTGATGTTCCTTTCTTCATGCAACAATATTTATTGAAATTTTCTCTGAGATGATATTATTCTAGGCATGTGGGACATATCAAGCAACAGGGCAATCTTCTGCCATCATGGAGTTTACAGTCTAGGGAAAGGAGATAGCTAATAACAAAAAATAAACAAAACACATGAAGAAAGAACAGTGTGATTAAGCAAGGAGTGAAGGGGATGCTTGTGAGGTGTGGATGCTTTTTAACACTGGATCAAGGAGGCTTTTCTGATGGAGGTTACATCAGTGTAGTGACCTGAAGAAAGTAAAAAAAAAAAAAAAAAGCCATGAAACGGTCAGTAGAAGAGCATTCCAGATGGAAGAAACTATGTGCAGAATTTGTGACATTGCTTTTTACAGGAGTAGTCACAAATCTGGTATGGCTAGAGCAGAGTAAACAGTGAAGGAGAAGAGATAGAGACAAGGTTGAAATGTTGGGTAGAGGAAGGAGGGCTCTGTAACCACTATAATACTTTGGTTGTTACTCTGAGTTGGGAAGTCATAGGATGGTTGATCAGTAATGTTAACAGGACCTGACCTTACATTTCTGAAAAGGTCATTCTTGTTGCTATAGAGTAATTAGACTGAATACTGAAGCAGGTGTGGAAATAGAAAAACTAGTTAATAGCTCATTATTATTATTTTTACAAAGCAAGTAAGATTACAGTGGCTTGGACAATGGTGATAATGGGAGAATGGATAAGAAGTAGTGAGATTGTAGATATATTTTGCATGTACATAAAGTAGGATTAATTAATACATTGAATATGGTAGAAGAGAAAAGAAATTATAATGTTTTGTCCTGAGCAATAAACAGTTGGGTATATGATCTGAAGATACCAGACACCTGAGGTAGAGATACAAATTTGAAACTGACAACATGTTGAAAGCCATGAATCTGAGATCACCTACGGGGTGTTGGATGATGTCCAAGTACTGAGTGATGGAGCCCTCCAATTTAGAGTTAGGAGAGATGAGTAGGAACTGGCAAAGGAAATTGTGAGGGAATAGCTAATGAAGAAAAGTGGGGAGGTGAAGGGAGAGACAAAGAAAGAGAGAGAGATGGGGGCATGGGAGGAGATAGAAAGAGGGATTGATTGATTCCAGAAGCCACATAAAGAAAGTGAGAATGAGGAAATGTTTAATTTCATTAAATATTAGATGAGAATAACTCCATTAAATATGAGATGAGAACAGAGAATTGACCATTGTACTTGAAAATGAAAAGTCGTTGGGACCTTGAAAAGTGTTGCTTCAGTGAATTAAAAGCCTAATTATCATGGATTCAGAAAAAGATTAAAAGAGAAGAATAGAGACAACAAACATAGACAACATTTTCAAAAAGTTTTACTGGAAAGGGGATTGCAAAATGGGACAGAAGTGAAAAAGTCATAGATTAGGGATTTTTTTAGCATAATGGTATGATGTTGGGAAAGATCCAGTTAAAAGGGAAAATTGATGATGCCATAGAGAGGAGATTGGGTGAATTAATGTACTAGTATTGGCATGAAATGTTGGGATCCAGTATCCAAATGAAGGGGTTGACTTTAGATAGGATAGTGTATATTTCATCCATAGTGATGAGAGAAAGACAATTTACCAGTAGGTTTCTAGGGATGGTTTGCAAAGGATGTGAAATTTTTCCATGTGATTTCTTCTATTTTCTGTGGAGGAAGAAAAGCCAACAGTTGAGATTGGAAAGAAAAAAGGGGATACTGATGATAGGAGGAGAGAAATGAAGAAATGAAGACATGAAATAGTCACATATGGAAGCCAATAAGTGAATGTACTAAGGAAACATAGTGGGCAACAATGAGGTTTCTCTTGAGAATGAAGGTAAAGTTAGCAGAAGAAAAAGGGGGCAAGAGTATGCAAGAGAATGGTTAAATCAATATATTCCAGCACTGTCATGAGGTACATATTGTTCACACTATCCCAACTTTAGTGAGGACCCCAGAAATTTAGCAGGAATGCAGAAAGAAATAACATACAATATTAGACCTTGCTTCCAAGGAGGTTTTTTGCAAGGTGGGGGGGATGGGCAGTGTGGTTCAAACCAGAAAACATGGGGCATGAGGTAAAAATGGGGCAAAAGGCAAATCCAGATGAGTAGCCAAGGTGGCTTCCACAATGGAAAGGTGCAAGAGACAGAGCAGGAACCAAAATGACCTTCAATATAGGATGTGGGGCAGGAAGAGAGTCTGGTTAGTAACTGAGAGTAGAGCTTATGAGGGAATACAACTGGGCATAGGGAACAAAATAAAAAAGAAAGCAAGATAAGAGACAATGAAATCCTGGGGTGCAAAGCTAGTTATATCTGGTCCAGGAATGTGGAGGTTAATTATAAAGGAAATTATTTCTCCACAATGACATTCTTCCCTCTTAGAAGCAACAGTATTCTGTATCTTAAAAGTGATTCAGGAAACAGCAGCCATCAAAGAAGGATTTCTCCATCGGTACATTCTAACAATCTGATGGATGCCACAGGCTCCTTGAATTGCCTGCCCTGATTCCCACATTGTGGATTCCACAGTTAAAGCACACTCTACGTGGTTTGGAGCCAAAACACCAAGTTCCCTTTGGAGATTTAAGCTTTGAATGGAAAATGAGCATCTCTAGGACTTAAATCCACTTCACTGAGCAATGATTAGTCATTTAAATGCAAGAAGATTAATCTTTATGATTTCGAAAGGATGAATTATGAGAGCATGGAAAATGAATGAGCTTAACAGTCAAAATGCATTTGAATCCCGGCTTCAGTTTAATTTTTCATGGGTCTCAGTTTCTACATCTATATAAATGGGATAATAATATTTATCAAGAAAATTATTTTAAAGATTAGATCAAATGATGTATCTGAAAGCACAATCTTACTAAGAATAGTAAGCCCTCGGAAAATGGTTCATTTTCTTTGCTTTCCCCTTTCCTTTTCCCATCTTCCTCCCTCTCTCCTTCCCTCATTCTTAAACCATTCTCTCCCTTTCCTCCTTTTCTCTCTTTCCTTTTTCAGGCACTAAACCTGATTACTATGAGGCGTTGACAAGGAACATTTTATTTCAATATACAGTTTTTTCCTTTCCCCCATGTATCAGTAGAAAGTGTGATAAATTCACGCACTTATGGGAAACACAAGTCTACTATTTGTCACAGAATCCCACCGCTTTAATTCTGACTTGCATTTGAAATTCCTTAACTACGCATATTTTATAGTCTCTCTGCCCCTGAGATTTAGTATGACATCCCAGAAAGTCCCCCATTGACCCTGTTTTTTTTTTTAAGTATTATCATGAATTGGGTGGAGTCAGAATGAATTTCCTCAATATATCAGGTACTTTCTTTTGAAATAACAGGAGCTTTTTGGGGTAATATGGTTATTACATTTTTTGTATATTGTTTTATAAATGTAAGATTTTAGGTATCTCAAAATATCTCAAGTCTGGAAAAAAAATAGCTAGCTGCCTTTAGGCAATTACTCTGAAAGTAGACTCAGTCTTCTCTTCCCATCTACAAGACACATATTATTTTTGCTTGAACAAAAAATTCTTGAACTCTTAACAGCCACATCAGATTTCTCATCCACCTGGCCTTCCATCATCTCAGAAACATCTCAAGGTTGTGAAATTACCTCTTGCAACAGGATGATGAATGGCTTCTGTTGTGACTCCCATATAAATTGTCAAATTCTCCTTGCTGATTATCTACAAATTGTCTGTACTTAGCTTGATGCAAATAATTTTATTCAAGATTATGAACCATCTCAAACTTAATGAAGTATTTTATAATATTCTTACCCATGGTTTAGGCAGTTTAGTTATTTTAATTAAAAAATGTGAAACAAAATATTGGAGGTGACTTTTGCCTTCTTCAAGGCAATGAGTAAAATACAGCCTTGTAATTTCATAGCTATTCCTGAGAAATCATGCATTGCTGTTTTACAGGGAGAATATAAAATTAAACTATACATAAAAATATAAAATTGTATTACATTAACATTTTATCAAAATGATTTTTGTAAATGATTCTTCTATAAGGAGTTGGTTTTTATAGCCGTGTAGCCATGGAATGGAAATATGGAGAATATTGAGACTCTTTAAAAAAAACAGATGAGGGGAGGGGGATATGAGGAGCTGTTGATCTATCAGGTTTATAGTTTAGTTATACAAGATGAGTACATTCTAGAGATCTGGCTGCTGCACAAAATAGTGACCATAGTTAACAATACGCTATTGTGCACTTTAAAAATTGAGGATAAGTCTCATATTCAGTGTTCATACCACAAAACACACCCCTCACACACACAAACAAGAACACAAGGAGATTTTTGGAGGCGATAGACATGTTTAGTACCTTCACTGTGCTGATGGTGTCCCAAGTGTACACATATGTCCAAACTCATCAAAATTTATACATTAAATATATGCAGAAAACAAAATAGACATTAAAAACTCAAAGATTTGTACTTAATTTTATGAGAAGCCATCAATTATTCAAATAGTATGACATAACACAGGAAAAAATAAAATGCAATATCAAATAGTGATAAATGAGATTTTATAATATAGTTCTAAAAATCTGTAGATAATATAAACTACTATGGAGGTAGAGAAATTAACCTTAATTTTAGGGAATATTGTTTTAAGATCAAATCAGAATTAGCACTAGAAAATATGAGATCTAAAGCTATAGAATTTTAAGATAAGGGTCAGGAGTTGGCAGAAATACTGCTGTTTCCTAGAGACCTCAATTCAAGGGCTCTGTTGTTGAAGAGAAGGAAAAGAAAGCGATTTGAAAACAAGGGAATGAAATACCAGAGGAAAATTTCTCCCACTTTCTTTATGACAAAGATAACAATGGCTTATAAGCTGGTGATGGTGTGTCATTCCAAGAGTACAGACATGCTCATTCAGGCAAACTGCCCTCCTATAGAAGCCATATGGCTGGCTTTAGATTTTGATCATGTACAAGAAATATTAGCCCTGTCCAAGGCTTAGTCTCTGTTGCCTCTCTTTTTTAGATTTTCATCCTTAGTTTTTTTTCTGAACTGAAGTTTAAATTAGCCAGCCATTCTAGGAATGATTAAAATCTGTTTAAGGATGTTAAAATATGTTTTCTACCAAAAAAATAGTGCTTTTCCTTTGGGAAAAGACTAAATTAAAAAAAAAATCTCTTTTATAAAATCTAAAACTTACCTGCTAGGAAACATCACCATTATCCCCAGAAAGAGAAAGATCTTGTATGTCACATTGCTTCCCATGTAAATCAATAACTTTAAAAGCTGACAGTTTGTGCCAATTTTTCTACCTTTAAGCATTCTGTTTAAAATAACCTTAAACAAGTAAGAATAATTGTAGGATTTTACAAAAGGTTTTGACGTTCTATTCCCTAAGAAAGCAAACCTTGTCAAAAAGCCAAAGTTATTAAATTTGTTGAAGGCACATAAAATATTAGTTTCTGATGCCAACATAGTGTGGATTTGTTTATCCAGCCAATCCATCAGGGAATTAAAATGGATAAGAAGCCTAGGGGAGGAGATGGACTGACATCAGGAAACCTGTCAGTGTTAATTCCCTGGAAGTCAGTGGAAGGAGCTTGGCAACAGGATTTCTTTCATCCATGTGTTCTTCAGTACACAAAGTCTCCTTGGCTGTGCAATATTTCTCTCAGACATGGAAGAGAGAGTAGCCATCACATTTGGTGGTCCATTCACTTTGGAGAAATAGGTGATTTATTCTAGTCCATGTACGTGATCTTAAAATATCTGTAAAACATAATAACACTTGGCCTGTTCTGAATGTTCTCTGAAACTCAGGGTTTAAAACTTAATTCTGCTTAAAACCTTTCCCAACAGACCTCATTACAAGTTCATGATTGCTTGGATATCATTACATATCAGGGATAAGCTTTATTTTTCAACCAAACACTACAAAGACCAAACAAATGTATGGTCAGCAGGTGTCATGAAGTCTGGAGTAGTTTGGGCAATCAACCATTTATTTATACTAAATTTTTTACATTTATTTATGTATTTATGTATTTATTTATTTATTTTTATTATTAATAGCATATATTTTTTTAATTTTTATTTTATTTTATTTTTTATAAACATATATTTTTTTTCCCCAGGGGTACAGGTCTGTGAATTGCCAGGTTTATACACTTCACAGCACTCACCATAGCACATATCCTCCCCAATGTCCATAATAACCCCACCCCCCCAACCCCCCTCCCCTCAGCAACCCTCAGTTTGTTTTGTGAGATTAAGAGTCACTTATGGTTTATCTCCCTCCCAATCCCATCTTGCTTCATTTACTCTCCTCCTACTCCCTTCTTTACATTTATTTTAATGAAACTATGATTTAGTCCAATATTAGTTTAAATGCCAAGAGATTTTAAAGTTCTTCATTGATTGTAAATTGTGTTTTATATTCTATGATAGTTCAGTTGCCAGATTTGGTAATGTTCCCTTTTTAAAATTTTATTATGTTTAGTTAGCCATTGTATAGTACATCAAAAGAGAGAGCACAAGCAGGGGGAGTGGGAAATGCAGGCTCCCTGCTCGATCAGGACTCCATCCCAGGACCCCAGGATCATGACCTGAGCCAAAGGCAGATGCTTAACCAACTGAGCTGCCCAGGCACTCTGATAATGTTTCATAGGACAATTTGGGTTAGATTCTGCCATTGTAAGGTTTATCCCTATACTTTACATACTAAGACTATTTCTCCCACCATCTACTGAGGTACACATGATTTTTCTTGGCCAAGAGAAGCCAAGGTATTTGGTATCCCTATCCCCAGTACCTCAGTTGTCACTTTTCAGGATGGTCTTAAATATGTTTGACTGAGTAATTATCAATTTTTTTATAGCTTCAGGGACAGGAAGCTCATGCTGCCAAAATGCAATGCCTGGCATAGATATCTTCTTTACTGGCCGGTTGAAATCTTAAATATTTTTTATTAGATGATGAGCCCTACATAAATACAAATATATTACAATGTTTTTAACCAGCTGCTTGCTAGCATAGACAACATCCTATGCATACCACACACACACACGGTCAGATACACACTCCCTACATACATAGCTGGTATCTTGCCTTTATGTTCATGAAAGATTTTGTGGGGGCAAGGTCTACTCTGATAGAGAAAAGACATTGGGAACTTAAATTAGAACATTAAAACCATGAGAGGGACAGTGAGGACTTTCTTTCCCCAGGTATTTGAGACTGGTTTTCAGCCCAAGGAGAGTTAAGACCAAAGCTTCTAGCCCTACCTAGGGGAGTTGTGAGACTCTGAACACAAAGAGAGCTACCTTGGCATCCTAGGTGGAAAAGTAAGGCTCAGGGCTACATTGGGACACCCCCCACCCCTTCCACGCTGAGCTTGTCTCTGCAGGGAGCCCTGCACTGTTCGGATACCGGGATGCTGAAAGCTGTGGCAGCATGCAGAGTCAGCATTCTTGGCATAGAAACTGGTGATCTTATGATGGACAATCCTGGCACACTGAGGCTTCTACAAAGGATTTAGGACTGTCAATATTTTAGAGCAGAGGTTGGCAAACTTTTTCTGTAAGAGACCAGATGGTAAATATTTTTGGTTTTCATACCACATGCTATCTCTGTCACATTGTGTCCCCTTTTCCCACCATCCTCCTTCTTGTCCTCCTTCTCCTCATCTTCCCCCTCCTCTTCCTTTTCCCTTTTTAAGTAAACTCTTTTTTTTTTTTAATTAAATACATTTTTAGATGGCAGGCTGTATAAAAACAGGCCATGGGGAGATTCGATCAACAGTCTGTAGATTTCCAAACTCCTCCCTAAAGGGTAAGTTCAGAATGGACAAATGGTCTTTAAAGATAGCACCATATTTCTCAAAATACTCTAACTTGTGCTGTAAACAAATCCTGAATCCCATGACTTAACAAAATAAATTACTTTTAACTCCCAACTAGGTCCAATGTGGAGGTTTGTTGGTGTGGAGCCAGTGGGAAATAGATTGACCTGCCTGACATGGTCTTCCGGGCACCCAGATTCCTTCTATCAAATCACTCTGTCATGAGGGCTTCTATATCTGGCTCACAGAGAAGGGAGGAGCAAAAGAAAGGGGACCCTGAAAGAGATTTTATGTGTGAGGCTTATAAATGTTGTATATAATTGAACTCAGCCTCATTGCCATACCTGTGAAAGAGGCTGGACCATGTAATGCAGCAGTGACAGTGGGAAGTAGAAGCAAATACAGGGGGCGCCTGGGTGGCTCAGTGGTTTAAAGCCTCGGCGGGCCTTCGGCTCCAGTCGTGATTCCAGGGTCCCGAGATGGAGCTTCGCCTCGGGCTCTCTGCTCAGCAGGGAGCCTGCTTCCCCCTTCCTCTCTCTGTCTGCCTCTCTGCCTACTTGTGATCTCTGTCTGTCAAATAAATAAATAAAATCTTTAAAAAAAATAAAGAAGCAAATACAGTTGTTGGAAACTACTAGAATCTCTAGGAAGCAACGGCAAACAAAGTGACAGTATGCAAAACTCTGTAGGTATGGGAGGTGGGAGAGAGGAGGGGAGGTAGGAAAGCCTATCAAAAGGACAGAAGGGAAGATAAATCACTACCTATTTAGCAACCTGTCTACAGACTGTGTGCAAAATATCACTAAGGAATTTGAAATGATAGTCAAATTAGATGTCTACTGAAGTAAAAAAGTTAGCAAGTAATATTCTCCAACTTGACAGTTTCCATCAGCATCTGTCCAATGCAGAATGGGAGATGGAGTCAAGTTGAAATAAACAATCTCTAATATTATTTCATTTTAATCAGGGCATTTATAAGAGTTTAATTCTTTTTCTTTTTTTAAAGATTTTATTTTTTAGGTAATCTCTACACCCAACATGGGGCTCAAACTTATACCCCCAGATCAAGAGTCACATCTTCTACTGACTGGGCCAGCCAGGTCCCCTCATTAGTTTTTTAAATATTTAAAGTATATTTCTTCTTCCACTCATCACCTTACCCAGTGGCTAGGATATTTTGTTTAAAAACCTTGTTTGTGTCCTTGCACATGAGTATTTACATTTTATCTTAACTTCTCAGTCAAGAGAAAATAACCTTTGTTTGATATTGTTTATTTTGTTGTAAATTGTACTTAAATAACTTCCATTAATACCACTGTGGGAAGCTCAGCAACTGTAGCAGAAATTTACACTTATAAAACTATAAAGTACAAAGCTCCATGTAAGCATTTGCTAGTAGTAGCAGCCATAAATCAGTATAATTATTTAGAATGCTACTAGTCCCAGGTTCTTTTGAAGAAAAAAAATAGTGTATCAGGCAATATTTTCACTGCATTGTTATGTTTATTTCCCTCAGATAAAAGTTACTGTTTTTGATTTTTAAGAGCCCAGGATATAGCTTTTTAGCTTTTTCTAAGCTAAAAAAATCTGCAAAAGACACTTTAAAATTAGTCCTTATTGTCTCTAAGCCACTGTAAGTATCTCAAGTACAAATATTTCAGGAGAATCACCATTGTTGTATTTGTAATGGTATAGATTGTTTCAATTCTCCCTAAATTGATTTATAGATCTAGTATTATCATAATTAAATTCTCATCAGATATGTGAAAGTTGACAAATTAATTCTAAAATTTATATGAAATGAACAAGAAGTTAAAACCCCACCCACAAAATAGGGGTTGGGTGGCTCAGTCGGTTAAGCCTCTGACTCTTGATTTCAGCTCAGGTTATGATCTCAGGGTTCTGAGATTGAGCCCTACATCATGCTTTGCACTGGGTGTGGAGCCTGCTTAAGATTTTCTCTCTCGGGCTTCTGGGTGGCTCAGTTGGTTAAGCAACTGCCTTCAGCTCAGTCATGATCCTGGAGTCCAGCTGGATTCCAGCTCAGGTCATGATACTGGAGTCCTGGGATCGAGTCCTGCATCGGGAGTCTGCTTCTCCCTCTGACCCTCTCCCCTCTCATGCGCTCTCTCTTTCTCTCTCTAAAGTAAATAAATAAAACCTTAAAAAAAAAAAAGATTCTCTCTCTTCCTCTCCTTCTGCATGCTTCCCATCCCCTTGCATTTTCCCCTCCCCTCTCTTAAATACACACACACACACAAATCTTGAAGAATATAAAGAACTTACAATTCCAGTTATCATGACTTATTATAAAGCTACAGTAATTACGACAACGCGGTGTTGCACAAGTAGACCAATGAAATAGAACAGATAATCCAAAAGTAAGCACATCCATACAATCAATGTAGTATATGACAGAAGTAGTATATGATAGTAGTATATGACAGAAGTGTCACTGACAACGAGTAGGGAAATGATTTTTTTTTCGGTCTATGTTTAACTTTTTTTTCTTTGAAATGCAAATTTTGATAGGTCTTCTCTTTGTTGTCAGTTTTTTTCCCCTTACTATTACCTAGAATTTGGTGAGCCCATGCTGTCCAATAAATCCAGATTCTTCTTCAGTGCAGAAGAGGATTCTATGAAGTCATTGCTCATTCTGTCCAGCTTCCTTCAGAATATTTCTTAGGTTGGGTCTCTGTTTTTCTCTCCTCCTAGAAAACATTTTTCCCTTACTTTTCAACTATGTCTTTTTCCTCTGCTTGCTGAAGAAACACTGAAGTCCTTTTATCATAGTTCACTGATTTTATGTTCTGCAAGCTTATTATGTTCTTGTCTTCAAGGCTGATTTTTAATTTGTGACTGCTCTTGATATTTCTATCCATACCCCATACCTTTCACTTCTGCCATCTCCTTTTGTTTCCTTGCCTTTACTTCCTACTCCCAGGCTTTTACTATTTCATATCTGCTTCAATCAGATGCCTTCTAACAATTTCTAATGTACCATTTCTAATGGAAACGAATGTTCACAACTATACCTCTTAGTCATTAGCATTTTTAAACACATCTGTGAATTATTATCTCTTTACTAGTTTGGAATAGTGAACCACCAATTCAGGCCTACCATCTGCTAAAATGGAATATCTCTTGTACCACTTATTGCCCACATGGGTCTTGGTTGATTTTCAGTACAAATGGAAAAGAAGCTTGATGGGCCGATGGTGATACCTAATCATAATCAGGTATGATTTTTGAGGAGTCTAACATCAGCTCTTATGCTTTCCTCACCAAGATTTCAGACTAATTACCAACAGCTGCTATTCACAGTGTTATTCCTGCTTTCTACTGAGAAAAAAAAAATTCTTTGGCAACCAAAAATCCCAGAATGCACTTAGCCTTTGCACCTCTCTCGTTATATGCTCTCTGTTGGGATTTATGGTCTCTGAATGATAGGTAGAGATAAGCTAGAATCAGACAGCTGTCAGTTGCAGGAAACATCACACTCTCAATATGTTTTAAGAAGACATTGCTTTAAAATATAGGGCATTGTGTGCTTACAAAAGTCACTGAAGGAAAAGCAGGCATAATGACTACCAGATCGATACCATTGAACTGACCAAACCAGGAACTACAGTTCTTAGCAAAAGTAGGAGATATGAGAGACAAAGAGGGCATCTCTGAAACCGTGATCCAAAAAAGAACAGCTGTGATCCAGAGAATCAGAAACCACTACTTCCCCACCTACCTCATGACAGCCAGGAAGTGAGTGACCAGAGAACAAAATGCTGAGTTGGACCACAGACACTCCTTTACCTGCCTCTGTAAACTATGCTCTAGAAAGGAAATTGGCTGACTACTTTACTCAGGCCAAGTCCAGTCAGCAAATACAGCCACACTCCTTTGTTAACAGTTTGTCTATGGCTTCCTACACCATCACCGCAGAGTTGAGTAGTTGTGACAGTGCTTGTGTGTGGCCTCTTGTTCTACAGAATGTATCAGGTATACTGTCTGGTCCTTTAAAGGAAAGTGATGCCAACCTCTTCTCTGGAATGCTGTGGTTGGAATGCTGTTTTAGGGAAAAACAAACAAACAAACAAACAAAAACAAAACAAAACAAAAAACCAAACCTCAAGTATCTGATGGTGTCTACTGGAAACAACAGGGGACATTTCTGCCTTCCCTATTATAGGCAGTCGCATCTAATAAGACACAATCTCGTTCTTACCCCCAACCTCAGCTTCAAGGAGTTTTAAAAATGGAGTTTCTATTTTCCAACAGGGTACATTAGGAGAAAGTTGGAATGAATGTGAGTGCATTTTACAACATCCACAAAATCCAGTCTTTTTGAAAAGTAACATTTACATACGCATTTCTCCTTGTACTTAAAACTTCAACAGCAAAGGCAAACTAAAATATCCATTGCCATACAAATATAAATGCATTCACCCTCTTCCCAGGAAGGTAGAATCAGTGTCATCAAAGACTATCTTCATCTCTAGGTGATATTCATTCCTCTTCTGTTCAGCCAAAATACCAAAATGCCATCCTAAACATGTTGTCCCATGATGTTTTCATTCCTCTTTCCTCCAGGCTGAATATGGATGTGAAGTTGAGCTATTTTTGACATGATGGGTAGGGACAACATTTAGGAAAGGGGCAATCAGCAATGAAAGGAGTTCCAACCCATGGCAATGGCTCAAACTACCATCCAGCCTTAGACCACAACCTAGACTAAAATATGAGAGAAATAACTCTTAAGCCACTCTATTTTAATAGAATTTTTTAAAAAAGATTTTATTTATTTATTTGATAGAGATCACAAGTAGGCAGAGAGGCAGGCAGAGAGAGAGAAGGAGGAAGCAGGCTCCCTGCTGAGCAGAGAGTCCAATGTGGGGCTCGATCCCAGGACCCTGGGATCATGACTGGAGCCAAAGGCAGAGGCTTTAACCCACTGAGCCACCCAGGCACCCCTGCTATCTCATTATTTTGAAAGTATATCTTCTTTGGGATAATAGGAGACATAGTATCAACAGGAAATTCCCCAGGCTTCAGGACATTGTCCCACCTTTCCAGCTAGAAAACAAGTCCATTGATTTGAAACAACATTATAAGGAATACTGAAATTGTGAATGAGGCATTCAGTCTGTCTGTAGATAAGTGTCTATTCTGGAGGGAGTAAATCACTACAATGTTGTTGAGAGTGATCAACCTGTCCTCAGAGGTTTTCTAATAACAATGGCATAAGCCAGCATATTATACACAGTATTGTTCTCTGTGGGACATTTAACAGCATGGTTAGCCAAATCAGTTTTGTACATAAATGCCACCATGGCCAATTTGTTCCTGAGCCCCAAGAATAAGCATTAGACTGCCTGGAGGAGAGGCTGAGGGACATGTATAAATCTTACCTATGCAATTATTTTTAAGTTCTCACATTTGGGATTTTATTAAACCAGTTGACTTACAAAGCATTACAGATGTCACAATTGTAATACCAATTACCGATCTGTAGTTTTTTTTTTTTTTTAAAGATTTTATTTATTTATTTGACAGAGAGATCACAAGTAGGCAGGCAGAGAGAGAGGAGGAAGCAGGCTTCCCGCTGAGCAGAGAGCCCGATGCGGGGCTCGATCCCAGGACCCTGGGATCATGACCTGAGCTGAAGGCAGAGGATTAACCCACTGAGCCACCCAGGCGCCCCCCGATCTGTAGTTAATTGGTACATTTGCTGAGCATGTTTTGTAAAAGAAGGGAGATGCCAAACCCCTGAGATAGCGGTTCCACTACAGTTTAGAAGACAAAGGAGATTCTGTTTCTCAGACATTTGAATCAGGCTAATGAAAGAGAGAGAGAGAGAGAGAAATCTCCCATCTGAAGAGCTGCTTCACTAGAAACTCTGTAGTAAATATAAACTACACTGTTTATAGTGTAGCTCTTCAGACAGTTCACAAATCATAACACCCCTTTCCTGGGCTTCGAAGGTAAAGAGTTTGATCTTTTCATTTGTACGTCTCCAGCATGTAGACTTTTTAGCATTAATATTTTTATTCTAGGAGCCCCTGAGTGTCAGTTGGTTGAGAGTCTGACTCTTGATTTCAGCTCAGGTCTTGATCTCAGGGTTGTGACACTGAGCCCCAGGTTGGGCTCCAAGTTAGGTGTAGAGCCTACTTAAGATTCTCTCTCTCCCTCTTTCATCTCTCTTCCCTCCCCCACTCTGTCTCTCTCTCAAAAAAAAAAAAAAAATCATTCTGAGGTTAATAATCTACTTCCCTATTTCTTTTTTTTTCTTTTTTTTTTTTTAAGATTTTATTTATTTATTTGACAGACAGAGATCACAAGTAAGCAGAGAGGCAGGCAGAGAGAGAGAGAGAGAGGAGGAAGCAGGCTCCCTGGTGAGCAGAGGGCCCAGTGCGGGGCCTGATCCCAGGACCCTGGGACCATGACCTGAGCAGAAGGCAGAGGCTTAACCCACTGAGCCACTCAGGCACCACTACTTCCTCATTTCTGTCTGAATTTTAAACATAGTGCTTTAAGCCATTACTTCAATACTAAGCATGTATCACACACCTTATTGCAAAGTCTTTTTTTGTTTTGTTTTGTTTCCCTCAGCAGGTTACAAAATAGCTCAGGGAGGTATGGTTAAGGCTCTGCCTCTGAGCCAGTGTTGATAAATGCTACACAATTTGTTGATACACAAAAACTTGTTTCCAATTTAATGACTCTGTTACTCTGTAATTAAATACTAATTATGACATTATTAGGATTTCTCTTACTATGATTTAGTAAAAACTTCTTTCACTAAATTGAATTCTGTGGTAGCAAGAGCCAAATTTCTTTTCATTCATTCTTTTTTTTTTTTTTTTTTAAGATTTTATTTATTTATTTTACAGAGAGTCAGAGAGAGCTGGGGGAGTGGCAGGCAGAGGGAGAAGGAGAAGAAAACCTCCTGCCAAGTGGGGAGCCCTTCATGGGGCTTGATCCCAGGATCCTGGGATCATGACTGAGTTGAAGGCAGATGTTTAACCTACTGAACTACCCAGGGACCCCAATTTATTTTTCTTAATAACAACTTAATTGATGTATAATTGATATGCCATAAAATTTACTCTTTTAAAGTATAAATTCATGATTTTTAGTATACTCAGTATTTCTATAAAAGTAGACACTTTGTCCGTGAAGTTTTGCCTTTAGTAAGACACTTCATTCCAGACCAAAAGTGATCATTTCAAAAGCTACTTTGTCACTACATACCATGTGTTATCAGTGCCCCATTTTCTAGTGGTTACTGGTTCTTCCTCACTTCTAAACCCAAACTTGATCCACTCCACTCCAGATTTCCAACCATGAGGATCCATTGACTGTAATCATTTCCTGCATATGGTGCTGCATGTGCTGTTTTCAGGATTCAGATGGAGGAAACAAGAACCAATTTACACTCTAGCTATTTAAAGCACAAAAAATCAAATACCTAAAGAGAATGAGGCACTCATAAAATCATTTTATTTCCTCTGCTGGGGTAGGGAGGGGGAGGATGAGAGTCAGAATTTTTATCTTCAATTTTGCCTCTAACAATCCCTTCTATTGTATTTGGCTTATATTGTCCTTGAGAATAACCTTGATTCTGGAGCATCTGGGTGGCTCAATTGTTTAAGCATCCGACTCTTGATTTAGGCTCAGGTCATGATCTTAGGGTCATGGGATTGGGCTTCATGCTCAGCAGGGAGTCTGCTTAGATTCTCTCTCTGCCCCTCCCCCCACTCTATAAAAAAAATTTTTTTTTAAAGAAGAATAACCCTGGTTCTTTGATTTTCTTCTCTCTATCCTCTACATCCATCAACTCCTAGCTTTTATTTTAGTTCCTTGTTCTTTTCTCTGTATTCAGTGAGTACTATTCTAGTATATACCCATTCTAGTATATACCCAGTATCAGTGGTTTTCTCAATTCCTGGGAGCCAATTTAGTACCTTACCTCCTAGCAAAATATATTTTAATTCATTCAATGACTGCAATTTGGGGGACATTATTTTGTTTTGTTTTGCATTTGTTTTGCAAACACTCTTCATTTTTTTTTCATCAATTGTTTTATCTCCTGGAGTCAACATATTTTATTATGGCTATGTGTTCCTTTATGCTACTCAGGATGCCATAATGTTTTCTTATAATAATTAGTTTCTTAGAATCTCTTTTTTGTTTTTGTTTTTGTTTTTGTTTTGCTTTTTGGGGGTTCTTTCTCTTCAGGGTAATGCTTGTTTTCCTAATCTCCTAAGAAATCCCATTTTTTCCGTTGAACTTTTCAACAATAAATATGGTCAAAACTGCAGAGACCCACTGGTGCCAAAACAGAATATACAGACCATTTTTGGCAAGAACATCATCCATTGGAATACTGTAGCAATACATTCTCAGAAGGTCTGCTCCATGCTGGATATTACATGTCTATTGCATCTAAGGGGTCTTCAGAATCACAAAATTCAGATGTACAAAAACTGAACTTTCTTTTGATTTTCCTTAACTGAACTAACTTAGCCTTCAAGACTCCATTTTGTTTTTACTAAAGACACATTGTAATTTGTCAGTTCTCATTAAACTCAGTCTGTATTGAATTTAAAACAGAAATTTAATTCTGTTTATTCAAGAATATTTATTCACTCTTTCCCTTTCCTTCCCCAGGGGAGAAAGTACTAACATACGACTAAGACTGCAAGGAATAGTTACTATCTATCCATTGCCATTTTCTTCCCTAGTTTACCTTCACCAAGATATATAATCCATATTTTTCTAGAATGACCAACATTCATTCTCTCTGCCATCTGCTGCTGATACCTGTGATACTGCCTTGCTCCCCACTTGATAGGACAATATAGCTCACCCTACATATTCCTTATCTGAACTCCAAGGCATCTGCAATGCCATCTGTACTTTCTCAGCCTTCCTCTGCATCATTTTCAAGGGGACAGAGAAATCATTCAGATGCTTTTTTTTGTACTGCTCTTGGCCCATGGTAAGCAGGAGGAAATGGATAATAGCCTCACCTTTCTAGAACAGCCATGCATCCATTCTTACCCCATTATGACTCAGGTGCTCTGTGTTAATGTTCTTCTCCTAACAAGTCAGATAAGAAGTAGAGCACAGGACATCCCTGATTTCCAATTGTCAAATCCATTTGAAGTTAGATATCAAGTCCAACCCAGACTTTGGCCTTGAAAAGGATAAAGGCAAGACACATTTCCCAGATGCCTACATGGGAAGGATTTTGCTTTCCCCAATTTCAACCTCTTTGCCTTAGTTGTTAAAGGGCTTTTATTATCTATCTGCTGTGCCTTGAAAGCGGAAGATGTGTACAATGAAGAGAATCAGAAACTGACTTCACCTCTACTTTCTCTCCAGTCCAACATTACATTTCTTTAAGTTTTATCTCAGGATACTCAAAGCTTCTATTTTTATATTTATGCATTTACTTTGGAAATTAAAATTATTATTTTTTTCTTTTTCTTGTATTTTGAGACCATTCTTCCTGGTATGTCGTTACTTAAAAAATCATTCTGAAATTTATTTTTTCCCTAAAATGTTTGGTGTCCTCCCTTTTCAGAGGCAATAGAAAGGCACTGGAAGCAATAAAGAGCAGTTGCTACAATGAGTTGGTAGGTGCATGAATAAGATGTTACATCTTTGTGAAAAATGAGAAGCTACAGGTCAAAATCTCATACCATTCCTCAAATGTTCCTTTCATAGACTTTCTTATGAAGTGGAAATATTCTCTTGCATCCCCTGCCTGGTTTTCTAAAATGAATTAATATAGTACATGCAGTTAAAACCTTCAGGACTCTTTAGGATTCTTTAGGACCCCTGTTTATCCCAACCTAACCTGCTTCACTTTATTTGAATGATGGGGTAGGAAGAAAAGTGCAGAAGAACGGCCTTCCAACCAATTCAAAAATCAAGATGAATATGCAAAGGAATTATTTTCTTTCTTTCTTTCTTCTTCTTCTTTTTTTTTTTTTTTTTTGGTTGATATAAAACTCAAACTACTAATGAAAAGATAGACAGTAAGGAGAGGATGAAAGGTCTTGTAACCTTCTTTCAGATGGGTAGGTTTGCTTTCTTTCCTTTAAAAAAGATAAGTGGGCAAACCGCTATATATTTCTCACTCCAAAACCCATTAAACTGCCAACCTGGGTGGCTCAGATAGTTAAGCGTCTGCCTTCAGCTCAGGTCATGATCCTGTAGTCCAGCTCAGTGGGGAGTCTGCTTCTCTCTCTTACCCTCCTCCCTCTCATGCTCTCTCTCTCATTCTCTCTCTCAAATAAATAAATAAAATTAAACAACAAACAAACAAAAGCCACTAAACTTAAAATTAATGGAAATTTCTGAAGTCCCTGGACATTGATGATCTGTCATGCAGTAGGTTGTCTGTTGGCTTTCTCGATTGTACTTGGGAAATGTGAGTGTGATGAGGCTGCATGAGAAACTACTTGCCATTTTTAAGACTAGGGATTTTTTTTTTTTTTTTATAGCAATTTTACTCAGTGTAATTTGTTGGTGAAGTTAAAATTCTGGAAACAACAACACAGCCAGTCTGAAATAACCTTTCTGAGGTAAACCTTTTTTTTTTTTTTTTTCTTTCTTTGGTCTACTCTAATGGTCCCTATTGTTCTCTCTAAATAGTAATCATCTAACCCTGTCTCTGCACCTGGAAGTAAAAGAATTCAGCATTATGTGAGGAAGAATGCTCGCCATGACCCAGTTCTATCCTTCACTGCATAACTTTCTCTCCTGAAAGCACTGATTGATTTCAAAGAGACTGCTGCAGAGAGATTGTCTGGGATGTGAAGAGAATTAGAATTGGACCCAAAGGTACAAGTGTAACTGGTGCTAAAAATAGCTCACACTTCAGAAAGTTGATTAACACACACAAAAAAGAAGTTATTAAAATGTTCAATTAGAATCTCTGCAGCTTGGAGATTCTATTTTAATCTTTAGGGTATTATGCATGCAAAACATAGAAGGGTGTGAACCTTACTAGGAACAGGAAAATAAAGGGAGGGAGCTGCTCTAGCACATGACGCTCCTCCTGGTTCCTCAAACTAACAAATACCGTCTTTTAACTGAGGGGGTTTGCATGTGTTCTTTCCTATGCCCGGAATGCTTGTCTCTTTGGCTAGCTAACTTCGCATTTTTAGATTCAGTCTCCAAGAACACCTCTATTATATGTAAAAGACATATTTTCCTATGTTTTCATACCCTTCATCATACTAATAATTGTTTATATAATGTCTCCTTACTTTGCTAGTATGTATGACAGCAGTGACATGATCATTGTATTTCTTGGCACCCAGTGTAGTTCCTGGCTAATTAAATAATAATTATTTACTAGATGAATGAGTGAATGAAATGCCATACTATATATAGACTCTAAAAAATGGAGAGTCTTTTTACCTGAAGGAAAATGAAAGGGAGAAAAGCTTTCATAGGAAGTGAGGTTTGCTATGGGTCTTGAAAAATAAGTAGGGCTTGTCAGGTAGAAAGAGCTGGTGGGTTATTCCCAGAACTGAGACTAGCACTGAAGTGAGTGAAGTGTTTGGGGCTTGGTGAGACTCTGTGACTAGACTAAATGATGAAGAGAGAGGGAAATGATTACAGCTACTGTAGGTAAAGCTAATTCAGGTTCAGAATGTTAAAAGCTTTTATGCGATCCAAAGTAGTTCAGGTCTAAGAGGAGAGAAAAATGATCATAACAATTAATAAAATTACACAGATGTTAGCATATTACTATTGAGAGCTCCTGATAGAACACACATACTTCTTCTTTCTTTGACTAAAATTGGCGTCAAGTGAATTAATTCATCTTCAAATAGAAAACATTGATATCATAACAGTTATCTCATATATAGTCTGTGTTTATTCTAAGATTCTTAGAGAAAAACTAATTTTCTAAGGAGAGGAAACCTGTCGTTTGAATTCAATAAATTTCCAAATTTAAGATTTTTTTCTTTTCTAGAGATATTCTTTTATGCCATGGAATGTCCCCATTGATTCTACAAACTGACGGTATTTGAAGTAAATAGATATAACTGCCAAGTGAGGAAATTCATTAATGCTTTAAATATATCTAGAAAACAATCATATCCAATCCAATACCTTTAAACGGGGACAAAGTTAGTATCTTTAAATGCAAGAAGAAACAACTCTTTGCTGCCACCTGATGGCAGCCCATTTTGCCACTGGACTGTCTCCTGGTTCTACTTCAAGCCCCTGTGAAGATAATAGGTGAGCTTAACCAATAAATGGTCTGATGAGGACCCAAGAGGATTTATTTCAATTGGCATAAGGCTTCTCTGACCTTCGTAGTTCTTGAAATGTTCAATGGTTCCATTTCTTCTTTAACAATTAGCAGGTAAAATGTGAGTAAAATGAACTAATATAAGGGATGAAACAGATTCCTTTGAGACAAGGCAGGGCTTACAAGGAATCCTGGAGGAGCTCCTCTTCCTGAATGTGGGAAACCCAGAACCCTTTGGAAACTGCCCCAACCAGAGAAGCCTCTCTTATTCCATCTTCTCAAATGGTACCTTCTCAAGGCTTTTGAGCATTGGTCAATTCATTCATTTAACAAAGGCTGAGATACGTTGGTCAACAACGAAGACATGGAGCTTACATTGTAGTAAGGGTAACAAGGAAAAAAGGAAATAGACAAATTAACAGTTGAAAATTTTAATTACAGTTTTGGAGGAAACAAGGGTCCAGTGGAATATCAGACGAGAACCTGCATTATGAAAAGTGATCAGGAAGGATAGTAACAGTGAAGTTGAGACCTAAATGAAGAGAATGAGATAGTCATGTAGAAATTTGGAGTAAGTGGATTCTAGACACAGTGAATAACACATGTAAAAGGCATGAGATAAGACAGAACTTGGAAAATCAGTACATAGAGGAAATTCAAGAGGTATGGCGAGGTGGGAAGAGTAATGAAAGATGAAGCTAGGCCCAGACAATGAAGGATCTTTAGATCACTGAAAAGACTTTGGGTTTTATTCTGAATCCAGTGAAGCAAGCATAACATAAAGATGTTATTTTAGTTCCTGATAACTGAAAATACCATCAAGGGAGGAAGATACATAATGAAAGAGGACAAGAGAAAAGTAGGACTATAGGAATCACATCCTGTTATATGTCCTTCACACTTGTTTTCTTTTTCTCAACCCACTATGATTGTATAGCATCCAAACCATTTTTTTTAAAGTCTCCAGCTCTGTAAAAAACTGTAATCTCTCCCCATCTTCTAGGTCTGACCTCCAGCCTACTTCTGTCTAAGGACTGATCAGGAGCCACTGCAGGTGAATTAGATTTTCCATCTGTGGGTGCCAGTTCCTGCTTACTTTTGCAGTCTTGAATCTGGATAACTGTCCACTTTGGTGGACAGCAGAACTGGCCTTTGGCCTGGACAAGCAGAACTGAAGTCTACTCTGGTAGATGGGTGACCTGAAGATTTTTACACAGAAAGAGTATCATGAAAAATCTTCATGACAAAGTTTCTCAGGTTCTATTCTTAGAAATATGCTCTTCTTGGAAAGTAGAAATTTGCTAGTAAAAAGAAAATACCTACATGGAATTAGTGATTTCTGATCTTTATTTTATTGCTCTAATTCATGTCATTTTACTATGTTGGCATAAATACACATATATCTTTTCTGAAAATTAATATATCACTTACTCTGAAAGTGCATGTAATTTGTTTGTTTGGTTTTTTTAAAGATTTTATTTATTTATTTGACAGAGAGAGACACAGCGAGAGAAGAAACACAAGCAGGCGGAGTGGGAAAAGGAAAAGCAGGCTCCCTACCGAATAGGGAGCCCAACGCGGGCTCCATCCCAGGGCCTTGGGATCATGACCCCAGCTGAAAGCAGAAGCTTAATGACTGAGCCATCCACGCACCCCAAGTGCATGCAATTTCTACATCTTAACACTAGAATGAATTTAAAAAGGGATAGAAAGAAAGCTCTTTGTTCTGGAGTCTGCATGGAAAAAAAATATTTTTTCTTGCATACAATTTGCCACAGAAAATGACTTCTCAAATTCATCTTCTAAGCATTCTAAAACATTCATTTGACACTTTTAACTGAAGAATTGCTATTGCAAATTGTGAAGGAATTGTTTTCCTATTGCACTCCCATCAACAACAAAGATGAGAGGGTCAGATTCAAATATCCATTGAGTTTACTGTCCATAAAAATTCTAATAGATCGTGTATACAAAAGAGCAATTCCCTTCTGGACCCCTTTCTTTACTAGCTGGGTGTTGGCACATCTTGCTTTAGCCTTCTTTCTTTTCTGACTGAGCTTAATCACTGGAAATGATTAAGCAATATTAGCCAGATTATAATTTTTTCTTTTAAATCACATTTGCATGCTAGTTAAGTTTCTCTTCTACCCAAATGAATACTGATAAGTTGGCTTAAAACATTCTGTTTTCTAGTAAGTAAACAAATCTTTGCAATTGAGGAAGAGCTGAAAGTCAGAATGGCTAACATGTACTAAAAGAAAACCCAAGGAAGCCTTTCAAGGACTCTCCTTTTCTGGCTTTGGGAAATGTTAGAGTATAAGCACTGTTTTGTTTTGTTCCAATTCAAAGCTTATTTATGATTTCAGGGGAAAAAAACCTACAAATAATAAATGCAAATTTAAAAAACCCACTAAGTTCCTTGACCACAGTACAAGTGAATGGAATAGAAACTGGAATCTGATGTTAGTCATGGAAACCGGGTGTGTATGGCCACGAACCCACACAGGTTTAGAACCAAGACACACTTCTGCTGGGCTACACATCCTTGGGCCTCTCAATGAATCTCTCTAAGCCTAGGAGTACATCTGTTAAGTGGGGAAAGAAAACTTGCATGTGTTTTTTGTGAGTATTAAAGATAATGAATATAAAACATCTGGTAGATAATAGATGTTCCATAAATGGTGCTAGACTGACAACTTCCTGGTTGGCATATGGGGGTAAAATGAGCCGAGAATCAATCCAAAGATGTGTCTCTCTACCTTACAAAGGCAGTCTTCATGATTGTGTTTTGTGCTGCAACATAAGAAAGATTTACTACCAATTCACTTTAAACCAGTAAGACATGACCCAATTTCCTAAAGCCAGATGACAAAGCTACTTCCGGTGGGGCAGATGAGCCTATTGACTTTTAGTTCCATGAAAACATCAGGCTTGGAAGATACCCTGGGATCCAGTTAATGCACCAAGAAGATAGAGGAATGCCTTTGAGATTGGCCTGCGTATCAGGAAAGCAAAAAACTATCATAAAGGCATGTGCAGTTTTAGACACTCACACAGTATTTGGGGCATGAAATAGAGTATTCAGAGTAAGCCAAGTTGCTTTCACTGGCACTTGGGATATTCAAGAAGCTTCATCAACTAACCCTCTTTGTGTGAGATTGCAGCAATGCCTCTGAGTACCAGATGTGCTTTCCCTGAAAGGAAATGGAAAAACTGGACACATTCATATTCATTAATTAGTTAATACCAAAGTTAATTTATAAAGGCAGTTATTTGTTGGAAGCACACTGGCAACAAATGTTGAAGAGAAATATTACTGCAATGGAAAACATATGAGGAAATATTTGCCTTTGAAACAAACAAAAATTACATTAACAATAACAACTCCAAATCCAACACCATGAATAGAAAAGTATCTATTTCTCATACAGTGTATTTAAATTCCAAGAGATGTTCTTTTTAAAAACAATTTATTTATTTATTTCACAAAGACACAGAGAGATAGAGCACAAGCAGGGGGCGCAGCAGAAGGAGAAGGAGAAGTAGAAGCAGGTTCCTAGCTAAGCAGGGAGCCCAGTGTGAAGCTGGATGTGGGGCTCGATCCCAGAATCCTGGGATCTTGACCTGAGCTGAAGGCAGACACTTAACTGACTGAGCCACCCAGGCATCCCTAAATCCCAAGAGATGTTTTTAACTTTTTAAGAATGTTGGCTCTAAAATAGAAGAGAGATTTGAGTCAATAAAGGAAATAGCTTTCTGATAGACATTTCTAGAAATAGAATTAATTCTGTAAGAAGTGTGAGTTTCCTACCTCTGGAACTCTAACATGCCTAACGCCATGTAATGAGAATTAGAATCAGCTCCCTGTAGATGCTAAAACATATGACATTATTGGCAAATTCAAACCTTGATTTTCTCTGTTTATATCATACTTCATAGCCATGTTGTTTTAAAGCATCACCAAAAAACAGGGATTAATTTTACTCTTTTCAATATAAAAAAAAATATGTGGGGATGCGATTAGAATCTAAGGCTGAATTCAATCATGCTTTTTCTCCTATATCATAACTCTCTGATCTTGTTTATGCACAAACTAACTTGTAACCACTAGGTATATATACCAATTTACAAATTAACCTTTTAGGCACATTATAGTTGAGTAATCATTAAATACAAAGGTCAGCATACATTGCATCTATGGTGGACAGTGGCATTTCTTTACTTAGTACACAGTCTCCCCCAGCTTCTTATTTACTATCAAAACCCCAACTTAATTTAGGGCAGAAATAATTACCTCTCTGTGTTTCTTGGGGTAGTTAGACAAGACCAGACAAGCCCATTCAGGCCAAGGTTATATAAATGGAAGTATATTTTGTTAAGGTTTTGGGAAAAGCAAAATTTCCTCCTTTAAAGTGCTTTCTATTTTATATCTGCATTATGAAAATAGTGCAGTGTTATAGAAAATAAATATGTGGGAAAATAAATGTGTCTATAGTTTAAATTATACAGATAATCATTTGTGGTTCTTGATATATAATGTTAGTGCTTTGTACAAACATGTATAGACTCTTTTAAAATAATTTTATCTTAAAGAGTGTAAAGTATATATACTTCTAGGTTATTGCCTTTTTAGTTAATATATTTGTGGTCTGAATGTTTATGTTCCCCAACATTCATATATTGGAATCTTAACCACCACTGTGATGGTATTAGGAAATGGGGACTTTGGGAAAGGATTAAGTCATGAGGTGGACCCCTTGTGATTGGGATTAGTCCTTTTAAGGATTTTGTTTATTTATTTGACGGACAGAGATCACAAATAGGCAGAGAGGCAGGCAAAGAGAGAGAGGGAAGCAGGCTTCCTGCTGAGCAGAGAGCCTGATGTGGGGCTCGATTCCAGGACCCTGGGATCATGACCTGAGATGAAGGCAGAGGCTTTAACCCACTGAGCCACCCAGGTACCCCAGGATTAGTCCTTTCATAAAAGAGAACAAAAAAGCAAGCTTGTCTCTCCCTCCACATGAGCCATTTATGCTGAAGTAGACTCTTACCAGACACTGAACCTGCAGGCACCTTGATCTTAGACTTCCCTAGCTCCAATACTGTGAGAAATAAATTTCTATTGCTTATAAACTATCCAGCTTCTATGATTTTGTTTCAGCAAACCAAAGGGACTAAAATAATATTGTAATCACTTTCTTCTGCCACTAACAATTCTTAGACAATTAACAACTCTAATATATGCTTTTGTATGGTCATGGATACTCATGAGAATGAGGTTGAGTTTCATATTAAGGACAGGAAAGCAGAAAGCTAAAGGGACCCTAGGGCCTTCCAGTCAGCCCACCAAGCATGGACTACTGACTGGACTCCTTTCTATATGGGAAGACTATACCCTTAATTTAGGATGTTATCAGGTATCTGTACAAAATACTAAGGTCTCTCCTTAAGTTGAACAGAAAATAAGCTATTGAAACTTACAAGGAGGAGTTCTTGGTCCTCTAATGACATAGAAAGTTTGGGGTTTTTTTTGTTTATGAGTTGTAAACAATTCAGTAGTTGTGATAAAACAAATATAATTAATAATGTTATCACATATATATTATATATGTGATACAATACATCGTACATATGTGTATATATTGTACATATACACTATAACCACAGAAACCCTTAGTGCTTAATATAACAATTAATCTTGCTGAAAAGACTATCATACTTCTCAAGGATATTTTCTATTCCTTTTAATAAAGATAATCCAGTAGAGGGGTTCCTGGGTGATTCAGTTGGTTGAGTGTCTGATTTTTGGTTTTGGCTCAGATCATGATCTTAGAATTATGGGATTGAGCCCCATGTTGAGCTCAGCATGGAGTCTGCTTGAGATTCTCTCTCTTTCTCACTCCCTCTGTCCCTTCCCCACTTGTCCCCTCTCTTTATCTCTGAAGTAAATAAATAAAAAATAACAATATTCCAGTAGAGATAATAGATTTAAAAAAAAACATTTTGGCACATATTCTATGAAGTTTAGGCCAGAACAACTTATCAATATCAATAGCACAGAACCACTTTTAAATATGATAATATATTTTTAATAAAAAAAGTTATATTCTGTTTGATAGACTGTGTTCACAAAGTAAGAAGAGGTATGAACTAGTTTAGAGAAGTATTATTTGCAAAGCTTCAACACAACCTCCAAGTTTCCACTAGCATGCAGGTTTTTGTTATAATAGGAGGAACAAAAAGGGACAGGAAAGCATTCTAAAGAGATGCCATTAGAATGACTTTAGAGTAATAGTGAATTAAATGGGAAGAAAAAAATAATGCAGGCTTCAATCAAACAGTTAATAGATAAACTTAATAATATTAGGTGGAAACAATGGTTGATGTATGGAAGAATTAGACAAATGGCCACTTGAACATGGTGGACACATATTTGCAAAATAGTATATCTAAAGCCTAGAAACATAAACCTTCATATCAAAGAACCATAAAAAAAAAAAGCTCATTAATCCTGTACATAATGGCCCCCATTCATATATCTTTATCTTTATTCTCAGAAGGATAAGCAACTGTATCTATAACTTTAGTTTTCCTGAGACTGAAAGAATGTTCAACCAAGTTGGTTGGCTATCTTTTCAACCCTGGGAGGATTTATATTTAAATTTAGAAATGATGAAATAAATAAAACTTACAATACAAACATTTTAATGTTGAATATGGGAGTAATTTGAATTTTATTAATTTTAATGATTTTAAGCAGAAAGGTATAAATTTGATTTTATGAACAATTGAAATCATTACAAAAACTTGATTTGATATATTTGTACATCATAACTTTCATTTTAGTTTTATAAGATCTAAGTATTCTTCTTAGGATTTTTAATTTGCTTTACCAAGCATTTGAAAATCTGAAATAGGAATCAAGTATGCAATTTTAGCATCTTTATTATGTGTGGTAGGCAGAATAATAACCTTCAAAGATATCTGCATCTTGGGACCTAGAAATATATTATCTTACATGGTAAAAGACACTTTACAAGTGTAATAAATTTAAGAATTTTGAGATGAGAAAATTATTGTGTGTCCAATGTATTCACAAGGGTTTTTATAGATAAAAGAGGGAATGTCATCAGAAAAAAGGCTGTGCACACAGAAGCAGAAGTCAGTGATATGGGACCATGAGCCAAAGAATGCAGACAACCTCTAGAATCAAGAAAAGTCAAATAAACAGATTTTCCCCTTGAGTCTTGAGCCCTATTTTCCATTATTATTGTAACAATTACTATACTATACTAACTATACTAACAATTACTATAACTACAAACTTAGTGGTTTAAAGAAACACAAATTTATTATCTTATAGCTCTAGAGGTCAGAAGTCCAAAATGCATCTTGCAAGACTAAAATCAAGATGTTGACAAGGTTGCATCCCTTCTGGAAGCTTGAAGGGAGAATCTGTTTCCTGGCTATTAGCTTCTTACAGGAATAATCCCATCTCTATCATTTCTCTAGTTTCTAGACACTGTCAGCATTCCCTTGCTATTGACCTTTCTCCATTTTCAAGTCCAGAAACACAACATCTTCAAATCTCTATAACTCTGACATTCCTGTTTCCTCTTATAGATACTCTTGTGATCACATTGGGCCCATCCAGATATCCAGAATAATCTCCCCATCTCAAGATTGTTAACTTAGTGACCTATGCAAAATTCTTTTTGCCATGTAAGGTGACACATTCACAGACTTTGAGTATTGAAACATGGACATCTTGGGAGGAATTATTCAAATACATTTCCTATCATACACCACATGCACCATTAATCTATTTTCTATTTCTGTGGATTTGCTTTCTCTGAACATTTTGTATAAGTGGAATCAAATAATATGTGATCTTTGCATTTATATACTTTCACTTACATAATATTCTGGGGGTCATCTATGCTAGAACATCTCTCTTTTTTCTTGCTGTATAGTATTCCATTGTATGGATCTACCACATTTTGTTTACACACTCCCTGGTTGATAAATGCTTGGGTTGTTTCCACATCCTTACTTTCATGAACATGTTGCTATGATCATTTACATAGAAGCCTTTGTGTGGACATATGCTTTCATTTTGGTTGGATGATCACCTAGAAGTAGAATTGTTGAGTTATATGGTAAATCTATATTTAACTTTTTAAAGAAACTGCCAAAGATGTTTTCTAAAGAGACTCTACAATTTTACATGTCTACCAGCCATGAAAGAGGCTTCTGGGTTCTCTGTATCCTCACTGATACTTGTTATTGTCTTTGTTTTTTTTTTGATGATGATCATCATAGTGGGTGTGAAGTGATACCTCAATGTGGTTTTAATTTGCATTTCCCTAATGATTACTTGGGAAAGCATCTTTCTGTGTGCTTATCCATAAATTTTCTCTGGTAAAATAACCATTCAAATCTTTTCATCATTTTAAAATTTGGGTCATTTCTCTTCTTATTGAATTATAAAAATAATTTATGTATTTTGGATATATGTCATTTGCCAAATATATGATTTATAAATATTTATTCCTTCTGTGTGTTTTCATTTTTAAAATGGTATCTTTTCAAGCACAAAGTTTTAAATGTTTTGTACTTTTTAATCACTTGTGCTTGGTACCACTCTTAAGAAATTTTGGCCTAACCCAAGATAATGAAGATTTACTTTGATGTTTTCTTCTAAGAGTTTAGAGTTTTAGCTGGTAAAGTTAGGTCTGTGGCCCATTTTGAGTTAATTTTTGTGTAACATATGATGTGAGGGTCTAAATTCACATTTTACATATGAAAAATCAGTTTTGTTAGCATTCTCTGGTGAAAAGATTTTCTTTCCCCATTGAATTGCCTTACTACCTGTATCTGAACTCAGATATATGTAAGTGTTCATTTCTGGACTCTTGATTATCTTTCATTGATTTATTTGTTTGTCTTTACCACATTGTCTTAACTACTGCAGCTTTGTAATTGCTTTTGAAATTGGGTAGTGTAAGTCTTCCAACTCTGTTCTATTTCAGGAACTTTTTGCCCTTCCATATAAATTTTAGAATTGGCTTCTAAATTTTAACAAAAAGAGTCAGTTGGGATTTTTGCTAAGCTTTCCTGTATTTGTAGATCAAATTGGGAAGATTTGCTATCTTCACAATATTAGTCTTCTGATCCATGAATGTGGAACTATCTCAATTTATTTATATATTCTTTAATATCTTTCAGTGGTGTTTTGTAGTTTCTTTCAGCAATGTTTTATAGCTTAAATAAGGTTTATTCATAAAAGCAGGTAGTATATGCCAGGAAATTTAATTAATTAAGTTAGTTAATGAGGTATGCCTGAGTGGCTCAGTGGGTTAAGCCTTGCCTTTGGCTCAAGTCGTGATCTCAGGATCCTGGGATCAAGTCCCACATTGGGCTCTCTGCTCAGCAGGGAGCCTGCTTCCCTCCCCTGTCATGCCTGCCTCTCTGCCTACTTGTGATCTCTGTCTGTCAAATAAGTAAATAAAATCTCTAAAAAAAATTAGTTAATGAAATTACTTGCTTAAGGAAATTCTGTTTAATTTTTTAACTGAAATATAATTAATATGCAATGTTATATTATTTATATAATATTTCTATAGTTTCAACAAGATATTGATTCAACAATTTCATACATTACTCAGTGCTCACCATAATAAGTAGTCACCATACAATGTTAGTACATTATTACTGATTGTATTCCTTATGCTGTATTTTTCATCTCTCCTATTTATTTTATAATTGGAAGTTTGTACTTCTTAATCTCCTTTATCTATGTCACTCAGTTTCCTTACTCACCTCTCTGGCAAACCCTGGTTTCTCTGTACTTAAGAGTCTGATTTTTTGTTTGTATTCTAATTTACTAATCAAACACTAATCCAAGAAAAACTGAAAGAAATTATTCTCATTTTACTAGCTTCATAGATATCATAATGAGATTTGTAAGTAGAACTTCAAGGCAAATGGAAAATTAGGTTATTTTATTTTTAACTTTAATAAATTAAATGTTGATTTAAATCTTGATAACTGAAAATAGTCCTTTCTATGAAAAATAGCCTTGCTTACCTTTTTAAAATCACATTGATCTTATTAATCAAAACATTTACTCCTGAGATTTCCCTTTTGAGAGTTTAACATCTTTTTGTGTGTAATATCACCTGTTAGTATAAAAAATGAGTTCGGGATATATGTCTACCTAGAAATATTAAGATTGAAACAATGCAGACAAAGGGATATTATAAGGATAAACAACAAGCAGAAAATTACATCCTGAATGACTCGGTGATTCCCCTTCATCACTTGGGCTCCACTTTCTCCTCTAGTTTTCTTCATACTCTATACTCTACTACATTTTATCAAACTTCCCTCAGTGACATCTGGGCATTAAGAGAATTCTCCCCAGGGTACGGCTCTTCTCTCTCAGAATGACTTTTTCTAGAAGCCCTGAGATTTTTTCATACTTAAGAAATATGTCCAAAAAGAGAAAAATACATTGACTGTGGAGAGGTTCAGTGACATGCCTGAAGCAGATAGAAAGCCAGTGGCAACCCTTTCTGTGAGAAATATTCCTTTCACATTAGAGATGTTTCTGGCAAAACTAATTTTATAAACTTAACATTTGTGGGAAATGCTATGCAATCTTTGGTATGCTTGGGCTTGGGCAGCTGATGATCAGATATTAAGAACTGGTAATAATGTGCTCAAAGGGAAGCAATTATGTAAAATACAATGTGGGATTATAGAAGATTCCAAGCTATTATCTTACCCTTAGAAGTATGAACTTGTTTGAATTTTAAAGAGTGGTGTGTACTAAGGGAATACGCAGATATAAAAATCATTAGTAACAGACTATAAGAGGAACTGTTAATGTACACCAGATGCTTCTACTATTTAAGGCACCTGATCGAATTTATACTCCTTTCATGATTAAGCGTGTTTTGATTGTACCAATTCTCACTGCTGCCACAGTTCCTCCAAGAATCCTGATGGTGAATTTGAGTGATAGATTTTTTTTTCCATTTCATCATTTTCCTGCTAGACCTCCTCTACTACAAAACCCATAAGCACTCCCAAAGCCCCAAATTAAAATTAAACATTTGAATTAACTATTGAACTTCCCCATGTATTTAGTGCTTTTTGTTTTTTGTTTGTTTTTGGCTGGAACAGAAGAGCAAATATTGTTAAAATATTTATGCTACTAGAGATATCTACACTATGCTCAATGCATTCCCTTTCAAAATACCATCAATTTTTTTCACAGAACTGGAATAAATAATCCTAAAATTTGTATGGAGCCAGAGAAGACCCCGAACAGCTAGAGGAATGTTGAAAAGGAAGACCAAAGCTGATGGTATCACAATTCTGTACTTCCAGCTCATGCATGGAAGAATAAATATTGTTAAAATGTTTATGGCATGCAGAGCAATCTACACATTCAATGCAATCCCTATCAAAATACCATCAACTTTTTCTCACAGAACTAGAACAAATGATCCTAAAATTTGTATGGAACAAGAAAAGACACCAAATAGCCAAAGGAATGTTGAAAAAGAAAACCAAAGCTGGAAGTACCACAATTCCAGACTTTAAGCTCTATTACAAAGCTGTAATCATCAAGACAGTATGGTATGGCACAGAAACAGACACATAGGTCAATGGAACAGAATAGAGAACCCAGAAGTGGACCCTCAACTCTATGGTTAACTAATCTTCAACAAAGCAGGAAAGATACCATGGAGAAAAGACAGTCTCTTCAACAAGTGGTGTTGGGAAAATTGGACAGCCATATGCAGAAGAATGAAACTAGGCCATTTCCTTACACCACACACAAAAATAGATTCAAATGGATGAAAGACCTAAATGGGAGACAGGAATCCATCAAAATCCTAGAGGATAACAAAGGCAGCAACCTTTTTGAACTTGACTCTTCAACTTCTTGCTAGACAGGTCTCCAAAGGCAAGGGAAACAAGGGCAAACAATGAACTATTGGGATTTCATCAAGATAAAAAGCTTCTGCACAGCAAAGGAATCCATGGACAAAACCAAAAGACAACCAACAGAATGGGAGAAGATATTTGCAAACGACATATAAATAGCCCTGATAAAGGGCTAGTATCCAAAATCTATAACGAACTTTTCAAACTCAACACCCAAAGAACAAATAATCCAGTCAAGAAATGGGCAGAAGACATGAACAGACATTTCTCCAAAGAAGTTAAACAAATGGCCAACAGACATGAAAAAATGCTCCACACCACTTGGCATTAGGGAAATACAAATCAAAACCACAGTGAGATACTACTTCACAGCAGTCAGAATGGCAAAAATTAACCAGTCAGGAAACAATAAATGTTGGCAAGGATACAGAGAAAGAGGAACCTTCCACACTGTTGGTGGGTACAGCCACTCTGGAAAACAGTATGGAGGTTCCTCAAAAAGTTGAAAATAGAGCTACCCTATGACCCAGCAATTGCACTACTGGGTATTTACCCCAAAGATACAAATGTAGTGATCCAAAGGGCCACCTGCACCCCAATGTTTATAGCAGCAATATCCACAATAACCAAACTATGGAAAGAGCCCAGATATCCATCAACAGATGAATAGTTAAAGAAGATGTGATATACATACAGAGGAATATTATGCAGCCATCAAAAATAGAAATCTTTCCATTTGCAATGACATGGGTGGAACTAGAGGGCATTATGCTAAGTGAAATAAGCCAATCATAGAAAGAAAGTTATCATATGATCTTACTGACATGAGGAATTTGAGAAACAAGGCAGAGGATCATGGGGAAGAGAGGAAAAATATGAAACAAGATGAAACCAGAGAGGGAGACAAACTATAAGAGATGCTTAATCTCAGGAAACAAACTGAGGGTTGCTGGAGTGGAGGAGATGGGAGGAATGGAGTGGCTGGGTGATGGACATTGGGAAGGGTATGTGTTATAATGAGCACTGATGGTAGTACATAAGACTGATGAGTCACAGACTTGTACCCCTGAAACAAATAATACATTATATGTTAATTAATTGAGTTTAAATTTTAAAAAAAGTTTAAAAACACATATACCATGGGAATAAAAGACATAGCATAGGGAATTAGTCAGATATTACAATGGTGTGCTTTGGTGATAGATGGCATCTATAGTTGTGGTGAATACACTTATTATATAGAAAAGTTGAATCACTATGTTGTATACCTGAAACTAATATAATATTGTGTGTCAATTATACTCAAAAAATTAGTTATTTGAACAATGGTATATCTGTTTCCCTGACTTAGAAGATAAGGAGGCAGTAGTATGGTGTCAGGGCAGTATTAGGGATAGGCGTGAAGTCTGCTCTCATAGAACAATCATGCCATAATACAATTACTCTTTTACCTTCCTTTTCTCCTACTAGTGCAACGCTAGTACATTAGTCATCTTTGAACCCTTGCCACAGAGCAGAAAACTGACATATAGTAGCCTCTCAGTAACTGTAGGATGAACATAAAATGAAATTCTAGTAGTTTCACCGTTAGGGGAAAACTGTTTTTTGGGTAAATCAGTTAATCCATTTTTACCTGTAAATTACCAGGAAATTTGACAAGATTGTTCCCTAAGTTCCCTTTAAGATGAAAAATTCTATAACAGCACATTTATATGTACTTAAATTCTGTGCCCTATGACTGATACTCTCATGATGTTATTTTTATTTCACAAGAATTTTAACTTTTTAAAATCAGATTGTGCCATGGATACAGATTAGATCAGCAGTCTAGCTCTGAAACTAATTTGTTTTGTAATATCACACAAGACCATTATACGTCTGTGCCTCAGGAGTGATTGTATGATACAGTTGGTGATGACTGCCACTTTCTTTAACGTAATAATATTTTGTTGAAAAGCTCTTTGACAATCAGCAAGGAACGCTATTATGGGCAACTGAAAATTAATAGTATAGAGGATCTTCTTATGCATTTCTCTAAAATATCCAAGGCTGAATAATCACAATGGTTTTGAAATAAAAAAAGGACATAAAAGAAACATACAAATATGCTTTATTTCTTGTTTTAATATGGGCAATTTTAATGAAATTGTCACTACTAACATGCTGGTGGGCTATTCAGGGAAATTCATAATTATATAAACTACCCTGTATTCATGATAGAAACTCCCTAATTGAGTTTCAAGGTTAAAAAATTCCTGAATTAAGTCAGAAATGCTAGTGAGAATATTCCTCAAATTTAGAGAGAAATTTGGCCTACACAGGCTTCTTCTCTAATGTGGTGTCTACCATGTTCTTAATTGTCCAATCTAGATTAGACATGTATCTTATATTTACTTATCTGTGTGCTGTGCACAAAGATGATCATGTTATCCCAACTTCGCAGTAATCAAAGAAATCAGTAACTGCATCATAGAGCCCTGAAACACAGTCACTGATTTGCACAAGGGCCCTGGTTATTGAAGTAGTTATATGTTTAAGAATTACTAGAGCTCCATGGAGCACTGGGTGTGGTGCATAAACAATGAATTCTGTTACACTGAAAATAAATAAATAAATAAATAAATAAATAAAAAGAATTACTAGAGCTGGGGCATCTGGCTGGCTCAGTCATTGGGCATCGGCCTTTGGCTAGGGTCATGATCTCAGGGTCCTGGGATCCAGCCCTGGGATCAAGCCCCACACCCCGGTCCCTGCTTAGTAGGAAGCTTGCTTCTCCCTCTTCCACTCCCCCTGCTTGTGTTCCTTCTCTCACGGTCTCTGTCAAATAAATACATAAAATCTTTAAAAAAAATAATTAGAGCTAATGATCAGTTATTAAGCAAGAACTAGAGATTACTTTCCCTAGTATTATGTACAGCACTCTTTTTTTTAAAGGTTTTATGTATTTATTTGACAGAGAGAGAGAGTGATCACAAGTAGGCAGAGAGGCAGGCAGAGAGAGAGGGGGAAGCAGGATCCCTGCCTAGCAGAGATCCCGATGCAGAGCTTGATCCCAGGACCCTGAGATTATGACCTGAGCTGAAGGCAGAGGCTTAACCCACTGAGCCACCCAGGTGCCCCTGCACTCTTTTTTTAAGTTGCTAATCTAAACAAAAACAAAGATGTAAATAAATTCTATGTAGCATGCTGGTTAAGAGAGTAGGCTCTGAAATCAGACAAAATTTAAATCCTAACTCTACTTCCCAGCTGAATAATCTTGAGCAAGCTACTTAATATCACTTTTCTTCAGTTTCTCCATCTATAAAATGGAAGTGATAGTTGTATCCTACCTCACAGAGTTTTTGTGAGGATTAGATAAGCTTTTATGTATAAAATATCTTATCCAATATCCTTAGAACATTGCTTGACTCAGAGCAAGTGCTCCACAGATAAAAGGTGTTATTGTTGGCATTATTTTTGGTTTAAGTCCTTAAAAAGAGATTGCTATGGACTGAATGTTTGTGACCTCCCCACCCTCCACAAAATTTATATATTCATGCTCTAACCCCTAAGGTAATGGTATTTGAAGATGGGGCCTTTGGGAAGGAATTAGATTTAGATGAGATTGTGAGGGTGGAGCCCAAATGATTGGATTAGTGCCTTTGTAAGAAGAGGAAGAAATCAAAGCCTTCACACTCCATGCCTTGTGAAGATACAGCAACAAGGTCAATGTCTGCAAACCAGGAAGAGTGTCCTCATTATGCATCAAATTGGCTAACAGCCTGATCTTGGACTTCCTAACCTCCAGAACTGAGAAATAAATGTTTGTTGCTGAAGCCACCCAGTGTATGGTATTTTTCTTATACCATTCCAAACTAACAGAAACACTGGAAATAGGAACAGGAAATAATATGAAATTTCAAAATATTAGTTGGATGTGATTTAAAAGGTCAGCACAATTTGAGCCCAGTGAAAACTGCCAATATCTTAAGAATAGTTATATCTGCTTTGGAGACGTATGTGAAACAGATTTTGGGTCCTCTGCAGTAATACATCTTTCAACAAAGTAGATCAATTCTAATGATATTCAAATGTCTGAGTTCTCACTTCCAAAAGTAGAAATAATACTGTACCAGAGACTAGTAATTAAAGTGAAAGATGTATTTTCAGAAGAAACATTTTTTTTATTTCTTTATGCAATTTTTGACATATCCTTAGGTTGATTTTAGGATATGTTGATTTTTATGTTAACTTTGACATATCCTTAGGGTTGATTTTTAGGATATGTTGTGCCTAAAATTTTTTCTTGATAAACATAAATTAATTGTGGAAAATATTTATTCACACAGCTGAGATGATTTCTAGACCATCTATTTTTAATTAAGAAAATACCATATTACCCATGCAACTCTACTACAAATAATCGCTACACCCAGAATGCAACAAGACAGTTTGAGGTTCCATGACTAAAAATCCAACTGTCTATGTAAGATCATGCAGGATGGATAGGCCAAACCTCGTTTTATGTACTCTGCTTCATAACTACTTGAATGACTTAGAAGTAGAACTTAGGGATGCTAATTTGTCATCCTATGTTTGTCAAGCTGTTTCCTAGATAGTATAGCCTTTTCCTATCAGTCAGAAGTAACTGATGATTACCAATAAGCCATTGCATCAAAGGCTATGATGGGGCACATTACAGTAATTTCCAAGTTTTAAGGCAACTTATTAAACTTGTTTGCTACAAAAAAGAAAAATAAGAAGTATAAAGAGGAGGATTGAAGTGTTAAAAATTTATCATATTTAATATTCCTACTTCCCTGTATTCTCATATATCTCTGAGGATGCTTTACTCAAATTAGGTGATTTTAATAAAGCAAATGACATCTTGTCAGTAAAAGTAATATTTTTATGAATATTTATATAGTTTCCAGTAGAATCCTTTGTTCATTTTAGGGGATTTAATGGCCCTTATGACTAATTAATTCCTTTCTTGGAAATTTCCTTCTATTAAAAAATATCAGTTTCCTCTAGTGGGCTGAATTAAAGTTATTTCTTAATTTCTTCAAGGGGATTTGACAAAATTATACATCTTAAAAAACAATTAGCCTCAATTTTTAGTATATATTTAACCTTCTAATTTTTTTTCAGTTTTTGCCATATTTTAAATGTTTGCTTCTAATAACATCCAATGCTGTTAAGAGCATTGATGAGCAATGAAGAAAGAAGAAAAACAAAGAGCAAACAAGATATGAAATGAAATTGGGATTACCCATAATTGAGTTATCCACCTTTTTGGATACTTTGTTTAGCATGTTTCTAGATTATCAGAACACAGTATCTGACTGCCCTACAATATGTAGCATGTCAGGCACATATGTATGTACACTAAGCACCCATTACTGTGTGTCCATGAGAGAATTTCCACACTAATCATAAACCTTGTTTAGAATATCTGTGATTTGTTATGTTTACTCCTAAGTGAGTGAGGTACATATTTAATAAGTGCTCTTTTATTCAATTTAGATTTAGAATTTAGTGGGGAGTACCTATAAGGAGTCAGATTTATTATGTATTTGTTAGTTATTCTGTGGAAGAGGGAAATGGTTGAGGTGATGTCTCAAACTTCCTTTCATTGCCAATATTGTGTTAATAACCATTGGTGTAAATGTTGGTTCCTAATGTAGAAATATTTAGAGAAATATTGTGATCTCTCTCTCTGTGTCAAATAAATAAATAAAATCTTTTTAAAAAAATTTAAATCCGGGGGGACGTGGTGTGTGTCTGGGTGGCTCAGTCAGTTGAGCATTGACTCTTGATGTTTTTTTTTTTTAAGATTTTATTTAATTGTTTGACAGACAGAAATCACAAGTAGGCAGAGAGGCAGGCAGAGAGAGAGGAGGAAGCAGGCTCCCCGTTGAGCAGGGAGCCTGATGCGGGGCTCGATCCCAGGACTCTGAGATCATGACCTGAGCCGAAGGCAGAGGCTTAACCCACTGAGCCACCCAGGCACCCCTGACTCTTGATTTTGGCTCAGGTCATGATCTCAGTCCTGAGATTGAGCCCCCTGTTTGGCTCCATGCTCAGTGTGGAGTCTCTTGAGATTCTCTCTCTCCCTCTGCCTCTGCCCATCCCTCCTGCTTGTGTACATGTGCCCACACTGTCTCTTAAATAAATAAAATATTTTAAAAAATTAAATCTGGTCATGTCAGTCTCCTGCTTTCTAACCTCTTTTAGTTTTCCATAATACTTAGAAAAAAAAAAAAATCCCACCTCCTCCCCACGGCAGTCAAAGTCCTTTATAATGATTCTCTGCCATTTTTTCATTTGCTCTCTTAGACACCATTGCCCCTTTAAAATTTAAACATCAGCCACATTCCCAATTCACTGCCTAGAACTCAAGTTTTCATTGCCTAGAATATTTTTCAGCCATAATTTTTTCTGCATTTATGTATTTATAAAACATACTTGCTTATTCTTTTTATGCCTAGATTCATTAATCGATTTCTAAGAGAGCTTTCTTTCAAAGCCCAATCTAAAATAGCTTCTTTTCCACCGCGTCCCAACTCTGTCCATATCCTGCTTTTTCTTTATTGCTCATATTACATTATAATTGTTTGCTTGCTTAAGTAAAGGCAGTCTATTCCACCATAATACAAGCTCTACAATCTTCTTTAAAAAATGTAATGGTATTTCACCAAAATGGCACCATAGTGCCATAGTGAACACTCAGTAAGTATTTGTTGAGGGAATCAGTGAGGATCCTCAAAACCCAAACTTCTAATCTAATAACATCAGCATATAACAGATAACATGAAATATCCAAAACCATCTTGCCTATGAGACATCAGGAACATATTTTATTAATAAGTTTTCTGAGCAAATAAGTTCTAATTAAGATATGTATTTGAAGTCTCACTTTTGGCATATGTAATATATCCAAAGGGAGAAGCTGACAAGACAAATCATGTACACATGTATATAGCATATACGAAAAAAATTAGTAAATAGCTAAAGCAAGTACTTTTCAGAGGCAGAATCTTGGCCAGTGTTTTCAAGTTTCACAGTTGCACTGGCAGGGGTATTTTATGGCAGGAAATACTATTTCAGGATACCTCTACTCATTTTTTTGGTACTATCTTCCCCAAGTGGTGGTGGGATTATGGTTTCTCATGAAAACTGCTCATGTTAAAAGACAGTTAATCTCATGAAATTTGGTTAATGAGAATAAATTGATAATTTCTATCCCATTAGCTAAAAGCATAGTGTATCTTTTGACTCTATCACATGAAGAACCCAGCTGAGTGTGATGGGTACTGGGTATTACACGTAAGTGATGAATCACTAAATTCTACTCCTGAAACCAATATTACACTTTACAATTTAAATAAAAACTTGCCAAAAAAAAAAAAAGAGAATGCCTTTTGTCCTCAGTTGGATAAGAAAAATCTACAAAACACCTGTAGCTAACATCATATTTAACAGTGGAGAACTCAAAGCTTTCCTACTAAGATCAAAAACAAAAACATGAATGCCCCTCCTCACACTCCTTGTCAACATCATACTAGAAGTTTTAGCTAATAAAATAAAAAAAGAAAGGGAAATAAGCAGTGTACGGATAAGGAAGGAAGAAACAAAACTGACTTTGTTTGCAGATGACATGATTATCTGTGTAGAAAGCCCTAAAGAATCACAACAACAAATCCCTCCTGGAAACAATAAGCAACAATAACAAGGTTGCACGTTGTCATCAAGCAAGTCAATAGCTTTCCTATATACCAGCAATGAATGAGTGGGATTTGAAATTTAAAGCACAATATCATTTATGGTAGCACACCCAGAAATGAAATATTTAGGGATAAATCTAACAAAACATGTATAAGATTTATATGAGAATAATAAAATTCTGGCGAAAAAAAACTAAAGAAGTGACGAACAAAAGGAAAGCTATTTCATGTTAATGGATGGGAACACTTACATTGTCCAGACATTACTTCTTCCCAACTAGATCTATGGATTCAACATAATCTAAGTCCAGATCTCAGCAAGGCAAGTTATGAGTAGCCACAAACTGATTTTAATGTTTATATGGAGAAGCAAAAGGCTAGAATAGCCAACACAATATTGAAGGAAAAGAACAAAGTTAGAATACCGTCACTACTCAACATGGAGAATTACTGTAAAGCTACAGTAATTAAGATAGTGTGATATTGGTGAAAGAATAAGTAGATCAGTTGGAGAGAATAGAAAACCCAGAAATAGAACTACATAAATATAGTTGACTGATCTTTGAGAAAGGATAAAAGGCAATACAATTGAGAAAAGATAGTCTTTTCAACAAATGGTGCTGGAAAAGTGGATATCCACATGCAAAAATTAGAGACACAGACCTTATGCCCTTGACAAAAATTAATTCAAAGTAGATGATGGAACTAAATGTAGAATGCAAACTATAAAATTCCTAGAAGATAACAAAAATCTAGATGACCTTGGGCAAGACGATGACCTTTAGATAAAATACTGAAGACATAATCTATGAAAGAAAATAATTGATGTACTGGACCTCATTAAAATTAAAAGCTTATGTTCTATGAAAGATAATGTTAAGAGAATGAGAATACAGGCCACTGGCTGGGAGAAAATATTTGCAAACGACACATCTAATAAAGTATTCATCCAAAATATACAAAGAATTCTTAAAGATAAAACAAACCAATTAAAAATGAGCAAAAGATCTAAAACAGACACCTCATCAAAGAGGACATACAGATGGCAAATAAGCATATGTAAGAATGCTCCATATCTCTTGTCATCAGGGAAAGAAAGGGAAATTAAAAACAATGACAGGGGCACTTGGGTGGCTCAATCGGCTAAGCATTTGATTCTTGATTTTAGCTCAGATCTTGATTTCAGGGAGGTGAATTTAAGCCCTGTGTTGTGGAGCCTACTTAAAAACAAAACAAAACAAAAAACACAAGATACCATTACACACCTACTAAAATAGCTAATACTGATACACTGGCAACACCAAATGCTGTTGAGGATATGGAGCAATAGGAACGAACTTTCACTGTTGAATGGAATGCAAAATGATACAGCCACTTTGGAAGAGTTTGGCAGTTTCCCACAAGAGTAAGGATACTCTTGCCATACAATGTAGCAGTCATTCTTCTTGATATTTAGCCAAGGAATTGAAACCACATGTGTACACAAAAACCTGAACATAGATGTTTAAAGCAGTTTTATTCATAACTGCCCAAACCCAGAAGCAACCAAGATGCCCTTCAGTAGGAGAATGAGTAAATAAACTGTGGTATATGGAGACAATGAATATTATCCAGTACTAAAAAGAAATGAATGGTCAAACCATTCAAAGACCTAGAAGGACCTTAAATGCATACTACTAAGTGAAAGAAGCCAATGTGACAAGGTTAAACAGTGTATGATTCCAACTAAATGACATTCCAGAAAAGGCAAAACTGTGGAGACAATTAAAAAAATGTGGTTGTTAAGGGCTATTGGGGAAGGGGGAATAAATCAGTGGGTCCTAGAAGAATTTTAGAGCAGTGAAACTATTCTGTAGGTACTATAATAAAGGATATGTGTCATTATACATTTGTCCAAGCTTAGAGAATGTACAACATCAAGAGAAAACCAAATATAAATTATGGACTTAGGGTGATAATAATATGTCAATATATGGCAATCAATTTCACAAATATACAATGGTGGTGCAGAATGCTGATAGTGAGAGAGGTGGGGTGTAGGGAGCAGGGCAATTAGGAGGTATATTGGAATGCTCTGTTCTTTCTGTTCAATTTTGCTGTGGATTTAAAACTGCTCTAAAAAATAAAATATGTTTAAAAGAGAAACAAAGGAATGTTTTCCTGATATTTATAAATTCTTGTTTAAAACAATCCTCAATCCTAGCTAATTCCTTACTAATCAGATGAAATCCTCTTTCCTTAATAATTACATCCCATTTATGTTCTCTTTTCCATGACAGTGTATTGTTTCCCTCTTGGGTCCTTGAAGTTATTATTTAGTGTGGTATACCCCAATGTTTATATTTGTCTTCAGAAGTATTTTTTGACAAACAACAAGAGAAGTTATAATAAATTAAATCTTAGGTCTCAATTCTTCATCTCCCCTTTTGTGTCTTAAAAAAATAAGATTTTATTTATTTATTTCTTTGCGAGAGAGAGAGAGAGAGAGAGAGAGAGAGAGAGAGAGGAAGAGAGAGAAAGAGTGGGGTGAAGGGCAGAGGTGGGAGGGAGAGAACATCAAGCAGACTCCATGCTGAGTGTAGAACCCAATACAGGCTTGATGCAGAGCTTGATCTCATGACCCTGAGATCACAATCCTAGCCAAAACCAAGAGTCCAAGACTTAATGGACCAAGCCACCCATGTGCCCCATATTCATGTCTTTTTGATGTAACTTCAAAATTTTTCTCACAAAAGGTAAATATACTTGGACTTTGCCATGTAATCTACTTTGGTTAGTGAGTTAGCAGACTTGATGTAGCTTATGTGTTAGGGTGGTTGGGCACACCACCACTATGCATCTGCCTTCACCACGACAGGAAGCTGAAAGCCACATAGAGCAAAGCTGCCTTTCTGACATGCAGTGTGAAACAAAGTTACTCTAGCTGACCTACAATTTGTGAGCTAGCAACTACATTCGTTGTTACTCGCCACAGAAGTTTTGAATTTGTTATATAGGCCAAGCACTGACTCTTCTCCACTCTCAATTCCTTTGTATCATTCATTCAGTCATTCATATATTTAAAATTCTTATTGAGTTTCTGCTCTGCCAGGTATTGTGTGATTCAAATATTGGTTAAAAATGCATCAAAGCATATATATCAACTACACATGTGGGTGCATGTATGCCTACATATATATGTGTATTTTTGTATAAATGTATGGCATGTACATACCATACACACATATGTGTATACATACATATAAACACATATACTTGTGTGATTTCATATTGCTACAAATTACCATAAACAGTGGCTTAAAACAACACAAATTCATGATCTTACATTTCTTGAGCTCAGAAGAACAAAATGAGTCTCCCTGGGATGTCCTTGTAGGAGGGAATTGGTTTTCTTGCTTTTTCCAGCTTCAAGTGGCTTCTTGTTTTCCTTGGCTCTTAGTCCTTGTCCTCCACCTGACATTCAGCAATGTTTGGTTGAATCCTCTCACCACCATCTGTTTCTCTCTATCCAGACTCCATTATTTCTCTTATAAGTGGAATCACCTGTGATCACATTGGCCCTCTCAAAAACTTCAACATAATCTTTCCATATCAAGGTCAGCTGATTAGCAACCTTAATCTTTCTACAACCTTAATTCTCCTTAGCCACATAACCTAACATATCCACAGGTTCTAGGGATTAGGGTATAGATATCTTTGGTTGGGATGGGGGAAGGCAACTTTATTTTTACCACACAGAGCCACAATAAATCCAGATGCTTTTTCAGATTCCATCTATATATCTCCTTTGAATTATCTGAAAGTCAGAATAAAAGCTTTGAAATATTTAGAAAAAAGTACATAAAGCCATATATTAAATCCTTAGGACCAGATGTATTTTGTAATTCAGAAGTATTACAATTTAAAAGGTAATTACAAAGATTACAAAGGTTCAGTGATATCTGAAGTATTATCACATGTTCAAGCACATTAATCTTTCTGCAGGAAATGTATGAATATTTACTCCAACTGGGAAAAATTAAGACTATAAATAACCTCATGTCAGCTGAGGTCAAGTTTCATTACTAAATAAGTTCAGCTTAGGTCAGGATTCTGTTGCCATGTGAGCTATGAAAAAAACTTGATTTTGGTACTTTTGGGATTATAAACATGCAGACAGTATGTGTATGCATAAAATATAATAGGAAATGCAAAAATATTAATAAATGATTTCAGCTTATTTAATATTTTCTGTGCATTCCCAATTTTCTACAGATATTAGCTATCCTGTCTTTATTTCAATAAAATTTATGAAAATGTGACCTCCACAGGAAAATTTATAATGTCACGTCTGGCGCGACAAATCGACCAGGAACTTGAGGGTAAGAGGATGAAGAAAAGAACTCGAGAAGCAGAGAGGGGCAGGAGGAGCACTGAAGAGGATGTCCAACAGTGCTAAGTTTATTCAAAGCATTAAGGCCATATATATAGTGATATTACCATAGGAGAAGCAATACATCTGTGACTAGTTAAACAACCACGAGTTCCCATAATAAGTTTCACACTTAACTATAAGCAGACCTCGTGACGCCAAATGGCTGATGTCAGTACACTTGTTCTGTATTGATACAGCAAACCTGAAAGTAATTTATGAGCTGTACTAGGGCAGCAAGGACCAGCCACGAACTTTTGACCCCAACCGAATTGTTCTCATCTGTTTAGCAAGCGTGTGGGAAGTCACGTAGGCTAGCGCACAACACATAGCACAGACCCTTTCTCAGTGCTACTCAACTTTTCCCGTCCTAAACCTTTTGTTAGGTTATTCGGACTTTAAAGCAGGCACAAGTCAGGGCCTGGTTTGGTCCTCATCTCAAGCCTTACCGCGGCCTCCCACATTATAACTTAGTGAATTTTTATAACGTGAACACTTTGTGTAACTAACATCCACATCAAGGAACAAAATAATCCTTTAAGCCCAGAAACTCCCATGTGCCCCTACTTGTCATTCCCCCATTCCCCAACACTACCACCTGAGGGTGACTACTCTCTGTTTTCATCATAGATGTTTTGCTTTTTTTTTCACTTTTCAAAAAAAATGGAATGAAAAAGTATATATTCTTTTGTGTACAGTTTATTTGCTTTAATATTATTTTGTGTAAAATTTGTATTTGTGTTGTAGTTGCAATTTTTTTTCTTCCTTTTTATCTCTTTGCCCTCTGTTGTATTCCATTTTGTCACTGAATATAGTTTGTCCATTTTAATGTTGATTGGTATTTGAAATTTCACTTGGGGACTCTTAGAATTGGTACTACTATGAAATTATGATGGTGCTACTATTGAAAATATATGTGCACATTTCCATTGGGTATATACTGAGGAGTGGAATTTCTGGGCCCTAGGGTTGCAGGTGCTCAGCTCTAGAGGATACTGCCAAGCAGCTTTCCAAAATTATCATATTCATGTATTATTTTAATAATAAAGGGGGGAAGTAAAAATGTAAAATAAGAGAAAAAGTTATGACTTCTCAGAAAGAGTACTGGGATGTACTACCAGGAACTTATGTGTCAGGCCTGGCTCTGCCACCAACTCTGTGACTGGGCAAGTCATCCATCCTCTCAGGGTTCTATTTCCTTATATTTAAACTAGAAGGTTGGAGTAAATGACCACATGAGATACATCAAACTCTGAGTCAGTGAGAAAGAGTGGAGCAGAAGGCCTGCAAGGTCAGTGTGATACCATTCCAGCTTCCTCACCACCATCCAACTCCCCTCCCACAGCCTGAGACTGAAACATTCTATGTCTTGGGTTATTTTGTCTTTTGCATCTTTCCCCCCCAGTATCCTCTGCTTTGTGGAACCATTTTTGAGGCATATTCATTTGATGTTTAAGGAGAGAAGCCAAAGGTCAAGACTACAGGGAATTAGAAAGATAGGATGAACATTAAAGTAGATGTGCCTCCAAAAGCTCTGAAACAGAGAAACTCTTAAATGGGAGGAAGTAACAGTGACAGTTGTTGAAAGTAACACCCACAAAGTGGGATGTAGAAAGGATTCATGGTATTTGGCCATGGGAATTTAGTTAATTTGGGGAAAAGCAGAAGCAGTCTAAAGTCATATTATCTGAAACCATGAGTTCCCAAACATGCTTAAAAATACAAATGTACTACCTCAACCTCAATCCCACTAAATCTGAATTTTTAATGGTTTTATTATTAGATACCAAGAAAGTACCTATTGTGGACTCAAGTTTAGAAAACACTAGCATAGTTTAGAACTTTAAGAAGGAAGAAAAGAATGATAAGAAAATAGCTTTAAGGAAACATACAGTTAAGACTTTTCATTTTATTTTCTCATACATCCACTCTTTTATTTATTTATTCCATAAACATTTGTTAAGCACCCAATTATGTACTTGGCACAGTACTAGGTGCTTGCCATGTAACATGGGGGAGACAGACACAGTACATACAGGAAAGTTTTATGGAGTGTTATTAAAAAAAGTTTGCACAGGATATATGAGGCATCTGAACAGAGGGGACCCTTCCTACTGGGAAAGGAAAGGAACAAAGAGGCATTCTGCGAGAGGGGCGGCTGTGGACTAGAAGGATAGAAATGAGCTAAAGGTAGAAAGATGGTGTTCTAATTAAAACTAATCAATGGGGATAAAGTTTTAGTTAAGCAAGATGAATAAGTTCTAGAATCTGCTATACAATATTATATCCATAGTCAACAATGCTGTATTGTAAACTTAAAAATTTAAGAGGGTAGATCTCATGTTAAGTGTTCTTACCACAATAAAAAATATATATGTATATATGTGTGTATGTATACACATATATATGTATATACATATAAATACATATATGCACACACACATATATATACATATATATATATATATATATATATATATATATATATATATTTAGAAAATCAGCTTTTGGAGAAGGAGCAAGATGGTGGAGGACTGGGAGACCTAAATAAAATTGGTCCCAGGAGTTCAGCTAGATAGTTATCAAACCATTCTGAACACCTACAAACTCAACAGGAGACTGAAGAGAAGAAGAGCAGCAATTTTAGGGACAGAAAAGAAACCACTTTCTGGAAGTTAAGACATGCAGAGAAGTGAATTCGAGGTGTTATATGGGCAGATAGACTGAGGGGGAAGGGCCGGCTCCCAGCAAGCAGTAGGGCAGTGGAGCACAAAATCAGAACTTTTAAAGAAGTCTGCTCCACTGAAGGACATCACTCCAGAAGCTAAGTGGGGGGTGGAGCCCTCATGGGGATAGTGTGTTCTCAGGACCTGTGGGATCACACAAAGACTGGGGATTCCTGAGTGCAGCAGAGCTCCCAGGTATCAGAGCAGGGAACCTGGCAAAGACAGAGCCAAGGAGTGGGTTCTCAGCTTGGGGTTACCTTAAACCATGATCCAAGGCATAGTCAGGCTACTATCCTCCTCGAGCAGGGACCCCACAAGTGGCAGATCTGGGGAGACCCCCCCCACCTTCCTCCTACAGAAGGAGTGGCATGGGAGTGCTCAGCAGGAATCTTCTGGGTTTGGGGACTCCAAACAGGACCATGTGCCAGAGATAGAAATGCCTTGGTCACAGGCCAGGTGAGCATGGAGTACAGCCAGATACCAGGGAGATGGGAGGGATTGACTGCTTTCCTCTGAGGGTGCACTGAGGAGTAGGGCCTGAGCTCTCGGCTCTTATGGGGTTAGAGATTGGGAGGCTTCCATTTTCATTGCCATCCTCCAAACCGGTAGGGAAAGCATTCAAGGAACAAAAGCTCCGGAGAGTGAACCTGAGCAGATTCCTTAGCCTGGCCCCTGGCAAGGGCGGTGCAATTCTGTGTTGGGCAAAGACATTTGAGAATCACTGCAGGAGGCCCCACCCCCAGAAGATCAGCAGGAACACCCAGCCAAGACCAAGTTTACTGATCAATGAGAACTGCAAAACTTCAGACCTACAGGAATACAGCACATAGAATTCTTGGCTTTTTTCCCGATTCTTTAGTCTTTCAAAGTTAAATTTTTTAAATTTTATTTTTTTTCTTATTCTATTTAAAAAAAAATTTCCTGTTTCCTATTTTAACATTTTTATACTATTTTATCTTATCAATAGCTTTAAAAAAATCTTTTAAAATTTTCATTGTTATAGCCATATTCTATCCCTTCATTGTATTTAACCTACATGCATTGTAAACCTATATGTATTTTTTGTATACATATAGGTTTTTCCTTCTTTGACATTTTGGTATACAATTTATTCTAATAGATCAAAATATACCCTAACTCTAGCACATGGCTTTGTTCTAGACTCCAGCCTGATCACATTCTTTCCTCTTTTTTTTTTTTCTTTTTTCAACTAACTTCTTATCATCAATTCCTTTTTAAGAATCTTATTTAATTTTCATTTTTACAGTCATATTCTATCCCTTCATTGTGTTTACCCTTTTCTTAGTGTGTGTGTGTGTATATATATATATATTCTTCTTTCTTTAAAATTTTAGGAAGAAGTTTCTTCTGACAGACCAAAATATACCCCAAATCAAGTGTGTGTCTCTGTTCTATTCACCAGTCTAATCATTTTTTTCCCCCTCCTTTCTTCCCCCACCCTGGTTTTGGGTCTCTTCCAATTTGGTTAGTGTATATTTTTCTGGGTCATTGCTACACTTTTAGTATTTTGTTCTCTCACTCATAAAAGGCATCTGATTTGGCAAAGAAGTCAAACTCTCACTTTTTGCAGATGGTATATTACTTTATGTGGAAAACCCCAAAGACTCCACTCTAAAACTGCTACAACTCATACAGGAATTCAGTAAAGTGTCAGGATATAAAATCAATGCACAGAAATAAGTTGCATTTCTATACACCAACAGCAAGACAGGAGTAAGAGAAATTAAGGAGTTGATCCTATTTACAACTGCACCCCAAACCATAAGATACCTAGGAATAAACCTAGCCAAAGAGGTAAAGAATCTATACTCAGAAAACTATAAAGTACTCATAAAAGAAATTGAAGAAGACACAAAGAAATGGAAAAACTTTCCATGCTCCTGGATTGGAAGAACAAATATTGTGAAAATGTTTATGCTACCTAAAGCAATCTATACATTTAATGCAATACCTATCAAAATACCACCAATTTTTTTCATAGAACTAGAACAAATAATCCTAAAATTTATATGGCACCAGAAAAGACCCCAAATAGCCACAGGAATGTTGAAAAAGAAAACCAAAGCTGGTGATATCAGAATTCCAGGCTTCAAGCTCTTTTACAAAGCTGTAATCATCAAGGCAGTATGGTATTGGCACAAAAACAGACACATAGATCAATGGAACAGAATAGAGAACCCAGAAATGGATCCCCAATGCTATGATCAACTAATCTTTGACAAAGCAAAAAAGATTATCCAATGGAAAAAAAAAAAACAAAAACAAAAGAACAGACAAATGGTGTTGGGAACACTGGACAGTCACATGGAGAAGAATGAAACTGGACCATTTCCTTAGACCACACACAAAAATGGACTCAAAATGGATGAATGGCCTCAATGTGAGACAGGAAACCATCAAAATCCTTGAAGAGAACACAGGCAGCAACCTCTTTGACCTCAGCTGCAGCAACTTCTTTTTAGAAACATCACCAAAGGCAAGAGAAGCAAGGGCAAAAATGAACTATTGGGACTTCATCAAGATCAAAGGCTTTTGCACAGCAGAGGAAACAGTCAACAAAACCAAAAGACAACAGACAGAATGGGAGAAGATATTTGCAAATGACATATCTGATAAAGGGCTTGTATCCAAAATCTATAATGAACTTTTCAAACTCAACTCCCAAGGAACAAATAATCCAATCAAGAAATGGGCAGAAGACATGAACAGACATTTCTTCAAAGAAGACATCCAGATGGCCAACAGACACGTGAAAAAATGCTCAACATCATTCAGCATCTGGGAAATACAAATCAAAACCACAGTGAGATATCACCTCACACCAGTCAGAATGGCAAAAATTAACCAGTCAGGAAATGACAGCTGTTGGTGAGGATGTGGAGAAAGGAAAACTCTCTTATATTGTTGGTGGGAATGCAAATTGGTGCAACCACTCTGGAAAACAGCATGGAGGTTCCTCAAAAAGTTGAAAATAGAGCTCTAGCCTATGACCCAGCAATTGCACTACTGGGTATTTACCCTAAAGATACAAATGTAGCGATCCAAAGGGGCACATGCACCTGAATGTTTATAGCAGCAATGTCCATAATAGTCAAACAATGGAAAGAGCCCAGATGTCCATCAGCAGATGAATGGTTAAAGAAGATGTGATGTACATGATTAAGGAAGATGTGATATACATACAGAAGCATACTATGCAGCCATCAAGAAACCCCAAATCCTGCCATTTGCAATGACATAGAAGTAAGTCAATCAGAGAATGACAATTATCATATGATCTCTCCGATATGAGGAATTCGAGAGGCAGGGTGGGGGGGTTGTCAGGGGTAGAGAGGGAAAAAATGAAACAAGAAAGGACTGGGGAGGGAGAAAAACCATAAGTGACTCTTAATCTCAGGAAAGAAACAGGGTTTCTGGGGGTGGGGAGAGTAGGGATAGGATGGCGGGGTTATGGACATCAGGAGGGTATGTGCTATGGTGGGTGCTGTGATTGTATAAGACTGATGATTCACAGACCTGTACCTCTGAAGTAAATAATACATTATATGTTAATAAAAAAAAGAAAGAAAAAAGAAAGATAAGTTAGATCTTAACATTAACTAATTTGTAATGAATAAATGCAGTTTACTAAAAAACAAACAAACAAACAAACCCAAAAACAGATTTTGGTTGAGAAGTACAGAAACCTAGGGCACCTGGGTGGCTCAGTCAGTTAAATGTCTGCCTTCCACTAAGGTCGTGATCTCAGGGTCCTGGGATGGAGCCCTGCATCAGGCTCCCTGCTTGGCAGGAAGCCTGCTTCTCCCTCTCCCTCCGTGCTTTCTCAGATAAATACATACAATATTTTAAAAGAAATACTAAAAAAAAAGAAGCATTAAAAACCCACTCCAACGAGCTCAAGTTGAAAAGGAATTCAATAAAAAAGGTATGGAAGGAAATTAATCCCTCTCTCTGCAGAAACAAACAGCTTGGCCTCTGAAGAATGTCACATTTATGGATTTGTTCTCTCTCTGACTCTTTCTCCAGGAAAACAGGTTTCTCAATTCTTTTTCTTTCCATTCTTTTCTCTTCTTTAAGACTTAGTTCATGCTCCATCATTACTTCAGTTTGCATGTGGGTGTGGCTTGCTGGTGTCACTTACGCTCACTTTTTCATGATCTTTCCATTTCCATGACCATCACTGGTTTTGTCTCTCCCAGTATCTGTTTTCAGAACCTCAGGGTCCCAAATCCAAATTCCTGGGAAAGAGAATCTGATTACCCCTGGTTGTTTCAATCACCCATCTTGTAAAGTCAGTTGTGCTCAGATAGAGCAGGATCTTTAGATGTATAGAACTTTTCTTTTCCAGAAGTTATATATTCTCATGAGAAGAGCTTGTGAACAGACAGACAATGCTAGGCAAGATGGTATTTACTACATGGGTAAGTAAGAAAGAAAAAAAATAAATAAATGACAGAGATGACATGGGAGAGCACGTTCAAGAAAATGTAAACACTTCACATATTTATTTATAACAGAGGTTGTTTAAATATTTAGGGTAACTAGGAAATAGGAAGAACAAGACTGTAGAAGAAAGTATAGGTATAACCCTTCACAGATTGTGACTAGAGAAGAATATCTAGCCCCGCGTATCCCTTCATGAAAGGGCAGACACCAAAAGAAGTAAGCCAATGAATTTGCACCAAAAAGAAGAATAGAAGATGTAAAACAGAACATTGAGGGTAAAATCATTTATGCATCCTATACTAGTTCTTCAGTTATTTGCAAGTGATTTCTGGGAACTACCTGTTGATTCCACTCATTAAACTGCTCAGTGCGGTGTTAAGCGTTTTCTTTCTATACAACTATTATGACTAAATTTGACCCCTGGATTATAAATTACCACTGCTCTTTGCTAATTTGCTATTTGTGTCTTTGTTTTGTTAGTTTTTAAAGAAACAAAGTAAGTTTTTGGTAATGAGAAGGGAGACCCCTGCATAAATACACATCAAATATTTTAGAAAATGTTGAAAAAGCTCTGAAGGTGTGAACCACAGAAGAATGCCTTTTTCTTAGTCCTACAATGGGCTAAGGTTTCAGTAGTACCACATACATTAGTTTCTTGGTCAATGGGATATAAATAAACCTGCTACTCTCTTGCTCCAGAGAATTGTTTAGGTTGTCTGGGCAGTAGATAAAACTGTTTCTAAAATCCTTCAAATGTACATTTGCTGGTGTCCTGTCCTTTTATAAAACTGAATGTCAGAAAGGCAGGACCTATTTGCAAATTGTTGATTTTAATTCTTTTAAATGTCTCTATTTGAAGTTTGAAAATAGTATAAATTCAAGTTAAAACACTGGGGAGTAACTGTTGTATTATTTTTACAAGCGAATTAATTCCTCAGTCATGTTTTGACTGTGTACATCAAATTTGATTAGTAATCACTCAAGATTGAGATCTAGGATGAACTTGGATCCTATTTTAGATAGGAGTCTAGGTTATTACTGTATTCACTTAGCCCTTGAAATCCAGCCTCCTTAGCAAAATGTTCCTGAGCTTTGATTATTTTAATTGCTTTTATTATGCAAACATTTCCTGCCTTTCCAAGTGAATCTAAATCAGAAAATGAATTCTTGGCACACTCATCAGCATAAGATATTAAACACTTTTGTCAGCATATTTGTATTATAATTGGTCAAAGTCATAAAATAAAATAGCCTATACAAATAAATACAAGATTGGGAAATCTAAACTATTTTATTTTTACTTATAGACATGTATAATAATCTGTCCTTGGCAGAGGACATCAGCTTTTATGCCCCACTGCCCTTCTTCCACATTTTTCCATGACATAGGTCATGTCTAGTCCAGATTGATTATGTCTGGTTAAATTATGACCACCAGCTGGATTACTGATTTAAAGATGAAAGTTCCAGCTCTCTTATCACATGATTGTTTCTCCTAGCCACCAACCCCCACTTTAATTGTTTTCCAAAAGTCACCTCATTAAACTGACAACAGAAAACTTCATTGCTCTCATCACTTACGAAATTCCAAATTTTGGGGAGCTCTGTGCCAGGAATGGGGTCCAAAACGAAATATGTACATTTTATTATAAATCACAATATCACACCAGACCCTCGGTATGGCTTTTTAAAGATTACGGGTGAGTGTGGCAGGGATCTTGACCTCCCAAACTCAAGCTTTGACTCTTAATTGGATTCTCCCACTGTCAGACCCTCAGTGTAACCATGTGTTTTCTGACTTCCAGTTGGGTACTCCTAAAATTAGGATCTGACCCCATAAATTTTTTCTTTCCCACATCTACCAGGGCTGTCCAAACCACAATATAAGTAAGTGTTTACCCTTTTATTGGATGTTCTTGCAAATAATTTTATTGTAAAAAGATAGAGATAATATTGATGTTGTATAAAAAAGAATTATTTACTAAAGTCTTCAGGTACATAACAGTAATTTAGGCTTCTCTTCAAAAAATCCTAGAGTAATAGAGAAATAAGTTTCTCTGACATAATAGGTATCTTTAAATACGTGGAATTATAGTAATTTGACCATGTTGACTGAAAAAACTAATAATTTAGTACAATTAAAACAAAGAAAACCAACCCCTCTACATAAAGTGCTTATACTACTATCATGTTGTACCATAGATTAACTTCAACGTATTATGAATGTTAAAAAATAGCCTACTAACTATTCCAAAGGAATTGTTTGAACTTGAACCATGTCATGGGGCTCATTCCCTTTCAGTATTTTGGGGAGGAGGAAATCAACAAGATATGTAAGTAGCTTTATTATTGGGGATATCTACCAAAACAGTTGCACACTTGAATGCTCAAACTCTATGCCTCAAACCCTATAAGGAGCCTGTACATTTTTGTTCTGTGTAAGTTAGTAGAACATGCACATTAGGATGGCAATGTCAGACAGTGAAACTTTCAAGCTGGCTCTAAAAATAGATCTCATTTTTATTAAAATATGCAAGAACTTTTGACATGCGGGTGTAGAAGAGGGCACAGACAGGGCACTTAACCACAGCAGACAGTGCTGAAGAATGATCAAGGCCATGGCATGACAAGCTGATGTGCCACACACACTGTGGGCTGCTGTCACACTGTGAGAGTCAATGTTCTGTAAATGCTGTGGACTTCTTTCATGTGACTGTGGGTCTTTTCTTCCCTTCAAGTTTGCAAATAGCAATTGTAATATTTAAAAGTGTGAAATAAAATATTGAGAATTCAGTATAACTTTCCTTTAAAAAGAAGAAACCACAGTCTTGGGTATTTCTCTGAAATATAAATTTTATTTCAAAACTTTGTGTCTATAAAGCCTGACATTATCCCTTTTATGCTTCATTGTCTCTAGAGAATCCTTTTTGCCAAAGTCCATCCAACATGTGACATAGGAAACACCCAATATCCACCCCCCACACCCCCTCATGGAAATTTTAAAGCAAATCTGAGATGTTATATAAGTCCACCAAGTAAATAACGAGGCATGTATATGTAAAAGAAGGATTAAAAAGGAAAGTAGAAAATACAATCATAATACCATCATCACAACCAATGAAATTAATGCCCATTTTTTCATATCACTTACTACACAATCTGTGCTGTTTTCCATGTCTCAAAAATGTCTTGTTATTATTGATTTGTTCAAATCAAGACCCAAACCATATCCATGCATTGCATCTAATTCATGTGATTCATAAGTCCTTTTTATCTTTTTTTTTTAAGATTTTATTTATTTATTTGACAGAGAGAGATCACAAGCAGGCAGAGAGGCAGACAGAGAGAGAGGGAAGCAGGCTCCCCGCAGAGCTGAGAGCCCGATGCGGGGCTTGATCCCAGGACCCTGGGATCATGACCTGAGCCGAAGGCAGAGGCTTTAACCCACTGAGCCACCCAGGCACCCCTCATAAGTCCTTTCTAATAAAACATTTCTTTTTCCTTTATACTTCTATTTGCTGAAAAAACTGGGTCATTATTCCTTGTTTTGACAGTATATCTTCACAGTATCATTGAACATGTTTCTATAACTGGTACTTAGATTTAGAAGCTTGATTGGATTCACATTCAATACTGTTAAATACAAAAGGGAGGCCAGACTTGAAAATTCCCTGAGCAGACAAAACTATTTAAGTCAAGTAAACAAAACTAAATCTAGCATATTTCATGAATATAAGTGAAACCGAGGCTATTTCTTGTAAGTGAATCTGATAATCATTAAAGTAACTTAAGTCATCTTCCAGAAATAGAATGAGATTATCACTTTTAACCACTCTGCCATCTGGAAACACCCCCTGTAATAACCCAATCATTGCAAATCACTGTTAAACAACTTCTCCATTTTCACTTTATCAGCCATCCTTGTAACATTATTCCTTTAACTTTTTATCAGTTTTCAATTTGAAAGCTCTAGTTTGTGACCTGTTCTTATATGCACAATAAACTTTCACTAAATACTATTTATTGAGTGGATGACTTTAATTTCACTATTTCTGAATTTTTGACAGTATTTTCAGCTAGAATAGCTTATAACTAGTGCTGCTTTTGGCTATTGCAGCACCAAACATAATGTCTGACTGCTCTGTTGTTAATAATATTAATATTACAAAAAGTGGACCAGGGGGTTTTAGCTTTTGTAAAACAATCCTAATCTTTTATTTAATGGTTTAAGCAGTCACTGATAATCATTGCCTAGATTTGTTATTTCATTAGGAGTTGCAACATGCTAGCCTTGAATTCTCTTCTTCTTCCTACATGTATTAGTTTGTATAAAAAGGGAATTTCACTCATCAACTATTCAGTTATTTTATATATACATACAAAACTGGCTAAATATTTGATTCTTCTGCTTTATTAATTTTTAGAAAAAACAATTGATATTTAGCAATTATGCTAAGGTGGCTAAAGAGTTTTGTTTTTTAAATACCATTATAAACCCATGTTTTCTTTATTTGTTTGGTATGCTTCAATGTATTTTAATAATTACTATTTTGATGCTTGAAGTAATTTATCTATGCCAAGTGTAAGCACTTTCATGTTGTCTTCTGTGTCTTTTTGACAGTCTCAAGTTTTTTAGAGTTTTTTAGAGTTTCCTTTATTTCAGAGATGACAAGATATCTTAGATCCATCTTACACATTTACTGCCCAGATGAAGAAGAACCATTTTTGTAAGGAGACCTAGTTCCTTTTAGTGGAAAATGGAGTTCGAAGATTAAAATGGCACTGGGGTGCCATTTCTACTAGTTAGTATTTGCTTGTAGACAACGAAGTGGACAATAATAAGAAATATACATATTTTTAGAATGAAAACATACATTCAGTTCATAAAACTGATGCTTCCAATTAAAATGAAAAAATATTATAAGGTTTTTGCTTATTTGATTTATATCACATATCTCTTAACTTCTTATCTCTTAATTTTGCCATGTGATACGGGTTTTCCTGTCGAAATATAAATGAGAGATAATAAATAATTTTGTCTTAAATACTTAGAAATGTCTTTCCCATTTCTGTTTTCTCAATTTTTCTATTTGTAAGTTGAAATAAAATAAGTAGTATGTAAGTCAGTTCCTAGCACTATCATAAGATTGCTTTGCAGTATTGAGGAAAGAGAATAATAGCACTGGTTGAAAACAATATTTTGCTAGGCAATGTGATAGCAGATGTTTATGTATTACACATGTTTCTCATTCCAGCCTTAAACTAAACTATGAAGTAGATATTTTTATTAGCCCTGTTTTGCAAATGAGAAACCTGGGGCTTAAAAAGAAGGTAAATAACCCACCAGGATGGTGATTAATAGTAATAATAATAATAATAATTTTAAAAGATAATGACAAATATTAACAAAGATGTAGAGAAACATTGCTGGTGGGAATGTAGAATGGTGCAGTCACTTTGGTGACTTTGGTGCAGTTCCTCAAAAGATTAAACATAGATCTACCATATTACCTAGATATATACCTAAGAGAACTCAAAATAAATACCCACATAAAAACTTGCACATTGAGTCACCTGGGTGGCTCAGTTGTTGAGCATCTGCCTTGGGCTCAGGTCATCATCCCAGGGTACCTGTATCGAGCTCCATGACAAGCTCCCTGCTTGGAGGGAAGTCTGTTTCTCCCTCCCCCACTCCCCCTGCTTGTGTTCCCTGTTTCGCTGTCTCTCTCTCTGTCAAATAAATAAATAAAATCTTAAAAAAAAAAGAAAAAAAAAACTTGCACATGAGTGTTCATAGCAGCATTACTCATAGTAAACAAAAAATCAGTCCAAAATAACAACCCAAATGAATGGATAAACTTAAAGTCAGATAGCTTAATAATAAATATAATTCAGCCATAAAAAAGAATGAAATACTGACAAATGCTACAATCTAGATGAATTGGGAAAATTATGCTAATAAAAGAAGCCAGACACAAAGCAAACCATATTCATAAGAGACTCTTAACTCTAGGGAACAAACTGAGGGTTGCTGGAGGGGAGGCGGGTGGGAGAATGGGGTATTTGAGTGATGGGCTTTAAGGAGGGCATGTGACCTGATGAGCACTGGGTGTTATATGCAATTGGTGAATCACTAAATTCTACCCCTGAAACTAATACACTATACATTAACTAAATTGAATTTAATTTTTTAAAAAAGACCACATATTGTTTGACTCCATTTATATAAGATGTTCAGAACTGGCAAATCAATAGAAATAGAATGCAGATTAGTTAGTGGCTTCCAGGAGCTGGAGGGAATGGGGAGTAGCTGCTAATGACATAGACTTTCTTTTCGGAGTGATGAAAATGTTCTGGAATTGTGTAGGTGATAGGTGTGTGACTTTGTGAATACACTAAAAATTGCCAAGTTGTAAAATTTAAAAGGATGAATTTTATGGTATATGAGTTGTACCTAAATAAAGCTGTTATTTAAAAATGAGATTAAGAATTTATGTATTACAAAATTGGAACAGGGTAAGCCAATATTTGAACCAAGGAAGTCTAGCTCTAGAGCCTGCATATTTAATAGTTTTATTTTCTCTATCTCTAATAAGAAGAAATATACTAGGTGTTATCATTTTATTTGTCATGTGCTTGCCCCAGGGATATAATTTAGTGCACATGGAAGGGCCAGGCTGAAGACTTCTATGAATAGTTTTCTCAAAACAGAGCTTTTGGTATTAATCAGTTATAATTAATTATAACCACAGGCAAGAACCTGGAGGATATATATTTCATTGCAGATAAAACTATTCAGTACTGGGACACCTGGATGACTCAGTCAGTTAAGCTGCTGTCTTTGGCTCAGGTCATGATCCCAGGGTGCTAGGATCGAGTCCCGCATCAGGCTCCTTGCTCAGCAGGGAGCCTGCTTCTCTCTCTGCCTCTGCCTGCTTGTGCACTCTCTCTCTCTCTCTCTCTCTCTCTCTGAGAAATAAATAAATAAAATCTTTAAAACTATTCAGTACCTATTAACTTCCTCTTGTTGAGTCCTCTTATTCTCTCACACCTCACATCCAACCCATCACAAATCTTGGCTCTGTCTTCAAAATATATCCAGAATCTGACCTCTTCTCACTGCTGTTGCCAACATACTAAAAATAACTAATAATAACTAAGCTAACTATAATATACTAATAATATACTATAATAATTTAGTAAGAGGGTAAACCTTATGTTAAGTGTTCTTACCACACACACACACAAACATAAGATAATAATAAAGGAGGCAGGAGGAAACTTTGAAAATAGATATATCGGAGCACCTGGGTGGCTCAGTGGGTTAAGCCTCTGCCTTTGGCTCAGGTATGATCTCAGGGTCCTGGGATCGAGCCCCGCATGGGGCTCTCTGCTCAGCGGGGATCCTGCTTCCCCCTCTCTCTCTGCCTGCCTCTCTGCCTACTTGTGATCTCTCTCTGTCAAATAAATAAATAAAATCTTAAAAAAAAAAGAAAGAAAATGAATATATTTATTGCCTTCATGGTATGATGGATTCATAGGTGTATACTTTTCCCCCAAATTCATTGATTTGTATACATTAAATATGTACATTGAAAAATTTTCAGCTTTATTGAGGTATATTGACAAAATCATAAGATAAAGTGTACACAATGATTTTGTATATGTATACATTATGAAAGGATCCCCCCCAATCAAGTTAATTAACCCATCAATCACCTACATATTTACAATTTAACTGTTTTTTCTTTTTGGTGAGGCGTTTCAGTTCTGATCATTTAATATATTTCAATAACACAATACAGTGTTATCAACTATTGCCTCCAAGCTATACATTAAATCTTCAGATCTTACTCATCTCATAACTGAAAAGTTTGAACCCATTTGCCAACCTCTCTCTATTTCCCTAATTACCCATACCTGACAGCCATTTTCTACTGTTTCAATAAGTTCCACTTTTTTTCCAGATTCCATATACAAGTGATACCATGCATTATATTTCTTTGTCTGACTAAGTTATCTTAGCATTATGCCTTCCAGTTTTATCAATGTTGCCACAAAGGGCAGGATTTCTTCTTTCTAAAGGCTGAATCATATTTTGTATTTTATTCTATACATATACCACATTTTCTTTATCCATTCATCTGTCAATAGGCATTTAGGTTGTTTCCAAATCTAGGCTTTTGGGAATAATGCTGCAATGAACACGGGAGGCTTTTGGTGCAAGGCCACACCCACTTTTGGAGCAACTGTTCTATTTTCAACAAAAACTAGCTTGTTACTGGCTTCTGGTAATAACAGGTAACATGTACCAAAGCTACTCATTCTGGACTGGGCATTATCTTGTTTATATAGCCATAAAGTTAGACATTTCCAGCAGCAATCTACTACCCATTTCAAGTGATATATACAGAATCAATCCTTGCCCCCATTAAGGTCTCAAAGGTAAAAGTCAGATCAACAGATTGTTTCTTAATGTTTGACTACCATATCTTTTTTAAATTTATTCCTTTGCTTGAAGGGGGAACTTTCTTATGACCAGCTGACACAAAAGGATAAGACTCTAGGCTGGATTATCAATGGCCCTGAGGCCAGATTACCAATAGCCCCAGTATCAGTGAAGTGAGCTGTGTGGTATTATAGTTTTTCTCACACATGATCAAAAAACAGCAACAACAAGATAACTGGGAAAGGAATTTCTGATTGGCTATTGTGATTGGTAGAATGTTGACTTGAAGTCAAGATTTACACTGATTCCTGAGAAGTAGCAAATAATTTGTATATATGACCAAGGGAAGAAACAAAACAAGATAATGACCTCATGAGATGAAGAATAGAAGAGTATATTGGAGAGCCATGATATTCAGTTTCTCCTTGACATGTGGAACTCTTATTGCTATCAAATAAACATATATGCTCACAAATTGCTTGCAAAGTTCATTTTTCAGATTCAGTCAGCATGAGAATAAAATGTGGTCACCCAGAATAGGTCCATGTCTGAAAGTAAATAAGTGTGTGCTTACCAGAGGTTCCCTACCAGAAGTGTGTGCTTACCAGAGGTTCCCTCCCTTCCATGGGAGAATTGGGTAATTAACAGTATGTTTTAACTGTGGTTGTCAGTAAATCTTTCCCATCCTACCTAGTAGTTGCTAAATGAGGTTCACAAATAAGGTAACAGTTAAGGCAGGATGGAGGACATATATGGGCTCAAAAGCCTAATTTGATTTCCTGAAGCCAATATGAATACCACTATGCTGAAAAAAAAGTGATATGCCTTATGGCATCAACATGGGTGCCAGTCACGCAGCTTGGCAACAAGTGAGTAACTTTGATCTTTTCTTCTGGGGAGAGGACAATACTTTTTTTTTTTTTTCTGATATAACCTGCTATTGATTTTTATTTTCCTTTTATGTTCAATATGTCTCAGAAAGTGGAGATAGGCTTATTGAATATTCATTCACTACCATGAAATGCTACACAGAATTTCTTCCAACCAAGGAATTTGTTTCAAAATAAAAAAGCAAACAAACAGAGGCAATAGGTACATATTGCATGAATTATTTTGTAATTCCTTATTATTCATGGATAGTAAGCCTTAAAGGATTGGCCTATTGAGAATTCCACTCTGACACCAGCTGAGGGATACTACCCCCTCCCCCGAGGGATACTACCCCCCCAAACAACTTTCCAGCAAGTTTAGTGCACTGATTGCAGGAGTTGATATTAGCTGAACCATAAGTCAACATTTACATTCTCTTCCATTTGCTGAAACTCTTTGCTAGCCATTTTGAGTCTTTTGTGACTCTAGAGCAGCTTTCCTAAGCAGAAAAGGCTATCATCATACTGTCTGGAATGATCAATGCTGACTATCAAGAGAAAATAGGGGTCCTGTCAGAGTAAGTGCTGAGATGTAAGTGTGCTGTTGACTCTGTGTTTTATCATTCCCTGAAGAAAAAGGTATTGAAAACCTCCTACAGCCTCATCTGAATGGATTTTCAAGGGCTCAAATCCCTCATAATTTTTCCAACTGACAAACTCTGGTACATCCTGAGAGGAAAAAAAGCTCAAGTGAAGTGATAGACATGGAGGAAAGTCAAGAGCTTTGGGACCAACTATAGGAGTGATACCTGCAATACATACCTGTGTTTAGCTTATTCATCTTTTGTTGGTATTACCAATATACTCACATGCCAATTTTCTTTCCCTACCACTGGGCATAGTGTTTAATGAATGTTAAATTTACCACTAGTCTAAGTTACATAGAAAGGTGAGTAGTACATAAAAGGGTTATGATAAATTAGGTTGGGCAAGTGTTAATAATTGTACAGTTTTATTTATATAAATAATTTTATACAAGGCACGTTCAGAAATATATGTATAGGAAGAAAGATATGTGTGTGGCAGCAAAGTGGTAGAATATTTGAAGATGACAGTCATGGTGTTTTTGAACCTCAACTTCTCATTTTTGCTAACTCCCTCAATGTATATAAAATATAAGGAGAGAAGTGGGCTCAGGGGAGTAACCTTTAATTCACTTTTAGTCTTACCGAGTTTGTGTTATCCATAGAACATCTGGTTAGAGGTGTAAATTCAGAGTTATATCAATGTGTCTGTAACTCATAGAAGAGCTTGGGGTTGGAGACACAGATTGGAAATTCTCAGTGTATAATACATCTACTTGTGTCTAAAATCATCCAAGAAGCCTGAGTAATATGAGATGAATGGGATGTAACTTTGGAGAACTGAGATGTCAAGAATGGTGAAGGTGTCCACAAATGTAGGAGCACTAGTAAAAATGATGTCACAGAAACAGCAAGAAAAAATGTTTCAAGAAAGAAAGAGTGAAAATGGCATCAGACCCTACTTCAAGAATTATAAGGCCACTGGTGTTTTAAGAAGAGAAGTTTCATAGAATGAAAGGGATCATGTAACTGGCATAGAAAAGGGAAGAAAGAGAACAAAAACTTAGTTTCAATAAGCTTGGCTGTGAAGGGAAAGGATGAAACAGGATAATGTCCTCACAAGATGAAGAGTAGAAGAATATATTGGAAAGCCATGATGTGACTCAGTTTCCCCTTGAGGTATGGTATTCTTATGGCTATCAATAAAAACATATGCTCAATAATTGCTTGCAAAGTTGTATTTATTTTTCAGATCCAGTCAACAAGAGAACAAAATGCCTCATAATGAGAATTCACTTTTTGAGTGAGATACAAATGTTTAGTTATACTATTTAGTTGATCATTTTTGTTCATTTATAAAATAAATACCTAGCCTGTTCTACCCAGAAATGTTATAATAGTGTTAACTGACCGCTGGGGTTACAGATTGTTGGCATATGTCTGAGCAAGAACAGGTTGTGACGTGCCTGTATCTGTAAGGTATTGTACTGCCATCAGGACAGCTAAGAACAACTTCTCGGAACTCATAGTTATCTTCTCGGCAGCAAAGGCATGAATTTGTCAACTTAAAGAGTGTATAATTGTACCTAAAGAAAAAGAAAATTCAGCAATAAATATTTTTGGGGATATCTTCTGAGGCAAATTGACATCAATGCTCAAATTATAATTGTCAAAGTGATTTAATAATCCTTCCAACCAATTTATTCTTTTCCTATACCTTGCATTTCCCCCTCATCATGAACTTCTGATGTGAATCAGTGATATTAGCATGTAAGACCAAAAGAAATAAATCCAAAATGGAAATGTATAAGGTCATAATTAGAGCATTATGGCGCAGATATATAAACAGATTTTTAAATATACTTCATGCCAAATTATTATTCTCTATATATTAACCTGTACATGAAAGTATCCATGAAGGAAAAAAAAAATATATATATAATGTCTAACATGCAAGTGATGGTTTAGAAACACATTTTCAAACAAGAGTACTTGCTCAAGTACTTTGAGTAATCACTGTGTAAAAATAAATACATTTGTCATGAACATATTATGTTTGATTTCTTTAGAAAACTGCTTTAAAATAATTCATGGCTATTGAAAATGTTTATTTCTCAGATCTTAATGTTTCAGATATTTGTTTTATCAGGTCTTGATCATTAGCTGTCATGTAAAAAATGTTCCATATAATGTTTTAAAAGCTTAATTTCCTCCATAATGTTACAAAATTAATGCATAGCACACATTCAGATAAAAACTTACCAGACAGTCTGCTTGCATTCCCCTACACACCTTGCCATCTCGACTCTTTTCTGGCAACCATTGTACTTAATAGTCACATTCACAGGTGAAGATCTACAATTAGTCTTACCTAAAACAAAATGGACAATAGAATCACAAATGAGGTTTAACATTAACAATTGCTAAGTCTCAGTTTTCTTAACCTTAAGTAGAGAATAACAACAAAAAATACTTCACAGCATTGTTGAAGGGATTAACTTCCTCGGAACCTAGCCCAAGGTACCTGGCTAATATTCAATAATTGTCTTTAATAAATGTTATATTTTTATTATTGTTATCATTACTATCATAGAAGAAGGAGGAGGGAGGGGACAAGGAGAAAGGAGGAGGAAAGAGGAGGGAGGGAAGGGAAGATGAAGGGAATGGATTGTTTTTGACATCCATTTCTACTTTTTGATTATCCTTATGATCTAATATATCAATTTACAACACAACCTGGTGATATTAGGAGAGCAAACTACATTTTTTTCCTGAAAATTAAATTTCTCTCTTATAAGCATCATTGTTTTTAACTGGGAAGAATGTTTCAACCAACATGAAAAAGAAACTACATTATGTACAAGTATCAATTATTAGTTTAAACATATAAGTTAGATTACCTGTTATGTTAAAAACACAGGAGACTTTCTATTAATGATCTGCCATTTTGTTTTAAACAAACAGTAAATTTTTGTCAACAGTTGACATTTCCTCTACATGTGGAGCTTAAAGCTACTTACATGTATAGCAACATTTTTTTGAATCATAGACTCGGTCTTCCTATAGGGGCAAGAGAAATAGAAAAAAGACTTAAAAAGTCTGTATTTTTGTATAAATAATATAACATTTCTTAACTTAGTGGAATAACATTACAAAGGGGAAAAGGGAACAGATAAACATGATCTCAGATCCAGGAAGCATAGATGAAAGAGCATAGTAATAAAAATGAGTCTGAATATTTACCCTGAAATTTTATAATAGTGAGTAGAAAGGGAAAAAAGCATTTAAATTCTTCTTCAAAATAACACACAAAGGGTAAAAAAAATTTCCCTCCCTTATTTTAATTGAATAATACCTTAATAATGATATTACTACTGAACACTGTAAGTTTCTCATAGGCAGGACTTTTATCTTACACATTATTATACTCTTATACCTATCAATGTCTCAAAGTAAAAACTCAATAAATCCAGTGTTGGATTTAAGCTGAAATCAAACTTTAAGCTATATTATCAATTATATCTTTAGAAAGAAAAATTAGCTAAGATTGAACCATAAATTGGGAGCATTTATTATTAAGTAATTAATTAATTTAAAACTTAAGATTAAAACTTAGCATATTAAGGGGAAGGTAAAAATGAAGACTGTGTCACAAAGAAAGTTCTGAACAGTAAATTTACATGTGATTTTATGAAAAATTTACATTTTTACAGAAAATGATTAACCAGAATCCATAAGCCTGAAAAAAACAAAGATTTTTTTTTTTGGTTTGTTTAAAAATGGTAAAATGCTTTCCAATGCAACTTACTTCTAGAATAGCACTAAATTAAGTTTTATAGAGCCTGCAAATATAACTTTGATATGAAAAATATACTTGGCAATAAAAGGTGCGAAACATAGCTGGAATGGAATCCACAAGGAATTTATGTCTGTTGGCCAGATACGTACTTTTCCAAATGAGAAAGAAGACAGCTTGTTTATAAGAAGTGGATGTTGTTGATCATTACTTAAGAGGATGACTTACTTCTGGACACCAAGTCTGCTTTGGGCAGTCTTGGACCACTGCAACAAAACCAGTGTTGTGGCAGGAGTAGGAGATGCATGGGTTGCTGGGATCATCAAATGAAGCACCAATCTGGGAAGCAGGGAGGAAACAGAGAACAATTGATTATTCACCTGGATTTCTTTTTGAGGTTGAAAATAAAATCTGTTAAAAACAATTCATGTTTAATGAATTTCCAGAGACACTTTCGGTCATTAATTAATATCTAAGAAAAAGTGTACTGAAAGACTCCAACTTCCATGAATAAACCAGTGTGCCTCCTTGAGAGCACAGAAGGTGTCAGGATTCTCGATCCCTAAATGAAGATCCACATCTACCCAGTTACTCTATTTTTCAAATATTTTCAAGAAAGGTTATTTTATGGTGAGCAGTTAACCAATTATTATGCTACAAGTTTGAGGGAAAACAAGAAATCTAAGTAGGAAAAAATTGTACAAAATAGTTTTATCAGATTACCACAAATGACAATTCCACAAGACATCCTACTTCTGCCTCAGCTTGTGTTCCTACTTCTGCTTGTGTTCCTATATTTGTAAAGTTCTCTGGATTGCTTTAAAAATAATTTATGTTCAGAATTCAAACTCCAGTTTGGGAAACTGTATTTCAAATGGCAAAATCAACTTTCTGGTAAACTGGAATTTTGTTATTTCAACTATTTTGCATATAAATGTTTAGAGGTAAAACTTTCCTTTTGTTCTTTAAACATCATCATATTTTATGTTTAAAAACTGGCATAGTTTCTCAAGTCACTATCATCTTTGGAAAATAAAAATTAAGCAACCCAGAGAGGAATTTGAGTGCGATAAGTTATTGAGCTAAAACTCTAATGGGCTCTGTTTTATATATTTCTTAACATACTTCATAGTTTTTTTTATTTTAAACTTTTTAAATATTCAGTATCACCAGTTCAAATGTATTATCAATTTGAGAACTATCTGGGTTTTATGACTTCTTGGTACTTTTTCTAAAAAGTTAAATTACTTTCCAGAATGCCAAATCAGACATCAAAATCCAGCTCTGAATATACATGTTAGTATATTCACATAATAGGGTTCCAGTCTCTGGGGGTTTTTCATTTGATCTCTGACAGTTTGGCCATCTGATCTTTCTGGTTATAATTATAGTTTAACTCTGTTCATTGATTTAAATGTCACAGAGGGTGCCTTCTCCATCTGGTCAGACCCCTGGGAAATTTTATTCAGAAGTTAGGTAGTTAATGATCAAGTATATTTTCCCCCTTTGAACTGAGTCTTATATGTAACTGAGTGTTACACTTAATGCTCCTTTTGAAATGAATATAGGGGAAAAAAATGAACAGATTCTGCTCTACCATTACCCATAGATTTTCCATACTATAAGCTGAAAGAGCCTGCCATTCATTCATAATTATGTAAATAAAATATTTTAAAATTAAAAATAGCCTTACCTCATAATCGATACTGTTAAACAAACATGTTCTTGGTTCTGAAAAATAAATACATCATTTTTTCTTAAAATAAACATAATTCTGTTTTTTTAATAAACCAGAAACTGTATATGGGATCATATTTATCAACTAGTTAAAATGTTTCTTCCCACAACACCATCATCTCCTTTTAATCTACTGATTATATTCATAACTGTTAATTCTGGGTTTCCTCCACTCCAGAGATAGGGAGGTTTAAGAGGGCAAGTATGATTCTGTTTTATCGATCACACCTATCTAGCATAGAGTTGACATGTATTAGAAGCTTAGTAAATATTTCTTGAACACATAAATAAGTAAATAACTCTTCAATTCAAATAATGTATTGTGGATACACACCACAGTATCCAATTTCACAGCAGGTGTCGTTATCTTGGAACTTTACAAGTCTCTCTCCAGTTTTGCATGTGGGTGCAGAAGGGCACTCCTTGAGGCTACAGTCCACAGTATTTGCATCAGTACAGGTGCACGTGTAACAATTGGCAGTCCATTCCTCTCCAGGCTACAGAAACAAACCAAGTTTAGACTTCTGTTCAAATATAGGAATGACAGCAAATTTGGATTAAAGTAGAGAAAAACTGTACTTACAGATTTCTTTTCTCCCAGTGGACCATGACAAACTGTTAACATGAGATGGTAAATGCTAATTAAATTTGGCAAAACAGAACCATCTGTTATATGTAGATAACCACCAGGATGCCAATACTGTAACTAGAACTAGGGTTTCAGAAACAGAATTATGGAGAATTGTATGGTACCGTAAAGGGGATAAATCACATCCATTTACTTGAGTAAATTGTCTCTAATGAGTATAGGTCTATTTCCTATTTTACAATTCCAGCATAGGATAAATATTAATTTCTGCTGGCAGTGGTCAATAAATCTTATGACTACTGTTTTGCTTACTTTTTTTGAGTCTCACTTCTACCACCATAATCCTACAAGTCACTAAGACTTTGTAATTGTAAGGCCCTTATTATAAGGCCCTTTATCAGTTTTTCAACTTCCCTACAATTGCTAACACATTTAACTCTCAGGTTCTTGGAAATGTTCTCCTTCCTTCAGATTCAACACTCTGAAACTCCTTTCTTTACTAGCAGCTTTTTCTCTTTCCTCTCATTGCCTCTACCCTTTCTCTGGCACTTTCTACCATCTCCAGTGTCCACTATAATGTTAAGTGGATAACTCTCGAATTCATAGCTCCAGGCCAGACACCTCTTGTAAAATATGGAGCCAGGATTCCCTCAGCCTAATAGTATCACAGCAGATCTATGAGACCCTCACACTCAATATGCACAAAACAGATTATATCACCTTGCCCCTGAAACCAGTCTCTCATCTGAACTGGCTTCCTCCTGTTGAGAACCAAATTATCCTTTCAATTATTTGAGTTTAAAGTTTAGGATTCATTTTGATTCCTTCCATTCAATCACTTGGTATCCAATCGACCACAAAATCCTATATTTTCTCTTTTTTTAGCATTTTATTTTATTTCTTTCCAGTGTTTCAGAATTCATTGTTTATGCACTACATTCAGTGCTCCATGCATACGTGCCCTCCTTAATACCCACCACCAGACTCATCCAACCCCTCACCCCACCCCCCCAAAACCCTCAGTTTGTTTCTCAGAGTCCACAGTCTCTCATGGTTTGTCTCCCCCTCCATTTTCCCCCAACTCTTCACTTCAACACCTTCCTTTCCTGGTTATACTACAATGCTACCACAGGACTTTGTTATTTTTAAGCTAGCATACTTGGGTTTTTCCAGAAAACTCTGACTCACACTTCTTCCTGATCCAATCAATACCATAGTTAGAATAATTTTTCTAAGGCCTAATTTTCATCTCAGCACTACCTTGGTTAAAAACTTTTTAAAAAAAGTACTTATTTTTTTTATTTGAGAGAGAAAGAGAGAGCACAGGTGAGTGGAAGAGGGAGAGAATCTTCAAGCAGTTTCCCTGCTAAGCATGGGGCCCAACTTGGGACTTGATTTTCACAACCCATGAGATCCTGGCCTGAGATTAAAACAAGACACTTAACCAGCTGAGTCCCCCAGGCATCCCTTGGCTAGAAACTTCTGATGGCCCCTTAGAGACTTATAAAACAAATACTTTCTTTCAGCATTCTAACTTCTGAGGTCTGCCGCAGTGTGACACCAAACTCCTTTCTCAACTTAGTCTCACTTCTCTCATTTACATACCCTGGACTAGTCTACACATTGTTCTCAAATTCCAGTTTTATACTGAAATACCTAAGGACTCCTCCAAAGTACACAATACATGTAACACATATGTGACACTTAAAATGTGCTCTCTATATAATACATATTTCACACTTTTCAAAGCTGTGATCACCAAGACAGCATGGTACTGGCACAAAAACAGACACACAGACCAGTGGAACAGAGTAGAGTCCAGATATGGACCTGCAACTCTATGGTCAAATAATCTTCAACAAAGCAGGAAAAAATATCCAGTAAAAAAAAAGACAGTCTCTTCAATAAATGGTGCTGGGAAAATTGGACAGCTAAGCATAGAAGAATGAAACTTGACCATTCTCTTACACCATACATAAAGATAAACTCGAAATGGATGAAAGACCTCAATGTGAGACAGGAATCTATCAAAATCCTGGAGGAGAACATGGGCAGTAACCTCTTCAAATTTGGTCACATCAACTTCTTTCAAGACATGTCTCCAAAGGCAAAGGAAACAAAAGTGGAAATGAACTTTTGGGACTTCATCAAGATCAAAAGCATCTGCACAGCAAAGGAAACAATCAACAGAACAAAGAGGCAACCCAAGGAATGGGAGGAGATTTTCATAAAGGATACTACAGACAAAGGGCTGATATCCAAGATCTATAAAGAACTCCTCAAACTCAACACTCAAAAAACAGATAACCACATCAAAAAATGGGCAGAAGACATGAACAGAAACTTCTCCAAAGATGACATACAAATGGCTAACAGACACATGAAAAAATGTTCATCATCATTAGCCATCAGGGAAATTCAAATCAAAACCACATTGAGATACCACCTTACACCAGAATGGCCAAAATTAACAAGACAGTAAACAACAAGTGTTGGAGAGGATGTGGAGAAAGGGGAACCCTCTTACATGGTTGGTGGGAATGCAAGTTGGTGCAGTCACTTTGGAAAACAGTATGGAGATTCCTTAAGAAATTAAAAATAGAGCTACCCTATATTTGGTCTGCAAGGAGAACAGTGAATGATTGAATTTCAAGTGGAAGTATTATTACCTGGAGGTGGTAGATGTGATGGTGGACATCCTGTGTAAAAACAGATACCACATGTTAGCCTCTAAAGTTACAGAATTTGTTTGGGGATAAAATTTGTAATAACTGAAAATAATTGGCTATATCACTAGTCTTACAAACAGACTTATTCTTGTCTACCTTCCCTTTCTGCTCTCATGGCATTTCAAATTCTACCATTAGAGAATATTCCCCTTGAAGCTCAAATTTTAATGGGAGGGGAATATGGGAATCTAAAGGAGAAAGGAGAAAACATTAAGGTAAACTTCTCTTCAATTTTTTTATTTGGCAGACACTGCCAATAAATAGGACAGTAAAATATATATTCAAAAAGGAAGAGGACAATTCAGATATAGGAAAATATAAGTATTATTACTTATCTAGTTTTAGTCCTTTATCTTTTTATCCTCTATCTATTTTCCTGAAATATTTCAATATTACTCCATCTCCACCTGAACCAAACGGTTTAAGCTGGTTATATGTTTCTTTTTAAGTCTTCACATAACACATATTTTGGTCAACTCAACAATTCACTCAAAATTTCAAATTCTACTTCCAAACTTCAAAAAAATCAAGTTAGTATTTTTATTCTACCTATCCAGCAAAAGGCCAGCCTAGAAGTAACAGAATGTTTAAGAGGAACTTAAAATTGTTACATGTTTAGGTAAAGGGGTCTCAACAACCAATAGGTACAAAAAAAGAGAAAGGAAATTAGTTAAAGATGTGGGAGTTTGGGGAATAAATGTCTCTCTCTACTGAATGATGCTAAACTAATCCCCAATTATAATGTTTAGCAGATTAGCAGAAGCCAACAACAGAAGAGAGAAATGACCTAACAGACATAGGTACACTAATCAGGAAGTTATATTGCCATCACTCACTTGTTTGCATTTTAGTTTCAGAGGTTTCCTTAACTTCTGTGGAAGCAGTGACTGCTAAGGAAATAACAAAAGTGGTGATTGGAGAAGCTAGAGTTTGACTTCTGATAAACTTCTCTGTCTTCTGAAATGCCACCAAACAAAGTTATTTATTATGATTTGACTTGCCTGTGGTAGAAATTCCAGAAGCAGTGGTTGTTTCAAATGCTTCCCTGGAGGTACCTAAAATGAAGAGAAGAAAAGCAATGAACTTTTTCTGCTTTCAGAAGAAAAGGTCCTAAGACATCTCCACACGGACCAAGAGTCTCAGAGACCTGCAATGTACTAATGCATCTACTAGTGTTAGTGCATGCTCCTGTGACTGAAACATAAGAGGTCTATTTTAGCAATCCCCCTGCTGACAGAAATGAATTGAATATTTTTCCTGACCCCAGTAAATTTCTCACTTATAGGTCACTTTCTTTAAATGATACAAACATTTTTCACAACAAATTCTTTTACTTCTTATAACTTGGTTTCCTGGTTCTCCTGTATTCGTTTTTTTCCCTCTTGTATTAGTTTTTAGGAGAGTTACAATACAATTAAAAAAATTAGAAAACATTTGTATTGATCAAGATGTCCAAAAGTCAGCTTGACTAAATTTTAGACAGGTTTCTTCCTGATCATAGGACCCTGGACTCTCTTTTCTTAGCCCATTTACTTAAAAAACAAATTGCAGTTGTAAATTCTTTATCTCCCCTTTTGAGATACAATTCTTCTCTCAGTCTCTGGATAGTTTCACAACCCAAGAATGTCTTCTTCAAAGGCCTGCTTCCAAGGTCTGTCTCCACGAAATATAGTCATTGAGAATAACAGTAACCCTATCTCTCTGTCTCTGTGGAAGCTGGAGGCTAACTTCATTCGTTCTTCATCATAAGTTTAGGTGAATTTTTTGTCTGGGTTTCTTCCACTGGAGAATCAAAGAGTTAACTCACTGGAAATAGATCACGTGAATGACTATAATACAGACATTTTCTCATTTACTAATCAGATTCTAGATGATTCTGGTTGTTTCTAGATTCTAGATAATCTAATTGTTTCTGATTCTCTAGCTGATGAGCCAATTGTCCCTGTCACTCCAGCTAAACCTAAAATAGATTGTCCTGTTGTTCCTGATCCTTCATGGAATGGTCTTGTGATCCCTGATCCTCCAGCTGCCTGTCCTGTTGTCCCTGCTTCATTGGAAGATCATCTACTTGTCTGTGATCCTTCTATGGATGGTCTGGTGGTCCCTGAACTTACAACAGAGTTTTCAATTGTTTCTGATTTTCCAGCAAATGATCCGTTTGTCCCTGACCCTTTAGGAAAGACAGCCTTCTGATTTTCCAGCAAAGCATCCAGCTCTTGCTAACCAAGTGATGGTCCAGATATCTCTGTCAAGTCTGCTGATGGTACAAATGTTTCTCATTCTGCAACAGCTGGTCCAGTTGTCCATGATCCACCAGTTGATGGTCCACTTGTCCTTGATATACCAGATGATGATCTAGTTGTTCCTAATTCTTTAGCTGATGGTATCAGAATCTCCAGATTCTGATGGTATCAGAATCTCCAGATGATGATTCCATTGTCCCTGTCACTCCAGATGATGGTCCAGTTGTCCCTGAATCTAAAACAGATGGTCTAGTTGTCCCTGATTCTTCACATGGTGGGTGAGGTGTCCTTGAAACTAAAACTGATGATCCCATTCTTCCTGATCCTCCAATGGATGGTCCTGTGGTTCCTGAAACTCCAGCTGCTCATCCAGTTGTTCCTGCTTCATGTGATCTCGAGTGATTTCGAGTTGTCTGTAATCATCCTGTAGCTGTTTCAGTAGTCCCTAATGTTACAACAGAGGTTCTGTTGTTTTTTTTTTCTTTGATATTCCAGCTAATGTTCCAGTTGTTCCTGATGCTCCAGCTGATAGTGCAATGGTCCCTGACCCTCTAACTGCTCTTCCAGTTGTCTCCGGTCCTCTAGTTGATGGTCCACTTGACCCTGCCAACCCTGTCGATGGTGTAGACATTCCTTATCCTATAACAAATGGTGCAGTTTTTCCTTATTTTCAGCAGATGGTCCAGTTGTTCCTAACCAAGTGATGATCTAGATATCCATTTGAATCCTGCTGGTGCTACAGATGTTCCTGATTTTACAACAGATGTTCCAGTTGTCCCTGACCATCAAGTTGATGATCCAGTTGTCCTTGACATACTAGCTGATGATCTAGTTGTTCCTAATACTTTAGCTCTTGGTCCTGTCATCTCTGTGTCTCAGGTGATGGTCTAGTTGTCCCTGGCACTCCAGATGATGGTCTGTTTGTCCCTGTACCTATGACATATGTTCTAGTTGTTTGTAATCCTTCAAATGATGGTCAAGTTTTCCCTGAACCCAGAACAGACAGTCCTGTTGTTCATGATCATTCAGTCAATAGTCCTGTAGTCCCTGATTCCCCAGCTGCTTGTCTAGTGTCTCTGTGCTTTTTCAGTCCAGTTGTCTGCAATCTTCCTATGGATGGTCCCATAGTCCCTGACTTTTCAACAGAACTTTCAGTTGTTTCTGGTACTCCAGCAAATAATCCTGTTGCCCCTAATCCATAAACTAATGGTCCAGTTTTGATAATCCAAGTTATGGTCCAGTTTTTCCTGCCAAACCTATTGGTGGTACACATGTTCCTGAGCCTACACAATAGGTCCAGTCATCTCTGACTCTTTAGCTGGTGATCTAGTTGTTGTTGAACCTGCTGATGATGGTCCTGTTTTCCCTGTCACTACAGATGATAGCACAGTTATCCCCAATCCTTCAGCTGATGTTCCAGTTATCCCTGATCTTCCCTCTGATGGTCCAGTTTTTACTGTTTATTCAACAGAATTTCCAGTTGTCCTTGCCAAAACAAGTAGTAAAAATTCTTGTCATATTTTAAAGCTGTCATGTGTTTGTTTTTGTTGTTGTTGTTTTTGTTGTTGTTGTTGTTAACCTAGGGGCTCATGCTGCCTTTCCCCTCCACTATAGCTTTCAAGCCTCTTCATGGGCACCAGTATATTTCATACTTTTTATTCTACGGTGTAACTTACTCCTGGTTATGCTTTCAGCAATTCTTTATTGACTATCTTGTATGTTGTGTATGCTCCCAGCAACATGTAAGTATTACTCATTTTATCATCCGAACAACCCTACGGCATATATAGTACAACTTTCCCTTTTGATAGAGTAGAACCTGAAGTAGTGTTTCAATGCTGTAGCTAGTAATTAGATAGTTCTTTGTTCCCATAGATCATTCTAGTTGGATGTGAGAGATATGCAGACATATAAATGATATTACTATCCAACCAAATTCACACAAAGAAAATTGTGAGAGCACTAATACAAAGTAAGGTGCTATTGAGCAACTGGGATTCTATTTTAGACTATTTGGCCAGCAAAGACCTCTCTGAAAAAATGTCTTTTATTTTGAGATCGGAGAGAAGCAGAAACCTATGTGAAACTCCAGGGAAATAGCATTCCAGACAGTGTGAACAGCCAGTGCAAAAGCCATAAGACTGAAATGAATTATATGAGGTAGAGAAGCAGAACTAGAAGGTGAATGTATTTAGATCATTGGAGGTTACAGGGAGGACATTAGAAGTTAAGGACAAATATATAGGATTGTTCAAGTTATTGTGTATATGGTGACAGAAGTTGGACTTTTCCTAAATGCAATGGAATATAATTTTGTGCAAGGGAATGATATATTTGTATATATTTAAAAACCCTCTTACTACTCTATAGAGAATATATGGAAAAGAGTGTACAATAGGAGTAGGAAGATTAGTTTGAGGTGATTTCAGTAATCAAGACTATTCATGAATGCTCTGGGCTAGAGTGGTGATAAAGGAGTTTGAGAACAGAGGATGGGTTTAAAATATGTTTTATAAGTAGTATTAGCAACCTTTGTTTTTACATGTGGGGTGCAAAATAAAAAGAAGAAAGGCATCAAGGGTAATTGTAATTTGTGTGTGTGTGTGTGTGTGTGTGTGTGTGTGTGTAAACAGTGTCAGTGATGGCACCATTTATTGATATGGGAAAGAACAGGGATATGGGATTGATATGGGATATGAAAATAAATAAGAATTGGTTTATGAAAATAAATAAGATATGAAAATAAATAAGAATTTGGTTTAGGTCATGTCAATTCTGGAACGCCTATTAGATATCTAAATAGAAATGTCAAGTTAGCAACTGAGCATGAATCTAGACTTCCAGAGAAATCAAGATTAGAAACATATATTTGGAAATTTGCATCTAAGATGTCTTTAAAAATTTCCTATACTTGAATTACTTCCTACAGATTATGCAACTACCCCCATTAGGCCTGTCTTGTTTCTGACTACCAGAAGTTTCTCTATGAGCTCAGTTTAAGGGCAAATCCCATCATCCAATTCATGCTCTTGCATTTTTGTACATACTAGTTTGCTAGTACTCTGCCTCTGAAACCTCAAGTTTATTTTCTTTCTTTTTTAAAGAAAAGATTTTATGTATTTATTTGAGAGAGAGAATGAGAGAGGGAGCATGAGCAGGGTGAGGGGCAGAGAGAGATAGAGAGAGAGAGAGGGAGAAGCAGACTCTCCAATGAGCAGGGAGTCCTGTACATGGCTCCATCCCAGGAACCCAGGACCATGATCTGAGCTGAAGGCAGATGTTTAATCGACTGAGCCACCCAGGCAGCCCATGAAACTTCAAGATTATTTTCATTCAAGTAACTTTGAATTGCTATTTTATTTGAAGTCTTGAAACAATCCCACCTTACCTCATATCCTGTCATCCATTAACACTAAGTAAAGAATAAATTTTGGTTTCCTCTATCATCTTTGGCATTCTAAAACCATGTTGGGCATTGTATCTTTTATTCTAAGCTCTTACTTCTTCCACTCCGTATCACAATTATTTCTACTCTGTCCTGTACAATCCACATGCAATGATCTAAAAAATCTCTTCTATATGCTTAATTATTTTAAAAAATTCTTCTACCTCCTCCTGGCCTTAGTCCAATGTGACCAATTTTATAACAAATTGGCATCACCCAGAATGCTCTTGTTCTGAGATCCTATTATCAAGAATTCCTCCAAGAGAACAGATGAGGATGGAAATCTTAGATTTGAGGGACATGGATCTACATAATAGTGTGTGTGTGTGTGTGTGTGTGTGTGTGTGTGGTGCCTGTTTCTAGCAAAGCTTCACTATTTGGGTATAGCAGCAAATAGCCTATTCCCTCCCAAATCTTTAATCCTCCTGGAAGGTTCTCTGTCATATAGTCTATTGTTTTTATCTCATTAATAAAAAAGCCTCTGAATCCGTTACTATATTGCAAACTCTTATTCATTTTTTTTTACATATTCATCAGAATGTCCACCAGATATTATCAAGTCAAGCACTGAGCCAGGCACTAAAAACACAAACGTAAACCAAAATATGCAAGGTGAAAAGACCTTCTTTCTCTAGATTTACAGAAATCCACCATGTTGATGGCCTGTCTCATAATCAAGAATGACTGGATGAAGAATCAGCCATCCAGGCCCTGTTTTAGCCCCAAAACATACTCATCCTATGACTAAAGTAAACACATTGATTTTTTATTTACAAAATGTGAATAATAAAATAAAATTAAATAAAACAATAATTGACAGTGCATTAGTCATGTACTGTCAATTGCACAGGGTAGTTATATGATTCAAATAAGTAAATATATGTAAAAACATTTTGTTCATTTTATACTTAGTATACTTTTTCTGATTATAATTTTTACTTTTGTAAAAACAGATTAAGATAACTTTACAAATGATATTATATGATGGTAAATGACTATCTCATGTTTTTATTTCATTAATCAAGTTTTACTCAATATATCCAGTAAAAACTCAAGCATAAAAACAGTATGATTTTGTCTTACCAATTACATTTTTCATGTACTTTTCTATTTGCCTATTTCATGAGAAATATTTACCAATCCCCTTTCTTATTCTCTTTCTTTTTTCCTCTCTGTTCCATATCTTTAGTCCTATGAAACAAGTTAAGTATTAAGAGACAAAAATGTTATTTACTAAGGGGTGTCTATAGCCATTTCATAGGGCATACACTCATTGCATATTTCCTCATCAGGTGGGTTTTGAACAAATGAGGTAAGTATAGTCATGTCCTATTTGCAAGTCAAGAAAAGAAGAATTTTTTAAACCAATGTGCAGAAATTTTAGGGAGAAAATTATTTTCTGAATTTTTAGACAATTCAGAAGGCCATGTTACTGATTATTCTCAGAAATGTGGAAACTGTTCATCAAAGTTCAGATCACTTTGCTGTTCAATAAGGAACTTATAAAGAAATATGTTACTATTTTAAATTATGACATTTTCTTATACTAAACCATGAAATTCTCCAAATACTAAAGGCAGTCGTTTTTGTGAAAGATTGCAAAAAGAAAAATTCCAACTTGACTTTAAATATACTTGTTGAAGTCTAATAACTGTTTAATATCCAGAAGCCTATTATCTAAAAAGGAAAATAATTTGTTGAATTATCAAATATTTCTACTAGAGGAAAATCATATTATCAATCAATAAAATGCAAAAATAGCTAACATACCATTTTGTGATTATTTAGTACTTTCAATTTATATGTTGTCTAAGTGATTTTGTGTAGAGCAATGCAAACCTTAGATAGATGAATAAATGTAACTAACTGGATGAGCAAATGCCCCTAACTCAAAAACAACATTTAAGGACCAAATATAAGATGAAATGTTAGTCACTATTACTTTTTTACTTAACTCAGTTATGGTTATATCAAGTAATATTCTAGTGATTTCTATATTGGTCATATAAGAATGCCAGATTCAAAATGTGGCATTAGTCTTATTTAGTAATGGAGAACACCTGAATTGTCAGATCATTGTCATTATCTGGAAATCATGTGTTGCACTGATCACCTAATAGTGCATAAATAATGAATAACAAAGAATTTAATGTCAATCTAATTGATTCACATAATATTCACAAATTGTAGTGCTATTTTTAACCAAGAAGGATTTCCAAGTAAATAAATATTCTAATGAATATCTTTTATAAGCCTGTTTCTACACCAACAGATTTTTTTTTTTTTTGTGACTTCTTGTGTTTAGCTAATGTCACCTGATTTATCTGAAGAGCTTGTAGTACCACCTCTGGGTGAAACAGGTCTAGTTTCATCTCCACTAGTTGCACCACCAGATGTTCCAGATCTACCTGCTATTAAGGAAAAAGATGGTAAAGGCTAATTCCCAGAATTTCTTAAGTTAGGAGATAACTAATTCTGACTGAAATTAAATTCTAATAAAAAATTACAAAAATTTCCATTTTTCTGTATCAATAATACTACCCTTTATACATTTCCAAAGATGTACTTTGACATACATTTATTTATTATTTTATTGAACCCTTTATACATTTCCAAAGATGTACTTTGACATACATTTATTTATTATTTTATTGAAGTTTCATAGATTACATTTCCCATTTTTTATTGATAAGAAAACTGAAATTACAGAAGTTGAGGGATACATTTACTTAATTGCATGATACTGGTTTTAGGAAAAATATTTACATATGGACATTGCTTGGGCAGGTAGTTTATTTGGGGAATTTTTTCCCCCATCAGAAATGGTTATTGAACATTTATCAAATGTCTTTTAGGCTTTATTTTATGTAGATAATTAGTTGCTTTTATTTCTCTTAGATCTGTTAGTATGAACTGTATTAATGGATTTCCCAATTTTTAAAACACTTTTACTAAAAATTAATAGGAATTATTATTAAACTTTATGTTGTGTGCTTTTGATTTCCAATTTCAGCCATTTGTTGTTTATATGCAAACTCTTAAATTGCTACTTTTTTGGGCTTTTCACTTTTTTTCTCTCTTGATAAGCTATATTTTACAGTAACATTTTTTATATAATCCCTTTAGCATCCTCCCAATTTTCTTTTCAGGTAGTATCTACTGGTTCTCCCTTAATAAAGAATAATAATTACTAATATTATTTCTTCTTTCCTTCTCCTTCTCTTGTTCTGTATTTTCCAATTTAAATGCCATTTTCTTTCTTGATATTATTTGTTTTTACCACTTTAATAAATTTGAGCTACTCTTGTATGGTTCATGAGCTTTAAATAATTTGTTTGACTACTATCTAATTAATAAGATTATTACATCTTCCTTCTTTTTGCTGATGTAGAATATATATTGGGGTTTGGAGTCAACAGCCAAGAAAGAATTCTTGAGATGTCTTTGGTGCAAAAAGTTGGTTTTATTAAAGCATGGGGACGGACCCATGAGTAGAAAGAGCTGCACTGGGGTCATAAAGAGTGGTCCCTTACATACTTTCAAGTTGGGAGGGGGTTAGGATAGCTTAAGTCTCTAAGGAATTTGGGAACAGGATTCAAGGGCCTTGAGGGAGGTAGCTATTGTTGGGAAAAAGTCATTCATTACTGTCTAATAAAACCTTAATCATGAGACCCTTTGATATATATCGGTGGGTCATATACTTGGCAGATGATTGCCAACACTATCGGGGGTAAAGATAAAGGAAGCTTCCAAAGGAATTTGTATACATTAAACTAGAGTTTCAGGATCCTGGGAGTAGGGCTAAGATTGCCCTTGCATTTAACAAACTACTAACACTCAGGCAGCTGAGTTCCTAGAAGAATGGCACTCTGCCTGTTTCAAGGACTTGTCAATGGGCTGTTAAGTAGTAAGGAAATTTAATTTTTCTCTTGCCTTTATTTCCAACATATTCCCCATTTATCTATTTATTACTATGATATTTTTAGTTGGTCAAATATGAAATATTTATGAAGTTCTTTTCCACTTTTCTTTCAACTTTTGTTCCAGTTTTGGAGCTAGAGTTAAAAATTGTGCTATAATCATTTCAGTCATTTTCAAAGCATCTCTTTGTTGTTTAACATTCATCCTCTAGTAATTTTATTATGAAGGGCTCATGGGTACATAATTCCCAGAATTCCTTCATGTTTTCAACTATTTGCCTAGAGCTTGATACCTGAATTACATTTAGCTGCACTAACAACGCTTAGCCCACATTTTCCTTCTTTGAGTTTCTTAATGCTACTCTGTCTTGACAAGTCTGATACCAACCTGATTTTCTTTTTTTTTTTTTTAAGATTTATTTATTTATTTGACAGTGAGAGAGAGACAGCAAGAGAAGGAACACAAGCAGGGGGAGTGGGAGAGGGAGAAGCAGGCTTCCTGCTGAGCAGGAAGCCTGATGTGGGGCTCGATTCCAGGACCCTGGGATCATGACCTGAGCCGAAGGCAGGCGCTTAATGACTAAGCCACCCAGACATCCCTGATTTTCTTTCTTTTTGAATTACTTTCTCTTTTTGCCTCAAGGTCCAGAGAATGTATCATTCAAGTCTAACAGATTTCCTTTTCTTTTTCTGTTTCTTTTTCAAGTCTAACAGTTTTCTAAATTAACTCACCAAAATGACTGTTAAAGATTTAAGCTTCCAGGTATATATCATAGGTCCCTTCAACATAGAAATTTAGGATTTCTCTTTTAATTGTAGGAAACTTGTCCTGGTTTACAGTTTTAAAGATTTATTTATTTATTTATTTGACAGGGAGAGATCACAAGCAGGCAGAGAGAGAGGCAGAGAGAGAGGAGGAAGCAGGCTCCCTGCTGAGCAGACAGCCCGATGCGGGGCTCGATCCCAGGACTCCGAGATCATGACCTGAGCCGAAGGCAGCGGCTTAACCCACTGAGCCACCCAAGCGCCCCTGGTTTATAGTATTAAATGTTAGTTCTGTTTCATTGCTTTTGCTTCTCCAGAAACTGAAATAATCTATATGTTGGATATTTTTATCTGTTTCCTGTAATGATGCCTAACTCTGATCTACTTAAACTTTTTAAATGTCTGCAATATTTTTTTGGATCTTCTCAATTCTATCCTCTACAGCCCCTGCCATGCTTTCAGTCTCATATATTCTCTGCTGGGTAGATTGAAACTGGTTTGTATTTTTTAGATATTTTTTCTTTATTTTTTAATATTTCTCCTGAATTTTCATCAGTTCCAATTTGACATCTTCCTACTATTTATCTATTTGACACTAGTTTTTTTAATTTATAATTCTGATGTCTATAGCTGCAGTTTGTTTCTTATTTTAAATTCTTGTTAATGTTCTGTTTCCTTTATTTCATGACTAGATTTTGCTATTGCTGAGAACTGCTAAAAATATATACGTTATATCTATACATATAAGTATAAACTATGTATATATGTCAGTATATATACACATGTGTGTATATATATATACATATAAATGTATGCAATTATATACTTTCACGTCAGAAGGGGGTTAGGGATAGCTTAAGTCTCTAAGGAATTTTGGAACAATCTTTCTATAGATATTTGAATTTTACTTTTCTTTTTCATGTTTTTTGCATTGGATTTTCCTGGAACATAGAAGGAGATCCTATGGAGTGGGTATGAAGAGACTTTATTGTGACTCACCAGATTTTTCAGATCAAGGGCTTCCTTTTATGTTGTTCATGGTGAAAGCAAGCTTTTTTTTAAGAGGCATCTCTTTTTTGTCTGTCTTCTAACTCATACTTACTATCCTGTTTTCTTGAGGCCCTTGGCTTTGAAGATTTCTTTCTTTCTTTCTTCTTTCTTTCTTTCTTTTTTTTGACACCCAGGCTACAAAGATTCTTCCACCTTTCTGGTGTCTCTCCCTTGCCTCCAAGACAGTCAGTACTTTCACAGGGCTGCTTGACCTCATTCTGTGAACTTTCCTATCTTCTTTCTTTCAACTCCACATGAAAAAGGACTCTGAATTGCTGGGTCTCAGATCTTCTCTCAGCAGTCTTGTTCAGGGTAGAGCCCTTTCTCTCAAGGGGTAAACCCTAGTCGATGCTATGTTCTACCACTATTAAGTAACTCTCTATACTCCCCTCTCCTCTGGGAAGCCCTGACCTGAATCTCAGAGAACCACTCTGAGTCCCAGAGCCATCTTTCCCAATCTTTGGAGTCTCAGTGTGCTCTGTCCCTCTAAACTCCCAAGGTGTGGGCCCAGTGATATTACGTTTTGCAGAAGGAGGTATGTGTAGATTCTAATGTATGCAGCCACCATTTTCCTGCCCCGCCCCCACCTCCCAACTGGTTCCCCATTAAGCTTAAATGCTACCCAATTCTAAGATCATCAATGCAAATTAGAAATCAGGTTAGTACAGATCACACCCTGCTGAGGGTGGTATGATGGGACACAGCCAAAAAAATGAGGACAAACCTTATCTGATTTCTCAGGACTTGGGGTTCTAGTGCCTGTTTCCCCAGGGGTGCTACCACCTCCAGTCCCAGAGGTTGCTTCAGGCAAGACTCTAGGCATGGCTTAATCTTACAACAGAAACATAAGTTAGCTAATTAAAATATGAACTTGATCATCTTTGGAGGATGGCTTACAAAAACAAAAATTTAAATTAAGAGGCTTAATTCTTTCTGGTACAAATAAGGGGAGACTGCCCCTTTCTTTTTCTTAGACCATTTGCTTTGGAAAATTTGTCATTTCAGATGTTTTCTGTCTTTGAAATGTATGTATATCTTTCAAAAATCTGAATAGGCTTCTTTCCAGCTTAATGACCCAGGAGGGTCTTTCTCAAGGCCTTGGGAACTATCTTTTGGGAATGTAAACATCAAGGGAGATAGTACTCTTATCTCCCTCTAGGGACAAACCTTCATCCTTTATCAGGAGGATAAAACCCCATAAAACCAGTTAAGTAACCGTCACCCCAATTAACAGGTGAATTTAGGATAAGCTGTGTATAATAAATGGTGTTTTAAAGTTTTCTTATTTGAGAACCAGTAATTATTTTTCTTGAGAAAATGTATGTAAAGGTGGTCTGCTTGTAAGATTCCTGTCTTTACAATCTCTAAGTGAATTTAGCTCATAATTTGCATCACTTGCAAGTTTAATACTTATTCCATTGAAAACTGTTGTTTTTTTTTTTCCTCTACTGTCTTTGGGCCTGGGTATCTGGGTTGAGAGAAGATTTTGTTTTCAATTCTATGACCTTAACAACTGAAATATGACTGTTCTTTATCCCATAAAATTGAATATATCCTTAAAATTCCACTCAACTCACTCATGTTTTGAGGTTTTGCTCAAGTTAAAGTATAAAGATATAGTCATAGTGTACTGATCATACTATCACTTTATTTTCAAGATAGAATAATTCTATCTTGTTTTTAACTCTGACTAATCAGTTCCCTAATAGAATTTCCTTTTGGGTTCTCATTCCAAGCCTGTCATGGAACATTTCTTTGATTTTGATTCTTTTCTGCCATAATGGTATTTGCCTTTGCATATATATAAATATTAATTACTTTTGCTCAAAAATAAAATTCTAAGGGAACAAGTACATGACCATTCTGTTTTCTAGAGCACTCAGTATGATATTATTTACGTAACAGAGAGGTATTGATTAATTTTTGATCTCCAGTTTTGACATTACACAAATAATGATAATTAAATTCTTTAGGACACATTGTCTCTGTCACAATGTTAAGTAAAGAAATCACTTGTGGAGTATAAGGAATAACATGGAGGACATTAGGAGAAGGAAAGGAAAAGTTAATTGGGGGAAATCAGAGGGGGAGAAGAACCATGAGAGACTGTGGACTCTGAGAAACAAATTGAGGGTTTTGGAAGGGAGGGGGGTCAGGGGATGGGTGAGCCTGGTGGTGGGTAATAAGGAATGCATGTATTGCATGGAGCACCGCATGTGGTACATAAACGATGAAATCTTGGAACACTGAAAAAATTAAATTAAATTAAAAAAAAAAGAAAACTCATTTCCATTGCCTAGATTTATTTTGATTATGCTCTTTCAGTACCTGATGCAACAAAAGTGGTTTCGCCAGCAGCTACAAAAGTGGCTGCAAATCCCGTATCCGCTGCTCCTAATTGAAAAGAACATTGGCAATCAATTCACAAAATGATTGTCAGATTTAGTACATAATCACAAAAGACACCCTGTAAATTTAAAACCCAGAAAAAAAATCACATTCCAAATAGGACATACTTAATACTAACAAAGTGTTTCTTACTTATGTGAACTTCACAATTCAATGGCACCTTGCATTTATAACTGGCAATTCTAGTCTAAATAAATGGTTGTGATACAAATGATCAAACTATACCTGTTCAATAGTCATAAAATTAAAAAGCCATTGAAACTATAATCACTGCTAAACTGACTTAAATTTCTCATGAAAACTTGAATTCCCAGCTAAGTTCATGATGGAGCACTGTCAAAATAAGCAATCGAGCCTGCAGCTTGTAGCTGATTATCAAACTGGCCTGAAACCAATGAAAGGTGATCTAGTGGTCATGCCTTCACCAATTCCAGTGGTACTTCCACAGATTCCTGTATTTATAAACTGTGTACTGGGAGACCATATACATTAATATATATTTAATGCAGTAAAGTAGTAGATTTGAAGGAAAGATTGGAGAAAACAGCAAAATAAAGATCCACTAAAAACTGTCCATCATTTTTATGACATTCCCAATGATTCCTTGATATGTCAATAATACAAATGAAAAAAAAAAAACAAGGTTGTGATAAAAGATACTTCCTGTTTTGGCACTTATTTTAAATTTTGAAAAAGCTATATTCTCTCAATGACATTCTTAACACAGTCTTTGACAGGGTCTTATCTTAATGAGGCTCAAGTGGAATCACCCACAGTTAATCGACTACATTAAAAACTACACCAAAATGTACAGGGAGATTTGGAGCAGCAGAACACATTGCATTGCCCTCTCCTTTCAAAGAACTTTAAATACAATGGATCGTGGAAAAGCTTCATACATTGGGTCATGTCTGGCTTCAGCTCTCACTTGGAGCCAGACGGGCAAAGCATGACCCCATGCCCATCCAGAATCAGGCTCAGAAACCCAGAGGCAGGAATCTGGGGATTCTGAGCACACACTGCTCTGTTATCCATCACGTCTGTACAGAGGCTCAAGAAACCCTGCAGAGAAGAAGCACACACAAACCAGGACAGGGAGCCGCCCAGGAGGATGGGCACTACCAACTGATTAGGAAGCCCTCCCTCAGAAGCCACTGGCAGCTTCCCACACATCAGGAACAAGATGCTTCCCACCTTGGATTTCCATACCTGCTCTGTCTCCCAAGGTTGTGCCTGGGCCAGCTGAATCTCCACTTGTCTTCTCACTCCCTGTGGCTGTTGTGAAGCCCTCTGTTCCTTCTGGGGTCCCTGACACGACAACGGGGAAACGCTTTTACTGCTAGACAGGCAGGATTCTGCATAACCCTCTTCCCGGACGGGACAGAAGTCCGCATTCCCACACAACCGCAGCTCTCAAGGACTCCTAGGGTGTCTGCAGCTACATAGCTAGTATCAGTCTCACATCACACACAGCTCAGTCGTGAGTTCGCCCTGTGTCACGTTCAATGCCACCACATAGGTGCTAAGGGGCCCATCCTGACTTGTCTGATTTCCCTGCGCTTGGCGCTCCTGGGCTAGGTTCCATGGGCGTGCTGTGTTCTTTACCTCCTCTGGTGGCTGCGGGCGGGCTGCCGGTTCCTCCTGAAAACAGACAGCACACTCCACATTAACCTGGGCACAAATCAGTGCATTTGCTCTGACAGAAGGCCTCCCCGGCAGGCGCTAGTAGGGGTCCCACGGAACAGACGGGGCTCAGGGGCCTGCTCCACGTCACCCAGGTAGTGGGCAGCAGATCCAGGAGCCGAACCCTGCCAGCCTCACCCTGGACTTTCGACTCTCATGCTGTTCCTCAGGGCACGTGTGCTGAGGGAGCCAAGTTCTACGATTTCCCACCGGCCCAAGTGGGAGGCCCTCTTTGGGGGAAGGGCCGTCCACCTCCGGGAAGGACATCTGACACAGCAAACCCAAAGAAACCATCAGCTTTTCCTCAACAGAGGGTCCAATTGCTAGTCCCCTCGTAGCATAGCATGGAGCAGGAGCCAACGGTTCCGGGTGGCACTCCTTTGTGGACCAAACACTGAGGAGCCCTGCGCCAAGCCCCTGTCCCTACGACCGCCTGGCTGCCACAAGACCTAGCTGATGCCCTTGCCGTCGTGCCCCAGGAATGCTGGCCCCGATTTGTGAACATAGACACTAAATGCTCAGTCCCCTCGCCCTTCAGCAAATTCCCAACTCTCACTGGAAGCAGAACGCCTTGCGTGCATTGGGCCGCTGCAGA